>NC_136411.1:373140425-373814592 GCF_051521515.1 Lactuca serriola | reverse complement strand
AGCTGTATTGATGCATAATACCCTTTTTTGCGCAAAAATGATCTAGAATAGAATTCTTGAACTCTGTTCCGTTGTCGGTACGAAGCGCCTTCACCCGATTGTTAGTTTGGTTCTCAATCAACACAATGAATTTCTTAATTAGATCAGCAAACCCAACATTGTTGGATAGAAAGAAAAACCACGTAAAATGAGAGAAGTCATCAATTACAACCAGACAGTACAAATTTCTGTTAATGCTGAGGACGTTAACTGGTCCAAATAGATCCATATGCAGCAATTGAAGTACTTGACTGATTGAGTTAACATGCTTTGGCAGGTGTGGTTTTATATGATGTTTTGCTTGTGCACATGATACACACTTTTCAAAAGTTATAAAGTCTTTGACAGGCAAACCACAGACCATCTCATTATTCACAAGACGATTTAAGTTTTTGGCGTTAGCATGACCGAGTCTTCGGTGCCACAGCATTGCATTTTGTTCTGAGACCTTTGAAAAGAGGCACGTAACTCGTTCTGGAAGGTTCCTATTCATATCAATAATGTAAGCATTTCCATCCTTCTTAGATTTGACAAGAATCCATTCTTCTGGGATGACAATGTCTAGCTTGAAAATCATACATTCCTTGTCAGTGAAATGTGTAGAATAGCCTTTGTCACATATTTGAGACACACTCAACAAACTATGCTTTAATTCGGGAGCAAAGTTGACATTCTCGAAACTTAACACTCAATTTGTGATGGTTCCTCTCTGGGTGATCTTTCCACCTTCTCCACCCGCAAGGGAAACATATCCCTCATTAAAAGATTGAATATTGTTCAGTTGGGAGATATCTCCTCTCATATGCCGGGAGCAGCCGCTGTCGACGACGCAAGGTGTGACGACATTCCCCCGCAACTGTCCCTGCAAAATGTGTGTGATCATTCAGATTTGGGGACCCAAGTCATCACTTTCCTGGGTGGACCCATTGCCTTTTCAGATTTATCATTATTTACTAATTTCCCAAAGGATACTGATGATGGATTGGAACTTATTTTGGGAAACCATTGGTAATTAGGTTTTCTAACAGTCCCCGATGGTTTTGAAATAGGATTTTTATCAGTTTGCCTTGAGCACTTGGGCTTTCTACCTGAATTGGTAGAAGACCCATAGTTGCTCCTTGATGAAACTGATCTTGGCTTAGCCATGTTTGGTTTTGGCAAACTATTTGGGCCTTTGTTATGAAAGACCTTTTTATTCTTTTGAATAACTGCCTGTTTTCTACTACGATCGTCCTTCCAATCATCATTCCAAGAACAAGTTCTAGAGGACTTTCTAGTTAAAGACCTTTCTCTAAATTCGTTCTCTCCTCTTGGTGACATATAATGCACAAACATTCTATTAGGACAATTCCTAGCTATATGACCACCAATACCACAATTGAAACAAATCAGTTTGTTATTGTTGAAACCTGTACTGCTCTTTTCAGATTTGCTTTCCATACCGACACCCTTGCTTTTCTCACATGAACAAGAACAAGAAGTAGGTTGTGAGATAAGTGAGGGTGTGCCAGATGGAGAAACTTGTGGAAATGGTGTATTTTTATTAGTATCATTACAAACATCAGAATTATCAACCATCTCATCAAACACTTTAAAAACATTCAAACCAGTATCAGAAGGTGCAGAAAAATCACAAAAAACATTGTCACTTTCAACATCAGAAAAATTAAAGTCTTTATTTAAAACTAAAACTTCAGGTTCAGACTCAGCTTTATTTTCAGAAACAGATCCTTCAACTTCGTGCTTTGACTGATTTAAGGATTGATCTGCAAGAGAAGTAGAAATGTTAGTACTTTCAACATTAATAAATCCTCCCGAAACTAAACTAGATGGCTTGCCATAAACCATGGATGGTTCATTGGCAATCTCCTCCTTGGACAAAGGTTGAAATTGATATGAATGGTTGATAGGATGATGTACTTTATCATACCCTAGACTCTTTGACTGATTATGTTTAAATTGAATGCAGTGGTCTATCATGTTGGCAACTACCTCACTTGATACATTAAATTCTTTAAAATCAAAATCAACAGTTTCAAATTTGCCCTTTAATGTTTCAAGTTCAGTAATTAACTCAGCGTTTTGTCTCTTTATGTAGTCGTAATTTTCACATTTATTACCGTAGTCTTCCTGAAGTCTTCTAAAGTCCTTTATTTTAGTTTCTAACTAGGCCTTAAGAGGTTTTTGTCCTTTTCTAAGTTGATAACCCTCATATTTAAGGTCCTCTACTTCTCTACGTAGTGTTTCTATTTCTTCATGAAGAATTCTAACATAATCAATACAAGCTTGAGAGCAGGAAGGCAGACTTACCTCATTTTTCTTTGGTTCAAAAGCAGAAGATACCATCAGCGCAAACTGCAGCTCTATCACTTGATCTTTAGCTGCAACACTCTCTGCGAAAGCTTCACCACCAACTTGAGCCAAATGAGCATTTTCAGGTCTTGATATATTCAGGGCCTAAATCTGATCCTCCCAGTCAAATGACTGAGCAACCATAGCCTTCTCATTGTTGACCTGAGCACCGCCCCGATTGTTTCCTACTGCAACCATTGTCTGGTCATTGTTTAATCTTCTATCTGGCTTCGGGCACTCACGAGCAAAATGACCTGGCTCGTGGCAGTTGAAACAACGCAACTTTCCTTTGCTAAACCCTACCTTTTTATCAACACTCATCCCCCAATTATTCTTCCCTGTATTCTTCGTAAACTGCTTTGCCCTGAAAACTGCCATGGCAATTTGCCATGTAATATCCATTTCTTTTACATCTTCAGGATGAATCTGATCAAGATCAGCAATTGACAATTGTGGCTGAAGGTCTCCAGCTACAAGAGCATTGTAGCAGTTAACAAGTCATGTAGCGAGAGCAAGATTTTCATCACACTCCTTGGCGTTTGAGGAAGAAGCCACATTAAAGGGAGAAGCAGCTTGAGTAGCAACAAATGATTAGTTTTGAGAGAAAGGCATGGCTGATGTAGCGGGAAGTGAAGTAGCTGATGGAGTGGAAAAGGATTGAATTTGAGCTTGCTGAGCAGCAAAGGGCTGACCTGTAGAGGAAAATGTGAGAGATGAAAGAGCATTGTTAGATGAGATCCCAAGGTTTGCAGCTGAGTATGAATTCACATGATTTATATCCTGCTATTTGTCATCAATATCACAGGCCTTGATGACTGTCATCATTTCAGCAAGAGTAAGGTGACTTAGATCTTTGGTCTTCTTGATAACAGCCACATTCATGTCCCATGACTTTGGGAGAGCATTCAGTAGCTTTTTATTTATTTCAGACTTTGTGAAAAAGATCCCAGCTACAGTCATCTCGGTGGTGAGAGTTATGAATCGCTACAGCTGTGCCTCCAGGGTTTCTCCAGGAATGTAGTTGAACATGTTAAACCTTTGTCGTAGCATATCCTGGCGGCTCTCCTTCATGTCTTCATTCCCTTCATATACCTCGATTAGGGCTTCCCACAAAGCCTTTGCTAAAGTATACTCCCTAAAACCTTGAGCAATATCTGGAGACAGGGCCATGGTAAGAGTGGCCAAAGCTCGTTCTTGCTCCTCAACCTTCTCAAAATCTTCATTAGTGTAGTTCTCAATAGCTTTGTCAGTGACTTTTCTGGCAACAGTGGTGGTTATTCTGACGGGATTCTTAATGATGCTTCTCCAAATCTTGAAGTCCTTCATTTTAATGTACTTCTCTATCCAGTATTTCCATTCAGGAAAACCTTCAGCAGACATCAATCTTAGAATGCATGTGGCTGTGCCTATGACAGAGTCCAACTCATGGTGATGTGTTTGACTTTGTGAATCCATTGATTATTAATTTTAAAAACACATATTTTATTTATTTATATATTTTTTTTAAAAAAATTCAGTTTCCGGTCAATACAATAGTTTACGGTCAAAGGAGGTTTGCGGCCGTAAACTAGATTTACGGTCGAGACTTTGCGGTCCAAAGATTACGGTTTTTGAATCTCGATTTGTGGTTATTGAAGATACTTGATGTACGGTCTACGAGCTGAGTTTACAGTCCAAGAAGGATCTTGAGTTTGCGGCCGTAAGCTCTTGGCCGTAAGCTCCCAGAAATTCAAAAATCACGTTCTTTTTGGATTAAACTTGATTGCCTTTCGCAGTAAACACCAACTCAATCTCAAACAGTGAGGAATATGACCAAAAACTCGATTGTAAGATCCCTTGACACTGGTTTTGCTCTGATACCAATTGTAAGGTCTTGAAACGGATCTTACCAGTGATCAAGCAAACAAAACAATCAACAAAAATAAGAATGAAGTAGAAACAGAAATCAGAACAAGCTTGCACCCGCTTCTATTAACAAAAAACGTCTGGTACAACTCATTTATAGCAACCGTGAACTCTATGGCATCAACAACCATTAAGTGACCTACTTAACCTCTATATATAGTGACCTGGGCCGACTTTGCGTTTACGGCCGTAAACTCATACTCTGGTCGTAAACTATAAAACAAGCTACTAAAACTGCATTCATACCAAAAAGAACCTATTACAACGAAAGCCTAGACCAAACCATTAATTAGATCCTTCAAAGAGTGTTCATTTCTTAGCGATACGGGAGAGTTCTTCGGTCGAGAGGTTGGCCGACATATATGTCCGCGAGATTGTTGCTCACCACAAAATTCTGGTCTCCATTGTCTCGGTCCGAGATGTTAGGTTGACCTCCCGTTTCTGGCAGAAGTTCCACGAGGAACTGGACACGCTTGCACTTTAGCACAACGTTTCACCCGCTGACAGACGGTCAGAGCGAGCGGACCATTCAGACCCTCGAGGATATTTTGAGGGTGTGTCATTGATTTCGGTGGGAGTTGGCATTCCCACCTACCTCTTGCAGAGTTTTCTTACAACAGCTACTATTCCAGCATTGGCGCCCTGCCTTTTGAGTTATTATATGGGTGAAGATGTCGCGCACCGGTTTATTGGGGTGAGGTTGGACACCGAGTGATGGGACGGACGGAGCTAGTTCTGCAGACTACAAAAAAGATTCAGCAGATTAGGCAGCGATTGTAGACCGCTTAGAGTCGGCAGAAGAGCTATGCCGACAGACGCGAATCTGAGTTAGTTAGAGTTCCGGGTGGGTGATATAGTACTACTGAAGGTCTCACCCTGTAAGGGTGTGATCCGCTTCAGAAAGAAGGGAAAATTGGCTCCCCGTTACATTGGGCCGTTCAAGATCATTGTGAAGATTGGCAAGGTGGCTTACAGGTTAGACCTACCAGAGGAGCTTAGCCGGATTCACAACACATTCCACGTTTCGCAGTTGCGAAAGTGCATTATGGACTAGGAGGCAGTAGTATCGTTGGATGATATTCAGGTCAATGAGTGCCTGAATTACATGGAGAGGCCTGTGGCCATTTTGGAAAGGAAGAAGAAAACTCTGCGAAACAAGAAGATACCTTTGGTGAAGGTGCAGTGGGAACATTGGAGAGGATCCGATTGGACATGGGAGATGAAGGCGGAGATGCGAGAGTATTTCCCGACGTTGTTTACCTCAGCAGACTTCGAGGGCGAAGTCTAGTTCAAGTGGGGGAGAATTTTAATTCCCTTATTCTCAGGTATTGATTTATGTATGAATGTATCTTGGTCTTTGGGTCTACTCGACGAGTTGGTCGCCCTACTCGTCGAGTAGTAACGGGATGGTCTACGCATTTTAGTGACCTACCCACTGAGTCCAAGTAGGGACTCGACGAGTAGGAGCTGACAGATGAAACCCTATATTTCGGGGCATTTCACCCTATTTAAAGGATCATTGGCCTTTCCCCCTAGCCTCCCCTTTACAACCTCTTGTCTCTCTTCAAACCTAATTCGAGTGTGTGTTCTTTTGGAAAGTTTAAGCTTGGAGGAGGGATTTTGGTGAAGGAAACACTTGGGGAAACAAGCTAGTTGAAGCAAGAGCTCGTGGGATTCAAGATCTGCATCAGTAAGCACTCTCTTGAAGGTACTAGACCATTTTCATTGGCTCATTTTCACCAAAACCCTCTTTTGCATGAGTTTTAAGAAAGGTTCTTGTGCTTAAGCCATGATCTGAAGTTGTAACTTCAGATCTGGACTCCCTTTGGCCTCTAGATTCATAAAGTCATTAGCTTTGCCTAGTATGAACCTTCCCCTCAAGTGTGTAACTTCATTTCAAGCTTAGTTTTGTCATTTTAGGGTCTTAAAATCCTTGCATGCATGTAATGTTTGCAACTTTACGTGATAAGCATGCCAAAGGAAGTCGGATATTCAATTTAGAGCCTTAGCATGGCTTAAAAAGTGTCTGTATGGTTAAAAGACTGAAGGGACTCGACGAGTCATATGAAGATGGGCATGAACCCGACGAGTTGGATGAACAACGCGGCGAGTCCGATGAAGATTGTCGTAGACTCAACGAGTTGGATGAACAACTCGGCGAGTCAGTTAAGGTTTCCCAATTAATGGATGTGTGTGAAGTTGTCGAGTTGCAAGAAGTAAAACTCGATGAGTTACCTTAGAGCTTCGATCGCGAGCCGTAGGAACTCGACAAGTCACTTTGGTGACTCGGCGAGTGTACGAGTATCTCAAAGAACTAGGCGAGTAGTTGAGGATACTGAACGAGTTAGGGTCAACATGGACTGTTGACCTTGAATTTTGACTTTGACTTTGACCAGGTGTTGACTAGTTGACTTACCGGGTACCTTGGAAGATTAGGAACTTACGAGTATGGTTCTATTATGATAATAGGTGGTGGAGTTTGTGGCAGCGATCCGAGAGGCAGAGTTTATCTACCGAGCTGACTTTTGTGAGGTGAGTTACCTCACTATACTAAGGGTGCTAAGGCACCAAGGCCAGCCCATTGGATATGCTATTCTAACAGTGTTAGAATGTTGAGTATGAACTTAGTTTTGCATGCTAGTGGTTATGCAAGTTAGGTAGATCTGTAGGACTACCTGTGTTGTTATATGATTATCTGCATGCTCAGTGGTTATGTTATATATGGATATGTTATGTGGGATGGGTTGAGGTGTGAAGGGTCTAATTAATGGCTTGGTATAGGCTTTCGTTGTAATAGGTTCTTTTTGGTATGAATGCAGTTTTGGTAGCTTGTTTTATAGTTTACGACCAGAGTATGAGTTTACGGCCGTAAACCCAAAGTCGGCCTAGGTCACTATATATCTAGTGGTTAAGTAGGTCACTTAATGGTTGTTGATGCCATAGAGTTCACGGTTGCTATAAACGAGTTGTACCAGACGTTTTTCGTTAATAGAAGTGTGTGCAAGCTTGTTCTGATTTTTGTTTCTACTTCATTCTTATTATTGTTGATTGTTTTGTTTGCTTAATCACTGATAAGATCCGTTTCAGGACCTTACAATTAGTTCAGAGCAAAACCAGTGTCAAGGCATCTTACAATCGAGCTTTTGGTCATATTCCTCACTGTTTGAGATTGGAGTTGCTGTTTACTGCGAAAGGGAATCAAGTTTAATCCTAAAAACGTGGTTTCTTGAACTTCTGGGAGATTACGACCAAGAGCTTACGGCCGTAAACACAGCTTACGAACGCAAAATCAAGATCCTTACTGGACCGTAAACTCTGCTCGTAGACCGTACATCAAGTATCTTCAATAACTGCAAACCTACATTCAAAAACCATAAACTCAGCTCGACCGTAAACTCAAGACCGTAAACCGTGTTTACGGCCGCAAACTACCTTTGACCGTAAACCATTGTGTTGTCCGGAAACTCATTTTTTTTAAAAAAATAATAATAAATAAAATCTGTGTTTTTAAAATTAATAATCAATGGATTCACAAAGTTAAACACATCACCATGAGCTAGACTCTGTCATGGGCACAACCACACACATTCCAAGACTACTGTCTGTTGAAGGTTTTCCTGAATTGAAATACCGGATAGAAAAGTACATTAAAATGAAGGACTTCAAGATTTGGAGAAGCATCATTAAGAATCCTGTCAGAATAACCACCACTGTTGCCAGACAAGTCACTGACAAAGCTATTGAGAACTACACTAATGAAGATTTTGAGAAGGTTGAGGAGCAAGAACGAGCTTTGGCCACTCTTACCATGGCCCTTTCTCCAGATATTGCTCAAGGTTTTAGGGAGTATACTTCAGCAAAAGGCTTTGTGGGAAGCCCTAATCGAGGTATATGAAAGGAATGAAGACATGAAGGAGAGCCACCAGGATATGTTGTGACAAAGGTTTAACATGTTCAACTACATTCCTGGAGAAACCCTGGAGGCACAGCTGTAGCGATTCATAACTCTCACCACCGAGATGACTGTAGCTGGGATCTTTTTCACAAAGTCTGAAATAAATAAAAAGCTACTGAATGCTCTCCCAAAGTCATGGGACATGAATGTGGCTGTTATCAAGAAGACCAAAGATCTAAGTCGCCTTACTCTTGCTGAAATGATGGCAGTCATCAAGGCCTGTGATATTGATGACAAATAGCAGGATATAAATCATGTGAATTCATACTCAGCTGCAAACCTTGGGATCTCATCTAACAATGCTCTTTCATCTCTCACATTTTCCTCTACAGGTCAGCCCTTTGCTGCTCAGCAAGCTCAAATTCAATCCTTTTCCACTCCATCAGCTACTTCACTTCCCGCTACATCAGCCATGCCTTTCTCTCAAAACTAATCATTTGTTGCTACTCAAGCTGCTTCTCCCTTTAATGTGGCTTCTTCCTCAAACGCCAAGGAGTGTGATGAAAATCTTGCTCTCACTATAGGACTTGTCAACTGCTACAATGCTCTTGTAGCTGGAGACCTTCCACCACAATTGTCATTTGCTGATCTTGATCAGATCCATCCTGAAGACGTAGAAGAAATGGATATTACATGGCAAATTGCCATGGCAGTATTCAGGGCAAAACAGTTTGCGAATAAGACAGGGAAGAATAATTGGGGGATGAGTGCTGATAAAAAGGTAGGGTTCAACAAGGGAAAGCTGCGTTGTTTCTACTGCCACGAGCCAGGTCATTTTGCTCGTGAGTGCTCGAAGCCGGATAGAAGATTAAACAATGACCGGACAATGGTTGCAGTATGAAACAATCAAGGTGGTGCTCAGGTCAACAGTGAGAAGGCTATGGTTGCTCAGTCATTTGACTGGGAGGATCAGATTCAGGCCCTGAATATATCAACACCTGAAAATGCTCATTTAGCTCAAGTTGGTGGTGAAGCTCCCGCAGAGAGTGTTATAGCTGAAGATCAAGTGATGGAGATGCAGTTTGCGTTGATGGTCTCTTCTGCTTCTGAACCAAAGAAAAATGAGGTAAGTCTGCCTTCTTGCTCTCAAGCTTGTAATGATTATTTTAAAATTATTCATGAAGAAATAGAAACACTACGTAGAGAAGTAGAGGACCTTAGATATGAGGGTTATCAACTTAGAAAAGGACAAAAAAACCCTTAAGGCCCAGTTAGAAACTAAAATAAAGGACTTTAGAAGACTTTAGGAAGACTTCAGGAAGACTACAGTAATAAATGTGAAAATTATAACTACATAAAGAGACAGAACGCTGAGTTAATTACTGAACTTAAAACATTAAAGGGCAATTTTGAAACTGCTGATTCTGATTTTAGAAAATTTGATATATCAAGTGAGGTAGTTGCTAACATGATAGACCACTGCATTGAATTTAAACTTAATCAGTCAAAGGGTCTAAGGTATGATAAAGTGCCTCCTCCTTTTAACCATTCATATCAGTTTTAACCTTTGTCCAAGGAGGAGATTGCCAATGAACCATCCATGGTTTATGGCAAGCCATCTGGTTTTGTTACGGGAGGATTTATTAATGTTGAAAGTACTAACATTTCTACTTTTCCTGCAGATCAATCCTTAAATCAGTCAAAGCACGAAGTTGAAGGATCTGTTTCTAAAAATAAAACTAAGTCTGAACCTGAAGTTTTAGTTTTAAATAAAGACTTAAATTTTTTAGATGTTAAAAGTGACAATGTTTTTTGTGATTTTTCCGCACCTTCTAATACTGGTTTGAATGTTTTTAAAGTGTTTGATAAGATGGTTGATAATTCTAATGTTTGTAATGATACTAATAAAAATACATCATTTCCACAAGTTTCTCCATCTGGCACACCCTCACTTATCTCACAACCTACTTCTTGTTCTTGTTCATGTGAGAAAAGCAAGGGCGTCGGTATGGAATGCAAATCTGAAAAGAGCAGTACAAGTTTTAACCCTAACAAACAGATTTCTTTCAATTGTGGTATTGGTGGTCATATAGCAAGGAATTGTCCTAATAGAATGTTTGTGCATTATATGTCACAAAGAGGAGAGAACGAATTTAGAGGAAGGTCTTTAACTAGAAAGTCCTCTAGAACTCGTTCTCGGATTGATGATTGGAAGGACGATCGTAGTAGAAAACGGGCAGTTTTTCAAAAGATTAAAAAGGTCTTTCATAAGAAAGTCCCAAACAGTTTGCCAAAACCGAACATGGCTAAGCCATGATCGGTTTCATCAAGGAGAAGCTATGGGTCTTCAACCAATTCAGGTAGAAAGCCCAAGTGCTCAAGGAAAACTGATAAAAATCCTATTTCAAAACTATCGGGGACTGTTAGAAAACCTAATTACTAATGGCTGCCCAAAATAAGTTCCGATCCATCATCATTATCCTCTGGAAAATTAGTAAAAAATGATAAATTTGAAAAAGTAATGGGTCCACCTAGGAAAGTGATGACATGGGTTCCCGAATCTAAATTATCCTGCACATTTTGCAGGGACAGTTGCGGGGGAATGTCATCAGACCTTGGTTCATCGACAACGGATGCTCCCGACATATGACATGAGATATCTCTCAACTGAACAACATTCAATCTTTTAATGGGAGATATGTTTCCTTTGCGGGTGGAGAAGGTGGCAAGATCACTCAGAGAGGAACTGTCACAAATGGAGTGTTAAGTTTCGAGAATGTCAGCTATGGTCCCGAATTAAAGCATAGTTTGTTGAGTGTGTCTCAAATATGTGACAAAGACTATTCTACACAATTCACTGACAAGGAATGTATGATTCTCAAGCCAGACATTGTTATCCCAGAAGAATGGATTCTTGTCAAATCTAAGAGGGATGGAATGCTAACGTTATTGATATGAATAACAACCTTACAGCACAAGTTACGTGCCTCTTTTCAAAGGTCTCAGAACAAAATGCAATGTTGTGGCACCGAAGACTCGGTTATGCTAACGCCAAAAACGTAAATCGTCTTGCGAAGAATGAGATCGTCCATGGTTTGCCTGTCAAAGACTTTATAACTTTTGAAAAGTGTGTGTCATGTGCACAAGCAAAACATCATAGAAAACCACACCTGCCAAAACAAGTTAACTCAATCAGTCAGGTACTTCAACTGCTGCATATGGATCTATTTGGACCAGTCAACTTTCTCAGCATCAACATAAATTCGTACTGTCTGGTTGTGATTGATGACTTCTTTCGTTTTACATGGGTTTTCTTTCTATCCAACAATTCTGGGGTTGCTGATCTAATTAAGAAATTCATTGTGTTGATTGAGAACCAAACTAACAATCGGGTGAAGGCGCTTCGTACCGACAACAGAACAGAGTTCAAGAATTCTATTCTAGATCATTTTTGCGCAGAAAAGGGTATTATGCGTCAATACAGCTCCACTCATACCCCTCAACAAAATGGTGTTGCTGAAAGGAGAAATATAACTTTAAAAGACGCTGCCAGGATGATGCTGTGTGACTCCAAGTTACCAGTTTTCTTTTGGGCCGAGGCGATTAACACTGGTTGCTACGTTCAGAATCGTGTGTTGATCAACAAAGCTCGGATGAAGACTCCGAATGAGATTCTATATGGTCACAAGCCTTCAGTCAGTCATTTCTGTGTATTTGGCTGCCCTTGCACCCTTCTTCACCTAGAGACCAACCCAAAGTTCAATGTCAAAGCAGATGATTGTTACTTCGTAGGGTATGTTGCATGCTTCGCATATAGGGTCTACAATAATAAGACAAAGCAGGTTGTGGAATCTTATGACGTGTCTTCGGATAGCTCATCTGGATCTTTCTCTGGTTCAAAGAATGTTTCTGAAGACGAAGACGAAGAAGTTGTCTATAGACCCCCAATGGTATCCTCTTCACCATCTGAGGGGGAGTCCTCTGCTTCGCCTGAGGGGGAGTCATTTGTTCCACCTGATAGTCTAAAACCTTCAGTTCAGAATGATACTCTTGATGCTGAGACTACACCACTTACTCTTGTAGAAAGAGAGTTCATGTCTAGAGATGCTTCCACTGTCATTTCAACCTTTATGGAACTACTCTTTCCTGAAAACATTTCTAATGTGTTTGTAGCATAGTCATCTGGTGTGGAACAATCAGCAAATGAAGGAGGTGTCAATATTCACAATCTTCCGGTCTCGCTTAATGATATCAGCCAGGAGATACCCTCAAGGATTCAATGCGATCATTCGATCCAGAACATCATTGGTCAGCTGGGCGATGGCATTCAAATCAGAAGTTAGAGTGGAGATGTCAATACATGTCTCTACTCTTTCTTTATCCCTCAGATAGAGCCCAAGAATGTTGAAATGGCTCTAAATGAGCCCAGCTGGGTAGATGCTATGCATAAAGAGTTAAATCATATTGAAAAACTCGGGGTTTGGAAATTGTTGAGTTGCCAAAGGGAAAAAAAGTCTCTTGACACACGCTGGGTCTATCGAAACAAGCAGGATGATTCAGGGGTTATAGTGCGAAATAAAGCTAGATTGGTGGTTCGCGGTTTCGACAAGTCGAGGGTCTTGAGTACACTGAGGTGTATGCTCCAATAGCTCGCTTGGAGGGTATTCGTATCTTCCTTGCATATGCCTCTTACATGAAATTCACTGTTTACCAAATGGACGTCAAGACAGCCTTCTTGTATGGCAAGGTGAAGGAATAAATCTACGTTGATCAGCCCCCTGGGTTCATTGACTCGAAGTTTCCTAATCATGTCTACAAGTTAGACAAGGCATTGTATGGGTTACATCAAGCTCCTCGAGCGTGGTATGCGACTCTTACAAAGCACATGCTCGAGCATGGATATTCTCGTGGCACTATCGATCAAACTTTGTTTATCAAGCATGTTGGTAATGATCAGATTCTGGTTCAAATCTATGTTGACGACATTATTTTCGGGTCGACCAGTCCGCAACTATGCAGGGAGTTTGAAGGCGTTATGAAAAAGCGGTTCGAGATGAGTTCGTTGGGAGAAATGACCACGTTTCTGGGGCTTCATGTAAAAAAAAATTCAACTGGAATCCTGCTACATCAAGCCAAGTATGTGGAGGATATTCTTGAGTAGTTCGGGTTTGAAGACGTTAAACCTGCATCGACGCCGATGGATGAAAGACCTCTTCGGACTCCAGATACTGATGGCGACTCCGTAGATCAGACACTCTATAGATCGATGATTGGATCATTGATGTATCTTACTCTCAGCTGTCCAGACATCATGTTTGCAGTTTGTCAGTGCGCACGTTATCAGGCTAATCCTAAACTTTCACATCTAATTGTTGTCAAAAGAATTTTTCGGTATATCAAAGGCAGCCCAAAATTGGGTCTTTGGTATCTGAAGAATTTCGAATTTGATTTATATGCTTTTGATGACAATAATTATGGAGGCTGTGAGCTTGACATGAAATCTACTTCAGGAGGGTGTCAATATCTTGGTGACAGGCTAGTGTCGTGGCAGTGCAAGAAACAACACACTTTCTCAACCTCAACAGCGGAAGCGGAATATGTTGCTGCATCTGTTTGTTGCTCCCAAGTTATCTGGATCCAACATCAGTTGTTGGACTATGGTTTGAATTATTTAGAAACCCCTATTTGTTGTGATAATGAGCCGCGATTCAAATTGCTAAAAATTCTGTCCAACATTCCAAAACCAAGCACATTGATATTAAAATTCATTTCATCAGAGATTGTTATGAGCATTCACTCATCCGGCTGGAATAGGTTCCCACTGCTAATAATGTGGCGGATCTATTCACCAAGCCTTTGAAAATGATTCATTTTGAGGATTAAGTTTTTCTGTTTTTTTACTTATTTTAAGTTCTTTTTACTTCTTTTTTCTTAATTTTTATTTTCTAGTTTTTGTAGATAGGTTAGTTTAAATTTGCGCATTTTTATTTCATTCTCACCCATTCACAAATTTAGGGGGAGAAATAATCAAAAATCCAAAAACAATACAAAATAATCAAAAATCCAAAAACAATAAAAAATCCAGAAAATTAAAAAATGTTACAAATAGTCTTGTTTGTAGGTGTTGTGACAGGAAGCGATATTATCAAGTGATAACGGGAAATCTGAATCTGCGTAACGTACCAAAATTAAATTGTCTATGCTTTGTGTTCGTTGTGCTGGTAGGCACGAAAGATTTTAAATGGACTTGACTAGGAAGATTTGAACTTAAGGAATTCAAGGACTTGACAAATATTGAACTAGTTAGATCTGTTTAGCCTGACTATATGATGCTCGGATAGGTTGAGCAGGGAGATATACATGAGAATCTACTGGTCACATTAAAAAAACCCGTATCTAGAACTGTGGATTAACTTTTCCTCGATGTGTGGATTTTGTCCTTAATTCTGGTATTGATGGGGTGACTGGAGAATTCCGATAAATTAGGTCTGTACAAGGTTATTTCCTTTCTTTTTGTCTGTTAGTCATATGTTGCCTCCTCTGCGTGATCGAGAGATCCGACCTGGACTGTAACATATGGAATTCTATCTTTCTGCATCTTCTTTCTATGCAATTCTTCCTATCTGTTAGCCATATACTCTCTCCTCTGTGTGACTTACAATCCAACCTGGCACACAGTATATGCATCATTGTTTTCTCAATCCCTCTAAAACTTCAGTTAGTCATATGTTTCATCCTCTGCATGATTGGAAGAGATTCGACCTGGGTGTATAGCATATGCATTCTAAATCTATCTTCTCTCTTAATAATTGTCTACTCACTCGGTTTAATGAGTATTCTGGAAGTCCTTGATTGCTGGAGCATATCAGGAAGCGGGAAACATGTTCTAGTACAATTAAAATTGAACACATACAGATTGTCTGTAAATCTCGCTGCTCAATTTAGGTGGACAACAATATCCTTGGTTGTAATCAGCTAAATGGTCCCGAGGAAATTTATTTAAGAATTAGGGCTCAAAATATCGTGTCATTATTAAATTGTCCAAATTCTGTCACAAATGTTTCATGTTTAAGTGGACCACAATACCAGCGATCGATCAGATAAAGACTTGACAATAAGGGTATTGTCAAGTGGATTAGGGTTGTTCAACAACTTTGATCCCAGTATCACAAAAATTATTTTCAGTAATTAAATTTTTTTAGGTTGTTTATTTTATTTTTCTTACTTTATTTTATTTTTATTTTTATTTATTTATTTTTAATTGTTAAAATTTAATTATTAATTTTAAATTTTGGAAATTAATTTAATTTTATTTTTATTTTTAATTTTAATTTTAATTTTAATCCTCAAAAGTTTTGTTTTTGAAAATTTTGGACTGTGCCTTACACTGTGTGGTCAGCATGAAAAAGGGTCAAAGGTATAAATAGAGTTTACATCTGGAAACCCTCTCATTTTTCGGATTCCGGACGCAAACTCCCTCCCTCTCTCTCTATCTCTCTCTCTCTCTCTCTCTCTTTGAAAAAAATTCTGTTTTTTTTTGTGAAATTGCTCCGATCACTTCAAAGGTACTATGATTCCGTCCATAGATATGTGTTTGAATCTTGGATTTGACGAGTTTTGAGCCTGAAATTGACGAAAAAGGATTTGTCGGAGTTTACGTCCCAAGCTTACAGCCAGGAGCTTACGGACGTAAACTCCGTTTGCGGCCCTGGGCTTACGGTCACGAGTTTACGACCGTAAACCCCATATTGACCGTAAACTCTTGGTTGACTTTGAACTTAATTTTTGGACAAAAATAATTCATTTTTGGGCTCGAATTTAAACCATTTAAAATATTATTTGCTCAAATATCTTTCTTGTCTTACTTAGTATGTTTTAGTGCAGATCAAATGGCAGCCTTAAAGTTCGCAGACATGCACAATCTGGCAATGGTACTAGCTGATCCTCTGGTGGCCCATGTAGATTTCAAGTCAATGATTCACGGACTGAAAGAATGCTGTTTGGCCTCCGCCATCACCATGAACACCGTTGTTTATCAGAAAATTATAAGAGAGTTCTGGCAGACTTCAAAAATGAGAAGAGACGATGATGGAGCAGTGACTGTAGACGCAATCGTTAAAGGATGCAAAGTTGTGATCGATGAGCAGTTCATTAGAGAGACATTGTTGATCAATGACCTACCGAGTTTTCCCACTGAAATTGGTATTGAAGATGCTCAGAAAATTTTGAAGAAGATGGGGTATGAAGGCGATTCTCCTCCTACAATTAAAAAGCTTCTGCCACCCTACTGGAGATTCCTAGCCCATGTGTTCATGAGCTGCATCTCCGGCAGGAGGTCTGGTGCGGATGAAATATCCCTGAGAAACACTGGAGCTATCGTTTCTCTTGCTGTAGGAATTGGCTTCAACTTTTCTAGGTTTATCCTAGACGAGTTTGTGGTCAACATCAATGCCATCACACGGGATACCTTTTTGATGTACCCTAGATTCATTCAGCTCTTCATCAACAAACAATTTCCTGACATGGTAAAGGAGGGAGATACACTTGATATGAAGTCCTTGGGCCCTCACACTATTAGGATCATTAAGCAAAATCGCAACGGAAAAGTTACCTTTCAAGGACTATATCCACTGGTTAAATTCGGAGAATTTGCTGAGTCGAATGAGGCGTCCGAGTCCCACGGATCTTCTGATAAGATATCTTCAGAGCCCACTTCATTAGAAAGGGTGATCTCGGAAGGAGATGTGATCACTGTATCAGATCAGGAAGGGGAAGAGACAATTGCTCCTAATGTGTCTGTAGCTGAAGAGCATGACCTGCGATCAGTTCAAATCGAAAGTGAATACAATGATGGGTCTTCCATGAATGAAACTGAGACTGATCAGTATGAAGACCTTCACCTTACAGGTTTTGATAGAGACGAGATTCCAACCAATTTTGGAAGCAATGATGTTTTTTTGTCGAATGTCAACCTCTACACGTTGCATGATAATATCAGTGATGTTGCTCTCCTAACAACGGAGATAAGGGATTCTGAAGATGTTCTCGATTCAACACCCATTTCTACTAAGCAAATGGTTGATTCTACAGCTCCAATGGTGACAGTGTCAGGGATTCCTCCCCTTGACGGTGCCTCACCTACAATTAAACCACTTTAGGGTGATTATACAACAAACTAGACCTTACAGCCTCCATCCAAGAGAAGAAGACGTGATCCTAGGTTTGGGCCTCTGGATTCTAACTTGACTCATAGCATGCCAATTATGCCAACAACTACCCCTACTATCGTATCAACAGAACCTTTCTGTGGAGGTCCTATGTAGCACCTGGTTCCTGGTACGTATTTTTAAATTAAGTATTTTGCATTTTTCCTGGGACTCGGCGAGTTGGTGGCCCAACTTGTCGAGTAGAAGCGGATTGGACATGGGAGTTAAGTGGCTGACTCGGCGAGTTAGAGACCGGACTTGACGAGTCCATGCTGTCTGGACAAAAGCCCTAATATGAGGGTTTGCACCCTATATGAACACCTTTACTCAGCCTCCCTTGTCCCTAACACTCTCCTAGAGCTGCGTATCGAAACCCTAGCCGATTGTGTGTGTGTTAAGGCCATTTTGGTGCTTTTGTTGACTTGTGCAGCTTGGAAGGAAGAAGAGGAGCTTGAATATTCGACTTGGGGCTTGTGGATCCAAAAATCTCATTCCGTCTTCAGCTTAATCAAGGTAAAATGCTCCTACTTTGGTCTTCCATTTGGTTGTTCATCTTTAGATTATAGATCTTGAGTGCATTTAGGGCTTTCAAGTCATTTTCGGATTTAAGGAGGGTTATGTGGACTCTAGCCTTCAGATCTGGGCCTTAAAAGGGGTCTCATGGCATAAAAGGTGCCAACTTTAGGGCCATGAGAGCCCCATGCACATTGTAGGAAACTTTACATGGATTTTTGAGCTAAAAACCCCATGCATGTGCATCAAGTTTGGAACTTTACGTATAAAATGGGCATTAGGAGGCCATATCTATGGTTTTGGTGTGTTAGACCTCATTTAAATCAATTTTATGGAATTGGTCAAGGTTGGACTCGGTGAGTTGTTCTTGGCACTCGACGAGTCGGTGACCATTGTGCACCCAAACCCTTTGGGTGAATGGGTAAGTGTTAGGAAGGAAGTCCGTTGTAGGTTTAGACGCGAAAAGGGACCAGGGAGCCATGAGATTTGGCGAGTGGTATGAGCATACTCGGCGAGTCCATAGCAATCTCCCAATCTTTGAAGATGGACTCGATGAGTTGTTCATACAACTGGGCGAGTCATAGACTGGACAAGTTCTTAAGTTGGCGATGAACTCGACGAGTTTCAGGAGGAACTCGGCGAGTTGGATGAAGATGGTCCCGATGTTATGATATAAGGAGAACTCGGCGAGTCGGACGAGTTCAAGGAGGACCAATGTTGACTTTGACTGAATTTGGGCTAACCCTGTTTAGGGTTGTATGTGATATGTGTTGAATTGAAGGTTGTCATGTACGGATCAAGGAGTCGTTGGGAGTCGACTTGTGCGTCGAGGATAGTTCAGACACTGCACGACATTGAGGTGAGTTACCTTCTAGTAGGGGTGGGTCTAAGGCCACAATGCCGACCCACCAAAAAGGGGTATTTAGAAGATAATGGTCTTTGTGATAATTATCTTGGTCTGGTTATGTGTTGGTTATGAGGTTTATCTGAGTAGTATGTTATGTGTATGGTAGGGATTAGTTTCCCTGACAGTGGTCCTTAGGACCCAAGGGTAGGTCAGTACCCGGATATGCCTGACTGTATGCTTATATCTGTTGATTGTATGCTAGTAGTAGGGGGTGAAATAATCCCCAATTACCGGTTGAAAGATACCGATGTTGATTACCGGTTAAAAGATACCGATGATGGTTACCGGTTGAAAGATACCGATGAAGGTTACCGGTTGAAGGATACCAATGAAGGTTACCGGTTGAAAGATACCGACGATATTTTATGGTATGTGGTATGATGGGGGAACTCACTAAGCTTCGTGCTTACAGTTTTGGTTTTGGTTTCAGGTACCTCTTCATCAAAGGGGAAAGAGCCAGCAGTGTAGCAGCGCGTCACACACAAACACACATGTTTCCGCAAGAAGTTTTTGGGACTGTACTCTGATTTTCAATATATGTGATGTTATGGTTTGAAATACAACATTATGATTTTGTAATGAATGTTTTATTGACAATGTTTTGGTAAAATGTTTGCTAAATGCGTTAATTCAAAAATGAAAATTTTGGCCTTGAAAATTGGGTCGTTACAAGTTGGTATCAGAGCCCTGGTTTGAGGGATTCGGACACACCCTCAGGGGTGTCTGGACTCAAACCGAGGGACTAAAAGATCTTTCAAGGAAAAATGGTTTTCTAAAGTCTAAAATGAGAAATTTTTAAGAAAGACGAAGTGTGTGATGCGTGCGACCGGCCGGGCTCAAGTAAGTTTTCCCCAAGATACCCATACTTGTTATGTTATGTTATATGGTTTTGATTCAGAGAACTGCATGATAGAATATGACTAAGGATCTAGGAGGATGCCTTGTGTGCCTGATATATGATTTTGAGAATTGCATGCTAGTTAGGGCTAAGGATCTAGGAAGGATGCCTTATGTGCCTGTTGTATGAGCTGTATGCTAGGACTGTTTAGTCAGTAGTAGGATGGCCCGTGTAGGTTATGCCTGGGTTGGTTACTCAAAGCACAAATGCTGCTTGCTTTGTGCTATGGGGGTTCTAACTAGCTTCAACTAACTAAGGAGCTGATACGTAACAATATCCGCAAACTAGTTAGGTGAGGTGGTGGGGACTCCTAGTGCAGCTGATGGTGAAGAGTAGGTCGGAGAGTGCCCTAGGGAAGCCTATGACGAGGTCAGTGGAAAGGGTATTAGTAAAAGGGACTTGGTGAAGTCGAAGCAATTCTTGAGGAAAGTACGGATGGATGTGGAAGGTAGTATGGGCCCGTACTACTGAAAGCAGAGGATCCGTACTCGAATCAAGGAGGGCCTAGATGGAACCTGGAAACTTGGAAAGTGTGTGAGACCGCCAGAAAGTATGTGACCCTGACATTCGTATGTTATTGTTTCAGAATGGTGGTCACGCGACATGGAGTAGGAGGTTCAGGATCGGGGTCAGGATCGGGCTCGAGAGCAGGATCCGAGCATGTGGATGATGGGTTACGCGAGTTCATTGCGTCTGAGATCACGAGGGGTATCCTTGATGCGACGCCGGTTATCTTCGGGTCGATCAAGGAGGGGATCATTGAGCTGATGGAGGATCGACTCAGGGCGTTCCGGAGTGACATGGCGACCAGCCAGTCAGGACCACGCACATTGTCCTTTAAGGACTTCAGAGGGAGTGGTGCGCCATATTTCCACGGGGCAAAGGACCCCATTGCTGCCAGACGATGGATTGCGGACATTGAGTCTGCACAGCTGACCAACTTCTGCCCTGAGGGGTCGAAGGTACGATTTGCAGCAGGGTATTTGAGGGACCGGGCTAGGGATTGGTGGGAGTCGGTTGGTGATTCTCTGGGAGCCTCGACTGTTGAGGCTATGACATGGTCGGATTTTGTGACCTGGTTCAGAGAAAAGTTTGCACCAGCTGTAGAGCTTCAGCAACTGGCCAGGGAATTCTTGGATATGAGACAGACTACGGAGACTGTGGCGGAGATCACCGCCAAGTTCCGGGAGAGGGTTTTGTTGGTGCCCCAGTATGCGAGTGATGAGGACATGAAGAGGACCCGCTACCATGACATGCTACGAGCTGACATCCGGGAGCATGTTAGTTTTTCAGCTTGCCCTACCCTGGATTCCATGATTACCAGGGCTAGGGAGAGGGAGATTGATCTGGAGCACATCCAGAAGAGGAAGGTACAGGAGGGGTAGACGGCGGGGGCTTCGGGGAAGAAGCCAAAGGGATCCGATGGTAGGCCGAAAGGCCAGTCAGGGCGGGACTGCTGTGGAAAATGCGGTCGGTCACACGAGGGAGCTTGTCTCACTGGGCCGGGTTCAGGCTGCTATAAGTGCGGCAAGGCTGGGCACTTTGGCAGGGATTGTATTGCCCTACTCCGGCGATACAGATTTCAGAACTGATTTTCTTTCATTGCAATCAGAAGGGCCATAAAAAGGTCAATTGCCCTAGATTGGTAGCAGCAATGGCACTGGCAGTGGCGACGACTCCAGCGACAGGTCGGGTTGTGGATGGCCAGAAGGTCAAGATGGAGGCTCCAGTGGTTCAGAGTCGAGCATTTCAGCTAACAGCTGAGGAGGCACGCGCTGCACCCGATGTGGTGACGGGTATGATTTCTTATCCTTATGCTTTTATAGTATATCGCTGTGATTTTGATATATCATTTGCCTTGGTTAGGATTGTTCCATGTGAACGGAATCCTAGTTCAGGTGTTGTTTGATTCGGGTGCCGATCATTTGTCTTCTTGCGCTTAGCAAGAAGTTTCCAGAGTCTTCGGGCATGTTGGATTGCCCTCTAGAGGTCGAGATTGTGGACGACCGGTCGGTACGAGCATCAGAGGTCTATCGGGACTGTGTTTTGAGGCTGTTCGAGGAGCGTTACCTGGTAGACCTGGTTCCTATTCCGTCGAGGGGGAACAAGGTGATTATAGGCATGAATTGGTTGAGCCCCAATAGGGCAGTGATAGATTGGGCGCATTAGCTGGTTCGGGCTAGAACCCCAAGTGGGGGAGAGTTGGTAGTTCAGGGCGAGAGGCCACAACAAGGACCAACGGTATGTTCAGTAGCAAGAGCTAGGCGTTACCTTCAGCAGGGTTGCGCATGATATGTTGCCTATGTTATGGACACCCGGGAGGCGGGTAAGGCGACGGTGGGCGATGTGCCTGTGGTGAGTGAGTTTACGGACGTATTCCCCGAGGAGTTGCCTGTGATACCTTTGGAGAGGCAGGTGGAATTCAGGATCGACCTAGTCCCCGGTGCGGCTCCGATAGCCAAGGCACCGTATCGGCTGGCTCCTCCTGAGATGTAGGAGTTTTTTATATAGCTGCAGGAGCTATTAGACAAAGGATTCATTAGACCGAGTAGTTCTCCCTGGGGAGCCTCGATTCTATTTGTGAAGAAGAAGGACGGGTCGCATCGGATGTGTATAGATTATCGGGAGCTGAACAAGGTAACGGTGAAGAACCGTTACCCACTCCCGAGGATTGATGACCTCTTTGACCAACTTCAGGGAGCATCTTGGTTTTCCAAGATTGATCTGTGTTCAGGATACCATCAGATGAGGGTCAGAGAGGAGGATGTGCAGAAGACTGCGTTTCGGACGCGCTATGGCCATTACGAGTTTATAGTGATGCTCTCCGGGCTCACCAATGCTCCTGCCACGTTCATGGACCTCATGAACCGCGTGTGTAGACCGATGTTATACCGGTCTGTGATAGTGTTTATTGATCATATCTTAGTTTACTACAAGACGTAGGAGGAGCACAAGGAGTATCTATGGGAGGGTCTGGAGACTTTGAGGAGGGAGAACTTGTATGCTAAGTTCTCCAAGTGTGAGTTCTGGTTACGCGAGATGCAGTTCCTTGGGCATCTCGTCAACCAGAACGGGATCTCAGTGGACTCGGCCAAAGTGGAGGCCGTGATGAGATGGGAAGTTCTGAAGTCTCCATCTAAGATTCAGAGTTTCCTAGGATTAGCCGACTACTATTAGAGATTCATCCAGGATTTCTCCAAGATAGCTGTACCCCTGACCAGGCTAACAAGGAAAGTCGTGGTCTTTCGTTGGCGGCCTGAGTAGCAGGCCACATTCGAGACTCTGAGATAGAGATTGTACGAGGCGCCAATCTTAGCCCTGCCAGAGGGCATGTAGGATTTTGTTGTATATTGCGATGCGTCCATCTCAGGTTTGGGCACAGTTCTGATGCAAAGAGGGCATGTCATCGCCTACGCGTCAAGGCAAATGAAGCCTCACGAGGCGAACTACCCGACACATGATTTGGAGTTGGGGGCTGTTGTTTGCGCCCTCAAGATTTGGCGTCATTACCTGTATGGGGTTCGCTGTACTATCTACACAGACCATAAGAGTTTGAGGTACCTCATGGATCATCCGAATCTAAACATGAGGCAGCGTCGGTGGATGGACGTAGTAAAAGATTATGATTGCGAGATCCTTTATCACCCGGGTAAGACCAATATGGTGGCCGACGCGCTTAGCCACAAGGCAGTGCCGATCAGGGATATCTGCCTGAGGATGACGGTGGTGACTCTGCTATTGGAGCGGATTCGGGAGGCCCAACAGGAGGCCATGAAGGAGGAACATCGGAAGAGCGAGCGGATTGTGGTTCAGGTTTCATCCTTTGACTATGACAGCCGGGGGTTGTTGACTCTGCACCGTAGGGTGTGGGTCCCGTATCAAGGGGGTGTGCGCCAGGTATTGATGGAGGAGGCGCACAAATCTCGATTCTCCATTCACCCCGGGGAGACGAAGATGTATAGGGATCTTCGTCTGGAATATTGGTGGCCCTGCATGAAGCGGGATGTGGCATGGTATGTAGAGCGGTGCTTGACCTGTAGGAAGGTCAAGGCCGAGCATTAGAGACCTCACGGCAAGATGCAGCCGTTGGATATTCTGCTGTGGAAATAGGAAGACATCACGATGGATTTTATCCCAAAGCTTCCCATGACCGCGCGGGGAGCGGATTCGATATGGGTCATTGTCGATCGATTGAACAAGAGCACCCATTTTATCCCGATTTAGGAGAGTATTTCGGCCGAAAAGTTGGCCGACATTTATATAGGGAGGTGGTGGCGCGGCATGGGGTGCCAGTATCGGTGATTTCAGACAGAGATGTTCGGTTTACTTCCAGGTTCTGGAAGAAGTTCCATGACGAGCTGGGAACTCGTCTACATTTTAGCACCGCTTTTCACCTGCAAACAGATGGACAGAGTGAGCGGACCATCCAGACCTTAGAGGATATGTTGCGGGCATGTGTCTTAGACTTCGGAGGCAGTTGGGATACTTACCTTCCTTTGGCTGAGTTCTAGTACAACAACAGCTATCAAGCGAGTATTGACCGTCCTCCCTTCGAGATGTTGTACGGGAGGAAGTGCAAGACCCTGATATGTTGGGGTGAGGTTGGTCAGAGGGTTATGGGGAGTACCGAATTGGTACTCAATACTACGGAGAAGATCCAGCAGGTCTGGAGCTAGCTTCATACTGCTTAGAGTCGGCAGAAAAGTTATGCCGACAAGTGCCGATCCGACTTGGAATTCCAGGTCGGGGATATGGTCCTCCTGAAGGTGTTACCTTGGAAGGGTGTCATTTGATTCAGGAAGCGGGGCAAGTTGGGCCCTAGGTATATTGGACCTTTCAGGGTTGTAGCCTGGGTGGGCAAGGTGGCATCTAGGCTGGATCTGCCAGCCGAACTCAGTCAGATTCATAGCACCTTTCACATTTCCCAGTTACGGAAATGTTTGCTGGACGATTCGGCAGTAGTGCCTTTAGAGGACATTCAGGTTGATGACAGCCTGAACTACATCGAGCGACCAGTAGCGATCCTAGACAGGAAGTCAAAGTATCTGAGGAACAAGAGAGTGGAGTTGGTAAAGGTGCAGTGGCAGCACCGAAAGGTCTCAGAGTGGACTTGGGATCCGGTGGATGAGATGATGGAGCTTTACCCAGAGCTTTTCCCGTAACAAGCAGCAAACTTTGAGGACGAAGTCTAAAATAAGTGGGGAAGATTTGTAGCACCTGGTTCCTGGTACGTATTTTTAAATTAAGTATTTTGCATTTTTTCTTGGGACTCGGCGAGTTGGTGGCCCAACTCGTCGAGTAGAAGCGGTTGGACACGAGAGTTAAGTGGCTGACTTGGCGAGTTAGAGACTGGACTTAACGAGTCCATGCTGTCTGGACAAAAGCCCTAATATGAGGGTTTGGACCCTATATAAACACCTTAACTCAGCCTCCCTTGTCCCTAACACTCTCTTAGAGCTGCATATCGAAACCCTAGCCGATTGTGTGTGTGTTAAGGCCATTTTGGTGCTTTTGTTGACTTGTGAAGCTTGGAAGGAAGAAGAGGACCTTGAGTATTCGATTTGGGGCTTATGGATCCAGAAATCTCATTCCATCTTCAGCTTAATCAAGGTAAAATGCTCCTGCTTTGGTCTTCCATTTGGTTGTTCATCTTTAGATTGTAGATCTTGGGTGCATTTAGGGCTTTCAAGCCATTTTCGGATTTAAGGAGGGTTATGTGGACTCTAGCCTTCAGATCTGGGCCTTAAAAGGGGTCTCCTGGCATAAAAGGTGCCAACTTTAGGGCCATGAGAGCCCCATGCACATTGTAGGACACTTTACATGGATTTTTGAGCTAAAAACCCCATGCATGTGCATCAAGTTTCGAACTTTACGTATAAAATGGGCATTAGGAAGCCAGATCTATGGTTTTGGTGTGTTACACCTCATTTAAATCGACTGTATGGAATTGGTCAAGGTTGGACTCTGCGAGTTGTTCTTGGCACTTGACGAGTTGGTGACCATTGTGCACCCAAACCCTTTCGGTGAATGGGTAAGTGTTATGAAGGAAGTCCCTTGTGGGTTTAGACACGAAAAGGGACCTGGGAGCTATGGGACTCGACGAGTGGTATGATCTGACTCGGCGAATCCATAACAATCTCCCAATCTTTGAAGATGGACTCGACGAGCTGTTCATACAACTCGGTGAGTCATAGACTGGACAAGTTGTTAAGTTGGAGATGAACTCAACAAGTTCAAGAAGGAACTCGGCGAGTCGGATGAAGATGGTCCCGATGTTATGATTGAAGGAGAACCCGTCGAGTTTTTGCTAGAGTCGATGAGTGGAGCCAGGGTTTTGTGTTGGATTAGGGAAGCATGGACTCGACGAGTTGGTAGGCCAACTCGGCGAGTCAGGTCAACTAAATGTTGACTTTGACTGAACTTGGGCTAACCCTATTTAGGGCTGTATGTGATATGTGTTGACTTGAAGGTTGTCATGTAGGGATCAAGGAGTCGTTGGGAGTCGACTTGTGCACAGAGGATAGTTCAGACACTGCACGACATTGAGGTGAGCTACCTTCCAGTAGGGGTGGGTCTAAGGGCACAATGCCAGCCCGCTAAAAAGGGGTATTTAGAAGATAATGGTCTTTGTGATAATTATCTTGGTCTGGTTATGTGTTGGTTATGAGGTTTATTTAAGTAGTATTTTATGTGTATGGTAGGGATTAGTTTCCCTGACAGTGGTCCTTAGGACCCAAGGGTAGGTCAGTACCTGGATATGCCTGAATGTATGCTTATATTTGTTGATTGTATGCTAGTAGTAGGGGGTGAAATAATCCCCAATTACCGGTTGAAAGATACCGATGTTGATTACCGGTTAAAAGATACCGATGATGGTTACCGGTTGAAAGATACCGATGAAGGTTACCGGTTGAAGGATATCAATGAAGGTTACCGGTTGAAAGATATCGACGATATTTTATGGTATGTGGTATGATGGGGGAACTCACTAAGCTTCATGCTTACAGTTTTGGTTTTGGTTTCAGGTACCTCTTCATCGAAGGGGAAAGAGCCGGCGGTGTAGCAGCGCGTCACACACACAGACACATGTTTCCACAAGAAGTTTTTGGGACTGTACTCTGATTTTCAATACGTATGATGTTATGGTTTGAAATACAACATTATGATTTTGTAATAAATGTTTTATTGACAATGTTTTGGTAAAATGTTTGCTAGATGCGTTAATTTAAAAATGAAATTTTTGGCCTTGAAAATTGGGTACCTTTGAAGTTGGTGGCTCCTCTGCTCCACCAGGATTCTCTCCTCCTAGGGCGGATCTTAATGATGCCTCTGTGCGGTTAGATTTGCATCTTGCCCAGGAACAAACTTTTGTACCTTCCTCTAAAGCTAAAGGAGTTGCTTTTAGATATGGTCATTCAGGAGAAGATGACTATGTGGTTGATGAGCTTCATAAGAGAGTAAATGTGCTTGACCAGAAGAATATAGAGCTCAACATTCAATTCGAATATCTTTTGAGCGAGAATATGAATCTGAAAATTCAAGTTTCTGATCTTCATGATGATCGGGCAACAAAGACAAAGCAAATCTCTGAGCTTCAAGCTCGTTTTAATCTCCTGACCTCTAGTTATTTTGATTTAAAGAAGAAGCTTGAAGAAGATCTTGGTGCCAAATATAAAACATCTGCAGATGAGTACAGGATCAATTTACATACTCAAGCTCATCCTGTTGCCATGCCAACCGTTCAAACTTCACGGGTCGTAGATTGTTTTGAAGAACAGCCCGCTCATGCTCCACATGTTGCAGAAATTATTCATGATAGACAAGCGAAAGCTGCTTAAAAAGGACAACTCTTGTTTAAGAGGAGTTATGACAAAATGCACCAGGGAATCAACCAGCAATCACTGTTACGGATCTTGAGGCTGTGCGCTTTAGAGATACGTATGGTGATCAGTCAAGAATCATTTCTTGGGGTTTTCATGATACCCTAAACATGTGGATCGTGTGGTGAAAGAGTGGCAACACGGAGTTCTACAAAGATTGTCATGATTTCAATTCGTGGAGTAGGGTGGATCTTTCAGAGCTATCGCAATCTCCTTTTGCAAACCCCTCATATAATCAACAGGCAACTTAATTCAAACATTTTCTTGAATACCAGGTGAAAAAGGGTTTTCCTTCGATGAAGACTGCCGAGTCTGTCCTAAAGCATTATCCTGATGTCATAGATCCCAAGACTAGTCATCCACTTCAGGTGGTGATGTGGCCTGCAACCAATCAGGTCAAACAAATCCCTATGATTCAAAGTTACCCAGATGGATCCCTAAGCTCCATGCTTTATTGGGTTTGACGTGACTACAATGTCTGTTGTTATCAAACTTAAAGATGGATGCATCCGTCTGTATGATCGAAGGGATTTTTTCCAGTTCAGGTAATGGGACATTCATCATCTGATCCATCATCAAATTCAAGTTGCTGAGGAGATTTTTGAGCAAGCTGCGAAGGAATACACGTCCATGGTTGCTGAGATCATCAATAAACACATGTGGAATGGGGCATTGGGGCAGGCAGATGTGATGGTGATTGACAAAGATTAACTCCAAGCTAGCACCAAACCAAGGGGGAGATTGAAGGGTCTAATTAATGGTTTGGTCTAGGATTTCGTTGTAATAGGTTCTTTTTGGTATGAATGCAGTTTTGGTAGCTTGTTTTATAGTTTATGACCATAATATGAGTTTACGGCCGTAAACCCAATTCGGCCCAGGTCACTATATGTAGAGGCATTGCAGTTTCAGTTTATTTTTTCAGGTACATCAGGGGATTGTGGCATGGCGAAGGCGTGATCGTACCGCTCCTCGTTTTGATGACTCTGTTTCTTGGATACTCTGATATAATACATTGTAAAACATGTTTGTAATAACTATTGAATTTGGAATGCATTTTAGAAGTTTAAAATTTGCTTGATTTTTATGGTGTTACATCCCTAGGGCAAGCCTAGGAAGAGTTTAGATTGAGATCAGCAGTAGTAGTAAAAGGGACTTTGTGGAGTCAAGGCAGTTCTTGAGGAATTTACGGATAGATGTGGAAGGTAGTATGGGCCCATACTACAGAAAACAGAGGATCCGTACTTGAATAAACGAAGGCTGGGAAGAGACCAGAGAACTTGTAGCATATGTGATCCCTCGAGTTAAATTAGTATTCTAACATTTGTCATGATGTGTTTTCAGAAAGGTGCTTTTACGCCCTAGACCAACAGTTGGCAGTTCAGGTGAGGGATCAGGTTCAGGCTCGAGAGCCGAGCAGCTAAATCAGCAGACTAGGGAGTTTCTCTCCTTAGAGATCACTTGTACTATACTTGAGCCGACTCTTGTGATCTTCGGTTCGATCAAGGAGGGTATTCTGGATATTATGGATTAAGAGATTGAGCGCGTTCCGCGCTGAGGTGGCATCCATGATGGGGTCGTACACACTCACCTTCAGGGAGTTCAGAGCCTGTGGAGCTCCCGATTATCATGGGGCTCGATACCCCATTGCTAGTACCCGATGGTTAGCAGATGTTGCCAATGCGTTCCACACCAGCAGATGTCCCGAGGGGGAGAAGGTCAGATTGGCGTCCTATCTTTTGAAGGACAGGGCACGTGATTGGTGGGAAGAGGTTGGGAGAGCTATTGATGATGATGTTGTGTTGGATGCGATGACTTGGGGCGATTTCACGACCAGGTTCAGGGCCGAGTTCGCACCCGTCATTGAGGTGCAGCAGCTTGCTAGGGAGTTTCAGGACCTCCAGTAGACGACAGAGTCTGTGGCGGAGATTACCCCCAAGTTTAGGAAGAGGGCCCTTCTTGTTCCGCGGTATGCGGCGGACGAGGAGATGAAAAAGGCCCGATATCATGAGATGTTGCAGAGTGATATCCACCAGTTTGTGAGCCGATCCAGCTGCAAGAAGCTGGAGGATATGATAGCGAGCGCTTGGGAGAGGGATATTGATTTGGAGATTGAGAGGAAGAGGAAGCTAGAGTCGGTACCTGGCGTGGAGGGCTTGGGCAAGAAGCCCAATGCAGATTCCAGAGGAAGGGCCAGCAGGGACGAGGCCTCTACAGCAAGTGTGGCAGGTCACCCAAGGGGACGTGTATGGAGGGGAGTTCGCGCTGCTTCAAGTGCGGCCGAACAGGACATGTGACCAAATATTGTACTGCTGCTTCTACCACTACCACCGCATTATCTGATTTGATTTGCTTTCAGTGCAATCAATGGGGGCATAAGAGGTCCCAGTGTCCGAGTTTGGCAGCAACATGGAAGGTGATGGTACCCGACTCTGCTACATTGAGGATTATAGACGGCTGTCAGGCCCGGGCTGAGACGCCAGTGGCGAAGAGTAGAGCCTTCTAGTTGGCAGCAGAGGAGGTACGTGCAACTCCTGATGTGGTTATGTGTATATATCTTCTCTATTACCTCTTATTCATTCCTGATTATTGCTCATATTTTGTGTTTATTTATAGGATCGTTTTTAGTGAACGGCATTTCAATATGGTACTGTTTGATTCGGGGGCTACCCGATCATTTGTGTCGCTTGCGCTTAGCAAGTGATTTAGTAGAGCTTCGAGGGAGCTGGACTGTCCACTCGATGTGGAGATATCGGATGATAGGACCGTCAGGGTCGCGAGGGTTCATAGAGGATGTATGCTACGGTTATTTGATGATCAGTTCTCAGTGGACTTGGTTCTTATTCCCCTACGAGGGAACAAGGTTATAGTGGGTATGGATTGCTTGAGCCCTAACGGGGCAATGATTGATTGTGAGCTTAAGCTAGTGAGGGTTTGCACTCCTAGTGTGGAAGAGTTAGTGACTTAGGGTGAGAGGCCACATCGCAGACCGATTCTTTGCTCAGCGGCGAGACCGAGGCGCTACTTTCAGCAGGGTTGGGCGGGATATGTCGCATATGTCATGGATACCTAGGATAAGGGCAAGGCGACAGTCGATGATGTACCGGTGGTACGAGAGTACCTGGATGTATTCGCGGAGGATTTTCCTGGGATACCTTCGGAGAGACAGGTTGAGTTTTGGATTAACTTAGTCCCTGGTGCGGCTTCGATAGCCAGGGCACCTTATCGGTTGGCTCCTCCCGAGATACAGGAGATGTCTACACAACTACAAGAGCTGCTAGACAAGGGTTTTATCAAGTCGACCAGTTCGCCATGGGGAGCCCCGATCCTGTTTGTGAAGAAGAAGGGCGGGTCGCACCATATGTGCATAGATTACCGGGAGCTAAATAAGGTAACGGTGAAGAACCGTTACCCACTCCCGAGGATAGACAACTTGTTCGACCAACTTCAGGGAGCATGTTGGTTTTCCAAGATTGATTTACGGTCCGGATATCACCAGATGCGGGTCAGAGATGATGATGTGTAGAAGACTGCTTTTAGGACCCGCTATGGTCATTATGAGTTTGTGGTGATGCCGTTTGGGCTCACCAACGCTCCAGTCGCGTTCATGGACCTCATGAACCGCGTATGCAGACCGATGTTGGATCGGCCTGTGATAGTATTTATGTTGGATTAATGTCTAAGTCCATAACTATATTTGGTAAGACTTGACCCGACCCGGCATGGTCCATTTGGGTTGCATACCATCATGCACTTGGATGAGAGAAATAAGACACTTATGGTTATTAATATATTATAAGTTCTAGTATATTAATAATAAGAATAATAAGATTATTTAATTAGTATTGATCAAGAATTAATCTAGGATTAATTAAGTGATCAAAAGAAGACTAATTAAATATATATGGGTTGATTGTGTAAATCATCCATACTTGTATAGTGGGCTAATGCTCCATGGATAATCAAGTTGGGCTAAAACCCATAGGATGGTTCATGGATGCTCCATGGTGTATTTGAACCCATGGATCCAAGGAAATGGAAAGTCATGACAATTAGGGTTTGCCCTAATTGTAACACTATATAAAGATATTATTCTTGGCAAAATTGGCGACTAGAATCACACTAGAGTGTGTGAGGTAAAAGGGCTAGCCGATTTTGATGAGTGTAGAATTCTCTCAAGTCATTCCAAGTGTTTTGATGATTGTGATTCCATTTGAGGTGTCACACTTGGGGCACTAGACACTCAAGCTTCATGAAGACTTTCTTCTCCAAAGAGGTATGTATTCTATCTTGCTATAGTCATTGTGTTTGTATGCTAGATTAGGATAATACCTTGGATATTCTTATTTGCATGTATAATAGAGAAAACATAGATCCAAGGTATTTAGGGTTGCATGTAGACTTAGGAGTGTTAGAATGCTCAAAACCCAACAGTGGTATCAGAGCCTAGGCTTGTTTTCTTGTTATACCTGCAATAGAAGCTGAAAAAACGAATCTGGTGCTGTCTGGCCATCAGACTCGGCGAGTCCATCAGGAGACTCGGCGAGTCCATGCCTAAAAAGTGATGAATTCGATCCAACTCGCCGAGTTGGTTCATGCACTCGACGAGTTGGACCCCCAGACAGCATATTTTCGAGTTTTTTGGCTAGAAATGGACTAGGAACATTACCCTAAGTTGTTTTTGATCTTATAAACTTGTTTTTGATGTGGTAATGTTCATGCTAATCCATTTTCAAAGATAATTGTCAATAGATTCATGTTTTGTATTAGTTTAAGGTTTAGACTAATTACATGAAAAAGTTTGATTTGAATTATCTTGTTCTTATGAGTTACTTAGATTAATAGAAATGTTGAGTGAAATAGTTGTTTTCAATCCATTTTAATCTAAGAGTTGAGTATAAAATGTGTTTGTGTAACTTGTCCTGAAGTTACATGAAGAGTCACATTAAAGACTCATAAAACTCATAATAGTTGGCAATGGTTACAAAATGAAGAGTCTTGTGTCATTGAATAACTTTTTATGACTCCATAACTTGTCCTCAAGTTATGGAAGTTCAAGAGTCACTTCATTAAAGAAAAATATGTAACCATAATTAAATCCATAAGTTATAAAATAAAGAAAAAGTTAGTTCTTTTATTAGTTTAAAGTCTTCCATATCTTGTCCTCAAGTTATGGAACTTGAAGAGTTTTTGGATTAAAACTACTTTAAACACATAAGTTATGGAATTAATTAGTTTTGAATAGTTTCAAAACTTTCCCTCAAGTTTTGGAAATTGAAAAAGTTTTCAAGTATGAATACTTTAATTCCAAGTTAGCCCTTAGAATTTTAAAAGTTAAAATTCAACCCTTATACTTTATAATATTATAAGTTAATAATATATATATGTATAAGAGTAAAGTCAGTCTTACCGCTAGTACGCCTCATTCACGAAGCCGGTCTATAAGGTGGGTATAAGGTTGTTGCCTATAAAATGGCAACTTAATGGGTGTCCACTCTCACCCACCGCTTGCTTGACTGGTGGAGGGTCGTTAGCCGAACGGGTTTGACAGGACTAGAATTCTCCCTTCATTAAAAGTATTAATGATGAATACTAAGTAACTAAACTCTTAATAATACCCAATCTTAGTTACTTAGGAAAAATGTGAATAAGGTGCTAACCCATGAAATTACACTTTACACTTTGTCTAAGTCGTTAGTGGAGTGTGTGTGGTTAACCGGCACACTAACTTGGACTTAACAAGGTAGGTAAAGGGTGACTTAATATTTATCATAGTATCGATGGAGCGTGTGTGGTTAACCGGCACATCGATTGAGGGGTAATTTATTAAGGGTACCAAGTGATTTGCATGGTTACTTCACACCTCGTTTTGTGATCCTCGGCATCCCAGTCACAAAACTTGGAGGGCACACTCGAGATTGAAACATGCCATTGAACAGTTCAATGAATCTCAAAGATCTAGGAGTTTCAAAACCAATTAAAACCTAATAATACATTTCGTTTATCTTGGTGGAAATTGGTGAATCGTCATTCACCTACCTTCAAATATTTTATAGCTTGGATTACGGCATACCTCTTCTAAGTTATAAAATAGTTTGTTGGGTCCTAGCCTTAATATTTCATATTGGGTGTCATATTAAGGACTTTAAATCAACTATCTTGAATATCTCCCAAAAGATGTCTGGTTTAGACACCTATGATCTTCCCGAATCTCTTGAAACAAGGTTTCCTAATGAAGATGATGTCCCTTGGATATCATACTTCTTTCTCCTCCTCCAATTATTCTCCCCAACCCACAAGTTCTTGAAAAGTTTAAGATCACTCAAGCCCTATTGGCAAGGCAAGGTCTAGGTGTGATCACATCTTGGAGATGTAGTCACATATTGACAAGCCGGGAGAGTTGGGTGTCAAAGTCTTGAGAAAGTTGGTGGTTCAATCACTTTCTAAGTCATATAGTGAGTTCCTTTGGGACACCTATGAAACAGACTATGACAAGACCCGTAATGATCTTATCTATTTGTTAAGATCAACTTCCTAAAAACTTTATGGACATTGACAATGATGACATTAGATATCTAGTAAAGCTCTCTCTTCCCAATGGAAAGGGATCGGCCATAGTCAACTCGGTTGACCAAATGGTAAAGAGAAAAGCTAAGTCTGTGATAGTCTCGTGTACCATTATCAAAGGGTCCATATGTTTATATTGCCAACGGAAGGGGCATTGGTTGCGAAGCTGCCAAATTTACCTAAGGATGTTAAAGTCAATAAGTTTGACTCTACTTCAGGTAAATTCCACTATCTAACTCTGTTAAGTTTCTATTCTGAGATTCTTGATACATGATGTGACTGGGTCACATGGTGATGTTTTAAGAATCAAAGAAAAGTGAAGAAACTCAAAGAAAGAATATGCTGAATCTGATCGCATAGATGGATTTCTATCGCATAGTTTGAAAAATCGGATTCTTGAGCTACTTCTTAGGAGTTATGATATATTGCTTAGGAATAGATAACAACAAGTTTTCATGTGCTTATGGATTGTAAGGATAAGTTTTTTCCGCAAAGTTTTAAAATAAAAGAAAAATTTTTGATTTTATTTATTTAAAAAAAAAATATCCTTACAATGGCATTTGAGGAAAAAATTGTTGCTTATGTGATTCCATTAAGAGCAAAAGTGGAAATATGAAATTGATTCTTTCATTTGTGGTAATGTCTAAATTTACCAAATAAGGAAAGATTCTCATCACCCAAGTTTCAAGTGGACCGAAACTTGGAATCATGCAAGTTATATAGCATGATGAATGAGAACTTTCAAGTTTTGGAAAAATTAAGACTAATTACTTGTTCACATGGATGTGTGAGTCAAGTAAAGGACTAAGGGATCGAGTACGCATTCTTGTGCACTGATTAAGTCCACCACAAAAGATCGATAAGACTATTCGTCATAGTTTACTAAAGCTCAGTAAATATGATTATACTTACAAGCTTAAGTGTAACTCTGAGACATTGGAAATGGTTTCAATGTATGGCAGAGCGAATAAGAAGAATCAAATTAGGCAGAAGGATAAAAGTTTCTCAAATCTGAAATGATGGGAGAGTACTTTAGTATCAGCTTTTGTGATCATCTTAATGATTAAGAAACCATAGCACAATTAGTTCTCTAAGGAAATCTTAGTGCATTCTTATGACTAAGAAGAGGGATCTTGAATTGTTGAAATGGTTAAATCAAGAAGATGAGTCATACTTCGTTCCGATACAAGTCTTAGAGTCATACTCCAAGATTGTAACTTGAGTGACATGTCTTAAAGAAGGTTTAAAACACTTGTCAAATGTAAGAGTAAAAGTTTTCTACTCTTGTACATTTGAAATTGGTAAGTTGTGATGTTTTGGATAAAACAAAGACCAACTAAGGCCAATTGTGTGAAGTGTTTGTCTTGATTAGAATCCACACTATCTCTTGAATATTTGACAAGGGAGTCTTATATGTCAAGAGGACAGTGGGAGTCTTAAAGGTCTTGAAAGTCTCAAGAACTAATCAAGAATAAAACCTGAAGTTCTTCACTAGCACACGACTTGAGGTTTATAACCTATCGTGTTGACTTATTCTGTGCCCATTCCAGTTAAAGTTGGCTTTGCATATGAGTTCTTAGAGTTCTCAATTGGTTGCACAACAACTTGGAAGCAATGGTAGGCCCTTGAGCTGCCAGGTGGCAAGAAATTAAGATTGAGTTCAGTCCATATGAGTTTGGATTTGTCATTATCCTTGTCTTTTGACTATGATATTGACAACTCACATGGATAAGAACACATACACCAGTAAATCTAAGTGTCATAAGGTTTCTCTCCGATTCATGAAAATGATGGTGAGGAAACACTTTCACTAAGTAGATTTTAGCTAGATAGCAATTGTGATATTTGCATTCTCAAAGTCGTTAGTGGAGCGCGTGTGGTTAACCGGCACACTAACATGGACTTGTGAGAAGTGGCAAAAAGGTCTAACCATTATGATTACGGCATACCTCTTCATAATTGTTTAGACTCACAAGTGTGCTATCTAAAGGAAGGTGTATGATTTTGATAAAGTCTTATCAAAACAATCTAGTATCAGAAATCTGAACTTTGGTAAGAAAGTGAGCTGATTTCTGGGTACATGTCAAAGCTAGTGGGAGCATAAGTGTTATGCTAATAATCATCATGTTAGTGGGAGCATGATAATTATGTTAAGTATTGCAAGCTAGCAATGTTAATTATAGAAAACAAAAGTTTCAATTGGGAAAAAGTTGTTTTGCTATAATTAAGGGAGAGGAAATTATGCTTCATCTCAAATCTATAAGCTTAGATCGTGAGGTTTTAATCATTTAGTCAAGGAAATATATATGAATTTCATGTTGGAATGGCTCAACATAAGGAAATTCTGTATATGGGTCCATTATTTGCGTTCTAAAATTCGATTATGATTACGGCATCCCTTTTCATAATCTGAATTATGAGAACTTGGCAAATTGAAATGGACATATTATAGCAAAAGACTAGTTTAGTCTTTATGTGAGACATCATGAATCGTGTCCCATATGCTTCGGATATAGGATCGATTACATGTGCTATAATCATCCGTTCTAAAATTTTCAAAATGCCTGGGGCATTAAGAAGGGAAAAGGATTAGAACTGGATATGACTAAAAGGATTAAACAATTGTCGAGGACAATCTAAGGTTTACCAAAGATTGGTTGCTCAAGGACAGTTGGAAGTATAGTGATAATTCTGGAAGGACCATATTGACATAATCTGTAAGGAGGCAACTCTTGTTCAGAAGTGATAGTCAAAATGGAATCTGGAAATGTTTCAAAGTTAGAATTTTCAATCTGTGTAAGATTAAGGAAACTTAATGCAAGAAGGATATTTCCAAGGAGTGGATCTCCTTTGGAATACTCTGTAATGATTGTTGCCAAGTCTTTATGACTTTGTGCATAATCATTACGAGAGGATCAATGCTTATAAGTTTAGAATCTAACAGATTTCAGTAAATGGCATGAATTTGGAATTCTTGCATTTGCAGTAAGGATTTGGGAGTGTGAAAAGAGAATCAGTGAAGTTATGTTCAATTGATCTAGTTCACAAAGTAAAGATCATAGACAAACATAGTATGCATACTTGGTGTGTGGCATGACTAGTGTTTAAGAAAACATAGTGTACATGCTTGGAGCATGGGACAACTGTTGTTTTAAATTCAAGAATAAAGTTGATAGCTGAAACAGTATACAATGAATAATGTGTAATCATATGGTGATAAATAAAAGGTGTTTTATTTATGTTCAAAGGGTTGATACCATATTAGATTCAATTATTATTGTGTTTCATTTTGCATGTTTTGACTTCCCGAATAAACTGGGTTATTCTTCCGGAATGACTAAGTTATTCAAACCATCCACAGTCGGTCATATGTTGGAAGTAGATATGAATTAAGACTGTCATGGGTTGGCTTGTAGAGGTCTAAGGTGTTGGACAAAGGGCTACAACACTCATGAGTGCTCATAAGTTCTGAGTATTGGATTCAACCCGCGCTCATTGGAATCACTTCATGGATTTTATCACGAGTGATCATGAGACGATAATATCTTATATTCTTCAAACCTAGAGATATGAGTTGTTACTATGAGTTGATAGTACATTGATAGCACGAAAACGCATTTGGTAACTCGGTGCTATAAAACGTGCCTTTGTGTATGATTCAACAAGTAGTAGAACAAGCCATATGAGTCGAAGTTTATCCATTCCTTTTACCTTCGGGATAAAAGTGATATCTGTGGGCCCCTCGATGATTTGATGATGACAAATGGAAGTGCTCGGCCGAGCCAGGACTGATTTGATTTGTTCAATAAGTCAGTCGTCATAAATCGGAAATCGGGAAACAACAAATGGACAGAGAGAATGATTATAATCCATGTCTCAGTCCATATGATATCTAGAATGGAGGAATATATGATCCCTTATCTAATGGACAAGTCACTGACAAAGGTCAGAGTTCATCTACAAGGTCAGAGTTCGACAGAAGCTTTTGAGAGCTACGATTGCCAGTTGGTTCCTGAAGTCATACGCAATAATAGTTTTAGACTTATCCAAGTGGGAGACTGTTGGATTAATGTCTAAGTCCATAACTATATTTGGTAAGACTTGACCCGACTCGGCATGGTCCATTTGGGTTGCATACCATCATGCACTTGGATGAGAGAAATAAGACACTTATGGTTATTAATATATTATAAGTTCTAGTATATTAATAATAAGAATAATAAGATTATTTAATTAGTATTGATCAAGAATTAATCTAGGATTAATTAAGTGATCAAAAGAAGACTAATTAAATATATATGGGTTGATTGTGTAAATCATCCATACTTGTATAGTGGGCTAATGCTCCATGGATAATCAAGTTGGGCTAAAACCCATAGGATGGTTCATGGATGCTCCATGGTGTATTTGAACCCATGGATCCAAGGAAATGGAAAGTCATGACAATTAGGGTTTGCCCTAATTGTAACACTATATAAAGATATTATTCTTGGCAAAATTGGCGACTAGAATCACACTAGAGTGTGTGAGGTAAAAGGGCTAGCCGATTTTGATGAGTGTAGAATTCTCTCAAGTCATTCCAAGTGTTTTTATGATTGTGATTCCATTTGAGGTGTCACACTTGGGGCACTAGACACTCAAGCTTCATGAAGACTTTCTTCTCCAAAGAGGTATGTATTCTATCTTGCTATAGTCATTGTGTTTGTATGCTAGATTAGGATAATACCTTGGATATTCTTATTTGCATGTATAATAGAGAAAACATAGATCCAAGGTATTTAGGGTTGCATGTACACTTAGGAGTGTTAGAATGCTCAAAACCCAACAATTTATTGACGACATATTGGTTTATTCCAAGACTCATGAGAAGCATGAAGAGCACCTGAGAGAGGTGATAGAGACCTTGAGGAGGGAGAGGCTTTTTGTAAAGTTCTCCAAGTGCGAGTTCTGGTTGCGCGAGGTGCAGTTTCTGGGGCAACTTGTCAACAAGAAGGGTATATTAGTTGATCCGGACAAGATAGAGGCTATGATGCAGTGGGAGGTCCTGAGGTCTCCATCTGAGATTCGGAGCTTCCTGGGTTTGGTAGTGTATTATAGGACATTCATCCAGGATTTCTCCAAGATAGCAGTTCCGATGACCCGAATGACCAAGAAGTCGGTGGTGTTTCGCTGGGGTCCCGAGTAGCAGACAGCCTTTGAGACGCACATGCAGCGACTGTTCGAGGTGCCGATTCTCACCCTGCCAAAAGGAGTAGATGACTTCGTAGTTTACTGTGACGCTTCGATCACAGATATTTGAGCAGTGTTGATGCAGCGGGGGCATGTGATAGCTTATGCCTTGAGACAGTTGAAGCCTCACGAGGCTAACTACCCGACACATGATTTAGAGCTGGGGACGGTGGTGTTCTCCTTAATGATTTTGCGGCACTACCTCTACGGGGTACGATGTACTATCTACACAGACCACTTTTGAGGTACCTCATGGACCAGCTAAATCTAAACATGAGGCAGCGTCGGTGGTTAAATGTGGTCAAGGATTATAACTGTGAGATCCTTTACCACCCGGGTAAGGCCAACGTAGTGGCCGATGCCCTGAGCTGCAAGGTGGTAGCGACTCCAATCTAAGACATCTGTTTGAGGATGACATTGATTACTCCACTGCTGAAGCAGATTAGGGAAGCGCAAGTTGAGGGTCTGAAGGAGGAGCTCCGGAAGTGCGAGAGGATAGTGGGTTGAGTAGCTTTGTCTGATTATGATAGCCGAGGATAATAGAACCTGCATGGGAGGGTTTGGGTACTTTACTGGGGTGGAGTACAGCAGGTGTTGATGGATGAGGCCCACAAGTCTCGGTTCTCCATCTACCCAAGGGCGACAAAGATGTATAGAGATCTTCGATTCGATTATTGGTGGCCTTGCATGAAGCGGGACGTAGCTTGGTATGTGGAGAGATGCCTGACCTGCAGGAAGGTCAAGGCAGAGCACCAGAGGCCCCACTGCAAGATGCATCCGTTAGACATTCCTGTGTGGAAATGGGAGGATATCACTATGAATTTCATTACTATGCGTCCCAGGACCACGCGTGGGGTTGATTCGATATGGGTCATCATGGATAGGTTGACCAAGAGTGCCCATTTTATACCGATCCAGGAGAGCATCTCGGCCGAGAAGTTGGCCGAGATTTATGTGCAAGAGGTAGTGGCAAGTCATGGAGTGCCTGTCTCGGTGGTGTTAGACCGAGATGTGAGGTTTACTTCCAGGTTTTGGAAGCGGTTTCAAGATGAGATGGGTACTCGTCTCCATTTTAGCACCGCTTTCCACCCTCAGACGGACGGACAGAGCGAGAGGACGATTCAGAATCTCGAGGACATGCTTCAGGCATGTGTGTTAGATATCGGTGGCAGTTGGGATACGTATCTTCCATTAGTGCCGTTTTCGTATAACAACTACCACTCCAGTTTAGACCGGCCTCCCTTCGAGATGCTCTACGGGAGGAAGTGTAGGACCCTGATTTGTTGGGGTGAGGTCGGTCAGAGAGTCATGGGGAGTACGAGGGTAGTACTCAAGACCACGGAGCGGATTCAGCAAGTCTGGAGCAAGCTCCAGACTGCTTAGAGCCGGCAGAAGAGTTACGCTGACAAGCGACATTCGGACTTGGAGTTTCAGGTGAGCGATATGGTCCTCCTGAAGGTGTCACCCTAAAAGGGTGTTGTTAGGTTTCGGAAGCGGGGCAAGCTAGGCCCCAGGTTCATCGGTCCATTTAGGGTTTTGGCCTGGGTGGGTCGGGTTGCGTATCGGTTAGATCTTCCAGCAGAGCTCAGCCAGATCCATAACACGTTCCATGTTTCTCAGTTGCGGAAGTGCTTGGTGGATGATTCAACAGTGGTACCCTTTGAGGACATTCAGGTTGACGATAGCCTGAACTACATCGAGAGACCCGTGGAAATTTTAGATCACAAGATGAAGGAGCTAAGGAACAAGAGGGTAGAGTTAGTGAAGGTGCATTGCCAGCACCGCAAGGGCTCGGAGTAGACGTGGGAGCCCGAGGAGGAAATGAGAGAGCACTACCCAGAGTTGTTTTCAGAGACAGCAGACTTCGAGGGCGAAGTCAAAGACAAGTGGGGGAGAATTGTAACGCCCGGTCTCAGGTATGTATTTAAATTCAATCCAAACTTCATATTTTACCCTTGGACTCGGTGAGTTGGAGGCTCAACGCGTCGAGTAGGATCGACTCCGGGTCAAGGAATTAAGTGACCTACTCGACGAGTCGGAAGACTGACTCGGTGAGTAGGAGTTGTCTGATGGAAACCCTAATTTTAAGGGTTTGTTCCCTATTTTAAGGAACACAACACCATTATGGCCTCCCTTATTACTCCCTCAACATCCAGAAAACCCTAACTCACCACCATGAGCCTTGTGAGTGTTTGAGTGCCATTTTTTTAGTAATCTTGTGTAATTTGAAGCTTGTGTGAAGAAGTGGAAGAAGGAGGACTTCAAGAGAAGATTGTAGATCCAGGAACAGCATCATTTTCTCTTCACTTTCTGGTAATCAAGCTTCATACTTGACTTATAGTTTCCTAGATCTCCTTATGGTCATTTCTATGGAGTTTTGCGTCCAAGAAACTTGATCCATGAGACTTGGACGTCCCAAGTTGATATATCTTCAGATCTGGAACCTTGGAGGGTCTTCATGGCATAAAGGTGCCATCTTTATGGCCATTAGAACCCCATGTGTGTAATAAACCCCATTTTTGGTCCTTTGAGGATAAAAGTCCCATGTGTGTACGTAAAGTTCATTACTTTACATGTTATATCGAACTTCAGAGCCCAGATCTACCTTTTAGATGAGATTTTCACAACAGAAATCGAGTTATGGACTTGGACATTAGTTTACTCGATGATTCGTCCATGGGACTCAGCGAGTCGGGGTTTGGTTCCCCAAACTTTTTCTGATTCGAAGAGTTCCAGTTGAGTCTAGAAGGGAACTAGCTGAGTCCAGGATAAAGATTCAGCAAACTGGATGTTGTAATTGACCTGGAAACCATGAGACTCGGTGAGTGTATGAAAAAACTCAACGAGTCCAAGGCAATCTCCCAACCCATGAAGACAGACTCAACAAGTTGTTCATACAACTCAGCGATTCACAGACTAGACACACTTATTTGATGAAGATGGACTCGAAAAGTTCAAGGATGAACTCGGCGAGTCAATTGAAGATTGTCCCAATGTTATGGTTGAAGGAGGACTCATAGAGTTCCTGCTAAACTCGACGAGTAGAGTCGGGGTTGGGGACAGATGAAGGAATAGGGACTCAGCGAGTTGGTGGACCAACTCGGCGAGTCAAGTCAACTAGATGTTAACTTTGACCAGGATGTTGACTTTAGCCAGGGGTAAAATGGTCATTTTACCCTAAGAGTAGTTATTAGCTTTTGACTAAGTATCTTTAGGTATATTTATAGTTGGAGAGTCGTTGTAGCAGCAGACAGGGATTTCTCACTCAGAGTTTCAGCAGCCAGTCACGAGGTGAGTTTCCCTTCAGTAGGAACGAGTCTAAGGCACCAAGGTCGGCTCATAGTACGTTATGATTAGCAGTTAAGTGTGGGCGGGGCCCGTATCTCCCAGTTAGATGAGTGTGGGCGGGGCCCGTATTTCCTGGTAGCTGAGTTTCATTATGATATAAGTCCGAATGATAGATCTAGTTATATTTGTTGTTTGTGTGATACTTGTATGTCTTCCTAGTAGCTAAGTGTAGGCGGGCCCCATATCTCATAGCAGTCAAGTGTAGGCGGGGACCATATCTCGAAGTAGCTAAGTGTGGGCGGGGCCCATATCTCCATGAATGTGGGTGGGGCCCGTATCTCCTAGTTTCATGTTATATGTGTACGTTATGTGGTAATTTGGAGGAAGATCACTAAGCTTCGTGCTTACAGTCTTAGTTTTGGTTTCAGGTACTTCAGCTAGCAAATGGAAGGGCTCGAGTTGATGGCATGGCACACACCACAATTTTTAGTAGCCTGGAAGCTTACTCTGATATTTTATATGAGACAGTTATATGTTGACAAATTTTATGAGATTTTGAGATACATGTTTGATGATTTGATTACGTGGTGATAGTATTATGGTTGCTAATTGATTTTAAAAACGAAAGTTTTGGCTTGTATTTTAGGGATGTTTCATTATCTTTTATTTAAATGATTTTAGTTGATAACACACGATTTTAACTATTATCAAGTGTTTTATGTAGGTTTTTTGGAATTCTTTACTCTATTTTTTTGTTTACAAGTCTTATCGATTAACTATTGACCTTATGAAGTTGAATAATTGTAGATTTTAACTATTGCCTATGGTCTTTTTATTGTAATCTTATGTTTCACTCGATTTTAAATTTTATCGAGTGGTTTATGTATGTTTTATTGGAATTTTTTACTCTATTTTTCATTTAAGTGTCTTATCAAGTGTTATGGATTGATCATTTGTGATTATATGCTGACTATTGACCTAATGAAGTTGAATAATAGTAGATTTTAACTATTGTCTATGGTTATGTGTAGCTTTTTTGATTGTTATGCTATCTTTTTCATTAATGACTATTTATTTTGTTTATCTGATAATTATGACATTAATAATCTCGATTTATACATGCAAGAAAACAAAAAACATATGAAAAAACATACAAAAGGAAAAAGTGATACAAAAACAGTCGATATAGGTAATATTATGTTGTAAATCACATATAATTAGCATAACACATACGATTAGCATACAACAAAGATTGAATCACATTTGATTACAATTTATATAAACAATATTTTATTATTTGTCATGACATGGATTAATCATATGTGATTTTCTTATAATACATGTATTTGTACTTCTCGTAAACCGATAAAGAGGAGCCAATACATAAAAACCTAGTTTTTGATGTTGAACAAGTTATTAAAGGTTTTCTATTCACATATTGTCTAATATGATTATCATTTAATATATACATCAAAAAGATATCCAATTGACTGTCATTACCATTTGTTATGAACAATCAATTATGATTTTCTAATATTGTTTGTATTTATATGTATCAGATAAAATATCAGAATTCATAAAATAATCAGCCAGAAGATTAAGTGAAAAGGTATATATTAATCACATATGATTATACACATAAAACATCCTATACTCTTGTTTAATCACACGTGATTACCAAAAAACATTTTATACTCTTCTTTAATCACATGTGATTAACTTACACAGGTATAGGATGACTTTTTTTAATCAAATATGGTATTCTGATTATATTATTCATTTATACATCTCATATAAAAGTAAAGCACAAGAAAAGAAGCAAAAACATGAACAAGGTATAATTATATCAAATATAATTATAAGAACAAAAGATATTTACTTCACATGTGTTTTACGTAATATATGATTTATAATCGTGTTTAAGCACATGTGATTGATACCTTTTAACCACATGTGATTTAAATCTGTTATGAACAACATATGCTTTTGGTTTAATCATATATAATTTTCTAATTATATCTTTATTTATATATTTCAGAACCAAAAAAGAGCCTACAAAGAGAAAAGCTACAAAGAAACAAATCATATGAAAATCACCAACAAAAATAGTTGGAAAAGGTACATTTTATGTACCAAAAGGGATTCAATCACATATGACTATAATCTGTTATGAACATTATAGGCTTATTTATCATTATTTGCTTTAGTCATATGTGTTTTTCTAATATTTAACCATATGTGATTAGTATGTTACCATCTTTGACATACACAAAACATACGATACTATGGTTTAATCACATGTAATTAGCATATATTATTGAAAATGTATATTTATTTATTATCACTTGATTTGATTCATATCTATTTTTTTTATTATATCGACATTTATATATCTCATAGATCCCTAAGTCAAAAACAAAAACAACTTCTTTTAATAACATTTGATTAGCATATGATCTTTGACATTATCTTATATGAACACTAAATGATTAGTGGTCTAATGATATCTAATTTTTTGATTATATATGTTTTCAGAGAACCCTGTAGATAAAGAAAAAAGGCTACAAAAGAACAAGAAACTGAGAAAATATCAAAAAAAAGATAAGGGTATAATTCAATCACAACTGATTAAACATATCAAAATATTACAAACATTCAATCACATTTGAATTTCTATTAAATATGAATGTGTGAAACATCCTGAAAAAAATGTTTAATAACATGTGATCAACATCTATTAATAATAAAGAATGATTTATTATAATAACATTATTTTATCTATCGTGATTTATACCTATATTTATATCTTTCAGGAAAAACTAAAAGAAAATCAAAAGTAGTGAGTGAACAAGACTCAACAGAAAAGAGGTCAAAAGAAAAACATGACAAAGGTATAATTAGTATTAAGCTTATTTAATCACATGTTATTAAAACTTGTTTTAAAAACTTATTACTTCAATAACATGTGATTTTAATATGTGTAAAAGCTGTGAGTGAAGAATACTCAATAGAAAAGAGGTCAAAAGAAAAACATGTCAAAGTTATAATTAGGATTAAACTTATTTAATGACATGTGATTTAAACTTGTTTTAAAAACTTATTACTTCAATAACACGTGATTATAATATGTGTAAAAGCAGTGAGAGAAGAATACTCAATAGAAAAAATGTCAAAAGAAAAACACGACAAAGGTATAATTAGGATTTAACTTATTTAATCACATGTGATTAAAACTTGTTTTAAAAACTTATTACATCAATAACATGTGATTATAATATGTGTTAATAGTATCAGAGAAGCAAAAAGAATAAAAAGAAGCTCAATTTAAGCTTCACATGAAGATTAAGATTCTGAAACAAAAGGAGATTATGAAAAGAATGAAGAAGATTGTGAAAAAGCAATTCGATACAAACATAAATAGGTATAACTTTGTGAATAATAACTTTTATAAATTATGTTTTAAATCGGATATGATTAACAAATGTTATATATGAATAAAATAATATATGATTTGAAAAATATCTCTTTGAAATAAATCATATATGATTATACAGATAAACAAAACACAGTATGGCATAATCATATGTGATTACCATCTTTTATATTCACAAAAGAAATCAATATAATGTGATTATATTTCCTAGTTTTTTAGTTAATCAACTCATTGAAATCAATAACCAAATTTTATTTTAAATCAAATATGATTAAATTCGTTAATTGTTGTATTTGATAATAGGTGCTTACCTGGAGCTTTATTGTCATTTGTCTAATGTAACGCCTGTTCCAGGTATCGTTTAAATTATTTAATATTTTAGGGTTTGTGCATGGACCCGTCGAGTTGGAGAGCTCTGACTCGTCGATTAGAGACTATTAGGTGATGCAGGATTTATGTTGGATATAGTGTCTAAGTCCATAACGATATTTGGTATGTACTTGACCCGACCCGACATGGTCCATTTGGGTTGCACTTCACCCGAACAATATATGGATAATCTTTTGAGAATAGTATAAGTTATGATTTATTAATATATTATAAGTTCTAATATATTAATATAAAATCATATTATTTAATTAGTATTGATCTATAATTAATCTAGAATTAATATAGAGATCAAGAGTATAACTAATTAAATATGGGCTCTTGTATTTATATAGTGTGGGCTAATGCTTATTTGGAATGGGCTAGGCTTGCATGGAAAGTCCATGGATACTCCATGGAGCTTTAACCCATGGTTCTCATGGGAATGAAAAGACATGGGTATTAGGGTTTACATGGATGTAACCCTAATCCACCACACTATATAAAGGAGGCTTTGGTTCTTGAAATCACACTACTTGTTGTGAGTATACTAAGAGGGCCGATTTCAAGAAAGGTTGGACTATTCTCTCAAGTTTCCAAGTTTGTGGTGATTTGTGATTTCCATTTGAGGCATCCAGACTATTGGTTCTAGGCTCTCAAACTCCAAGCAATCAACTACAACTACAAGGTAAGTAATTCTACTAGCTTTATTTGATTGAAGTTCCCCATGCCATGCTAGATAGGATAAGAACCTTGGAAAAGTAATTATTTGCATGTATCTTAGTCAAACATAGATCCAAGGTTTCTAGGGTTGCATGTACACCATAGGAGTGTTAGGATGCTCAAAACCCTTAAGTGGTATCAGATCCTAGGCTAGTTTAATTGATACTTGATGCAAATAGCTTGAAAATCGAATTTTTTGTTCACTGCACGTATAAACTCACCGAGTCCATGCGGGGACTCGACGAGTCCACGAAGAAATGCATGCTACTCGTCGAGTATGTTCATGCACTCGACGAGTAGAGGCTGTAGTGTCCAGATTTTCGAGTTTTGCTGTTGGAAATGGACTAGAGACATTACCCTAAACTGTTTTGGTGTTATAAAAGTTGTTTTAGATGGTGTAATGTTTATGCTAATCCGTTTACAATGGCTATTATCAAGATTACAAGTTTTATGAGTAATTTATGATTCTTGAAATGTTCATATTCATGTTCTTGAACTTATGAAGATTAGATGATCATAGGAATTGTTTGTAACCTACTTGGTAGTTTAACTCATGATCATTGTGTGTTTTAATGGAGTCCATAACTTGTCCTCAAGTTATGGAAAACCAAAGGTCACACTTTAATAAAAACCATTAAAAGAACACAAGGGTTATAAAAATGAAGAGCTTCATTTTTAATATTCAATAAAATTCATAAGTTATAAGAAATGAAAAGTTTTAAAAGTTTACAAAACTTTCCCTCAAGTTTTGGAACAAGTAAAGTCATGATTAAAACTTTAGTTCTAACCCTTAGAAATTTAAAAGTGAAAATTCAACCATTATACTTTATAACATTATTCGTTAATATATATATATATATATATATATATATATATATATATATATATATATATATATATATATTGTAACACCGTAAAATTTTAATTTTTTTTAGCATTTTCAAAACACATTCCCATTCATATTTATTATAAAAATCTCAATGTATCACATCTCAATTCATAAAACATATCACAAGATCAAAAGAACATATAAAAATATGAGTGTGTGTACGAATCATGTTGGTGTCTTCCCGCGATCGTCACTAGTACCTGAAACACATAACACAAAACACTGTAAGCATAAATGCTTAGTGAGTTCCCCAAAATACCACATATAACACATATTAGCCACTCAAGGCTATAACTACGGTGGGCCCTTGGACCCTAACTCTGTTGTGACAACCCGAAATTTCCATTCTGAGCAAACCATATCAAGACAATAGAGCTTAGAACAGTTTCAGTGAAATTCTAGACTTCGGGTATAAGTTTGTCAGTTTTTCAGGATTTACACTTAAGGAGATATCAGGAGAGTGGTTGCACTAGGGTTTTGTGCAACACTGTTATTCCAAGACTCTGTAATATTAGAAATCATTTCAGGAACAAAAATATTTTCTGCCAAAAATATCTCAGGACTATAAATAGAATTCTGAACCAAATTCATTCATTATTCGCATTTCCAACTAGAGAAAAGCCTTTTTCTCTCTCACGGATCTTCAGGTTTTTATCCCAAATCGTGAGTACCCCTCTCTAGTAGTGTTATATAGCTTTAAATGTGTTCATAACATAGATTACATAGCTAAATCGCTAGATTTAGGAGTTTACTCCCCAAGGTGTTCTTGGGCGGTAAACTCCCGAAAACAATGCCTAGCCTTTCCCCCGCGATATACTACTGCCTTAGGCTTGTTTATAAGTGTATTTGGGACATGAAAACACCAAAGAAACACATATGTATGGGATTTCACGGCCCAAGAGGATCTTGGACCGTGAACTCCAAAAATCATGCACAAAAGGGTGCTTTTAAGGCACCTAAAGCATTGGACATTTACTAGGAATTGTTCCCACTTAAATCAAGGACCAAAACACATCAAAATCACCATCCAAAGTGAGTTTACGGCCAAGACATGGTTCTTGGGCCGTAAACATGAAAGAAGGGCACCAAAGTGTGCCTAATACCTTCATATGCTAGGAATAAAAGTCTAGAACCTATACCACATGTGCAAGAGACTTGAAAGCATCAAAAACACCCATACTTAAGAGTTTACAGCCGCAAACTCTAAGGGAAATGGCCTTAGGGCCGTAAACTCCTAAATGGAGTGTTTCTATGCCTTAAACCCTTCCAAGAATTTAACCACCAAGTTGGAATAATTCTAGGAATCATTTGGAACTTCAAAACACACAATACACCCATGGTTGGGAGTTTACGGCCGTAAACTCAAGAGTTTACAAACGTAAACTCCATGTGTGTTGGTATATGAGGAGTGAAATCATATATGGGGTCCTTTGGAACCCTAAACACAAGTGCCTTGTCCCACAATAGCTTAGATGCAATCCTTAGGGCTTAAAACACTTATATAATGTGTTTATTATGTCTAAGATGTCTTAACATTATCAATTAGTAATTGGAGACTAATTGAGTGCATATATGTGTGATTCTATGTTCATTAGGATCGTAGTGTGTGTGCAAGTCCTCACTTGACTCCTAACAATCCTACACCGTCCAGTTCATTAAAACTACCAGCTACAGGTGAGTTCATACCCCTTAATCAATGTTTTAAATGATTTTAAACGTTTTAATGGGGGGGGGGGAATACAAGTAGAAAACATTATGTTATTAAATCAACCTTATGTGTTTTGTAACTGTGTTTTCACTCAGTAGATTTCACATATTTCAAAAGGTGACACATGAAGTGGTTTTCCATCTTAAAATACCTTGATAACAAAAGTATTAATTTGAAATGTTTATTAAAATGACATCAAGTCATTCTTAATTATTGTTCAAAACTCCTAGATATCTTGCAAAACCATTATTTTACCTTCTTAAATCAAACTATACTTATGCGCATATGTTCATATATATGTTAGAAATTATAGTTTTCACCCTTCATCTAGTTTCCAATAGTCTTGGGTAGCAAGAGTTCATAAACCTACGTAAACAACCAATTACCTTTCAGTTAACTATCATAGGGATAGTTAGAAGATATCAAACATTATTACTACTACAAGGAATCACACCAGAGTCAGTTCATTCATGAGTCTATACCAATACCTTACATGATACATGAGTACACTTACTTAGGATTACATGATACATGAATATGTTTACATATACTTACCTGTTACATGAACACACTTACATGAATACCATACAGGAACACTTTTACATAGGTGCATTATCCTGTATTCACTTACCTGGACACTTGTACTTAGAACTACGAGGATGATTTATTAGTACTTTCTGTGTAAATTATCTTTCCTATCCCGGTTCAATGGGATATCTCGGCGGGACTTACCATTCCGAACCCCACTGATTAGCACCAGTGGTCGATGACCATCTACGGAGGTCTAAGGTTACTACTTATACTAGGTAGATCGATAACCGGGGCTAACCCCTCCACCCACCTGCTGCTGCTACAGAGGACAAGTGGACAATCTTCGATTGTTCATAAGGTTATACCTTTCGCTTATTGCGATCTTGTGTTACTCCTAGTACCCAGCGATGACACTTACATTAATACTTGTTCTGGACAATCTTCGGATGTTCATTAGGTTACATATTTCGCTTAATTCGATGTTGTGTTAGTCCTAGTACCTAGTGACAACACTTACAGTAGTACAACTTACATTAATACTTGTTCTGGACAATCTTCGGATGTTCATTAGGTTACATATTTCGCTTAATGCGATGTTGTGTTAGTCCTAGTACCCAGTGACAACACTTACAGTAGTACAACTTACATTAATACTTGTTCTGGACAATCTTTGGATGTTCATTAGGTTGCATATTTCGCTTAATGCGATGTTGTGTTAGTCCTAGTACCCAGTGACAACACTTACAGTAGTACAACTTACATTAATACTTGTTCTGGACAATCTTCAGATGTTCATTAGGTTACATATTTCGCTTAATGCGATTTTGTGTTAGTCCTAGTACCCAGTGACAACACTTACAATAGTACATTTTCCTATTTACTTTATTTTGTGATACTTTCACATAACTGATTAGTTAGACTAAGTACTTTAGTACTAAACAGTTGAAGGAAAAACTATCATTTTACTTACAAAACATTCGGGTCTTGGTAGAAGACTACATTGTCATAACAAAACATTCGGGTCTTGGTAGAAGACTACATTATCATAACAAAACATTCGGGTCTTGGTAGAAGACTACATTGTCATAACAAAACATTCGGGTCTTGGTAGAAGACTACATTGTCATAACAAAACATTCGGGTCTTGGTAGAAGACTACATCTCAAACTAATAGAAAATAAGGGATTTTCTAGGGTTTTTCATACTTACATCAACATTTTCATTTAAAGGTTTACATGGCCTTCTTAATAGATTTTCATAAGCAAGACAACGACACTTAATTACTTATGAATTCACCAGCTTTAAAGCTGATACTCTCTTTCAAAATAACTTGTATTCTCAGGTCATCAGTTAGACAGGTGCGATGGTCAGGTTTTTGAGAAGATGGAGCACAGGCAAAACTCGCCTTATTTTAATTATTCATTTTATTGTCGTACATTATGAAAGAACACACATGTATTAAAACTCTACTTATAATGCAATGGATGATGTTGTTGCTTGTTTTTTATATTGCAATGTTGTGATATTGTACATGACATCCTCCACCCCGGAACGTTTCCGCCGTTCTTGGTTTTGGGGTGTGACATCTGTAGACCCCCCTGGTCCTAGCTCTATGGACCTTCCGGTCCTAACTCTGATATACTCACAACATAAATCACATAGAAATAATGCAGTGCAACACATCACATAGATAACATACAAGATACTCTATCACATAACTCTGGTTACCTACTCAAGGTAAAGTATAGTGAGAAGACTCACCTCAGGTGTCTCGGTAAATCTCTGACTCGATGAAATCTAGTCTAGCCTCCGCCTAATCACATGGATAAACACTCTAATCAATATCACTCTCAAAGGCTAGACTAAACTCTCTTTTGGCACTCTCAGAAGGGCAAAAGACCATTATACCCGTCCCATGGCTCAACGACCCAAATATTGACCAAACCCTAAAAGTAAACAAAATTCAACCCTCTCCGGGTTACGCTGTGTGTACCAGACATGTACGTTGGGCGTACCCGGCAACCTCTCAGAAACGGGGGAACGAGACTCCTACGCCCTGCGTACTGGGATTACGCCCGGCGTAACTCCCAGTTTCAGTCTTCTTTGATTCTTGGGTCTTAATCAGTTAAGACTTGCGTCTAAATTCCAGATCTGACTTCTCTAATATGACTTAATCCATAAAGTCGGTGACTTTAAGCCTTTGCATGGCTATGGAGGTCACTAACACCCAAATCACCCCATTTCCAACCTTTAAAGGTCCATATCTCATGCATGAACAACTTTTGACAACCAAGACTGGAACTTTATCACATAACAACCCTAAATGGGCTAGCATGGGACAGATCTCGGCTTCTAAGAGCTCATTAACTCATAAAGCTATCAACTTGGGGACAAAAACCCTAACACTTCTCTTATAAGGTATGAACGGAAAAGATGTAAAGCTTGAAGCTTTTTACCTCAAAATGAAGCTTCTTTCACTGCTAATCTCGGATCTACAAGCTTGAGCTCTAACTCTTCCTTTTCCAAGGCTTTAACTTTGCTCCGAATGGTCAAGAACACAATACAAGGCTCTCTTAGACACTCCCTTGCTATATGAACGAGATTTAGGGTTTAGAAATGATAATGCTCTGGGAAGGGTGGCCAACAAAAGGGCCACAAGGTTGCTTAAATAGGGAGGCTCAAGGAGTTAGGGTTTCTCTTCTGGGCCAGGTACTCCCCGCGTACCTGGTAATCCTTCATGATCAGAACGCGGACAAGTACGTTGAGCGTACACCCCAGTACGCCTCGCGTACCTTCCAACCTAACATCTTCCTATCAAGGGCTAAATATGACAATCATTCAAAGAAGAAGGTTCATAAGGTATACCTGATTTTTGAGATGTTACACACACATATATATATATATATATATATATATATATATATATATATATATATATATATATATAAGATCAAGTCGTCTTACCGCTAGTACACCTCATTGACGAAGCCAGTCTATAAGGGGGTATAAGGTTGTTGCTTATAAAATGGCAACTTAATGGGTGTCCACTCTCACCCACCGCTTCCTTGATCGGTGGAGGGTCGTTAGCCGAACGGGTAGGACAAGGACTTATAAATTCTCATTAAAATCGTAATGATAATTATAAAGTAACTAAATGCTTAAATTAAATTTCCAATCTTAGTTACTTTAGGAAAATGTGAATAAGGTGCTAATCCATGAAATTACACTTTACACTTTGTTTAAGTCGTTAGTGGAGCGTTTGTGGTTAACCGGCACACTAACTTGAACTTAACAAGGTAGGTAAAGGGTGACTTAATGTTTATCATAGTATCGATGGAGCATGTGTGGTTAACCGACACATTGATTGAGGGGTAATACAATAAGGGTACCAAGTAATTTTCATGGTTACTTCACACCTTGTTTTGTGATCCTCGGCATCCTAGTCACAAAACTTGAAGGGCACAATCGACATTGAAACATGCCATTCAAGAAACTTCAACGAATCTCAAAGAATCTAGGAGTTTCTAAACCAATTAAAACCTAATTAAATCTTTCGTTTTTCATGGTGGAAATTGGTGAATCGTCATTCACCTACCTTCAAATATCTTATAGCTTAGATTACGACATCCCTCTTCTAAGATATAAAATATTGTGTTGGGTCCTAGCCTTAATATTACATTTGGGTGTTTTATTAAGGACTATATCTATATCTAATCTAATATATTCCCTCTTCTTTTCAGATGTCTTCCAATAACAATGCTTCTGGCTCAAACCCTACTAGCTCCTTCTCTCTCATGAATCTTTGTGGGAGAGTTATCTTTGATGGATCTAACTTTACAGATTGGATCATAAACATCAGGATGGTCACTTAGTATAAGAACAAAGAATATGTTCTCGACAAGGAGCTGAAGGTACCCGAGCAAACTGCTACTCCTGAATAGCTTGGTGAATATGAGGTACATGAAAGAGATGCTACAAAAGTGGCATGCATCATGATGGCCACCACGAAAGTCGAGCTCCAAAAGTCCTATGAGGACTATTATCCTTTTGAGATGCACCGGGACTTGATGTACCGTTACCATCAAGGTGCTCTTCAAGAGCGATATGAAATAATCTCCTCCATGATAACAACCCGAATGAAGGATGTTGAACCCATCACGGGCCACATGCAGAAAATGAAAAGATATGTGGACCGTTTATTGAAGCTGAATGTGAACTTCCCCGAGAAGTTAGCAATAGACATAATTTTTCACTCCTTACCATCGTGTTATGATCAATTCCGCATGACATATCACATGAACAAGGAAGAAGTCACCCTCAGCAAACTTCAAGGACTCTTGAAGACTGCCGAAAGTGGTCTAAAGGGTAAGTCGGTTGTTACTACCCCTACTCCTACTCCAATTGCGGCCAATGTCTTGGCAATTGGGCATGGCAAAGGGAAGAAGAGAAAGAACCCTTCTAAGGGTACCAAGGGTAAGACCCTTGAAGGTTCCTCTTCAAGCAAAACCAATAAAGGTTTTTGTCACTCCTTCTGCTAACCATAATGATGTTGAATGATTCTATTGCCATGAAAAGTCGCACTGGAAGCGAAACTGCCCAAAGTACCAGCAAGATTTGAAGGATGGGAAAGTAAACCCAACCATGCAGGTATATACACTATATTGTCTAATAACTCACCTCATTCTAAGTCTTCGGTCCTTGATATAGGTTGTGGTATTCAAATATGTTCTGATTTGCAGGGACTAAGAAGAATTGAGAATGTGGAGCAGGGAAATATAAACTTGATCATGGGAAACAGGAAAGCTTCATCTGTCACCAAGATAGGAGTTTATTCCTTAGTGCTAAATAGTGGGTTTACAATAGATTTGAATAAATGTTATTATTCACCAAAAATGGAAAGAAATGTTATTTCCTTTCATGCATTGTATAAAAAAGGTTTTACCTTTTATTTTGATAATAATAATGGTAGTATTGATGCTTTCTTTAATAATGTTCTTTATTTTAAAGCATTACCTTGTGATGGTGTGTATGAAACTGTATCTGTTGAAGATAATCTAGGAAATAATGTATTGTGTATTGACTCTTCCACTAGCTTAGATAAAGCATCTTTATGGCATTGTCGTCTTGGACATGTAAGCAAGAAACGCATAGGCCAACTCCAAAAGGATGGAGTCTTGGAGTCATTTGACCTAAAGTCGGATGATAGTTGTGAATCTTGTTTGCTTGGTAAAATGACAAAGTCACCTTTTACTGGAACTTATGCTAGTGGTGAAGGTTTGTTGGACCTCATACATACAGATGTGTGTGGACCCTTCAGAACCGCCACAAGAGATGCTACTCGCTTCTATCTGACTTTTACTGATGATTTTAGTAGATATGGATATGTCTACTTAATCAAGCATAAGTCAGAAACCTTTGAAAAATTTAAAGAGTTTAAGCAAGAAGTGGAGAATCAGTTGGTCAGGAACATTAAGATGCTTCGATCCGATCGTGGTGGTGAGTATCTTTGTACTGAGTTCCTTGACTATCTTAAGGAATGTGGGATTGTCTTACAATTGACACCTCCTAGGACACTACAGTTGAATAGTGTAGCTGAGAGGCACAATCGGACCTTGTTGGACATGGTCCATTCCATGATGAGTCGAGCTTCGCTACCAATCTCATTTTGGGGGTATGCCTTAAAGATTGCCGCCCATATCCTTAATTTAGTCCCTACAAAGAAGGTTGCCAAAACACCTCACGAGGTGTGGACTGGAAAAGTTACCAAACTAGACCACATCAAGGTTTGGGGTTGCAAGGCTTTCGTGAGACGCAATACTCATGATAAGCTCGAACCCCGAAGCGAAAGGTGTATTTTCATCGGCTACCCATAGAAATCCTTTGGTTACATCTTCTACATACCCAGTAATAATGTGGTATTTGTAGCAAGAAGAGGATTCTTTCGAGAGAGAGAGAGAGAATTCATAAGCCAAGGAGACAGTGGGAGGAAAAATGATCTTGAGGAAACTCAAGAGTCAAGTGGTGAAGGAACCTCAAACCCTAGCCCTCAACCTGAGGAGGAAACTCCTGTTGAGCCGACTGAAGAATCTATACCTTTGAGGCATTCCACTAGAGTTAGGAATGCACCTAAGCATTATTATGGTTTCCATATTATTGAAGAAGGTGAAACATTTATCAGTGATAACACACTGGTAAATTTGGATGAGCCTAACAGCTACACGGAAGCCATGGCAGGCCCTGAGGCTGCTAAATGGAAAGAGGCTATGAACAACGAGATACTGTCCATGTATGACAATCAAGTTTGGAACTTGGTTGACAATGTACCTGATCGTAAGATATTTGGGTGCAAATGGATCTTCAAAAAGAAGACCGATATGGATGGTAATGTACACACATATAAGGCAAGACTGGTTGCAAAGGGTTATTCTCAAACTCCGGGAGTTGATTATGATGAGACCTTTTCACCAGTTGCCAAGATTAAATCTATTAGGGTTCTGTTAGCCATTGCTGCACTTCATGACTATGAAATGTGGCAAATGGATGTCAAAACCGCTTTCCTTAATGGAAAGTTGGCTGAAGATGTTTACATGGTTCAGCCAGAAGGTTTTGTTAATACATAGTACACCAATAGAGTGTGTAAGCTCGAGAAATCCATTTATGGATTGAAACAGGTACCTCGCAAATGGAATCTTTGCTTCGATGAGGAAGTCAAAGAATTTGTCTTTTCAAGGAGTGAAGATGAATCTTGTGTCTATGTCAAGGCTAGTGGGAGTATAGTCAGCTTTTTGGTACTGTATGTGGATGACATACTACTCATAGGAAATGACATCCTAACCCTACAGGAAGTAAAGTCCTGGCTTGGGAAGTGTTTTGCTATGAAGGACCTTAGAGAAGCTGCCTATATCCTAGGGATAAGGATTTTGAGAAACAGAAGTAAAAGACTAATTGGACTTAGTCAAAGCACCTATGTAGACAAAGTGTTGGAAAAATTCAACATGCATAACTCCAAGAAAGGTGAATTACCTATCCAGTGTAATGCCAGACTGAGTAAAACTCAGAGTTTGAGTATTGAGGCTGAGATAGCTAAAATGAGTCAAGTACCATATGCTTCTGCTGTACGCTCGACCATGTATGCTATGACTTCTACTCGCCCTGATGTAGCCTTTGTTCTGAGCATGGTCAGCAGATATCAGGGGAATCCTGGGAAGGCTCACTAGACAGCGGTAAAGAATATTCTCAAGTACCTACAAAGGACTAAGGACTAGGTCCTTACCCTTGGTGGGAGTGATGACTTGAGAGTTGTAGGGTACAATGATGCTAGCTTTTAGACTGAAAGGGATAATTTTCGCTCTCAGTCGGGTTGGGTCTTTACCCTAACGGAGGGGCAATTACTTGGAAAAGTTCTAAGCATGAGACAGTGACTGATTCCACTTGTGAATCAAAGTATATAGCAGCAAGCGAGGCAGCAAAGGAGGCTATATCGTGAAAGAACTTCATTGGAGACCTTGGAGTTGTACCAGCTATAAAGGAGACAATGGAGATTTTCTCTGACAGCAATAGTGCGGTTGCCTTAGCCAAGGAACCAAGAGATCATGGGAGATCCAGACACATTGACAGAAAATATCACTTCATCAGACATCGAATAGAAGAAGGAATCCTCGTGGCAAAGATGGTATCATTGGATGAGAACCCATCAGATCCCCTAACGAAGGGACTGACTCGGGTTAAGCATCACTAGCATGCTCAGAGCATTGGGCTGAAGGATGATATTAGTTTTAGTAGTTAAATAATCTTGAAATTTGTAAAATGTAATTGACATTTGGTGATAAATAAAAGTTGTTATTTATGAGCAAAGTGTTGCTATCTCTTGTCAATCGTTTACTATTATTTCTTTTTGCATGTTTTGACTTCCAGAATAATTGTGTTATTATTTATATCATATTGTTCAAGCTCTCCACAGTCGGTCATATGTTGGAAGTAGATATGAATCAAGACTGTCATGGGTTGGCTTGCAGAGGTCTAAGATGTTAGACAAAGCGGGGCTACAACACTCATGAGTGCTCATAAGTTTTGAGTATTAGATTCAACCCATGCTCACTTGTATCACTTCATGGAATTTATCTTGAGTGATCGTGAGACGGTAATATCATATAAGTCTTCAAACCTAGAGATATGATTTGTTGCCTATGAGTTGGTTATGCATTGATTGCACGAAAACGCATTGGTAACTCGATGTTATAAACCGTGCTTTTGTGTGAAATTTAACAAGTAGTAGTGCAAACATATGAGCCAAAGTTTATCTATTCCTTCTAGGATTAGAAGCGATATCTGGGCCCCTCAATGTTCTTGTTTTGACCTATGTACCGGGCCCAGTCAGAACTAAATTGATGTGTTCAGTTAAGTTCTATGTCAAACAAATCTGAAATCGGGAAACAAATGTTGGACAATAAGCAAGACCATGTTCCATGTATTTGTCCGGCTGATATCTAAAATAGAGGATTATATGATCACTTATCTAAAATGGCACTTCATAGTTCAACAGAGTTTAAAGAGCTACGATTGTTGATCGGTTCCTGAAGTCATACTTGCAACTATAGTAATTAGACTTATCCAAGTGGGAGACTGTTGGATATAGTGTCAAAGTCCATAACTATATTTGGTATGTACTTGACCCGACCCAGCATGGTCCATTTGGGTTGCACTTCACCCGAACAATTTATGGATAATCTTTTGAGAATAGTATAAGTTATGATTTATTAATATATTATAAGTTCTAATATATTAATGTAAAATCATATTATTTAATTAGTATTGATCTAGAATTAATCTAGAATTAATTTAGAGATCAAGAGTATGACTAATTAAATATAGGCTCTTGTATTTATATAGTGTGGGCTAATGCTTATTTTGAAAGGGCTAGGCTTGCATGGAAAGTCCATGGATACTCAATGGAGCTTTAACCCATGTATCTCATGGAAATGAAAAGACATGGGTATTAGGGTTTACATGGATGTAACCTAATCCACCACACTATATAAACGAGGCTTTGGTTCTTGAAATCACACTAGTTGTGGTGAGTGTACTAAGAGGGCCGATTTCAAGAATGGTTGTGACTATTCTCACAAGTTTCCAAGTTTGTGGTTATTTGTGATTTCCATTTGAGGCATCCACACTATTGGTGCTAGGCTCTCAAACTCCAAGCAATCAACTACAACTACAAGGTAAGTAATTCTACTAGCTTTATTTGATTCAAGTTCCCCATGCCATGCTAGATAGGATAAGAACCTTGGAAAAATAATTATTTTCATGTATCTTAGTCAAACATAGATCCAAGATTTCTAGGGTTGCATGTACGCCATAGGAGTGTTAGGATGCTCAAACCCTTCATTTTAGACCCTACTCGACAAGTTGGAAGGCCCCGACTCGACGAGTAGGCTCTATAGAGAGAAAACCTAATTTTCAGGGGTTTGTACCCTATTTAAAGGATCTATGGCTCATTTGTAGCCTCCCTCATCGTCTTTACAACCCAGAAAGAAACCCTAGCCGTATATTTGAGCTTCCTTGAGAGTTTGTGAGTCTTAAACAGTAAAACTTGGGCTTTTGAGAAAGAAACCTGAAGGTTGAGGAGCTTAAAGAGAGGAAAAGGATTGGGATCCAGCATCTACTAGTTGTGAGCATCCATTTAGAGGTAAAAAGTTACCACCTTGATCTCTTTTTTCTTAGATCTCATTTCATGGAAGGATATGGTCACTTTTGGGTGCAAAATAGGGTCATACTCGGATCTAGACTTATCACGAGGATATGGTTCCAGATCTGGACCTCTCTAGGTCCCCAATGCCATAAAGTTGCTCACTTTATCCAACATAGGCCCTTTCCATGCATTAAAATCTTGTAGGAAGCTTAGTTTTGATGTTTTAGCCTTGTTAGGCCTTGCGTGCACGTAAAGTTTGCAACTTTAGATGGTATCTGAACTAGGGAAGGTTGGATCTGAAGTTTGGGACCTTAGATCCCACTAAAAAGGTCTAAACATAAAAGTGGTTGAAGGAACTCGTTGAGTCCCTTAGTTGACTCAACGAGTTGGGGTAGGGGTTTTCCCGTTTTTGAGTTATGATTGAGTGCAGTGAAGGATTGGGGTTTTGGTCTGAATGAACTTTAGGTTTTCTAGACATTTGATGAACCCGACGAGTCACTAAGGTGACTCGGCGAGTTGACTCGGGATTCAGTGGAATGGACTCGGGAGGAACTCGATGAGTTATTGGATGCTCTCGACAAGTTAAGGATAACATGGACTATTGACCTTGACTGTTGACCTTGAATTTGACCAGTGTTGACCAGGGTTGACATTGAGGGTATTTATGGGATTGTGACAAGTTAATCACATTTTGATTATAGGCTGTTGAGGAGTAGCAGTGCATGGGATATATCTGATCTTAGCTTATCAGTTCAACATTCGTGAAATGAGGCTTCTCACCATACCAATGAGTCTAAGGCACCAAGCCAGGCCCATTTTATGATATGTGGATTGTCGATTGATTATGTGTTATGTTATTATGACATTTGCACGGAAGACCCCTGGGGATTCTTGTGGCAATCGACTAAGACCACGTGCGGATTCCCTTGGCATTTGGTATAAGACCTTGGAGGGTTTCCATGGCCTCCTAGTATATTTTCATGATTAGTTTGTATGATATTTGTTTGGTAGGAAGACCATGTGGGGGTTCCCATGGTAGGAAGACCATATAGGGGTTCCCATGGCAGGTAATAAGACCACGTGGGGGATCTAGTGGCACTAGGTGTAAGACCCTGGAGGGTTTCCACGGCTTCATTATATGTTGTATGCATGGCTTATGTGATATATTTAGCTTTTATAGCTAATGTGATATGTGTTATGTGGATTATGTGTGGGGTATGCTCAGGGTAACTCACTAAGGATTAGCTTACAGTTTGTGGATTTGTTTCAGGCACATCTGAGCCCAAGGGCAAGGGCAAGGCTTGATGTCGCTTCGTGCACTCTCTCGCAGGCGTTTTACGGGACACTATGATGATTTGAAATAAAATTGTACTTGATATGAATTTTAAAAACAATTGTATTTGGGATTTCATGGTTTGTGGAAAGTATTTTGGTTAATTAAAAATGAAAATTTTCTTTTGAAAATTGGGTCGTTACAAGTTGGTCTCAGAGCCTAGGTTTGAGGGATTCAGGCACACCCTCGGGTATGTCGAGACTCAAACTAAGGAAATGATAAAATTGTTTTCGAAATAAAATAAGAGTTAATAGTTTTAAAGAATGGAAAAGAAGAGAGTGCAACGCGCGTGATCGGTCGAGCCAAGTAAATAGTTCCCCAATATGTTAGCCATGTTATATTGATATTTGAGCTACGATCTTTTTATTTGTATGCCTTTAAAATTGTATACGGTTAGGAGCTTATAGCCTTAGAATGATTGATTTGGCCTTATTTCTTGTTCCTTGTCTGATTGTGGTCCTAGGGTAGGATCTATTATTCGAAATTATGTTTGATCCTTTTGTGTGTATAATTTGCATGCATAAAGGCAACCTGTTATGATTGGTATGATTGATCTGGGTAGAGCAAATCTTAGGATTGCCTAGGATTTGAGATATGTGGTAGTCTGTGGGATATGATTTGTTTTGAGACAAATTGGAGTTATTAGGTAGACCCTTGGGACAAATTGTACACGGTTAGGAGCTTATAGCCTTAAAATTGTATAAGATATAGGTAGGAGTGGAAGGTAGTATTGGGCCCGTACCACTGAAAGCACATGACCTATACCCGAACCAATGTTAGATCTGAAAGCTATGAGGAGGATTGGTGTGGAAAGATGGCCTATTTGGGCATCCTAATCATTATGATTTGTGTCATTGCAGTTTAGTATGGTGGTGACGTGATTTGGAGCAGGGGGATCAAGATCGGGATCTGGATCCGGGGCTGAGTCAGGTGACACTATCGAGGTCATTGATGAGAGACTATGTGAGCTTATTGTAGCAATGGTTACAAGGGGCATCCTTGACACTACCCTCATTATCTTTAGGATGATTAATGAGGGTATGATGGAGATCATGGAAGAGAAGCTCAGGGCATTCAGAGTCGAGATTGTTGTGGGTCAGTTCCAGGCCCGAACTCCTTCATTCCGGGAGTTCAAAGCGTGTGGGGCGCCAGAGTTTTTCGCGGTCAAGGACCCCATTGTTAGCCAACGTTGGGTGGTGGACATAGAGAATGCACAACGCCCAAGTTCTTGCCCTGATGCGGAAAAGCTGGCTTTTGCTTCATGTATTATGAGAGACAGAGCCCGAGACTGGTGGGTAGAGGTGACTAATAAGGTGGGAGTAGTCGGTGTGGCTGAGTTGACATGGGATGAGTTTGTTTAGCGATTTGATTTGGCGTTTTCACCAGCCATTGAGGTGCAATGGTTGGTGAGGGAGTTTAAGGAGCTCCAGCGGACCAGCAAGACTGTAGCGGAGATCACCGCCAAGTTTCGGGAACGAGCATTGTTGATCCCACAGTATGCTACCGATAAGGACATGAGGAGGACGTGGTATCATTCTATGTTGAGGGATGATATCCGGGAGTTTGTGAGCTTCACAGGGTGCAAAACCCTGAATGAGATGGTCGAGAAGTCCTGCAAGCAGGAGTTGGAGTTGGACTTCCACACCAAACGGAATCCTGAGCAGGCATAGACAACAGTAGGTCAGGATAAAAAGTATAAGACCTCGGATTCATCTAGTAGGGGCCAATAGGGTCGCGGCCAGTGTGCCAAGTGTGGGAGATTTCATGGTGGAGTTTGTAGGGGGGGTGGGCCCGACTTGTTATACGTGTGGTTAGCAGGGCCATGTGAGCAGGAATTGCCACAAGAAGGGCTTGATTTGTTTCCACTGCAACCAGACTGGCCATATAAAGGCCGATAGTCCAACTTTGCAGTGAGGGGAAGGAGCAGTGGCGGTACATGTGCCCGCCACAATGAGGATTACTGATGGCCACCCTGCTAAGGCGGACGCTCCAGCGGTGAAGATTCGCGCATTTCAGTTGACTACTGAGGAGGCTCGGGCAGCACCATACGTTGTGGCTAGTACATATTTTATCTTCCTCCTCTAGATTTATTGCATTTCTATGTGTATATTATGCTTATGTATAGGGACCTTTTTGTTCAATGGTATGTCTACTCACGTTTTGTTTGATTCGGGAGCTACCCGATCTTTGTGTCTCTTGCGCTTAGCAAGAAGTTTCAGGATGCGTCGGGAACTTTGGATTCAAACCGCTTGATGTGGAGATTGTGGACGACCACACCGTGAGTGTCACGAGGGTGTATCAGGACTGTGTCCTAAATGTTCTTGGGAGAGGTTTCGTGCTGATTTAGTCCCGATATTGTTGCGAGGGCCGAAGGTGAGTGTCGGGATGGACCGGTTGGGGGCCAACGGGGCCGTGATTGAATGTAAGAGCTAGTTGGTGATTGTTCGAACCCCAAGTAGGGTAGAACTGGTTATTCCTAGTAAGAGGGACTCGCAAGGATCGGCCCTCTACTCAGCTGCGACAACTAGGAGATTTCTGCAGCAAGTTTTTATGGGATTTCTGGCATATATCTCGGATACAACGGTTGAGACCACAACATATGTGGGCAAAGTGCCAGTTGTACAGTAGTTTCGGGATGTTTTTCCCGAGGAGATACCAGGAGTGAATCCGTAGAGGCGAGTGGAGTTTCGTCAGGTGCCGCTCCGATAGCGAAGGCACCATACCGGCTAGCACTGCCCGAGATGTAGGAGCTATCTACGCAGCTTTAGGAGCTGATAGACTGAGGGTTTATCTATCTGAGAAGTTTACCATGGGGATCTCCGATCTTGTTCATGAAAAAGAAGGATGGATCACATAGGATGTGCATTGATTATCAAGAGCTGAACAAGCTAACAGTGAAAACCCGTTATCCGTTACCAAGGATCGATGATTTGTTCGATCGGCTGCAGGGTGCGTCTTGGTTTTCCAAGATTGATCTTTGGTTAGGATACCATCAGATGAGGATTCGTGATGAGGACATACCGAAGACAGCACTCTGGACTCGGTATGGGCACTATGATTTTGTGGTGATGCCTTTTGGGCTCACTAATTCCCCAGCGGCATTCATGGATCTAATGAATAGAGTGTGTAGACCAATGTTGGATCGGTCGGTGATCGTTTTTATTGATGATATCCTGGTCTATTCTAAGACCAAGGAGCAGCATGAGCAGCACCTAAGGGAGGTATTGGAGATACTAAGAACGGAAAGGATATATGCCAAGTTCTCAAAGTGTAATTTTTGGCTGCGTGAGGTACAATTTTTGGGACACATCATTAACTAGGAGGGAATTTCGGTGGATCCGGCCAAGGTTTAGGTTGTGATGCAGTAGGAAATACCAAAGAACGCATCATAGATTCGTAGATTCTTGGGTTTGGTGGGGTACTATCGGAGATTCATCCAGAATTTCTCGAAGATTGTTGTTCCTTTGAACCACTTGGCCAAGAAGAATATGACATTTCGGTGGGGCTCGGATCAACAGTTGGCTTTTGAGACCCTGAGACAGAGATTATGTGAGGCTCCGATCTTTGTACTACCTGAGGGACTTGACGATTTGGTAGTGTATTGTGATGCATCGATCTCAGGGTTAGGCGTGGTACTGATGCAGAGGGGGCATGTGACAGCCTACGCCTTGAGGCATTTGAAGCCTCATGAGGCGAGTTAGCCCACTCACGACTTGGAATTGGGGGAAGTGGTGTTTGCCCTCAAGATTAGGATGAATTACTTGTATAGAGTATGGTGCATAATTTATACTGATCACAAGAGTTTGAAGCATTTAATGGATTAGTCGAACCTCAACATGCGGCAGAGAAGGTGGTGGGACGTGCTGAAAGACTATGATAGTGAGATCTTTTACCACCCAGGGAAGGCCAACGTGGTGGCTGATGCTTTGAGCCGCAAGGCAGCCGATTCCATGATTGGGAACGTTTGTTTGAGGATGAAGTTGATCTTTCCATTGTTGGATATGATCAAAGACACACAGGTCGAGGGTGTAAAGAAAGAGAACTGGAAGATAGAGTGGATTCGGGGTCAGTATCCCTTGTTTGTTCGGGACATCTAAGGTCTTCTAACACAGTGTGGCTGGGTATAGGTACCGGTGACCAGAGGAGTGTGACAGAAGATATTGGAGGAGGCACACAAGTACAAGTTCTCAAAACATCCAGAGGCTACAAAAATGTATAGGGACTTGAGGATGAGTTATTGGTGGCCCTGCATGAAGCGGGAGATCGCTTGGTTCGTGGAGCGGTGCTTAACCTGCAGGAAGGTCAAGGCCGAGCTTCAGTGGCCTCATGGCAAGGTTCAACCGCTACCTATTCCCATGTGAAAGTGTGAAGAGATCACTATGGACTTCATCACGAGGTTGCCGAGGAAAGCAAAGGGTGTGTACGTTATATGGGTGATCGTGGATAGGTTGACAAAGAGTGTTCACTTTATTCCTATCTCTGAGAGTATATCCGCAGAGAAGCTGGCTGATATTTATGTACGAGAGGTGGTGGCTAGACACGGGGTGCCAGTGGTGGTAGTCTTTGACAGAGATGTTCGATTGATATCTAGGTTCTAGAAGAAATTCCATGAGGAACTGGGCACTCAGTTGCATTTTAGCACGACGTACCACCCCCAGATAGATGGACAAAGTGAGAGAACGATCTAGACACTTGAGGATATGCTTCGGGCATGCGTGTTGGATTTTGGAGGGATTTGGGATGCATAACTTCCTTTGGTAGAGTTTTCATACAACAATAGTTACCACACCAGTATTGATCGACCCCCGTTTGAGATGTCGTATGGTAGGAGGTACAAGAACCATGTTTGTTGGCACGAGGTAGGGCACCAGGTCATGGGGAGCACCGAGGTGGTGCTAAAGACAACCGAGTTAATTCAGCAGGTACGTGACAGGCTACGAGTCGCGCAAAGCCGTCAGAAGAGCTATGCTGACCGGTGGCGATCAGATCTCGAGTTCCAGGTGGAGGACTATGTGTTACTAAGGGTGCTACTAGGGCCATGATATATTGGCACATTCAGGATTTCAGCTGAGTATGCAAGGTGGCCTATCGTTTGGATCTGCCAGATGAGCTTAGCCAAATTCACAACACCTTCCATGTGTCGCAACTTCGAAAGTGTGTCACCGATAAGGCCGTAGTCGTTTCTCTGGATGACATTCAGGTGGATGAGAGCCTGAACTATGTTGAGAGGCCTATTGCGATCTTAGATAAGAAGACCAAGGTTGTTCGAAACAAGGAAGTGAAGCTGGTGAAAGTGAAATGGCAACATAGCAGGGGCTCTGAATGGACATGGGAGCCGGAGGACGAGATGCAAGACCACTAATCGGAATTATTTGGGCCAGCAAACTTCAAGGACGAAGTCTAGTTCAAGTGGGGGAGATTTGTAATGCCTGTTCCATGTATTGTTTAAATTATTTAATATTTTAGGGTTTATGCATGGACTTGGATAGTTGGAGAGCTCTAAATCGTCGAGTCGAGACTGCTAGGCAACGCAGGATTTAAACCCTACTCGATGAGTCGGAAGGCCCCAACTCGACGAGTAGGATCTATAAAGAGAAACCCTAATTTTCAGGGGTTTGTACCCTATTTAAAGGATCTATGGCTCATTTGTAGCCTCCCTCGTCGTCTTTACAACCCAGAAAGAAAACCTAGTCGTATATTTGAGCTTCCTTGAGAGTTTGTGAGTCTTAAACAGTAAAAATTGGGCTTTTGAGAGAGAAACCTGAAGGTTGAGGATCTTAAAGAGAGGAAAAGGATTGGGATCCAGCATATACTATTTGTGAGCATCCATTCAGAGGTAAAAAGTTACCACCTTGATCTCTTTTTTCTTAGATCTCATTTCATGGAAGGATATGGTCACTTTTGGGTGCAAAATAGGGTCATACTCGGATCTAGACTTATCACGAGGATATGGTTCCAGATCTGGACCTCTCTAGGTCCCCAATGCCATAAAGTTGCTCACTTTATCCAACTTAGGCCCTTTCCATGCATTAAAATCTTGTAGGAAGCTTAGTTTTGATGTTTTAGCCTTGTTAGGCCTTGCGTGCACGTAAAGTTTGCAACTTTAGATGGTATTTGAAATAGGGAAGGTTGGATCTGAAGTTTGGGACCTTAGATCCCACTAAAAAGGTCTAAACATAAAAGTGGTTGAAGGAACTCGTTGAGTCCCTTAGCTGACTCGACGAGTTGGGGTAGGGGTTTGCCCGTTTTTGAGTTATGATTGAGTGCAGTGAGGGATTGGGGTTTTGGTCTGAATGGACTTTAGGTTTTCTGGACATTTGATGAACTCGACGAGTCACTAAGGTGACTCGGCGAGTTGACTCGGGATTCAGTGGAATGGACTCGGGAGGAACTCGACGATTTGCTGGATGCACTCGGCGAGTTGCTGGATGCACTCGGCGAGTTGAGGTTAACATGGACTGTTGACCTTGATTGTTGACTTTGACTTTGACTAGGGTTGACTTTGAGGGTATTTATGGGATTGTGACAAGTTAATCACATGTTGATTATAGGTAGTTAAGGAGGAACAGTGTGTGGGATATATCTGATCTTAGCTTATCAGTTCAACATTTGTGAAGTGAGTATTCTCACCATACCAATGGGTCTAAGGCACCAAGGTGGGCCCATTTTATGATATGTGGATTGTCGATTGATTATCCTTTATGTTAGTATGACATTTGCATGGAAGACCCCAGGGGGTTCCCGTGGTAGTAGACTAAGACCACATGGGGGTTCCCGTGGCATTAGGTATAAGACCTTGGATGGTTTCCACGGCATCCTAGTATATTTTCATGATTAGTTTGTATGATATTTGCTTGGTAGGAAGACCATGTGGGGGTTCCCATGGCAGAAAGACCATGTGGAGGTTCCCATGGCAGGTAGTAAGACCACGTGGGGGTTCCAGTGGCACTAGGTGTAAGTCCCTGGAAGGTTTCCATGGCTTCCTTATATGTTGTATGCATGGCTTGTGTGATATATGTAGCTTTTATAGCTAATGTGATATGTGTTATGTGGATTGTGTGTGGGGTATGCTCTGGGAACTCACTAAGCATTAGCTTACAGTTTGTGGATTTGTTTTAGGTACATATGAGCCCAAGGGCAAGGGCAAGGCTTGATGGTGCGGCGTGCACTCTCTCACAGGTGTTTTAACGGGACACTCTGATGATTTGACATAAAATTGTACTTGATATGAATTTTGAAAACAATTGTATTTGGGATATCATGGTTTGTGGAAAGTTTTTTGGTTAATCAAAAATGAAAATTTTCTTTTGAAAATTGGGTCGTTACATCTAAGGTTTAAACAAACTTCAAAAAAACTATGTGATGCATATAGGTTTTGGGCATATATTAAAGATGAAGATGAGTAAATTCCCAAGTGCATTAAGTTGTTTTGTTCTTGAGAAGTTTAATCGAACAAAAATGAAAATTGTTGTTTAAAATGGGGTTGTGATTGATGTGACAAGAGAATTATTCAATCAAATACTTGGATTTCCTTTGGGAAAGAAAGAGTATTCAACACTTCCATTTTGTAAACAAGATGATAAAACTTATGAAGAATGGTAGGAAGAACATGTGGGGGTTCCCATGGCAGGAAGACCATGTGGGGGTTCTCATGGTCGGAAGACCATGTGGGGTTTCCCATGGCAAGTAATTAGACCACGTGGGGGTTCCAGTGGCACTAGGTGTAAGACCCTAGAAGGTTTCCATGGCTTCCTTATATGTTGTATGCATGGCTTATGTGATATATGTAGCTTTTATAGCTAATGTGATATGTGTTATGTGGATTGTGTGTGGGGTATCTTCTGGGAACTCACTAAGCATTAGCTTATAGTTTGTGGATTTGTTTTAGGTACATCTGAGCCTAAGGGCAAGAGCAAGGCTTGATGGTGTGGCGTGCACTCTCTCACAGGTGTTTTAACGGGACACTCTAATGATTTGACATAAAACTGTACTTGATATGAATTTTGAAAACAATTGTATTTGGGATTTCATGGTTTGTGGAAAATATTTTGGTTAATCAAAAATGAAAACTTTCTTTTGAAAATTGGGTCGTTACATCCAAGGTTGAAACAAACTTCAAAAAAACTGTGTGATGCATATAGTTTTTGGGCATCTATTAAAGATGAAGATGACTAAAGTGCCATGTGCATTAAGTTGTTTTGTTTTTGAGAAGTTTAATCCAACAAAAATGAAATTTGTTGTTTAAAATGGGTTGTGATTGATGTGACAAGAGAATTAGTCAATCAAATACTTGGATATCCTTTGGGAAGGAAAAAGTTTTCAACACTTCCATTTTGTAAATAAGATGATAAAACTAATGAAGAATGGTAGGAAGACCATGTTGGGGTTCCCATGGCAAGAAGACCATGTGAGGTTTCCCATGGCAAGTAATTAGACCACGTGGGGATTCCAGTGGTACTAGGTGTAAGACCCTAGAAGGTTTCCATGGCTTCTTTATATATTGTATGCATGGCTTATGTGATATATGTAGCTTTTATAGCTAATGTGATATGTGTTATGTGGATTGTGTGTGGGGTATGCTCTGGGAACTCACTAAGCATTAACTTACAGTTTGTGGATTTGTTTTAGGTACATATGAGCCCAAGGGCAAGGGCAAGGCTTGATGGTGCAGCGTGCACTCTCTCACAGGTGTTTTAACGGGACACTCTGATGATTTGACAAAAAAAATTACTTGATATGAATTTTGAAAACAATTGTATTTGCGATTTCATGGTTTGTGGAAAGTATTTTGGTTAATCAAAAATGAAAATTTTCTTTTGAAAATTGGGTCGTTACATCCAAGGTTTAAACAAACTTCAAAAAAACTGTGTGATGCATATAGTTTTTGGGCATCTATTAAAGATGAAGATGGCTAAAGTGCCATGTGCATTAAGTTGTTTTGTTCTTGAGAAGTTTAATCCAACAAAAATGAAAATTATTGTTTAAAATGGGGTTGTGATTGATGTGACAAGAGAATTATTCAATCAAATACTTGGATTTCCTTTGGGAAAGAAAGAGTTTTCAACACTTCCATTTTGTAAACAAGATGATAAAACTTATGAAGAATGGTAGGAAGAACATGTGGGGGTTTCCATGGCAGGAAGACCATGTGGGGGTTCTCATGGCCGGAAGACCATGTGGGGTTTCCCATGGCAAGTAATTAGACCACGTGGGGATTCCAGCGGCACTAGGTGTAAGACCCTAGAAAGTTTCCATGGCTTCCTTATATGTTGTATGCATGGCTTATGTGATATATGTAGCTTTTATAGCTAATGTGATATGTGTTATGTGGATTGTGTGTGGGGTATCTTCTGGGAACTCACTAAGCATTAGCTTATAGTTTGTGGATTTTTTTTAGGTACATCTGAGCCTAAGGGCAAGGGCAAGGCTTGATGGTGTGGCGTGCACTCTCTCACAGGTGTTTTAACGGGACACTCTGATGATTTGACATAAAATTGTACTTGATATGAATTTTGAAAACAATTGTATTTGGGATATCATGGTTTGTGGAAAGTTTTTTGGTTAATCAAAAATGAAAATTTTCTTTTGAAAATTGGGTTGTTACATCTAAGGTTTAAACAAACTTCAAAAAAACTATGTGATGCATATAGGTTTTGGGCATATATTAAAGATGAAGATGAGTAAATTCCCAAGTGCATTAAGTTGTTTTGTTCTTGAGAAGTTTAATCGAACAAAAATGAAAATTGTTGTTTAAAATGGGGTTGTGATTGATGTGACAAGAGAATTATTCAATCAAATACTTGGATTTCCTTTGGGAAAGAAAGAGTTTTCAACACTTCCATTTTGTAAACAAGATGATAAAACTTATGAAGAATGGTAGGAAGAACATGTGGGGGTTCCCATGGCAGGAAGACCATGTGGGGGTTCTCATGGTCGGAAGACCATGTGGGGTTTCCCATGGCAAGTAATTAGACCACGTGGGGATTCCAGCGGCACTAGGTGTAAGACCCTAGAAGGTTTCCATGGCTTCCTTATATGTTGTATGCATGGCTTATGTGATATATGTAGCTTTTATAGCTAATGTGATATGTGTTATGTGGATTGTGTGTGGGGTATGCTCTGGGAACTCACTAAGCATTAACTTACAGTTTGTGGATTTGTTTTAGGTACATATGAGCCCAAGGGCAAGGGCTAGGCTTGATGGTGCAGCGTGCACTCTCTCACAGGTGTTTTAACGGGACACTCTGATGATTTGACAAAAAAAATTACTTGATATGAATTTTGAAAACAATTGTATTTGGGATTTCATGGTTTGTGGAAAGTATTTTGGTTAATTAAAAATGAAAATTTTCTTTTGAAAATTGGGTCGTTACATCCAAGGTTTAAACAAACTTCAAAAAAACTGTGTGATGCATATAGTTTTTGGGCATCTATTAAAGATGAAGATGGCTAAAGTGCCATGTGCATTAAGTTGTTTTGTTCTTGAGAAGTTTAATCCAACAAAAATGAAAATTATTGTTTAAAACGGGGTTGTGATTGATGTGACAAGAGAATTATTCAATCAAATACTTGGATTTCCTTTGGGAAAGAAAGAGTTTTCAACACTTCCATTTTGTAAACAAGATGATAAAACTTATGAAGAATGGTAGGAAGAACATGTGGGGGTTTCCATGGCAGGAAGACCATGTGGGGGTTCTCATGGCCGGAAGACCATGTGAGGTTTCCCATGGCAAGTAATTAGACCACGTGGGGATTCCAGTGGCACTAGGTGTAAGACCCTAGAAGGTTTCCATGGCTTCTTTATATGTTGTATGCATGGCTTATGTGATATATGTATCTTTTATAGCTAATGTGATATGTGTTATGTGGATTGTGTGTGGGGTATCTTCTGGGAACTCACTAAGCATTAGCTTATAGTTTGTGGATTTTTTTAGGTACATCTGAGCCTAAGGGCAAGGGCAAGGCTTGATGGTGCGGCGTGCACTCTCTCACAGGTGTTTTAACGGGACACTCTGATGATTTGACATAAAACTGTACTTGATATGAATTTTGAAAACAATTGTATTTGGGATTTCTTGGTTTGTGGAAAGTATTTTGGTTAATGAAAAATGAAAATTTTCTTTTGAAAATTGGGTCGTTACATCCAAGGTTTAAACAAACCTAAAAAAAACTATGTGATGCATATATGTTTTGGGCATCTATTAAAGATGAAGATGAATAAAGTCCCATGTGTATTAAGTTGCTTTGTTCTTGAGAAGTTTAATCGAACAAATATGAAAATTTTTGTTTAAAATGGGGTTGTGATTAATGTGACAAGAGAATTAGTCAATCAAATACTTGGATATCCTTTGGGAAAGATTTTTTTTTCAACACTTCCATTTTGTAAACAAGATGATAAAACTTATGAAGAATGGACAGAAAAATTTGATAACAAGAAAATGGTAAGACTTCATGAGATTAATATGAACATTGTCGCCTCCGACATTGCGAATATTAACTTCCAGATGAACTTCATCGCTTTGTTGATCAACTCTCTTGTAGAATCAAGATCATCCTGAAAAGCAAACACATATCCCATGAACTACTTAAGGAAAAAATAGACATAAGCAACATTGACTGGTGCTCTTACTTGCTTGACTGTTTGGTTAAAACCAAACGATCTTTTGTTTCATCGAATTGAACAAGGAATTTTGTTGGACCATATGATTTTTTAATGGTAGCTTTAATAATTTCTCATTTATTTCATCATGTTTTAAATCACATATTATTATAAAGACAAAATACTTTATTCACATGCGAATATGTTAACTTTTAAAATAACTAAAATCACATGTGATTTAAAAGAAAATTAATTTAATCACATATGATTGTAATAATAATAATAATAAATTATTATTTTGTAGTTTATTTATGTAGACAAAGTCCATTGCCTGGTAAGGAATGTTCAAAAAACACATCCAGTTATCTGTCACTGGATGTCAGAGCAAATGAAGCTCAGAGAAATATAAGGAAAAGAAATATTGAAGAAATTTTGTACTGGACATTTAAAGTAAGAGTTTATAGAAGAAGATTTTAATGAGGAGGAAAAATTAATTATAGCAGTTATACTAAAAGAAAACATCTAATTGTTAAATACTATTAATGTTTAATCATATATGGTAATATAAACTTTAAATTATTTCTGATTTAGATTATGACGAAATGATTATGATAAAGTGTAGAAAGTTTAGTTTGTTGATTGAAAATGGAGTCAATAACTTCCCAATAAATGTAAGATTGAATCATTTGAAAAATATGATGGCAAATTTTTTAACGATGAGGAAGAAGGTGATGAAGAAAAAAAGGAAAATGATGATGATGATAATTAAGATAAGGACGATGAAGATTAAGATGATGATGATGATGATGATGATGAAACTGTTAAAGGCATTGAGAATGCTAAAGAAGGAGGTAAGTAATATAATATTTTTCTGAATCATATATGATTATCATAGAATATCTTTATAGAATCACAAGTGGTTAACTGCAAATTTTATTTATATATAGGTTCGGATGGAAATGTACACGAAGGAGTTGATAAAAAATTTATTGATGATAAAGGAAAACAAAAGGGAAAACATAATGTTCAAAAAATAGGTAAAACCTGTAACTATTAGTAAATAACATTTGAATATTAAAAATATCTTTGTATAATCACATATTTATATTTTTCTCAATCATATATTATTATTATAAATATCTTTGTATAATCACATGTGGTTAACTACATATTTTAATTATATGCAGGTCATGAGAAACATAAAGTTCATGCAGAAGATGAAAGTGGTCATAATGATCAATTTGTTGGGAATAATGAAAACATTTGTCATAATGAAGAAGAACAAGATGATGAAGGATGAGGTATACAATAATATACATTTGTAAAGTGGATATGATTACATATGTTATAATCAAATATGATTATAATTTTTTTTAATTATATTCAGGTTTGGAGGGGAATAATATGGAATGGAAGAATGTTGGAGAAGGAAAAATTGGTGAACAACCATAGGTTATCGTAGGAGGTAAATATTATATATATGATTATACATCTTTTATATATATCGAAAGATATTCAATCGCATATGATTAAAACATACAATAAAAATAGACTTGGTTTAATCATATTTGATATTCTGATTAACTTAAACAGTTTGTGCAAAATCATGTTTGATTATACACATCTGAGTAAATGTCACACCCTAAAACCATGAACGGCGGAAACGTTCAGGGGTGGAGGACGTCATGTACAGTATCACAACAGTGTAATATAATAAACAAGCAACAACATCATCCATTGCATTATAAGTAGAGTTTTAATACATGTGTGTTCTTTCATAATGTACGACAATAAAATGAATAATCAAAATAAGGCGAGTCTTGTCTGTGCTCCATCTTCTCAAAAACATGGCCATCGCACCTGTCTAACTGATGACCTGAGAATACAAGTTATTTTGAAAGCGAGTATCAGCTTTAAAGCTGGTGAATTCATAAGTATTTATGTGTTATTGTCCTGTTTTGGAATGTTGTTAAGAATGTCGTATAAATCCTTAAATAGAACATATGATATAAGTATGAAATGTGGTCTTCTACCAAGACCCGAATGTTTTGTTATGACAAAGTAAAATAATAGGTTTTCCTTTCTATTGACTAGTACTAAGAGTACTTAGTCTAACTCATCGTTTATGTGAATATATCACAAAATAAAGTAAAATAGGAAAATGATATGATAGTCTTCTACCAAGACCTAAACGTTTTGTAAGTAAAATGATAGTTTTTCCTTTCTATCGACTATTACTAAGAGTACTTAGTCTAACTCATCGTTTATGTGAATATATCACAAAATAAAGTAAAATAGGAAAATGATATGATAGTCTTCTACTAAGACCCTAATGTTCTGTAAGTAAAATGATAGTTTTTCCGTTCTATTGACTAGTACTAAGAGTACTTAGTCTAACTCATCGTTTATGTGAATATATCACAAAATAAAGTAAACAGGAAAAATATAATCATGTAAGTGTTATTATCTTGGGTTACCAGGACAGACACAACATCGTCGAAGCGAAAGATAGACCCTATGAACATCCGAAGAGTGTCCCCTCATCCTCTGTAGCGGCAGCAGGGTGGACGGAGGGTTAGTCCCGATATCAATCTCTTAATACAGATCGTTAACCTAATGTTCCTCCGAAGATTCACATCTCATCCACTATTGCAACAGTTGGACGGAGGAATGGTTAGTTCCGTGGCCGACTCCTAATACAAGCGTTAACCTAATGATCATCCGAAGATTCATATCTCATCCACTGTTGCAATAGTTGGACGGAGGAATGGTTAGTTCCGCCGAGATATCCCATTGAACCAGGATAAGAAAGATAATTTATACAAAAAATACTAATAAATCATCCTCAGAAGTTGAGATACAAGTATCCAGGTAAGTGAATACAGGATAATATATCTATGTAACAGTGTTCATGTAGGGTATTCATGTAAGTGTGTTCATGTAACAGGTAAGTATATGTAAACATATTCATGTATCATGTAATCCTAAGTAAGTGTACTCATGTATCATGTAAGGTATTGGTATAGACTCATGAATGAACCGACTCTTGTGTGATTCCTTGTAGTAGTAATAATGTTTGATATCTTCTAACTATCCCTATGATAGTTAACTGAAAGGTAATTGGTTGTTTACGTAGGTTTATGCACTCCTGCTACCCAAGAGTATTGGAAACTAAATGAAGGGTGAAAACTATAATCTCTAACATATATGTGAACATATGCGCATAAGTATAGTTTGATTCAAGAAGGTAAAATAATGGTTTTGCAAGATATCTAGGAGTTTTGAACAATAATTAAGAATGACTTGATGTCATTTTAATAAACATTTCAAAACTAATACTTTTGTTATCAAGGTATTTTAAGATAGAAAACCACTTCATGTGTCACCTTTTGAAATATGTGAAATCTACTGAGTGAAAACACAGTTATAAAATACATAAGATTGATTTAATAACATACTGTTTTCCACTTGTATTCCCCCCCCCCCCCCCCCCATTAAAACGTTTAAAATCATTTAAAACATTGATTAAGGGGTATGAACTCACCTGTAGTTGGTAGTTTAGATGAACTGGACGGTGTAGGATTGTTAGGCGTCAAGTGAGGACTTGTACACAAACTACGATCCTAATGAACATATAATCACACATATATGCACTCAATTAGTCTTAAGTTACTAATTGATAAAGCTAAGACATCCTAGAACATATTAAACACTTTATATAAGTGTTATAAGCCCTAAGGGTTGCATCTAAGCTATTTTGGGACAAGGTACATGGGTTTAGGGTTCCAAAGGACCCTATATATGAGTTTACTCTCCTTATACCATCACATATGGAGTTTACGATTGTAAACTCTTGAGTTCACGGCCGTAAACTCCCAACCATGGGTGTATTGTGTGTTTTGAAGTTCCAAATGATTACTAGAATTATTCCAACTTGGTGGTTAAATTCATGGAAGGGTTTAAGGCCTAGAAACACTCCTTAGAGGAGTTTACGGCCCCAAGGCCATTTCCTTTGGAGTTTACGGCCATAAACTCCCTTGGAATGGTGTTTTTGTTGCTTTCAAGTCTTTTGCATATGTAGGATAGGTTCTAGACTTTTACTTAAAGCATACGAAGGCATTAGGCACACTTTGGTGCCCTTATTTCATGTTTACGGCCCAAGAACCATGTCTTGGCCGTAAACTCACTTTGGAAGGTGATTCTGATGTGTTTTGGTCCTTGATTTAAGTGGGATCAATTCCTATTAAATGTCCAATGCTTTAGGTGCCTTAAAATCACCCTTTTGTGCATGATTTTGGAGTTCACGGTCCAAGATCATCTTGGGTCGTGAACTCCCAAACTTGGGTGGTTCTTTGATGTTTTCTTGTTTTGCATATGTAGGATAGGTTCTAGACTTTTACTTAAAGCATATGAAGGCATTAGGCACACTTTGGTGCCCTTATTTCATGTTTACGGCCCAAGAACCATGTCTTGGCCATAAACTCACTTTGGAAGGTGATTATGATGTGTTTTAGTCCTTGATTTAAGTGGGATCAATTCCTAGTAAATGTCCAATGCTTTAGGTGCCTTAAAAGCACCCTTTTGTGCATGATTTTGGAGTTCACGGTCCAAGATCATCTTGGGCCGTGAACTCCCAAACTTGGGTGGTTCTTTGATGTTTTCTTGTCCCTAATACACTCTTATAGAAGTCCAAGGCGGTAGTATATCTCGGGGGAAAGGCTAGGCATTGTTTTCGGGAGTTTACCGCTCAAGAACACCTTGGGGAGTAAACTCCTAAATCTAGTGATTTAGCTATGTAATCTATGTTATGAACACATTTAAAGCTATATAACACTACTAGAGAGGGGTACTCACGATTTGGGATAAAAACCCGAAGATCCGTGAGAGAGAAAATGGTTTTTCTCTAGTTGGAAATGCGAATAATGAATGAATTTGGTTCAAAATTCTATTTATAGTCCTGAGATATTTTGGACAGAAAATATTTTTATTCCTGAAATGATTTCTAATATTACAAAGTGTTGGAATAACAGTGTTGCACAAAACCCTAGTGCAACCACTCTCCTGATATCTCCTTAAGTGTAAATCCTGAAAAACTGCCAAACTTATGCCCGAAGTCTAGAATTTCACTGAAATTGTTCTAAGCTCTATTGTCTTGATATGGTTTGTTCAGAATGGAAATTTCGGGTTGTCACATCATCCCCCTGTTAAAGGGAATTTCGTCCCGAAATTAGAATTTAGATAAGGAAGTAGGTATAAATGATCGAGCCGTTAGGTGAAAACTTCCTAATCGATTTGCTCTCGCGCTCCCAAGTGAAATCGGGTTCTCAGTTGGTATTCCAACGAACCTTGTGAGGTTTCCTAAAGAATTTGGTCTCTCACTTGGAATTCCAAATGTTCTTTCTCTCGCTTACTTCCCAGTCAAGGGACATCCCTTGCTGGGTCAAAGTCGAAAGGGTTCCTGAAGTTTACGGGGAGTTCCGAATGGACTATGATAGTAGGTCTGTAAGACCTAGAATTTGGCGAATTTTGCATCGGTGACTATGGTGCCGACAAATTCCCAACGGTTTTGGATAATTTGACAGAGTACTCAAGCATTTCCACAACGCTAAAAGTGTGTCTCAGGAAATTTGACTCTAAATTCCAAAACTCTTGTTCAAAGAACTTTTCGGAAAGTATCTCCAAGGGTAATGTTTCCATGGGTTCTTTCTTACTACGAGGGTAGATAAGTAGTCATTATATGGAGAAATGACGAACTGATCCCAGTAAGAAAGGCGTACTCTACTCATTCAGCTCATGAATACTATGGGTGTATTGGTCCTATCCGAGGGGTATCACTACGGACTCGAAGTGCCCGCATCGAGTTCGGAGGGTAGTCTTTAGGACATCTATTGGGATTAAAACCCTAATTGTGATTTGATGAACAAGATTCGGAAAATAAGAACAAACACAAATAATGAAGATTATGTCGAATGATCACTCGATTTATTGAAATATGAGGAATAAATTACACTTAAAGCATAGACTAAAGAATCTAACACTACATAAGAAACCTCACGTGGCGGCTACATTTTGCCTCACACTCTTAACCCTAATTATGAATAATACATGACTATTTATAGGGAAAAGACAAGTCTTGGGCTTTTAACCTAGAATTCATCAAAGGGGCCCATTGCCATCATCCATGGAGTGCTTTGAAACCCTACAATCTCCCCCTCAAAGTATGGAATGGATGACAATGCTTTAACTTCCAAAACAAGCATCTAGCAAATAAAAAGATCTGCAACGAGGAATATATGAAGCAATCCACGAATCTTGATTCTTCAATAGTCTTCAAACACGAGCTCTAGGATATATAAATCAAGCACTGAAGTAATGTATTTAAACTTCATTTTCGAATGTAATCCCAAAGAATCTTCATGAAAACCAAACCCGCCATAAAAACCCATTTCAGAACAAAGAAACTGAATCACTTCTTGTCTTTGAAGAGCTCCCCCTCCAAGTCACAACGATCTTCAAATAAGCTAATGGTATAAGCCATCAAAAAATATCATGTAACAACCCAAACTTTAAGATTCGTAACGCCACTTGATCGAGAAAATACAAGAAGTCGGAGATATAACAAGTCCTTAGCAGAGCTCGATGAAAAACTTCTGCTATAAAGGATACTTCTCTATAAAAGCTTTAATAGAGCTCGATGAAGAACTTCTGTAGTAAAAGCTACCTTCATAATTCTACCACAAGCTTTATCAAAAATCTTCAACTTTGAAAAGTCACAAATCTAATTTCGAATGGCCATACCAAATTCTCCCCCGATTTATAATCAAAAACATGATTATAAAGCCTTCAAATGGTCATGAGAATGATCTTGAATGGATAAAAAATTACTAAGCTCCCCCGCGACAAAACGATATACACAATGAAGTATAAAATCCGAAAAAGTAGTGAAAAATTTGATGATATCACGAAAAACGACTTTCCGAACCGCCAAGACTTGATGGAATCTTTATTTTTCTGTTCACGAAAAAATATGAGCGTTGAAAAATCCAAAACTGTTCACCAGCCCTTGAAATTGCAAATTTTTCGAAAAATGGGCTGAAATTGTCACTTGCTGAAAAATAGGGACTGAAATTGTAATTCTGCATCAATACTCCCCTTTATTTCTGACAAAATCTGGAAATCGTCCATAATCGCCAAGATGTGAAAACAATAGGGACCAGAAGTGTCATTTCGTTGAAGTTTCAGGGACCATTAATGTAACTTGATATCTTCTTCCCCAATTTAGACGCCTGATAAAAGGGATGCACGACTGGAACAAATGCTAGACCCCAAAATTAATACCCGCAAATCATACTTTCGTTTCAAGTACAATCAACCGAACCTAAGTTCGTTTCAAGACCGCCATTTATTCACCTGAAGCGAACACAACCGAACGTTTGGTTCGTTTCTTATTTCCATATCAAGCTTCATCAGGCGAAACTCCTTTCGCTTTCGGTTCATCCTTCGTTCGCTCCAACCATTAACAAGCGAACCCAATTTCATTGATACAAAAGCAAAACCGAGCATCACGATTAGAATAAGGAGCGAAACCTTAGCCAAGCCGAACCATAGGGTCGCTTTCGGTCCTCCCCTCTTTTGTTCCAAGTGCTTTCGTTCCAAGGGCTGACAAACGAACCCAATCATAGGTTCGCTTCCGATCGCAGATAAGGATTTCACACCGATCTTGACTTTTCTGTTGACCAATGTTCGTCCCAATTGAGATTGATTCGTTTGCAGTTCATGAAACACCCATATCACAGTCCATTTCGTTCGTTTTTTGTTTCTAGCACAAACACGCGAACACTAAATCATTCCAGGTTCGTTCGTGCTTCACCTCCAATAGTCAATTTTGACTTTTTGCCTTGACTGGTGTTCTTCCAATTGAGTTCCAATTCCAATTTCATTCGTTCACAGTGAGATTCGATTTCAATCGTTTCCAATATCACTCTTCCAATTCCCAGTGAGATCAAACATTACAGTTCCAATAAAACCACAACCCAGTTATGTTCATCCGATCTTTATCTATTCATCACTGGTATTCAAAATTTCCAAACACCCAATCGCTTTAAAGAAATCGTCAAAGCACATACGATCAAGGATTCACAAAAATTGGTTCCCAAACAAAACCGATTGAAACAAGTAGGTTATTTTAACCACAGACTCGTACAAGAAACACCAAGATCGATCAAAGATTGATTACTAAATGAACACGCTGTAACACGGAGAATTAAGTCGATTGAAATAGCTAGTAATCGAAACTGTGAAAAACCCAAACATAATTTTGGATCGATTAAATTACAGGAACACATAATCGACATAAGATTAAACGAACAAGGGATGAACGCTTGCGGATCAGACAAATGAACAGTGAAAGGGATCCATGGGCTTATAGTATGAGACAAATGAACAGTACAGTGATGATGGGCTCGTGACAATTACGACATCGGATGAATACAGAAAAAAAAAATTGGGGTAAATCGATCGAATAGATCCAGGTTAACAGTAGATGAACAATGAACAACATAAATCTCCATGAACAGTAGATCGAACAAAAATCTTGATTCCATGCAGCCAAAACACCAAAAATCTTCAAAATCTTGTGTAGAAAATCATCAAATCAAGAACCGATACTTCAAAAATCAATAGATTTTCAAAGACCCGCTCTAATACCACTTGTTGGGATTAAAACCCTAATTGTGATTTGATGAACAAGATGCGGAAAATAAGAACAAACACAAATAATGAAGATTATGTCGAATGATCACTCGATTTATTGAAATATGAGGAATAAATTACACTTAAAGCATAGACTAAAGAATCTAGCACTACATAAGAAACCTCACGTGGTGGCTACATTTTGCCTCACACTCTTAACCCTAATTATGAATAATACATGACTATTTATAGGGAAAAGACAAGTCTTGGGCTTTTAACCTAGAATTCATCAAAGGGGCCCATTGCCATCATCCATGGAGTGCTTTGAAACCCTACAATATCTTGTTGGGATTAAAACCCTAATTGTGATTTGATGAACAAGATGCGGAAAATAAGAACAAACACAAATAATGAAGATTATGTCGAATGATCACTCGATTTATTGAAATATGAGGAATAAATTACACTTAAAGCATAGACTAAAGAATCTAACACTACATAAGAAACCTCACGTGGCGGCTACATTTTGCCTCACACTCTTAACCCTAATGATGAATAATACATGACTATTTATAGGGAAAAGACAAGTCTTGGGCTTTTAACCTAGAATTCATCAAAGGGGCCCATTGCCATCATCCATGGAGTGCTTTGAAACCCTACAACATCCTTCCCTAACACTCGAACTGGTGATATTCGGATCTCAGGTCCATTTCTGAAGTAATTCTTTCCCTGTGTTTTCCCAATCAATTCGTCTATGCGAGGCAGAGACAACGATTTCTAAAGGAAATCTTAATGAAGTCTCCGGTCGTCGAGGTACATAAAATGCACTCCATCGACTTCTGGTAAGAATAAGACCGGAGCTCTCAAGGGTGAGAAGCCTGGTCTTCTAATTCTATTGTTGAGTAGTTCGCTGTATTGTCTGGGCTGTTCTTGTATCTTCCGTAGGTGTTTAGACTGTAAGGCGATCTGGTTATAAGAGTCATACTGGGTTCTAAGTTTGTTCCTATGCCAATGCAATTACTCGTACTCCTGGACAGTCGCCGTCCTGAAGTTCCTATTAGAATTCATACGTGATTCAATGATCACAATTCCGTGTATACGAGTCATATATAATTAAGACTGAAAAGGTAGTCGAATAACTGATTCTTCCTTAATCTCACATCCCATCGAGGGAAAAGAAGTTAAGGTTGAATCATCAATTCTAAACCTGTAGAACATTGATTATATATCACTCTCTTGTATACCTTCTTCAGTGATAGATCAATCGTATGAATCATGGAATTGAACTTGACGTACTGCACGAGTAATATTGTGGGGATTCCTTCGGAAAGGAAAAGAACTATAAGGTACTCCTTGTATGAGTACTTCGGTGTTCTGATATAACGGCTTTGCTAAAAGACGATTTCTGAGAAAGAGATGTACTTATGAAGCTAGTATTGCGAGGATCAAATTTACTCGAGCCGTATGATAAAGTCGGAAACATATGGAAACTAAAGACATTAGATTTGAACATAAGGCGTTACAGACAAAACACAACAGTGCAACCGTTAACAGAGTTATTGTACTTAGGATTTACTACAAGACTATTGTTGCGAACAAGGTATACTACAAAAGACAAGTATACGCAGCACGAGCATCCCTAAACGGATGGGATCCCGCAAAAGATAAGACTCTGGTTGCACTAGTTTTGGGATGGTTCATAAGTCTGTTACAACGAAACGCCTAAATTACATTAACGGGGGTCCGGAGTAGACTCTCCTGCAACGATGGTCGGTAGCATACTGTCGTGTGTGCCAGCATTTGCTGCCTCTGGGCAATTCCTTTTGTAATGACCTACTTTGCCACAACCGTAGCAAACTTGGTTCCCACTGGTGTTTGGCACTTGGGCATCCTGAGCTGTTGGCGTCCTGCAGAAACGGGTTGTATGCCCCTTCCTGTTGCAGTGTGAGCACTGCATCTCCTTACAAGGTCCATGGTGGTGAAAACTGCATTTAATGAATTTTGGGAGACTTCCAGCATAAAGTTTGGCTGGTTTGGGGACCATTGGGACGCCCGAAGGGATGGTAGTAGGAGGTACTGATGTCGTAGCTGTAAAGGTTGTTACTGGTGGTTGTTTCCTGTTTGCCCTTCGAAGCGACTTGTCCTTAGAGTTAGTCCAAGACTTTCATTTGATACTCTTGGTCTTAGGACTCGGGGTATCGTGGTAGTTTGTTGCTTTCTGGGGTACTGGATTGTTACTTGGATGGGAATAGTTGTTAACAATCTCGCTAACACTTGCGTTGTTAGCGTTCAGATGGTTCAGAATGGCTGACACAGCAGCCGAGACTGCAGCTTGAAAGGTAGCTGCATCAATCTGAAGAGTTGGTGTTTGGTTAATGGGCTGATCGCTTTTCTTGGGAGACATGATTCTGTTACCAGAAAAAAATGAATTTGTGAGCGAAAATGGTTGAATCTAAACGTAGTTCGATCGCTCATGTAAAGAATAGAAGTATGTTCTCTAAGGTTCGACCTACATCCCTATGATGCAGTCCTAGTATGGAATGGAAGTATGTTAACGAAGTTTTGACCTACATCCCTATGATGCAGTCCTAGCAAAGATCGGAAGTAAGTTCATCCAATGGTCTCAAGATGTTTGTCATTCTAGCCGAGGTATAGTTGGTTGGTGAATAACGTGATCCAACCATTGAAAGAGACTTGGAGATGTCGCCGGAGTTAAATTGCTATAGTCCAATGACTTGACTAGAGCATGTTTCAAATAGACTCTAACGAGAGTATTCGAATAAAGAATGACTCAGAAGTTAGCCGACTGTCAATATCTTTGATATTCATGACGTACAGGTTCGGGAAAATGGCCTTGTAAAAAGGTCTTACATCATAACCAGAGAAGATAGTTCCTGACAGTAAAAAGACCTAACCAAAGTACTTACAGTACAAGATATTTTCATAGAAAATGACACATCGGGCATAGACAGGAACACGATTCCTTTCTAACAAGGAGTATAAAGTAATGCATCTACTACTGGCGATGGTCATCCCTCTGGTGAACTCTTAGTTCAGCCAATTGGCGTTCCACATCAAGTAGGTGTCTTTCGTACACTCTCTGGCGTTCCTGAAGTTCCATGACTTCAGCTCGTGATTCAGCCAGTGCTTGCAGCAGGGTTTCATAGTCTCTCTCAGACCTCTCACGAGCATGTTCAAGGCGACTGGTGCAAAGCATATGCATTCCTCCATTTGTATCGACTTCTGCGATACGTTGTAGAGCTGTCCTGCCCTGAATTTCGTTTCGGGCAACTCTTCGGATCAGAATTGGCATGATTCTATCTGCTGAGCCCCCATTGCTCGGGTCATAGAAGCTTCGGTCACCATTAAATGGCATGGGCTGATCTTGTCCTTGGCTCCATGTTTCCAAACATTCCACCCACTCAGGCGTCGGGCCATGAAAAGTCGGACGAGGGTTAGGAATCGAAAAGGGAGCTGCTCGGGGTAGGTTCTCAACCTCGGGTTCGGAGATGGCATCGTCTGAAAGGTCTTCAGCATGGTGATCATTCAGAGGGATTGGATGATCATTATCTGGTTCTTCTCCAAACCATCCAGCAATAACCGCGTTCGGAAGGAACAGGTTGTCGTGGGGATGGAATCCAGCCATGTTATCTATGCGAGAATTTGGGGTAAGAAAATAATTATTAGACGAACTATCTAGATAATTATTTAGGAAATCTTCATTAGTTCCATCGCTATTTGTAAAGTGCATACCAGTTATATGTAATCAACACAGGATAGACCTTCGAATAAGTGACCTCAACTCCAAATTCACAAGGAATAGGGGTAAAGCAAAATTTTCACCGATTCTAAGTCTATAACATCCTAGTTACGTATAACTTTAGCGTATCCACTTAGCAATTATCAACTTAGGAATGAAGATTCCATTTTAGTTCTCAAGTATAAAGTACTTATAGTAACACAAAACACCCCTATGGTATTTCAGACTTAGGTTCTATTATAATGTTCTCATTGTGGTGATGTTGGTAAGTTTTTAGACTTGTTGCCATATCACAACCATTCTTGGGCATGTGCTAATCAATCTTTGGAACAACATAGTTGATCAGGCTATGCCACTCCCAAGACTGACCATACATCCCCGAGCTTACATGTGATATTCAACAATCGTAATACTTTCGTTCTTGTCATTGTGACACTGATTTTAGTATGAATGCAGGCACGTATACTTTGTTAAATATTTTATTATTTAAAAGTATATTCTCTTAGACAGATTGTTTTAATCCCTATGTATTTATAGTTACTATACCTTTTATGGGTTGATATACTTAATTCACTATAAACAATGCTCTGATACCAATCTGTCACACCCCAAAACCACGAACGGCGGAAACGTTCAGGGGTGGAGGACGTCATGTACAGTATCACAACAGTGTAATATAATAAACAAGCAACAACATCATCAATTGCATTATAAGTAGAGTTTTAATACATTTGTGTTCTTTCATAATGTACGACAATACAATGAATAATCAAAATAAGGCGAGTCTTGTCTGTGCTCCATCTTCTCAAAAACATGGCCATCTGTGACAACCCGAAATTTCTGTTCTAAATCAAACCATTGCAATCCAATAGTAGTAGAGCAGTTTCAGTGAAAATTCAGACTTATGGAATAAGTTTGGCAGTTTTAGGGTTTTACACCTAAGGAGTTATTAGGAAAGTGGTTGCATTGGGATTTTGTGCAACACTGTAAATCCATTTCTCTAGGTCATTAGAATCCATTCCGAGAAAAGAAATATTTTCTGCCAAAAATCTCAGGACTATAAATAGAATTCTGAACCAAATTGGTTCATTAGTTGAATTCCAAATAGAGAAAAGTCAATTTCTCTCTCACGGATCTTCGGGTTTTCACCCCAGATTGTGAGTCTACTTCCCTAAATGTGTTTTAATACTTGTTATATGCTTTATAACATTGTTTACATGTCCAAAACACAAGATCCGGGAGTTTACCGCCCAAGAACGTTCTTGGGGAGTAAACTCCAAAGTCAAGCCTAAAGGCCACCTAGTCCCATTTCCGTGTTAGGCATCTAACTAAGGACTTAGTGTATGATCATTAGAGGCTAGAAACAAATCAAAAGCAAGTAGTTTGAGGAGTTTACGGCCAAGGAACCACCTCTTGGGCCGTAAACTCCAAGTAAAGGGCACAAATGAGTGCCTAGTGATCCTTTAGCCTTAGAACAAGAACCTAGAAGCCTTAAGCAAGTGTTTTAGGCCAACAAAACAATTAGAAACCAACATTGGAAGGGAGTTTACGGCCAAGATGCTCCTTAGGCCGTAAACTCTAAGTTTTAGGTTCCAAAATGCCTTCAAACTCTTCCTAAGGCTTAGTATTCATTTTTGGCATGTACCTTAATGTGTTTAGGACCTAGATAACACATGAAAAGCATAAGTGGTGAAGAGTTTACGGCCAAGAGTATTTCTTGGGCCGTAAACTCCTTTAATGGGGTCAAAGGACACCCTAGACACTTCCTTAGGCCAAGAAACTTTTAGGGCAAGTACCTAGATGTGATTTGGACTAGTTAAAATTCTTAGGACCTCATGTGTGAGGGATTTTACGGCCCAAAGAGTTCTATGGCCGTAAACTCCATCAAATGGTCCCATTTAGTGCCTTAAACCTTCCTTAATCCAAGTATTGAAGCCTAGACTTGTTCCTAGAAATATTAGAGACTTGAAAGGACAATAAGAACCCTCCCAAGGGAGTTTACGGCTGTAAACTCCAAGGGAAAAGGGTCTTTGGGCCGTAAACTCCCCTTAGGAGTCAATATGGTGCCTTAAACTCTTGTCTAGCCTTGAAGCAATTCCCCTCTAAGGTTGTAGTACTTCTAAACTCCATTTCATGGCTTGTTTGAGAGTTTACGGCCAAGAGCTTACTCCCCTGGGCCGTAAACTCTAATGAATATGGTCTTTTGACCTTAAACTTCCATTAGGGGCATTGCACTCCTTTGTTGCAACCCATTAGCCTCCTAGCACTTGACCAAAAGTGTTGTCCTCGCGCTTAAATGTTTATACTTGTATAATTAGTGATTTAATCTCTAATTATTTATATACATATGTCTTCATATGTAATTAGGATCATTGTGTGTGTCTAAGTCTTCACTTGACACCAAGCACTTGTCCGATCCTTCCATACGATAACAGCCGTTCAATTCCAGTCACATACTGCAGGTGAGTTCATACCCCTTAACTAATGTTTTAAACTATTTAAATGTTTTATGGGGGGGGATACAAGTAGAATCATGCTACTTATTATGTCAATCACATGTGATTAGTAAGTAGGATTATACTACTTATTACATCAATCACATGTGATTAATATACAGCATTCAAAAGATTTGGCTACTCATTAGCCGTTTTAACAAATAGTTTCCTTCAAATGGTTTTTATAAACATTTTATATTATTTAAACTACTTATTACACTGTATTTCTTACACTGCCATCATATTTCAAACTTATTTACAACTGTGTTTTATCAAACAAATGTTCCTTGTACTTATATTGTTTTATCAAACAAATGTTCCTTGTACTTATATTGTTTTATCAAACAAATGTTCCTTGTACTTATATTGTTTTATCAAACAACTGTTCCTTGTACTTATATCGTTTTATCAGACTTATGCCTTCAAATTGTTTTATAGATTGACATCAAGTCGATCTTTCCTTAGACTAATATTTATATTTCAAATGTTACTAAACTTATTTATGCTTTGATATTATAAATTGCATGCCTCTATATGTATAATTATATAAGAAATGTTTAAAAGACTTAGGAAGGCTATCCACCCTATTTCCTTTTCGCGCTTGAGATGTGGTCTGGTGGGATATCGGATACTCGTCCGAAGGTCGTTTAAATATTAGTTATATATCATGTGTACATATAAAGTCATAAAAGGTCCTTCCAGTTCATTTTATGCCCTTGGGTAGCAAGGGTATACATTCACGTTCATGCGAATCACTTAGATTACTAGTAAGCTACCATATGGGTAGTTCAGGAAGATACTAGAACCATTACTAGAACGCGATATCATACAATGAGTCAGTTCATTCATGAGTCAATACTTTCTAGGACATTACTGTACATTACATATACATCTATACTAGGACGAGAACATATACAATTATACTAGAACGCTTACATTACTATACTTGCTAGATAGAGAGAACACACATTACAGCTAGCACACGTAGAACATTACAGTACACCATTATACAATTACATGATCACACTTACATAAGTACAATTACATGATCACACTTACAGGAGTACACTTACATATACAAAGGATAGACGTCACTAGGGGCTATAGCTCAGAACCAGTTCAGGATCTAACTATACTGATAAATCACACTACAATTGTGATTGTTATATTGAGTATACATGATCATAGTAATGTGGATGCTCACGGCTTGCATTCATGCAGGGGTCGTGGGTAGGTCCTAAAATCCCTTTGATAGGGGAGCGAAACAGTCTGGGATCTAGACATCACATTATACCTTATCCCTCAAATAAGGCAAGTTGAGTATCGATGTATTGATATATATATATATATATATATATATATATATATATATATATATATATATATATATCCAAATACTATGGTACTTGGAAGTATTACCCTAGATTTAAGGTAATAGGTACGGTTGTAGTTCGACACTACACCATAGTACCATTTCTTTCCCATTACATTCACTTCGTGAATTTTTCATAGGAAGCACGGTAATGTAGTTACTATCTGTTGATAAATAGTAGCCCTTTTAGAGCTACGATTTAGTACTACGTTAATTTTTCCAGTACATAGTTCAGTGATAACCTCACTTAAACATAAATGTACAAACTATATTTTTGAGTAATGATAGTTATACTTTGGAAAAACACATACTCTTACAAGAGACACACACACAGAACAGTTAGGTCTTGGTAGAAGACACCTCCACCTACCAGAAGGAATCATAGGGATTCTAGGGTTTTTCAAACAATTACAATTCATATACATTTACAAATTTTTACAATACATAGACTTACAAATACTTACATACAAATTAAGACACTAAATGCTTATGATCTCACCAGCTTTAAAGCTGATACTCGTTTTCAAAATTTCTTGTATCCTCAGGTCATCATAGACAGGTACTGATGCAGGGAAAAAGGAAGATGAAGCTTATTCAAGACTTATCTTTCATTTTGATTTATGCTTTAGTGTTTATCAAAATTTGACAGAATACAATTGTATAATAATTATTTTATTAATGCAATGGATGATGTTGTTGCTTGTTTACTACTTTACATTGTTGTTGATATTAAACATGACGTCCTCCGCCCCAGAACGTTTCCGCCGATCTTGATTTTGGGGTGCGACACCATCGCACCTGTCTAACTGATGACCTGAGAATACAAGTTATTTTGAAAGCGAGTATCAGCTTTAAAGCTGGTGAATTCATAAGTATTTATGTGTTATTGTCCTGTTTTGGAATGTTGTTAAGAATGTCGTATAAATCCTTAAATAGAACAGTTGATATAAGTATGAAATGTAGTCTTCTACCAAGACCCGAATGTTTTGTTATGACAAAGTAAAATAATAGGTTTTCCTTTCTATTGACTAGTACTAAGAGTACTTAGTCTAACTCATCGTTTATGTGAATATATCACAAAATAAACTAAAATAGGAAAATGATATGATAGTCTTCTACCAAGACCTAAACGTTTTGTAAGTAAAATGATAGCTTTTCCTTTCTATCGACTATTACTAAGAGTACTTAGTCTAACTCATCGTTTATGTGAATATATCACAAAATAAAGTAAAATAGGAAAATGATATGATAGTCTTCTACCAAGACCCTAATGTTCTGTAAGTAAAATGATAGTTTTTCCTTTCTATTGACTAGTACTAAGAGTACTTAGTCTAACTCATCGTTTATGTGAATATCTCACAAAATAAAGTAAACAGGAAAAATATAATCATGTAAGTGTTATTATCTTGGGTTACCAGGACAGACACAACATCGCCGAAGCGAAAGATAGACCCTATGAACATCCGAAGAGTGTCCCCCCATCCTCTGTAGCGGCAGCAGGGTGGAGGGAGGGTTAGTCCCGATATCGATCTCTTAATACAGATCGTTAACCTAATGATCCTCCGAAGATTCACATCTCATCCACTGTTGCAACAGTTGGACGGAGGAATGGTTAGTTCCGTGGCCGACTCCTAATACAAGCGTTAACCTAATGATCATCCGAAGATTTTCATCTCATCCTTTGTTGCAACAGCAGGATGGAGGAATGGTTAGTTCCGTGGCCGACTACTAATACAAGCGTTAACCTAATGATCATCCGAAGATTTTCATCTCATCCTCTGTTGCAACAGCAGGATGGAGGAATAGTTAGTTCTGTGGTCGGCTCCTAATACAAGCGTTAACTTAATGATCATCCGAAGATTCACAACTCATCCACTGTTGCAACAGTTGGACGGAGGAATGGTTAGTTCCGCCAAGATATCCCATTGAACCGGGATAAGAAAGATAATTTATACAGAAAATACTAATAAATCATCCTCACAAGTTGAGATACAAGTATCCAGGTAAGTGAATACAGGATAATATATCTATGTAACAGGGTTCATGTAGGGTATTCATGTAAGTGTGTTCATGTAATAGCTAAGTATATGTAAACATATTCATGTATCATGTAATCCTAAGTAAGTGTACTCATGTATCATGTAAGGTATTGGTATAGACTCATGAATGAACCGACTCTTGTGTGATTCCTTGTAGTAGTAATAATGTTTGATAGCTTCTAACTATCCCTATGATAGTTAACTGAAAGGTAATTGGTTGTTTACGTAGGTTTATGCACTCTTGCTACCCAAGAGTATTGGAAACTAAATGAAGGGTGAAAACTATAATCTCTAACATATATGTGAACATATGCGCATAAGTATAGTTTGATTCAAGAAGGTAAAATAATGGTTTTGCAAGATATCTAGGAGTTTTGAACAATAATTAAGAATGACTTGATGTCATTTTAATAAACATTTCAAAACTAATACTTTTGTTATCAAGGTATTTTAAGATAGAAAACCACTTCATGTGTCACCTTTTGAAATATGTGAAATCTACTGAGTGAAAACACAGTTATAAAATACATAAGATTGATTTAATAACATACTGTTTTCTACTTGTATTCCCCCCCCCCCCCCCATTAAAACGTTTAAAATCATTTAAAACATTTGATTAAGGGGTATGAACTCACCTGTAGTTGGTAGTTTAGATGAACTGGACGGTGTAGGATTGTTAGGCATCAAGTGAGGACTTGTACACACACTACGATCCTAATGAACATATAATCACACATATATGCACTCAATTAGTCTTAAGTTACTAATTGATAAAGCTAAGACATCCTAGAACATATTAAACACTTTATATAAGTGTTATAAGCCCTAAGGGTTGCATCTAAGCTATTGTGGGACAAGGTACATGGGTTTAGGGTTCCAAAGGACCCTATATATGAGTTTACTCTCCTTATACCATCACACATGGAGTTTACGGTTGTAAACTCTTGAGTTGACGGCCGTAAACTCCCAACCATGGGTGTATTGTGTGTTTTGAAGTTCCAAATGATTACTAGAATTATTCCAACTTGGTGGATAAATTCATGGAAGGGTTTAAGGCCTAGAAACACTCCTTAGAGGAGTTTACGGCCCCAAGGCCATTTCCTTTGGAGTTTACGGCCGTAAACTCCCTTGGAATGGTGTTTTTGTTGCTTTCAAGTCTTTTGCATATGTAGGATAGGTTCTAGACTTTTACCTAAAGCATATGAAGGCATTAGGCACACTTTGGTGCCCTTATTTCATGTTTACGGCCCAAGAACCATGTCTTGGCCGTAAACGCACTTTGGAAGGTGATTCTGATGTGTTTTGGTCCTTGATTTAAGTGGGATCAATTCCTAGTAAATGTCCAATGCTTTAGGTGCCTTAAAAGCACCCTTTTGTGCATGATTTTGGAGTTCACGGTCCAAGATCATCTTGGGCCGTGAACTCCCAAACTTGGGCGGTTCTTTGATGTTTTCTTGTCCCTAATACACTCTTATAGAAGTCCAAGGCAGTAGTATATCTCGGGAGAAAAGCTAGGCATTGTTTTCGGGAGTTTACCACCCAAGAACACCTTGGGGAGTAAACTCCTAAATCTAGTGATTTAGCTATGTAATCTATGTTATGAACATATTTAAAGCTATATAACACTACTAGAGAAGGGTACTCACGAGTTGGGATAAAAACCCGAAGATCCGTGAGAGAGAAAATGGCTTTTCTCTAGTTGGAAATGCGAATAATGAATGAATTTGGTTCAGAAGTCTATTTATAGTCCTGAGATATTTTTGGCAGAAAATATTTTTATTCCTGAAATGATTTCTAATATTACAGAGTGTTGGAATAACAGTGTTGCACAAAACCTGAGTGCAACCACTCTCCTGATATCTCCTTAAGTGTAAATCCTGAAAAACTGCCAAACTTATACCCAAAGTCTGGAATTTCACTGAAACTGTTCTAAGCTCTATTGTCTTGATATGGTTTGTTCAGAATGAAAATTTCGGGTTGTCACAGTAAACAAAAGAAAAACAAGACAAAAAAACCTTTTTTGACAGTTTCATCATGATATGCCGCATGCACAATATGTGCTTTGATTGATAAAAAACAAACTCAACATCTTGCTTTAGTCTTGCATCTGGATCAGCTCAAACCAGTAATGGTTTTTTATTTGAATAAGCCTTCAGAAATTGTTCAAGTAGCCACTTTTACGAATCCACATCCTCTGTGCTTCACAACCCAGCTCCCACAATAACAGATGATTTATGATGATCAATAACAGCTAATTGAACAAACACTAATGCATACATGTTTCATATATAACGACATAATGAAAATAGAATTAACCATGTTTAGAAATTACCAATAAATTAAAAATAATTATATTCATCACATGTGATTAAACACAAAATCAAATCAATATGCTTCTTGATTGTAATGACATATGATTACAATCATAGTCACATCAGTATACTTGTTGACAAATGATAAATCACATGTGATTAGAAAAATAATTTCATCTGCAGAATTGTTGAGCATTAATCAATTACATATGACTAGAAACATAAATACATAAGAAATACTTACTTATTTGTATGAAAAGTTGCGTCAAACGACATAACATCTCCAAATTCACTGTAGTATGCTTTATCTGTTTCATCGGACCAAAACATTGCTTTTAAGACTTGATTTCTCATCATATCTATAAAAAACAAAAGAATAATTTAGATAGTTGTTTTTTCGATCAGTCTTCTTGTTCACAATAAGTTGAGTATCTTTGAATCCAATAATGGAGCCCATATCCCTATTGAAATTTATGTAATCCACAGCCTTACCCTTTATATGCTCAAAACCACATTTTAAGGTTGATTTGAGTTTGTAAGCTTTTGTAGCACCCATTTTCATTGTAGAAGCCCAAACAATGAACTCCTTGTCAGAATATGAAAGACTCGTTGAAATTTTGAAGTGAAATGTATCTTCAAGCTCGTAGTTATGCATTTCTTGAAACTTGTCAAACCTATACTCACATGTTTCTTTGACACGTTTCACAATACTTTTAGCTTTAAATTTTGTCACCCTGTAGATTATGTTATGTTCCATTAGATTCATTTTTGGTTTACCCATCCTGTTGCAAACCACATATATGTGCTTTATTATATTACCATCTTTCCTTAATGTGTTCATACGAACATTAAAACCAACCTTCTCTGTATATCTTTTATAAAAATTAACTCCCTCAAGAACATCTTTAAACCTCATTGACTTAGTTGGTTTAAACTCTTCCGAAACATCTGGTTTGATATCATGTAGAACCTTTGACTTGTAAAATTTTGATACACAACGTGTACTCATCCTACTGCCTAAATATACATCATTGGAAGAAGGAGAACATTCACATGTATAATCAATCAATCACATGTGATTAATAATAAATTTCTTATATAATCATATGTGTTTACAAGACAAAATTGAACATAGATAAACTAAACATGTGTCAATAGTTATTCAAATATCAAAAAATGGATAATCACATATGATTAACGCTATATTAAACAAACTTATTAAAAAAAACTAATGAATAATCACATAAGATTAACAAAACATATTCAATTCTAAATATATCAATAATTAAAAGAACAATGAATTACTTATATAATCATAACTGATTAAATAAGTATTTAAAAGAAAATTTACCTGAAACACTATAGTTTTAGTTTTGATGACTTAAATGTTTAACATCTTCAATAATCTCAACAAAAGTACTAATCTGATCTTCATTTCTAAAGAAATTCACATTATCGCTTGTAAAAGACATTGTCAAACAACATCACCTATAGTTAACAACATAAACATTTATTATTACAATAGATATTAATAATATATAATTTAAAACATTATAACATAAAATGAAAATGGTGATAATATATGCTAATCATATATGATTGAATATATTTGTGTATATAAAACATAGTAATCACATATGATTTTAATAATATATGACAAACAATTATGATTATAACATATATTAATCATATATGATTTAAAGCATTATATTATAGTTTATAACGGATATCAATCATATATGATTTTCTCAATGATATGTTTCTATAATAGCTAACAATAAACTGTTATAAAAAATATTAATCACATTTAATTGAAATAATAAGACCTTAAATACTAATCACATGTTTTTGAATCTTTTAGGTTTTTTTGCAAGCATAAATCACAATTATTAGCTTCATACAAAATAATTTAAATTTATGCATCGTAAATGTAGTTACAATGCAAGAATCGGCGTTTAATGATAAAAAAAAGCTATGCAAAGCGACGATTTTTAATTTTTTAATGAACAATATGTTAAACCTAACTTCTTTCGAACTTACAATGCAATAATCAATGTTTAATTATCAAAATAAGTTCTACAAAGTGATAATTTTTACTTTTTTGATGAACAATATATTAAACCTATGTCCTTTCAAACTAAAAACGTCAAATAACTCTTTCAATTACTAGAATAGAAATAAGTTCTGCAAAGTGACGATTTTTACTTTTTGATGAACAAAATGTTAAACCTAACTCCTTTCGAACTCAAAAGGTTAAATAACTGATCCGATTACTATAATAGGTTAAATATATACAAATGTGAGTGTTTAATATAAAAAGGTTAACAAAGTGAAGTTTCTTACATTATGATAGAATGAACTGTTAGACCTAACTTTTTCGACGACGATGTAGTTACTTCTTCTATAAGAATCGGCGAACAAAACGCATGAATTTATGAACAAAAATCAGAGAAATCATTGAGATTTAGAAGCAATTTCATAAAAACCCTAACAAATCACTATGTTCTCAATTGATACTCTCGACCAAAGTTGCGTCAAACATGGAAACAAAATCAGATGAAAACTCCTTCATAAGAGCAAAGTTACAGAAATACCTCGGAAGCTAATTAGAAAAAGGTGGTGCGTGTTTTTGAATATAATAAGCTAAATTATTTTCTCAAATGTTCTCCATCTAAAAATGTTCTCATTTCTATATACATATATACCTCTTAAGCTAATTTGAAAAAGGCTATGCGTGTTTTTGAATGTAATAAGCTAAATTATTTTCTCAAATGTTCTCCATCTAAAAAATATTCTCATATATATATATATATATATATATATATATATATATATATATATATATATATATATATATATATATATATATATATATATATATATGGTGGTGAGTGGAGTGTATGATATTTCTGTGGTATGATAATAAAGTTGTGGTGGCGTTCAGGTGGCAACAATTTTATCGTAAGATGTAATATCCAAACATTATAAGTTAATGAAATTTAAAGTTAACTTATGCCTTCACTCTTAAAATGAACCTTAAATAATCAAAATATATTTATAATCATAACATGTCATCCATACAAATAATGGAATAGCCGATACATCTAGTTTTTGGATCGTTTTTTACTTTTAAAAATAACAATTATAAAAATCAATAATTTATATTGATGCGAAAGACAAACAAACAACAAATTATGTCGTTTAAAAAGCTTGACAAAATAAAGTTACGAAACTATTTTTCTTAAAAATGACGTCTACAGATCATCGGGTCATAATATTATTGTGTGTGACTCGTTGGACTCTATTAAAAAAATTTTACATCTATAACAGACGAGAATAGTATAAACACATATTCGTTTGTATTATAATAAAATAATTTGAAATATAATAATATAATTTAAGAAAACTAAATTTACACTATTAAACAAGTCACAAAAACAACGTTATTTAATACTTTTTGTCCTTCAAAATAAGTTAAAAAAAAGGAATTATCGTTGCTTTTGCTTCTCTAGAATCGTGTTGAATATTCAGTCTGAGAGGCCTAATCTTGTTGAATACGGAATTTGGTTAATGAGCCAGTCATTTTCCGTTCCTTTCGCCGCGTAGACACAAAAATGATGGGCCTAATATGATGTCACACAAAGTTACCCACATTTCTTGTGGAGCATAAGAACTTTGGGCCCACCGTGGGACATGCCTCATATGATCCAACTCGTGTCACAATAATTATTAGAACTACTTTATTAAAACATAAAACAAAAAGCCGTTCAACTCTACAAATTTCACTATGACGACATATAAAAATAACATTTATAGATTATTTTAATAAAAATTCAAGATAAAACTTCATAAAATGGTCCTATAGTTTTTGGAATATGGTTTTAGTTTTAAATTTTTTTTCCACGTTCTTAAAGTTGTATGATTGACATTTTTCACGCATTTTATACCTTTTTATTTTATTTTGCTCCTTTTTACTGATTAATTTAGAATTTATATGAATATTCATATGGTTAATAAATTAGAAAAATGCTTCCACTGTTACCACCTAATGTTGTACGGTGCTCATGTCTAAATTGTCTTTTGATTGAATATTCATATTGGTGTTTCTCATTCTTTCTTTTGGTGTTCTAATATGTCTAAATTGTCTTTTGATTGGATGCTGTGGCTCCAAAGCCCAATTCTTGCTTTCTTGTAGTGGCTTAGACCTTTATTTTGAGCTAGCTTATTTCTAGTCTTTGTTTGTTTTTATATAAAGTGTCTGTTTCTAAAAAAAATCAGGGGTTGGATGCCCCAGTAAAACATACTGTATTGATATTAAATAAACAAAATGTGCTTTAATAATACAAAAGCAATATCCTGGAAATCATGTAGAATTCTTATGATATTATAAGGGTACTAACCTTATTACCATGAGGCAATTTCATCGCTCGGGCAAGACAAATAACCAAGGGTTTTATATGGTAATTTAAATACCCCGACCAGCCTCGACAAGAACATGTATCATAAACTTACTTCCCATTCCATTTCTTAGCAGTATTAAGCAATAAATATCCCTAATTCTAACTTAGGCTCCGGAGAGCATTATCGAAGTTCCTTCCAGTGATGGTCTTAACCTAGATTTTCCTCTATTTTGCATATGTAATCCCCTACCTTAATATTTGGAGAAGCCATACTTCCATTCAAAAAACCGATCAGGGATCCATGTAGCATCATTGGCACCATCCAAAACATCATGCAAAATAAACAACATACCTGACAACCCATGCCAGACTCACCTTTCAACCCGATAAACTTGATTCCAACTTTCACACCACAAGGAATTGCATCCCCAAGTATAACGCAACCAACGACAACACCATCTCAGTTGATCGCACACAATATCCCACGAAGAAATACAAATAAAAACAATGGAAAAAACACTCAACACCCCACATAAAAATGAAAAATAAGAGAAACAAACTCGGTTACGGTTGAAACAAAAAGCAACTCCAACACAAGGGAGTCAGACACTTCCAAGCAGCTATTAAATTCAACCTCCAAAAAGAATGAGCTAGCCATGCAAGTCATACCACCTCTCCTACATCAACATTTAATGACAACAAGCATGTCGATACATCAAAACATACAACCTTATATATTGATGTTGTCGTCGCTACCATACGGGATATACCAAGCATATTGGCCCTAACCTGGCCCCAAAGTATATATACCTTTGAGCATCTTTGGAAGTCCAATAGTACCGTAAACCCAATGGTCACAGCTGATAGAAAACAATGAAACACTAGGTGATAAAAACCCAAATGATAATCGTTATCACATCCTCCGGTCGGACAACTCACTACTAATAAGAAGTATATGTAAATACCAATTACAAGTGGGAACAAACCTGGCCAAGATTTCAAAATACGAAGGACTTGGAGATCTGGATAACCACCCATTTTCCAGAATGGATCAGTTGAGGACTTTAAGGGATCAAAGATAAGGTTTTTGGGGAAAACCTCATGCCACAACGTGGTGCATGGAATGTCGCGATGTGGCATGACATTTTATGGAACACATATTTTGTTGGACAACATGGTGTAGCAAGATGGATGCCACGACATGGTGGCTGTTGTAACCCAAGCCTATAATTTTTAGGATTTCTCCCATATTTAAAGACCTTAACTCTTGGATTCGGTCATCCTTTTTAGCCTCCACCTCCCCATTTTGAAACCCTAGACTTATTTCCTTGATTATGAGCATTGTAGTTTGATATTGAGGTTGTTTTTCTTGATTTGGTAAAGCTTGTGAAGGAACAAACTTCTTCTTGATGCAAGGAAGCAAAGATCAAGTCTAGATCCATCACCATCATTAAGTTTCTGAACATTTTGATGTATAAAGCTTGCATCTTGACCATGTTCTTTTGAGATTCATGTTTATGGTCATTATTGGTTGATTTTAGTTCCTTCATGGATGCTCTTGCATTTTCAGGTACTCTAGAGCTCATTATGACACTCTTGTGGTCATGGATTTCTAACTATGTGAGAAAAAGGTATTAGCTTGTGTGTTCTTGGTCCCATGCATAAGTTTTATTCGTCTTAACGATTTAATAAACATAGGTTTGTAGATCTAGCTTTGGGGTGAGGTCCTAATGGTTAAAGTTGGAAACATTATCCATTAAGTCGTTGAGAAGGAATAGATCTAAAGTTTTAAGCATTCATCTGTAAGGATTAAGTTCTTAACAAAGAAATAATTGATCTACCAACAACTATAATGTAGCTAAGGAGGGCCCACGACATGGTGGAGTCCAGATTCTTGATTGTTTTGACATGCCATGTCCACGACATGGTGATGACTGTTGGATTAGGTGTCTAAGCCCATAATTATAATTGGTATGTACTTGACCCGAGAGTAGCATGGTCCATTTGGGTTCCATATCACCAGGAAAATTTGATAGGATGGACTTTTGAGAAAAGCTTATTTATGATTCGTTAATATATTATAAGTTCTAATATGTTAATATGAAATCATATTATTTAATTAGTATTGATCAAGAATTAATTTGGAATTAATTTTGTGATCAAAAGAGTCTAATTAAATATATGGGGATTGATTTGGTAAATCATTCATTCTTATGGTGTGGGTCAATGATCCATGAATCTTTAGGTTGGGATAAACCAATGTTACAACCCATGGATGATCCATGGGGGTTTAAACCCATGGAGCCTAAGGAATATGGAAGGTCATGCACATTAGGGTTTACATGGTGTAACCCTAATCCTGCCACACTATATAAGAAGCCCCTTAGCATACAAAATTGGGTACTACATAAACTAATGTTCTTGGAGATCATTCAGCCGATTTTGGTGTTAGGAAACTCTCACAAAAGTCATCCTTTGTACTAGGTGTGTTGTGATTCCATTTTAGGCATTCATACTATTGGTGCTAAGTTCTTAAAGGCCAAACACAACAAGTTCTACAAGCTACATAAAGAGGTAAACTCCTAACTAGTATTTTATGTTGTTTATGTCATTTGTATGCTAGTTGTAGGTTTAATGCTTTGGAAACAATATTGCATGTATAATTAGAGAAAACATAGATCCAAAGCATTTAGCGTTGTATGTGCACTATAGGATGTTGTAGTATACAAAACCCATCAGTGGTATCAGAGCCATGGGTGGTTTTGTATTATATTTGATGCAAAATGCGTTATTTTTCAAAGCTGAAATGTTGTCTGACTAGCCTACTCGACAAGTCCATGCTAGGACTCGACGAGTAGGATGAGTTTTGCCTTGGACTCGTCGAGTCCAGTATGGGGCTCGATGAGTTGCCTGTCCAGACAGCAGGTTTTTTAGTTTTTTGGCCTGTTTTGGATTAGAATCATTACAACACAATGTTTTAGTTCGTAAAATCTTATATTCTTGATATGGTAATGATGATTCTCATGCAATTAAAAGATAATTGTCAAAGTTTCATGATTTGTATTAGTTTATTTGATTAGGCTAATTTACTGAAACTTGTTTGATATGAATTATCTTAACTTATGAGTTTAATTAGATCATAGGCAAATTGTTTGATTTTGTTAGTTGGAATTTTTGATCTAATTGTTTTTGGTGAAATCCATAACTTGTCCTCAAGTTATGGAAAATGAAAGGTCTCATTTTTAAATGTCATATTAAATGGTTTTAAGTCTTCCATAACTTGTCCTCAAGTTATGGAACTTGAAGAGTCTTTTACATAAATGTTTTATGAACTCCATAACTTGTGCTCAAGTTATGTAATGTCAATAGTCTTTTCATAAAAACTATATTAAACTCATAAGTTATGGATACCAAAAGTTTTTTGAATAGTTCAACACTTTCCCTCAAGTTTTGGAATTTGTAAAGTCTCACTTTTGAATACTTTAATTCCAAACCCTAGAATTTTAAAAGTTTAAAATTCAACCCTTATACTATTTTAATATTATAGGTTTAATATTTATATATGTATAAGAACAAAGCCAGTCTTATCGTTAGTATGCCTCATTCACGAAGCCGGTCTATAAGCGGGTATAAGGTTACTGCATATAAAATGGCAGTTTAATGGGTGTCCATTCTCACCCACCGCTTCCTTGACTGGTGGAGGGTCGTTAGCCGAACAGGTTTGATAGGACATTAATTCTCATTAAAAGTATAATGAAAATTATAAAGTAACTAAAATTTTATTAAATTCTCAATCTTAGGTACTTTAGGAAAAATGTGAATTTGGTGCTAACCCATGAAATTACACTTTTCAACTTGTTAAGTCGTTAGTAGAGCGTGTGTGGTTAATTGGCACACTAATCTGGACTGACAGTGCGTGGCAAAGGCTAGCTTGATGTTAGTTATTGATCAATGGGGCGCGTGTGGTTAACCGGCACATTGATTAGGTGGTTGTAACAATGGGTGTACCAAGCTAATTTGCATGGTTATTCACAACTTGTTTGTGATCCTCAACATCCTAGTCACAAACTTGAAGGGCACAATCGAGATTTAAACATGCCATTTTAAAGTTTAATGAATCTTAAAGGATCTAGGAATTTCAATCCATTTAAAACTTAATAATCAATTTCGTTTTTCATGGTGGAAATTGGTAAATCGTCATTTACCTACCTTCAAATATTTTGCAATTGGATTACAGCATCCCTCTTCCGAATTGTAAAACATTGTGTTGGTTCCTAGCCTTAATATTTCATTTGGGTGTTATATTAAGGACTTAAATTAACTAACTTGAATTACTCCCATGTAGATGTCTAGTTCAAACAATTATGGTCTTCCCAGATCTTTTGGAACAAGCTTCTCTCTTGAAGATGATGTTCCACGATTGGATCGTGGAAGTGGAAATCATACTTCACTTCCTCCACCTCTTCCAATTATTCTCCCTAACCAACAAGTTTGAATACTTGAAAAGTTCAAGGCCACTCAATCCCTACTTGCAATGAAACATCAAGATGGAAGGCCTATGTGTACTCACATCTTCGAGATGAAGTCACATATTGACAGGATGAGAGTATTGGATGTCGTTGTCTTAAGGAAATTGGTTGTTGACTAGGTTCGTCAATCACTTCCTGAGTCATATAGTGAGTTCATTAAGAACTACTATGTGACAGACCACGACATGACCCTTATTGATCTTACATATTTGCTTGTTGCTGCTAAATCAACAATGATTTGGCGCACTGGAAAAGCAAATTCTATTGGAAGATCTATTTCTCAAACTTCCATGGGCATTGACAATGGTAACATTGAAAGTACAGAAAATATTTCTCTTCCCAATGGAAAGGGATCAACCATAGTCATCCTAGTTGACCAAATGGTAAAGAGAAATGCTAAGTCTGAGATTATCTCATGTGCCAATGCTAAAGAAGCCATTTGTTTCTACTGCCATTTGAAGGTACATTGGAAATGAAGCTGCACTGACTACTTGAAAGATCTAAGAGAAGGTAGAATCAAAAAGTTTGACTCTGCTTCTGGTAAGTCTACTGTCTAACTCTATTAAGTTCCTAATTGTTGATTCTTAATCCATGATGTGAAAAGGTTGCATTTTGATGTTTTGTAGGATCATGCAAAGGGAAGGAAGCTTAAAGGAAGAGAATGTTGAATCTGGTCGCAAAGATGGATTTCAATCGCATGCTTCGATGATCGGATTTTTGAGCTGCTGCCTAAGAGTTGTGATAGATTGCTTAGAAATTTGTAATAACATAGTTTTCATTAGTAGTTGCAATGTAAGGAAAAGTTTTCTGCATTTCGTAGATAAATAAAATTTTTAATTTTTATTATATTTCCTTACAATGGCATTTGTGAACATTGATGTTTGTATGTTTCTATGTTAGCAATATGAATTTGATTCTTTTGTTTGTGGTAGTGTCGAGAATTTGCCAAATAAGGAAAGATTCTCATCACCCATTTTTCAGTTTGATAGAAACTTGGAATCATGCAACTTGTATTGTGTGATGAATGAGAACCTTCATCTTTGGGAAATTAAGACTAATTATGTGTTCACATGAATATGTGGGTCAAGTGAAGGACTAGGGGATCGAGTACACTGGTTGTGCGCTGGTTAGGTCCACCACAAACATCGATAAGACTATTCGTCATGATTTACTAAAGTTTAGTAAATATGGTCATGCTTACAAGTTTATATATAATTCTGAAACATTAGAAAAGTTTCAATGTATGGCAGAGCGAATGATAAAAATCAAATTAGGCAGAAAGATAAAAGTTTCTCCAATCTGAAAAGATGGGAGAGTACTTTAGTATCGTGTTTTATGATCATCTTAATGATTATGGAAAACCATATCACAATTGATCCTCTAAGGATATCTAAGTGCATCTGTATGGCTAAGAAGAGGAATCGTGTATTGTTGAAATGGTAAAATCAAGAAGATGAATCATATTTCGTTCCAAAAACAAGTATTAGAGTCATACTCCAAGAATGTAACTTGAGTGACATAATCTTAAGAAAGGTTTATAACACTTGTCAAATGTAGAGTAAAATGTTTCTTACTCTTGTACATTTGAAATTGGTAAGTTGTGATGTTTTGGATAAAAAAAAGACCAACTAAGACCAATTGTGTGAAGTGTTTGTCTTGATAAGAATCCACACTAAATCTTGAATATTTTTTTGTCAAGTGATGTCTCTTGACAAAGTGAATCTTATATGTCAAGAGGTTAGTGGGAGTCTTAAAGATCCTGAAAGTTTCAAGAACTAATCAACGGTGAACCTGTTGTTAATCATTAACACACGATTTGAGGTTTGTAACCTATCGTGTTGACATATTCTTATTTTTGTGCCCAATCCAGTTAAGTTAACTATGCATGTGAGTTCTATGAGTTCTCAATTGTTTGCATAAGGCAACAACTTGGAAGCAATGGTAGACCATCGTGCTGCTAGGTTGCAAGAAATTAAGATTGAACAAGTTCAGTCCATATGAGTTTGGATTTGTCACTAACCTTGTCTTGTGATTATGGTTATGAAACACATACACCAAAAATCTAAGTGTTCAAAGGTTTCTCTTCGATTCATGAAAATGATGGTGAGGAAACGCTTTCACTAAGTAGATTTTAAGGAGATAGAATTGTGATATTTGCATTCTCCAATTCAATTATGATTACGACATCCCTTTTCATAATTTGAATTGTGAGAAATGGAAAAGGATCTAAACATTTGAGACATATTCTTGTAAGTTCTAAAATTGTTTAGAAACACATGTGAGTTATCTAAGGAAAGGTGTATGAGTTTGAGAAACCTAGATAAAGTCTTATCGAAGCATCTCGTATCAGAAATCTAAACTTAGGAAAGGAAGTCAATAAGTATTGATTTCTAGAAGTCCAGTTGATTTCTGAATACATGTCAAAGCTAGTGGGAACATAAGTGTTATGCTAGTAAGATAATAATTATTATGCTAGTAGGAGCATAATTATTATGGAAAGTGTTGGAAGTTAGAAATGTTAATTATAGAAAAACAAAAGTTTTCAAATAGCAAAGTTGCAGGGGTTGAAAAGTTGTTTTACTATAATTAAGGGAGAGGAAAATATACTTCATTTTAAAATCTAAAAGCTTAGATTTAGTTTTTTAATCAAATTTAGTCAAATATATATAAATGTTATGTTGGAATGGTTCAAAATAAGGAAGTTCTATATACGGAAATGTTAATTGCGTTCTCAAAATTTGATTATGATTACGTCATCCTTCTTCATATTTCAAATTATGAGAACATGGCAAATAAAAAAATTATTATAGCAAAAGACTGGTCAAGTATCATGTCTTTATGTAAGACATCATGAATCGTGTCCAATATGTTTCGGGTATAGGATAAATTACATGTGCTATAATGTTTATCCATTCTAAATTTTCCAAATGCCTAGGGCATTAGGAAAAAGGACTAGAACCGGATATGACTAAAGTGGTTAAACAACTGTTAAAGCACAATCCAAGGTTCACCATGGATTGGTTGCATAAGGACAGTTGGAAGTATAGTAATGAATAGACCGTATTGAAATTATTATGAATAGTTAGGAGTCTATTAATAATGAGCTGTCATATGGAAAATATGGAATGTTTCCATATTGGGAGTTGAAGAATAGATGAGAAAGTTAGAAACTTAATGCGAGAAGGATGTAAAAGGAATGTACTTTGAATTTGAGACTTTGTGTCCATGGAATTGCTCTACATTGGAATATTTTGTAATATCATTGGTCAAGTCTCTTTGACTTTTGGTACCTAGACATTACAAAAGAATCATTGCATGATAGTTTAGAATCTAACACTTTCTACCAGTGACAAGAATTTGGAATTCTTACATTTGCAATAAATATTTGGAATTGTGAAATGAGCATCATTGGAATGTTTCAATTGATTTTTTTCACACAATCAGGACCATAGAAAAACATGGTGTGCATGCTTGGAGAATGGCATCACTATTGTTTTAATTCAAGTATTAAGTTGATAAATGGAAACATTATACAATGAATAATGAGTAATCAATATGACATTCAAAAATTTTGGGGCCAGATAGGGTTAGTACTATTCTTGTGGGTCACTTTGCATGTTTTGACTTCCCGAATAACTAGGTTATTCAAACCATTCACAGTCGATCATACTTTGGAAGTAGGTATTGAGGCAAGACTGTCATGAATGGGTTTGTAGTTTGTCTAGGTGTGTGAGATATAGCTGCAACGTTCATGAGTACTCCTGGAATAAGATTCGAGTATTGGATTCAACCCACTCTCATTTGAATCACTTCATGGATTTTATCACGAGTGATTGTGAGACGATAATATCTTATATACTTGAAATGGAGACATGTGAGTTGTAGTTGGGAGTCGGTTGCACATTGACATATGTAAACGCACTGGTAACTTGGTGTTATAAAACATATTGTTGTGTGTGATTTGATGAGTAAGTACAAGCAAGCATTTGAGTCAAAGTTTATCCGTTCCTTTTACCCCCATGTGGTTAAAAGCGATGTTTGTGGTCCCCTCGATGATGTAGTGATAAAAAACCTAAGTGCTTGGCCAAGCCTGGACTGATTTGCTTTGTTCAATTAGTTCGTCGTCATAAAATGGAAATCAGGAAACAATAGATGGACAGAGAGAATGATTATAATCCATTTCGCATGTCCATATGATATCTAGAATGGAGGAACATATGACCCGTTATCTAATGGACACGCCATTGACTAGGTCAGAGTTTGACATTGACTTTTAAGAGCTACGATTGCTAGTCGGGTTGTTGAGTCGTACTTGCAATAATAGTTATTAGACTTATCCATGTGGGAGACTCTTAGATTAGGTGTCTAAGCCCATAAATCTAATTGGTATGTACTTGACCCGAGAGTAGCATGGTCCATTTGGTTTGCATATCACTAGGACAATTTGATATGATGGACATTTGAGAAACGGTTATTTATGATTTGTTAATATATTATAAGTTCTAATATATTAATATGAAATCATATTATTTAATTAGTATTGATCAGGAATTAATTTGGAATTAATTTTGTGATCAAAAGAGACTAATTAAATATATGGGGATTGATTTGGTAAATCATTCATTCTTATGGTGTGGGCCAATGATCCATGATTCTTTAGGTTGGGCTAAACCAATGTTAAAACCCATGGATAATCCATAGGGGTTTAAACCCATGGAGCCTAAGGAATATGGAAGGTCATACACATTAGGGTTTACATGGTGTAACCCTAATCTTGCCACGCTATATAAGAAGCCCCTTAGCATACAAAATTGGGTACTACATAAACTAATGTTCTTGGAGATCATTGAGCCGATTTTGGTGTTAGGAAACTCTCACAAAAGTCATCCTTTGTACTAGGTGTGTTGTGATTCCATTTTAGGCATTCATACTATTGGTGCTAAGTTCTTAAAGGCCAAACACAGCAAGTTCTACAAGCTACATAAAGAGGTAAACTCCTAACTAGTATTTTATGTTGTTTATGTCATTTGTATGCTAGTTGTAGGCTTAATGCTTTGGAAAGAATATTTCATGTATAATTAGAGAAAACATAGATCCAAAACATTTAGGGTTGTATTTACACCATAGGATGTTGTAGTATACAAAACCCATTAGTCATACACGTCGACTGTTTTCTCTAGACATGCCTACGACGTGGCCAAGAGATCACCATGTCGTGGAGGCGGTTGACTTGGTTGGCCGTTGACTTTTGACAAATTTGAACTTGGGTCAAATTAAAGGATTTAGGTTGTGTTTTTTTTGATAGTTTGTTCTGTGTTTGATGTTAGTTGGTTTGCGGTTTGGATCAATGTAAGGAGCAAGAGTGTGTTGTTGTGGTTCTCCGGTTCTTTGTTTAGGGGAGTCTTCTCACCATACCACATGTGACATTGTATATCCTTTGTGTGTTAATATAGTGGTACTATTAGAGTATGGTATGCCATATGTGTTGGGTTGCAGATTCGTTTAAGTATTGAGTCATTGGGCTTGGTTATTTGTCCAATTATTTTGTACTCCAGTTTGGGCGTGTCCAACCGTGAGCCTGTTAGGATTACTATATAAGAATATGCTTGCATGCATATTAGGTTAACGATCTAGAATACAAGATAGAGAATTATGATAGCTTTGATTTTCTTCATCGTTCATGTAAACCTTTTAACCCTCTACAGTTGATGTTCTTGATCGAGCTCTTCTGAGGGTTGTTTTATAATCATTCGACACGTTTGATTCATTCTTGAGTTGTTCATTATTTTTGCGTTCTTACTGTTTAATCTTTATTTACCCGTTTAAGATCTAATCGATCTTCAAGATTAAGTTTTAATCTCATCAATTGGTATCAGAGCAGGAGGCTGTGTAATCGATACACTTCTTTTCTGTGAAAAAGGTTTCAATTAGGGTTTTCCGCAATTACTGATATTTATTGAGCCGTCATCTCATTATTGACGTATCTTGATATTTATTGTTTTGCCCTAATCTGATTTATTACAAGTCTGATGTTTAAACAGGTTATTCGATCATTATGGACGAGTCGCAATCGAATCCCATCAATATTTCGAACAGCATTGGATCTACCACGAAGATTCCCATCCTGTACACCCATGATTATGAAGTCTGGGCGCATCACTTTGAAGACTATGTTATAGGATCTGAGGATAATGGATACCTCATCTGGGAAGCAATTATTAATGGACCGTTTTCTCACTCTGCAACGTCGAGGATTATTAAAACTCAAAAGGAGTATAATGATCTACTGAAGGATGTTAAAGATATTGTGCAAGATGAAAAGGATAAATTCCAGTGCAATATCAAGGCGTTAAGATTGATCAGATTCGCCCTTCAGTCCGACACTTTCAGGTTAGTAAGTTCATGCACGACGGCAAAGGAAGTTTGGGATAGACTTCGTGAACTGTACTCTACAGACGAGGATCTTGAACACTCTATCCAAACCTTACTCTTATCTGAGTTTGGAGAATTCAGGCAAGGAGCCGAAGAAACTGTGACCCAAACATTCGATCGCTTCAATCATCTTCTCAGCAAGATGATAAAACATGACATCGAAAGGAAGCTTATCGAGTAGAAGGTTACGTTTTTAAATGGTCTAAGATCAGAGTGGAGAGCAGTGGTGTCTACAGTTAAAGCCCATGAGCAGTTTAAATCATATTCTTTGGCGAAACTGGTGGGCATTCTCAAGTCTCAGGAGAAGATTGTGTTGCAGAAGAAGAATGTTGTCTCAAGCCTAGGTTCGCTGGCCCTCTTGTCAAAAAGTAAAGTTGTGATGGAGGAAGAAGACCTCAACTTGGAGGAATATGACCTCACGGCTGAGGATTATGCTATGATGGTGTCTAACCCCAAAAGGTTCATTAAGAAGAGATTCCCCAGCAACAAAAACTGAAACTGGCAGGGGAGTTATAGTTCAGAAAAGGTTAAAGATGAACCGAAGGTTGATGAGTCTAAGAAGGAACCGAAGGCAGAGGGTGATTCTGGAGTAAGCTGTTACTACTGTGGAGGGAAAAACCACTATGCTAAGGATTGTGTCCTCAAAAAGATGGCTGAAAAGAATGAGGAAAAGGATGAGGAAGCTTTGCTGCAGAAAAAGCTTGATGAGATGAGGAAGAAGAAATCTACCGCTAACCCTTCCATGAATGCTCTAATCGTGCAGGGTTCGGTTGCTGATGACGAGTTCGGTGGCGTGGAAATTTGGTCAACCGACTCTGAAGACGATGAAGTGAGGAAGCCTTCTCATGGAAAGGCTTATGTGGCAAAAGAGGAGAGCAGTGGAGGAAGGTGCTTGATGGTGTCCGAAGTATCTCAGATGAGGGGATACAACACTGATGGTGGAAGCAATGAACCGAAGGAGCAGCAGGATATGTGCTTTACAGCCAAACCGCTCAGCGTGCAGTTCAACGAACTCGATGAACTGATCAAGAAGGTACAATCGGTTTTTGTTTCATTTAAAGTACCACAATGCTCACATGAAAAAGAACTAAAAAGTGTTAATTCATGAATTTCTCATCTAGATAGTAGTTTAACTCAAACTCGAGTCACCAATTCTAACCTAACTGATCAATTAAGTAGGGTGTCTTCGAAGAGTGAGGAACGGCGCATGTGGATCGAGTTGAAGGAGTCATAATTAGTTAAAATAAAAGATGAAAACATTTATTTACAAAGAGACAATTTAAAGCTGTTAAAACAGCGAAATGTTTTCTGTTTGATTGCAAAACGTCTTTACACTAATATTACTCAGCTTCACTTGGATTGTGAAATAGGACAAAAGATTCATCGCATGATTTTGCCCTTCCTTGAGTTTAAGGAGGATGAAATTGATGCTAAAGCTTATAATTGTGAGAGTGTGATATCATCTGATGACGTCAATCCGACCTATATGTATGGACTGGACAAAATAGAATCTTCCATTAAATCCAAGGACCATAAGGACATGCTTAAAAACCTTTTGGATGAAAATGATAGACTTAAACTGAGAACCGAAACCAAACAAAAATTTGACTCTTTAAATGCCAACTTGAGCTCAGAAAACAAAATTGATGTTGAAAATGCATCTGAGCTTAATGAGGACGACAATATGAGTGAAATTTCGGTAGAGGACACGGTTGATTGCTCAGAATTTGTGAAAAGCGAACCTGAAAACCACAAGAATCTAATTTCATAAAATTCAGTGGAGTTCGCTCGACTGTCCCAACAAAAGTCCCCGATCTTAGCAGAGAAAGCAGTTGTATATCAAAAGGTCAGGACCACTCCAAATCAAGTATACAAGGTCACAGGAGTAACCAAACATCAAACTGCTAAATCACAGCAATTGTAAACGAAGACAATGCTGATGGTTGCGATGAGTTTTTCTGGTCCGCTCCAATCGATAATGCCGATGAAACGGTAGGGTTATCTGAAAGGACCTCATGGAAAAGTAAAGGTAGATACGTACCAGAACCCTTGAACAAGCCAGATAATTTTGATGTGCCAAGTACTAGTGGTACGAAAGACATTCCTCAAGAAAATGGAAGTCCGGCAAAAGAAGATACTCCATCTAGTGAAACTTCCTCAGTTCAAAGTGAACCAGCCAAAGAGAAACCAAAAATGAAAGCTAACATCCATCATCAACCGAAGCAGATGAGGAATCAGAAACGTCAAAGGAATCAGAGATACAGGAAGAATCTCTCTGAAAGAAAACAGTTCTGGCAATCCCAGAATGCTTATTTCTCTCATCAAGACAAGAACCTAAAGTCTGAGAAAAATCCTATCGAATCGCAAGAGAGACACAACAACCGAAAGCAGAGGTTCGGTTCTGAGAATAACTCCAACTGAAAGCAGAGGTTCGGTTCAGAGAACGAAACCAACCGAAAGCAAAGGTTCGGTTCTGAAATCAAAAGAGATCAAAACTCTAAGGTCAGTCCCACCAATGATCAAAAGCAAAAGGGTCACCTAGAGTCTCCAGACAAGAAGTCATCTAAGCCCTCTCCTTCTCACTCATCTAATTCATCTAATTCTTCTAATTCTTCCAATTCATCTCCATCTCGCTCTAAAGTTCACTCAGTTTATTCTCAAAAATCTCATTCGTCAGCTGAACAAAAGGGCAAACAGAAGGTTTCTGCATCCAAACCAGAGTCTAAACCGAACGCACCTAATCCTAATAAAATCAAAATTTTTACCATCAAAAAGAAAGATGAAACAACACTAATAAAACGAACATATCTTGTTGACATCTCTCTTACTATTCCTGTACCTGTGAAAGGCTCACGTGGACCCAAGAAACTTTGGGTTCCTAAATCTGCTTGATTTTTGCAGGTTATAAGTGACGAGCAGTTTGACGAAGAATGGTACATTGATAGTGGCTGCTCGCGTCACATGACAGGGAGGAAAGAAGAACTCAGGGAATACAGGTCTCTTACAAATGGTGGCAACGTCAAGTTTGGAAATAACTCCTTCGGCACCATAAAGGGATACGGAATGATTACCAATGGTGATTTCACTATAAGGAAGGTGGCATACGTGGAAGGACTACAACACAACCTCATAAGTGTATCTCAGCTTGTTGGAGGTACAGGTCTCAAAGTCTCATTCGATGATGAAGGTTCTGAAATTATTGAGAAGAAGACGAAGAAAGCTGGTTGTGGCACCGAAGACTCTCTCATCTAAACTTTAAAGATATCAACAAACTTGTCACTGGAGGTCATGTTCGAGGTCTTCCATTGCTCAAGTTCGACAGAGATCATTTGTGTGCGGCATGCGAAATGGGGAAGCAGAGTCGTCAAAGTCATCCATCAATAATTAACACGAAAGTTGTTGAACCACTCAAATTACTTCATATTGATTTATGTGGTCCATCATCTATTGAAAGCATCGGTGGTAGCAAGTATATTCTTGTTATTGTTGATGACTTTTCACGGTTTACATGGGTGTTCTTTCTAAAGCTCAAATCTGAAGCGACTCATAAGCTGAAAGTGTTCATCAAGCAAATTGAAGTACAGCTCAAGAAGGTCGTTCGCAACATCAGGAGCGACAATGGTCTGGAATTCAAAAACAGAGAATTTGAAGAATTTCTGGCAGAAAAGGGAATAAGTCACAACTTCTCGGCTCCCTACACACCTCAACAGAACAGAATTGTCGAAAGACGAAACCGATCTTTGTGTGAAGCTGCCCGAACAATGCTAAGTTTCGCTTCCTTACCTCTTTATTTTTGGGCTGATGCTATTTCTGCTGCTTGTTTTACACAGAACAGGTCATATCTTAACAAGCGATTCACGCTCACACCTTATGAGATTCTCAACAACAGGAAGCCCAATGTGAAATTTTTCCACGTGTTCGGCTCACGGTGTTTCATCTTTAACTCTAAAGAACACCGCAACAAGTTTGATGTCAAAGCCGACGAGGGAATCTTTCTGGGCTACTCTCTCACTTCCAAAGCATACAGAGTTCTGAACAAGCGTTCGAGAAAAATCGAAGAGACTTATTACGTGACTTTCGACGATAGCTATGTCAAAAAGCTACAGGCCAAAGAAGACACAGCTGGGGAAATCTTTCCTCAAACTGGCCAAGTCACAGTCTCGATTGCTAATCTATTCGAGAAGTTTATGGAGCTATTTGATGAACCAGAGAAAGCTACTCTCTCAGAAGCAGGCGCAGCAGACAACAAGGTAGACCATATGAAGCAAATTGTCGAAGAAGCTGCCAGGAGAATGAACGAAGGAGGATCAATTTCTGACGAACCTCCATCAAACGATGCTTCAGTCGAGGGGGAGGATCAACCGTCATCAACTCAGCCGACCTCACATGTGGAGGGGGAGCCAAGCTCTCCAACTGCTCCCGATAGTACTTCTCCAACCGAAAGTACTTCTCCAACCGAAATTACTTATTCAACCGAAAATGCTTCACCATCCGAAGGTGCATCAACGCCTGAATACCCTGCACCACAAGAAACCTCTGAACCTCAAGTTACTCAGAGCATTCCAGAAAGCTCATCTATCGAGGGGGAGCAAGCTGATATGTCATTCGACTACGAAAGCCAATCCGAGCCAGAAGAAATGATCAATGCTGAACTGGACCCAACCTTTGATCCAAACTACCCTCCTCTTACCAAATGGACCAGAGATCATCCTATCTCTCAAGTTGTTGGTGATGTTTCTGAAAAATTTCTAACCCGATCACAACTCAAGGCAAAACAGACATCCTTATTTTCCAAAGTTGAATTTTGCATGTTCAACTCATTCGTATCAAAAGTTGAACCGAAGACAGTGAACACTGCTCTCGATCACTCTGATTGGGTTCAAGCAATGCAAGACGAACTGAACGAATTTGAAAGGAACAAAGTCTGGCGCCTCATTCCAACTCCTCCAGATGCCTCGGTTGTTGGTCTCAAATGGGTCTTTAGGAATAAAATGGACAAGGAAGGGAACGTTATAAGGAACAAAGCTCGTGTGGTTGTAAAAGGATATTGCCAGGAGGAAGGGATTGATTATGAAGAGACTTTCGCTCCTGTAGCTAGGCTTGAATCCGTCAGAATATTCCTTGCCTATGCTGCCCACAAAAACTTTGAAGTTTTCCAAATGGACGTCAAGTGTGCATTTTTTAATGGAGAACTCGAAGAAACAGTGTATGTGGAGCAACCACCTGGGTTCGTGAATGAAAAATATCCAAATCATTGCTACATTCTGGATAAAGTTGTGTATGGACTCAAACAAGCTCCGAGAGCCTGGTATGAAACGCTAACTAAATTCTTAAAGATGTCTAAATTCAAACAAGGTTCGGTTGACCCAACCTTCTTTCGCAAAAAGGAAGGTAACCACCTTATGATCGTTCAAATTTATGTCGATGATATCATCTTTGGCTCAACGAATCCCAGCCTAACAGCTGAATTCAGAAAGCTGATGGAGACTAAATTTGAAATGAGCTAAATGGGTCCTATTAACTTTTTCCTTGGCTTAAATATTAGACAGGGACCCGAAGGCATCTTTATTAATCAGGAAGCTTACACGAAGACTCTTATAGCAAAGTTTGGTATGATGGGAGATTCCAAAGTCAAAGTCCCAATGGCATTCGGCACCAAGCTAACTCCATCCCTAGACAAACCGGCTGTTGATATCACGCTCTATCGTCAAATGATTGACTCATTAATGTATCTTACTACTAGCAGGTCTGACATCATGTTTTCTATGTGTTACTGTGCTAGATTTCAGGCAAACCCACACGAAGCTCACTTGCTTGCAGTGAAGAACATTTTACGATATCTCAAGCGAACTGCCTCCTTAGGTCTATGGTATCCTTCCAACTCAGGCTTCTTCGTTCAAGCCTACTCAGATGCAGACCTTGGAGGATGTGGACTCGACAGAAAAAGCACCACTGGCGGCTGTCAATTCCTTGACGGGAAGTTGGTTAGCTGGCAATCAAAGAAACAAACGTGCGTGTCGTTGTCCACTGCCGAAGCTGAATACATAGCAGCTGCCTCCTGCACCTCCCAAGTGATTTGGATCCAGAGTCAACTTCGAGACTATGGACTCAATATGAAGAAGATCCCACTATATTGTGACTCTGAAAGTGCAATTAGGATCTGTCATAACCCAGTGCAACACTCTAAAACCAAACACATAGCACTGAGGTATCACTTCATCAAAGATCATGTGGAAGATGGAAACGTCGAAGTACACTTTGTTAGAACCACTGATCAACTGGCTGACGTCTTTACCAAAGCTCTTCCTGAAGCATCATTCAACAGAATTTTACAAGGGCTAGGTATGATGGAATCAGAGTCAGTACCTCAAACTACCTCTCAACCTCAAACGTAAGAAGCGAAATTGACCGAACGTTCAGGTTCGGTTAAATAATCTGACTCGCTCATCACCACAAAGGTAGTTTTCTTGGTTGTACATTTCATGTTCAAAGTTGTTTATCTTATTGTCAAAAGTATTTTCTTATTGCAAGGCTAAATTCCTTGGTTTTCTAAAATTTTTCAAAACCGAAACCTACCGAAGGTTCGGGTTCGGTTTTTCAAAATTTTCCAAAACCGAAACCAACCGAACGCTCGGGTTCGGGTTTTCAAAATTTTCCAAAACCGAAACCAACCGAACGCTCGGGTTCGGTTTTTCAAAATTTTCTTAAAACCGAAACCAACCGAACGCTCGGGTTCGGTTTTTCAAAACTTTTCTCAACCGAAACCAACCGAACGTTCGGGTTCGGTTACCAAATTTTTCCAAAGTTTTTTTTTACTCTTTCTAAGTCTTATTTTTTTCTTGCTTAATTTTTTTTCTTATTTTATTTTCTTTTAATTTTTTTCATATATATCAAAAACTCCAAAAATATTTTCTTATTTTATTTATGTGTTCGTTCGTTTATGGGGATAAAAATTGCTGAATTAGTTAAGTGTCCCTAGAAGCATGCTGCTGTATGTGTCCCAAGCCTCATAAGATTTTGAATAATAGCCTTAATGACCTGGTATACACAAACCTTGTCTTCCCAATTAGGCTATCACATTTATTCTAATCGTGAGCTACCTCACTTTCTTCTCATATGAGATAAGAGTTTTCTACTTGGTCCTTATTTTCGCAGTAGAGGTACTTTAATTTCTTACACCATCTCCATTACATTTCTCCATTACATTCGTTTCATCAACGTAACCCTTGAGACTCTCAGAAATTACCACTTAGGTTTATGGTTACACAACAACTGTGTTTATGATCTTAGTTTCGTGCCACTACGAGCTGAGTGAAACCCAAAATTCAACACCAAATCTGAATTGACGGTGAACAATAAATTTGCTCAAGTTTTCACCAAAGAATTGACGGATGTACCTTGATGAAATCTCAAATTTTATTTTGTGTGATTCCTATGAAATTGTTAAACCCCATAACATTTCTTCCCTTGGGATCCAGTTTTACATTTTTTGTGTTGAGATTTCATGTTTCCCAAGCCACTTTAAAATTAATTCCTACCTACTTGTTCAACAGACTACACCGGTCTCACAAGTACTTTGATCACTTTCTTTCTTATTTCACGATTAGAATTGTTGCATCAAAGCGAAAGCCACCCTTACGTAGCCTAATTAAAAGAAGTCTTTCAACATTTATTAATAAATGTTTGATCGTCATTTAACGGGAAACCATATCAACACTTTAAGGTCTCTCTTGACCTTGAAGGAAGAGATTCGTGCCCGGGATCATTTGTTTCGTGTCATTATTGACATCACATTTATTCTTAAAAAGAGTTGCTTTATTTCTTTTCTTTTTACACTCTTAGCACGGAAATCTTTGATTTTCCAAAATTCTGGTACTAATAATTACAGGCTGTTTTACTGAATTGGAGGTTATTTACAAGTTGTGGTCAAAAATAATCCACGTGGGAGATTTATTCAAAAAAAGCCATTCAAAAGATAAGATGAAGGGTTGCTGACTCAGGTGGGAGATAAATGGATTGAATTTCAAATGGCGGTAAAAAGGGATGCATAAGAATTTGAAACGCCCATTCTTTAACTGACGTTATGGACGCGTGTGCAAAGATGAAGCGGTTCCTCTCTGGCACATCAAGGCGCGTGTGGAATTGAAACGGTTTCTTCTGAAACGGCGCTTGTTGGGCGGCGTGTTCCTAGGAATCTGACACTCTCTCTCCTACGTGATCATCGCATGCCTTAACTGTCACGCATCTGTCATTCTGGAAAACCTTTTCGTATTTCCATAAAAGATTTGAACAGATTTTTCTCTCTCCTTACACCCACTATAAAAGGCAGTCTCTACTCCCATTTACCTCTTTACTGCATCCGAATTTCCAAGAGAGCAAAAATTCCCGAAAGCTTTTACTGTTCATCTTCTTCTTCCTATCTTCAACAATGGCAGAATCATCCTCAGTCCATGCTACCTCACACATCCTTCCCATTCGCCCTCAACAGTGTTTGGTGATTGACCTAACCCCTCAGGCGTACGATTCCTACATGTTTCCGATCATGGAGTGCCTAAAGTATTCACAAATTGCTCCTGCGCTTTCTAGGGTTGAGACTGTGCCCATGGAGCTCCTCTCGCAGGTGTATGCGACTGCACATTACGATAAAGCAGTCGATAGGGTGTTCTTCGAGGTTTCTGATCACAAGACCTCGATTTCCAGGCAACGATTTGGTACACTGCTAGGGTTTGCTGTTGACCCTTCAAGGATTAATCCGGAGACGATTCCGATTGGGCATCTTTACAACATGTTTTACAATATGGGGTACACGGAGGTGCTCACCTCCGTCGCGAAGTTTAAAAAATCCTGCTTGCCGCCACAATGGAACGACATGTTTACAGTCCTCTTCAAGGGCTTATCTGAACGGAGCTCAGGATCCGATGGTTCTAGTCGACTGTTCTTGTCAATTATGTATGGCGTCTACAACGGAGTCAATCTTGACTATGGGTTTGTTCTCTGGCAACAACTCATCCAGAGCCTCTCTTCTTCTTCACAACATTCTGAGGTGTCGTATGCCCGATTCTGGACTCTCATCACAAAGTGGGCGATGGATAAGTTCGATGTCCCCACTGCTGCCGGTGCATCGATGTCTTCGATCGGTACTTTTCATACCACGAAGATCATCGTCTCAGATACATCCAAGTTTTCTTTCATTGGATCCATTCCGGAGACAATGTACGGCGATGTTCCATCTGACAGCAGGATCATTAGGACTATTAAGGAGTTCAAGGCGTCTGGACCGAGGGAACTCACACAGGAAATGCTCAAGTCCATCCATGATGCTGACAAGCCTGTTAATAGGGGCAAAAAGGCGGATAAAGGGAAGCAAGTGACCGAAGCTGCTAAAGGTCCTTCTCCCAGGAAGAGGAAACCAACCAAAGCTGCACAATCCCCGCAGCCGAAGAGGCGAAAGACTCAACCGAAGCGCAAACTCATAATCCCTTCTTCTTCGAGTGACTTAGAAGGCGAGAGTTCGGGTTCGGACGGCTCTCAAAGAGGCGAAACCCCTCCAAGAGGCAACACCCCACCCCAATCACTTACCCCAGACATGGAAATTCATGTCTCACCCATTCCCTCTCCTACTCAAACAATCCCTACTTCCATTCCCACCGTAACCCCCACTACCACCATTCCTCCAACCTCTTTCCCTATACCACCAACCATTTTCACTGATACAACTACAACAACTACCGCAAAGGTTCCAACCAACGTATCTGATACAGGGGTTCATACCGATGCAACCGAAACACCACCTGTAACCGAACCTCCTCATACAACTGAAACCCAGCATACAACCGAACCTATCCACACTCAACCACCACCCAAAACTACCCCCACCAACACTCAACCTGAACCTACACATACCACCACACCCCCAGCTTCACCACCCCCAACATCTCCAGATCATGCCTCTGATGGAGATAACCCTTTTCTTGGAGGGGAAAATATGACCTTCGATTCGGTCTACTTTAGTCCGTTTCAAGTTCAAAGCGACGACGAGGACGATGCTCCAGCGAGTAACAAAGAAGCATCTTAAGGAGCTAAACGAGAAGGTCGACTTGCTTCTTGCTTCTTCCTCCAACACTCAGTCCTCTCTCTCTGAAGCCGCTCTTCAGAAGATTGTTGATGCCTTCTCCAGGGCTCAGCATGATTCCGTCGCCTCTGCCACTGCAACAATAGACGCCTCCACAAAAGCATGTGAGGCAGCGACCGCAAAAGTCGATAAACTATTCTCTGAAGCCTCTTCCCTGTTGAAGTCCTTACAGGAGAGCGCTGATGCTACAAAGACAACGTTGGAACCAATTGTTCAACAATTGGCCACGTTCATCTCAACGGAGTTGCAGTCGTTCGCTACCCTTCGCCAATCCATCAGCAACGACAACTCGGCCCTTCGTGCCTCCATTGACGAGCGCCTCGCTAAACTTCAAGAGGATCTCGCTGCCGAAAACTCGTTAATGGACGTTCTTGCTAATAAAACCACCGCCCTCAAGGTCAAGAGCGCTCAGCTTTCAAACTCTCAACAACAGATTGAAGCTCTTCGATCCGAATGGGAGGTTATCAAAACATGTGTTTCGGATGTACACTCTGCCCTATCCATCATCCTGGAAGCACACGATCCGATTCTTAATCATTCGGTGAGGCGAACCCTTGCTGAAAAACTTGCTCCTGCCCTGGACCTCCTCAGCAAAATAGAAGGGCTACCTAGTTTCGTGTCTGATCCGAAACAAGGGGGAGAAGTGAAGTCCGGATCGAAACCACCTCCTTCCTCAAAAGCTGCTCACACAACCGAACCACCTCCGACTGGTCAAACTTCGGGTTCGGGTGTGAAGGATAAAGGAAAGAAGATAGCTGAGGAAGAAGATGAAGATGATAAAGAAACCATTGCTGACTTGCTTAAACGCAAAAATAGTCGCAATGTTGAAAATGATAACATTCGTGTGGCGCGAGAAGCTGAAGAAGCCGAACGCAAGAAGAAAGAAGCCCACGATCTCCTCGAGAGCAGGAAGACTCTTTTCCCTGCTTGGACTCGGGAGAGAATGATAAAGGAGGCCATAGATACTCCTAGCATCCTATGGCTCGAACCGGTGATCTCCTTCGACTGCTACAATTCTGTCGATTCGCAGTTCGATATGCCCTTGACTCGAAAGGCGTTTATCTTCCACGCCTTCTCCAACATTTTTGAAGTCCCTCATCCTAATCCTGAGGTTGATAGGGAGTTAATCGATTTCTATCTGAAGGCTGCTCAACCACAGTACCAAACATGGAGCGCTTAGAAGATCGTTAATGTTCGGGTTTTGAGGCCATATACCGAAGGGAGATTCATCAATGTTCGGTTCAGGGTGATTCGAGGGTCTGCTAGAACCGAACATCTTATATCCTTAGCAGATCTACCGAACCTCAACCCTCATGATTGGATTGTTTTGCATAACATCCTTTTGACGAATGAAGCTGAATATGGTCCAATTATAGACCATCTCAAAAGGATGTTAGTATGTTATATCATGGAGGTAGCCTTGATGGATCAGGAGATAGCCACAGTCTTCAAGAAGAAACCGAAGATATCTCCTGTTGGATCGGCCAGTGATCTCAATCAAATGAAGATGGGCAAGATTGACCCAAGGCGTAATTCGGTCATGTTCACTAGAGCAGAAGGACAAAAATGTCTCTTTGCTTTAGCGGATAAACATCTTTATACCACTGCTTGTCTAGAGCATGTGCTGTCGATCATCCGTCGATGTAAAGAGAATGCAGCGGACGATGTCAAATACTTCAACGATATGATCCAATGGTACATCAGATTCAGACAGACGATACTTGCTCTTATCTCTCGTCTGTTTCAGACTGTAAAGAAGAAAGTACCTGCCGCTGCTGCTGGTCCAAGTAACAAGTGAAGATCTCACTCCAATTGACGCAAAGGGGGAGATTGTTGGGTTGCAGATTCGTTTAAGTATTGCGTCATTGGGCTTGGTTATTTGTCCAATTATTTTGTACTCTGGTTTGGGCCTGTCCAACCGTGAGTCTGTTAGGATTACTATATAAGAATATGCTTGCATGCATATTAGGTTAACGATCTAGAATACAAGATAGAGAATTACGATAGCTTTGATTTTCTTCATCGTTCGTGTAAACCTTTTAACCCTTTACAGTTGATGTTCTTGATCGAGCTCTTCTGAGGGTTGTTTTATAATCATTCGACACGTTTGATTCATTCTTGAGTTGTTCATTATTTTTGCGTTCTTGCTGTTTAATCTTTATTTACCCGTTTAAGATCTAATCGATCTTCAAGATTAAGTTTTAATCTCATCAATATGAGTAGGATAACTCCTTATTATACATGTGTAATGTAGGAAACTTGGTTTCAAGGTATGCTAGACTGATAGAGTCATGTATGAGGGTTATGTGATACTGCTAGGTGTCATGATTGGTTAGGTTAATGATAGTATTGATTATTTGTTGAATAATTACTATAGGGATTGTATGTAGCTAAGTTGGATAGCCTGAGAAATCTTATTCTAATGCATGACTACATGCTTCTTGTTTGATTTATTATTTTTGGGTGGATCACATGTTCGATTGTCTATCTAATCCATGACTACATATAACTTTATATATTGTGTGGAAGACTAGGATTTGACCCGTAACAATTTTACGGAAGACCAGGATGTAGCCCCTGGCAATGGAGTTTGGGTTGGGCCCGTTTACTCCTTTGCTGGGGCTTGTTATATATGGTTGGGTCAGGCACGCTATGTATGTTTGGATAGGCCCCATTATGTGAGTTTGGGCTAGGCCCATATACTATTGGGTTGGGCCCGTTACATATGATATATGTATACAGATAGGAGATTTGGTTTCTCAATGTTAGAGTTGATGATTTATGTGGATGCATTGTATGTATGGTGGAAGATGTGGTATACTGAGCTTTATATTTACAATTGTGGATTAAATATTTTGCAGGTTGTTCATGAGAAGAGCTCGGCAGGACTTTACACACACATCGAAGATATCTGTTTTTGTGGTTTTGTAAATTTAACTCTTATAATGTATGGTTTCAATAAAAGAAATATCCCTCAAAAGTTTTTGAGATAAAAGTTTCAATTGGTTAATCTATTTTATAAATGAAAAACATCTCTGGAATATTTAGGACGTTAAAGTTGGTATTAGAGCTTTGGTTTGAGTGATTCGGGCATGCCTTACAGTGTGTCTGAACTCAAACTAATGACTTAGAGATTATATAATGAGTTTTTAAGAGAGAATGTTTTTATTCAATAAAACAATTTTCTTAAAAGGTTTTTATAACAATTGGATTATGCGATGTGTACAGTCAGCCCGAGGTTAGAATGTGAGTGATTCCCAATATACTCATATGTTTATGTCTTTGTTGGAGTGTCTGAACTCAAAATAATGACTTAGAGATTTTATAAATAAGTTTTTGACAGGGAATGATTTTATTCAAGAAAACGATTTTCTAAAAAGGTTTTATAATAATTGGAGGATGTGTTGCGTACAATCAGCCCAAGCTTAGAATGTAAGTGATTCACAATATACTCATATGTTTATGTATTTGTACTATGAATTTCTATGAATGCTAGATTGTAGACTAAGGTTCTATTCAAGAATTTCATGCTAGAACTACCTGAATTGTATAGATGCCTTGTATATGCTAATTGTAGTACGAGTTTCAGAACCTTTGCTTGATATTGATAAAATGCTAATCGAATGCCATAAGGTTTATACGTAACTATAATCTAATAGCCCGAGAATTTCTTTTTTGGCCTTATTATTTACTCTTTGTCCGGTTGTAGTTTTATGGTACATACATTTATTCGAATGCCTATTTCACTTTGGATTATGTACGACTGCAAATTCGTGAGGCATTTCTTATGTGTTAGTTGATGCATGTTCGACTTGCCGGTTTTTGGGAAGGTAGAATCCTAGAAGAGAGTCTAGGAAGTATAGTATTATGCATTTGAATACACATATGCATGCGTGTGAGGAGTTTAGTGGAGTGTTACGAAGTGACATGGGAGTCTTGGAACAATCCTTGGAATTGGTATGGATAAGTGTGGAAGTTAATATTGGGCCCTACTAATGAAAGCACATGATCCATACTTGGGTTTAGGAAGTATTACAGGAATACCAAGGAACTTGTAGGTGGGTATACATAGTGTGGGTTAGCATTGTGCATTGATTTTTGATGTGTTCTCATTATCGTTCATATTTAGGATGGTGAACTTTCGTGTTGGAGATTCAAGTCTGACCGAGAAGGATGTCCACGAAATCATAGCTGAAGAGATTTTGAGGTTTGTGAGAGAGGATTTTACTAGCTTGGTCAACATTGTCAGGAGCGAGTTGATTTTAGTGGCAAACGAGCACCTTAGGATTATATGGGCCGACTGTAAGCCATTTGGCCATGGCACCGTAGAGTCACCTTCAGGAGTTTGATGCTTGCAAGGCTCCGCGATTCATGGGGAAGATGTAACGTCCTGAAAATCATAAGGTAAAATTTTCATTTTTATTATAATCAAATCACTCGTGTAACTTTAATTCAAACATTTAAAAGCATTTCAAAATAAAACAATTACCAGAGTTCATTCCCAAAATCACGTATTGCGGAAAACATGGGTGTATGCACTGCGATCAAGCCGGGCCCTTCCCTTCCGAACAGGAAGTACCTGAAACCATAAACCACAAACTGTAAGAACAAAACTTAGTTAGTTACCCAAATACCACATACCATCCATATCAAACAATCCATACATATCATACATATCCAACAATCAATAAAAGTGCTATGTGCCAACCATAGCCTTGCCAATATGCCACGAGCCGTATCATGGTCATCCTTGCCAGGCAGGGGGCCAAAACCCTAGGTCTTATAGACAAGTGCCAGGAGCCACCTCCTGGTCTTCCATGCAAGCATTACAAAGACAATTAGCATACAATCTACTTTACTTAAGTAATTAAGTGCCAGATTTCAGACTCTGGTCTTGCATACAGTTTGCCAGGAGCCGCCTCCTGTTCTTTTATACAAAATGCCAAGGGTCACCCCCGAGTCTTCCTATAATACATAAATCAAATGATTTGGCATTGGTGCCTTCGACCCATAGAATAGTGAAGAGACTCACCTCGAATTCTGATCCTCACTAAACGAAATCCCTAGTTGTTGCCCTGACGACTCCCCGAGCTACCAGAAAAAAATAACGCCCAATTAGAAATTGGGTTCCAATCTATGGTACACAATCCATACTTGGGGTAAGATGACCATTTTACACCGAGCCCAACTTGAACCAAAACTGAGGCCCAAATCCATAAACCAAAAAGGCCCAAACCAAAAGATCCATAAAGGCCTACTGATGGCCTAATTTTCCAAATTAGGCCCAACTCCCATATGGCTCTTATCCTTAGCCCAATAATTTCCTTTGTCCAAAACGTTGATCTCAAATGGCCCAAAAGGCCCAAAAAAACAAGCCCAAAGATGTGACGCCTAAAAACACAACAAGCCCAAAGCCCAACTCAACGTTGTACGCGAGGCGTACACTCAGTACGATGAGCATACTCGATGAAACCAGATCGCGGCCAAGGAGTAGGTATGTCTGGTTACGCGGGAAGTAACCTGGCTTATTCCAAAACTTATTTTCTAGCTTAACCATTTAAGCACTTTGCACCCAAACTTCAGAGATGTAACATCCCAATTTTCAAGGCCAAAAATTTCTTTTTTAATTAAGTAACTTATAAAATATTTTACTAAAAACATTGTCAGTACCATATCAATCCATAAAACCATAACAACATGTCTCAAAATCATATCATCAAATAGTAATAAAATCATAGTACAATCGCAAGAATCACACAGTGCGGAAATCATGTATGCGTGTGATGTGCAGCTACCGCGCCGACTCCTTCCTTTTCGCTGAAGAGGTACCTGAAATAAAACTAAAAACTATAAGCATGAAGCTTAGTGAGTTCGACCATCATACCACATACCATACATAACACATACTGCTAGGCATATCTTGGTGCCTCACCTACCCTGCTGAGCATACCGGGGTGCTCAACGTACCCCTGCTAGGCATACCGGGGGTGCCTAACCTACCCTAGTCAGACATACCAGGGTGTCTGACCTACCCTTCCGGTTTATCTCAACCGGTTACGGGGACTATTTCATCTCCTACTACTAGCATATAAAACCATAGCATAGCATACTATCACGTATACCAGGGATCCTAACCTACCCCTCAACTCTAATGTCCAGATACGGGGACTATCCCCGTACTTTACTGACACATAGCATCCTATCATATAAACATAACAGAAAGTGACATACCATATGATTATCACAAAGGCAATTATCTCAACTATAACTCTTACTAGTGGGTCGGCCTTGGTGCCTTAGACCCACTTCTACTGGAAGGTAACTCACCTCGATGTCGTGTAGTGTCTACACTGTCCTCGGTTTGGAAATCAACTCCTCAATTCCTACACAACAACCTTTCTTGATTACCATTTCATACTTATAAGCCCTTTACAAGGGTCAACTCAAGTCCAAGCCACAGTCAAGGTCAAGACCCTGGTCAAAGTCAACATCCAGTTGACTCAACTCGCCGAGTTGGTCCACCAACTCGTCAAGTCCCCACTTCCTCAAAATGATAAAACCCCAAATCTACTCACTGAGTCTAGCAAGAGCTCGACGATTTCTCCTTTAACCAAAACGTCGAAACCTTCTTCATCCGACTCGCCAAGTTCATCCTTGAACTCGTCGAGTTCATCTTCATCTGAATGAAGGTGTCTAGTCTATGACTCACCGAGTTCTCCCTGAACTCGTCGAGTCCGTCATCATGGGGCTGGGACATTGCCTTGAACTCGCCGAGTCCATTCATGTACTCGCCGAGTTCCATGATTTCCAGGTTGCTAATGAGCCTACAAAACCAAGTGTTCTTCTATCTTAGTATTTGGTCCATCAACAGAAGGATTTGATGGGAAATACGAACCGACTTGCCGAGTCCCATGAACGAATTGCCAAGTCCCTCTTTGTCCAATACTATATATTCGACTTTAGTGGGTCTTAATGCATCCAAATCATAGATCTGACCTCCTAGGGTCCATTTTATATGTAAAACTACGAACTTGATGTTCATGCATGGGGTTTTTGGCTCAAAAGGCTCTAAAATGAGGTTTATGTGGTGCATGGACTTCCCATGGACATAATGTTGGCACCTTTATGCCATTGGAACCCTCAATGGTTCCAGATCCGAAGTGTAACTCCACGATACACACCCAATGCCGAACATGGCCTTACGAAGCTTAGAAAAGGGTGGACATTAGCCCAAATAGATATCTAAGAGTTAGATGGTCAAGGTTTCAGCTTTATACCTCAAATGAGCTGGAAACGTGCCAAAAACTCTGGATCTTCTCGCTTCCTCTTGATCTCTCAAGCTTCCTTCTCTTCCTCAAACTTCAAACACAGAAAATTGGCACCACAAAGCTCAAGAAAACTCAATAAATGGTTAGGGTTTTGAGTTAGGGTATTTGGAAGTGTGAGGGACGATGGAGGCTGGTTTGGGACGAGATAAGTTCTTTAAATAGGGTGCAAACCCTAAATATTAGGGTTTCATCCAGACAACTTCTACTCTTCGATTCGGTCCCCTGGCTCATCGAGTAGGTCACTAAAACCTCTGAATAAAGTCGAGTCTACTCGACGAGTTGGGCCTTCAACTCGCTGAGCTCTAGAGCAAAACATGAAATTACTTGAATTTAAGTACGTACCAGGAACCGGGTGCTACAAGAGAGCCTTAAAATAAAGCTCGTAATGCATAAAGCCGGAACCTTTATGTAATTGCATGACTTAATGGGACCCAACAACCATCTTAATCCATTAAGACCCATTCTAAACCAACTAGAACATGCATTGACCAAAAGCAAGGATCAAGATATGATTTTTAAAAACTTATAAACTCAGAAAGGGTAAGATCTGGCAATCTTAGCTCTTGAAGTGGCTCAAACTCACAAGGAGGACGCAAAACCCAAAAATAAGCACAAATCTAGCCCCAAGCCCATAAAACATAACAAAATGCAAAGGTATGAACTTGATACCATAAATGAGCTGGAAATGAAGCCAATAGTATGGATCTATAAGTCTTCGTTTGAACTAAAAGCTAGCACCAAGCACCCTTTCCTTCAAAATGAGTGAAAGCACACTAAAATGCACAATTAGATCTCTCAAACACTCAATGAGAGGTTAGGGTTTCCAAAATGAGGCTAGAAGTCAGTGGAGGCTGAGAAATGAAAGAGCCTTGAACTTATAAGGATATTTTAATAGTGCCCAAACCCTAAAAACTAGGGTTTTGCACTCTGCTCATTACGTTGGGCGTACTCACCCAGGCACACATCACTTACCATGCACGCATGGGACTGATTTGCAAAACTTTTCCATTAAGGGCCATTTATGCCATAATTTCAAATTTCCCTAACATACTCGTCTTAGGTCCATTTCCAATTATCCATATATCCATGGAAACTTGGAGAGAAGTCATACGCTCCTAAAAACTCACCATAGCCTTAAAACTTCCCGAGCAAAACCCAAAATGTAACAGCCCGGATTCCCAGGTATTATTCATTCTTATATTTTTGGTGATTTGTGGGGGGACTCGGTGAGTTGGAGCCCAAACTCTCCGAGTATGATCGCGGCTATGGGCACGGGTTCGCGTCTGGACTCGACGAGTCCAAAAGTGGACTCGGCGAGTCCACGCTGTTTAGTGAAACCTTAATTCCCCGGGTTTGGAGCCTATTTAAGGGCACTTATAGCCTCCCATTGCGGCTACCAGTCCCTTGAGAGAACCCTAAGAGAGCTAAATCGTTTTGGGAGAGAGGAAGTCACTTTTGGGCCTTTGTATTCCTTGTTTAGCAAGAAGAAGGTGGCAAGAGCAAGGAGGAGGTGAGATTCCAGCAGATCCAGAGTCCAGAGGCTTCATTTTGAGGTAATAGCTCGAATCGCCTTCAGTTTTAGGGTTGATCTTTAGAGTTAGGGTTTTCTAACCTCTTTGGAGAGTGATTATGTGAAGCAAATGGTCCCTCTTCGAGTTTGTGCCTTGGATCTGGACTCAAAGAGGTCCAGAGACCTTAACCCTTGGAGCTTTTTGGGTTATTATGGAGTTATTGGACCTAGGTTGTCATTTTTGGGACCAAATCTCCTTTTGATGCCTTGTGGGAATTATACAAGCATCAAGTTTCGAACTTTACGTGACATTCATGCTTGGGAAGGCCAGATCTATAGTTTGGGGAAGCAGATCTGACCTCAGAAGGTCAATAGAGTTTGTGCATGGCATGAACTCGCCGAGTTGTTCTTGGGAATCGGCGAGTAGGGTTGGGGTTTCGCGTAAATTGTTCAGCAAGTAGACTCGCCGGGTTGGGGGATGACCCAGTGACTCAGGGAGAGTCAATAGGGGGCCGAGTCAAGCTGGAACTCGTAGAGTTGTTCTTAAGACTCGGAGAGTTGAGTCGTGGTGGCCCCGCGATTCATGCCAGGTGGAACTCATCGAGTTAGGGAAGTACTCGACGTGTCACGAGAGGATCCGAGGGAGTCAGTGAACACGTATAGACTCGCCCAGTCGCTTTAGCGCACTCGCCGAGTCCAGTCAAAGTTGACCGTTGACCATTGACACGAGTTGACCAGTGTTGACTTGATAGGGTTAGTCAACCTTAGTTGTGAAAGTGTTAACTAGAGATATATTGTGTTATAGGAGGATTATAGCTCGGGGGATCGAGCGCGAGTGATTTCCGGGATTCACGAGTTATCGAGATATGCGAGGTGAGTCTTCTCATTATACTTTACCTTGAGTAGGTAATCATAGTTATGTGACAGAGTATTTGTATGCTATATGTATGTTATATGTTGTACTGCATTATTTCTATGTGATTTATGTTGTGCATGTTTATAGAGTTGGAACCGGAAGGTTCACAGAGTCAGAACCAGAGGGTTCACAGAGTAGGGTCCATGGACCCACAGAGTTATAGCCTCGAGTGGCTAATATGTGTTATCTGTGGTATTTTGGGGACCTCACTAAGCTTTGTGCTTACAATGTTTGGTGTTATTTGTTTCAGGTACTAGTGATGACCGTGGGAAGGCGCCGGCTTGATCAGTACACACACACGGTATTTTTATGTAATGAGATATTGGGATTTTTATATGGCATGGATTGAGTTTCAAACATTGATGTTTTTATGAATATTAAATGAATTATGTTTTTATAAAATGCGAAAAATTGTTTTTGAAATTGCGGTGTTACACAAAAATTCATAAAAGACTGAGTTATCAAATTACAGTTATATCTTTGGGCTCTGAAAACTCCATCGAACACTTGGATCACTTAAACCATAACACCAACATATAAAAAAGGCCAAATTCTTTCTTCCTGAAGGCTCTAAACCTCATGACAACTGATGATTGGGCTGCAACCCCAAATAATGAAGCAAATCCAAAACCGAGTGTTACAATATTCCCCACTTAAATTAGATTTCAGCCTCGGAATCGGTCCTGACTAACACTCAGAACATACCAAACAACCCGAGGAACATAACCAAAAATTGTGCGCATAAAAACACCTTCCCAAGGCAACCGAACCCAACCATAAACTTCCAACCCGAAGATGAGCAAACCCTTAGACCCTATCGAAAACCACTTCTACCTTTCCGAAACCTAAAATCTATATTGTTCTGACTCCTTGACAGACCGCCCACGTTGAATCATGACCATGCCAATTCCTTATCGAATAATCGACTAAACAAAACACTTCTAACCATGATCATCTTGATGTGACCAATGAAAACAAAGTCACTAACCATAAACAACTGTAGAACACTTATGCTTGAGAGATGGTTCAGATAATCCTTCGAGAAGAAGATTCGTCCCTTCATCGGTTAGACTCAAACGAGAGCTGCACACCAGGGTCAAATAGCTTACTCTAAGATTATTTAATCCAAACTGCAAGTGATTTAGCAGCTCCCGAACAAAAAGCTACTCCACACACACACACACAAATCCCAAATCACCAATACTGCCTAAAACATCACGCTGCCTCCTAGCTGCTTTCCAAAAGCAATCGAGACCTCCCTGGTACCAACTTGTCTGCCAACTAACTGAGATACCAGATTCCTGCTCGATTGTTGAGCCAAAAGACACTCATATAGTCCCCCACGCGACGTTCGAAAGAAGGCCTCAACTCGGAATAATTACCCAAACCATCTCGTCACCAAACCCAATGCTAAACCAATTGCTACAAGACCAACTGTAGTCTTACATCATACCCGGTCTCCAGCAACCTACCATTTCCTGATTCCAATCATACCCACCCTGGCCTAAACCATCTTAGTAACTCCATGAGCAAATCATAGATTTTCCACATTCTCACCGCTACATAGGGAGCGGTGAATGCTACGGGTCACACCGGAGTCTTACAACACTCCCACACTAACTGCCCACTAGTGAATGCTATGGGCCACCCCGTAGTCTTACAACACTTCTATACTATTGGCAATTCAGTGAATGCTACATGCCACCCCATAGTCTTACAACACTTCCACTTTGCCACAGCCACCACCTATGACCATACCGCTAATCTAACAATCCGAACACATCCAGAGTCGAGCATGCACTCGACCAAACATCCAAGCTGAACTCAGGTGATGGATGGAACCCCAACCTGGGTCCACCAAAGCCTACTATTTTACACCAAGAAGGCACATACCAAATGTTGGTAAGTTTCCCGAACTCCTAACTCACACAATCATCAAAGCAAACGGACACTTGGGCCGCCTTTCCCCCTGATGGGGATTCGAAACTCATCCTAGTTTCACACCTTCTTATGTTCCTGAATACCTGAACAATTCTCCCCCACTTTTACTTGACTAAGCTCTTACAACACGCAAGATTGAAGGATTCCTAATCCCTCTTACCCTCCAATAACCGAACTGTAACACCGTGAATTTTCCATACAAAATTTTCATTTTTAAATCACGAAAATTCTTATAATGCATTTCACAAAAATCCCAATGATCAAATTAACAAAACACAAATCCATAATTGTTTGATTAATGATCCAGGATCCTCCAAAACATAACTATTTATCTCATGTGTACAATCGAGCCATCGCCTTCCCGTGATCCTGAGAAGCACCTGAAACACATAACACATAACATGGTAAGCACGAAGCTTAGTGAGTTCCCAAAAATACTACATACAAAACTTTAGCCACTCGAGGCTATAACTTTTTAAGACCCTCTGGTCTATGTGTCTCAGTGGGACCCTCCAGTCCCATGACTCTTTGGACCCTCTGGTCCGATCTCAGTGAGGACCCTCCGGTCTCACAGCTCGTTGGACCCTCCGGTCTGATCTCAATGAGCGCCCTCCGGTCTCACAACTCGTTGGACCCTCCGGTCCGATCTCAGTGAGGACCCTTTGGTCTCACAACTCGTTGGACCCTCCGATCCGGTCTCAGTATCGCATAATATAATATATACACCACATAGACAAATGCACAACTCAAGTAAGCACATAAGACCAACATATATACAGATTACCATAACATCATAAGTCACAACGACAATATGCACGATAACACATAACACATTATAAACAAATAAGATCCTCTGATCGATAATGTACTAAGACCCTCTGGTCACCCACACAAATCACCACACAGGTAAGTATAGTGAGAAGACTCACCTTGGATGGCGAAAAGATCCTATAATGCTGCTGCTACACTCCGGCTTCTATCACTAAGCCAAACCCACAAATAACCCCATTAGGATCTAAGACCAACTTTCACATTATTAGATCTAAATATAGTCCACCAATCCAGGCCATAAATATTCCAACCCCCAATGGGCCCACCAAGGCCCAATACCAATTGGGTTCACAAAAGTCCTCTAATGGCCCAATTTTCCAAATTGGGCCCAAACCCTAAAATGGGCCTTACCCTAAATCCCATCTAAATATTCTAGTCCACATGATTGCTCTTGGATAACCCATCAATAACCCAATCACCAAAGCCCAAAAGAAAGGCCCAATACAAGGCCCAACAAATCTATGGTTTTCACACAAAATGACGATTAGGGTTAAGTGTTTCTCACCTAACCCATTAAGGACTTAACCCATTAAGTCCATTACTCTACTAAGTCATCACACAATGGAATTAGGATTGGTCACAACTTCAGTCCACTGGCCCAAACGCGGGTCCTAATAGGCCCAAACCAACAAATCCAAAATTAGGGTTTTCTAAACCCTAATTAGGGTTTCTGGCCCAATCACGAGCCAACCAGTATGCCAAGCACCACCCACTACCACCTCTGGTAGTGGTGGTCAGTGGCGGCTCACTATGGTGGTGGTGGGTTTTTTGGCCACCTAAACATGCATATAACCTCCAAATACTGAAATAAACACTTATGCTCAACATCAAACCCATAAACACAACCACAACAACCTCCTATGGTGGCTGGTGGTGGCAGAAAACACAAATGGATGGCAGCCACCACCTCATGGTGGTGGCAGCGGATTTCTGACCATAAGGAGAACACACATAATCAGAAATGGAACAACAACACACCTACATGAAAATCACCAAATACGCACCAACACAGCCACTGTCGTGGTGGTAGGCGGCAGCCGAAGCTCGCTAGCAGCCTTGGAATAACCGTAGGGAGGTGGTGGTTACGGGACTCGGGAAATGGTAGAAAACGACAGAGAACAACACCAAAGAGGGGAGAAGCGGCGATGACCATGAAATCGGCGATCCTAGACTCCATTGGCGACAATAGTGTGTGGGTCTTGGCTCCTGGTCTCCGGCTTTGTCGGCGATAGCATCAAAGAAGAGCGCTCGGTGGTTCAAGGTCTCACCAACATCGATCGTGGTAGTCAATCTTGGTTGGACAGTGGCGACTGAAGGAGGACTCCTACATGGTGGCGGCTGCAATGGAATAGTGGATTTAGGGTTACTCGACATCGCATCTACAAGTGGGAAGAAAAGAGCATCGGGTCTAAACCCGTGTTCTTACAAACTTTAATTTTTTTTACAAGTTTGGCCCCTGCTCCCACAAAGCTTCTCATTAAAACCCCAGTATTTACCTTTCAGCCCCTGAAGCCTTCAATCCTTTTAATTTAAGTCCATTAATTACCAAATACACCCTGACTTCCGAAACTCTTTTCAAATTAAATCCAGAACTTACTCTTTTAACCCCCAAAATCCGAGATTCTAACAATTGGCTCCCCAAAACCAACATTCCGCTAGATATTATTTATTTCAGGAATATTATCAATTTATAAATCTTTATCTACTCATTTATTCAATAAACAGGATGTTACACGAACTGCTGACAACCTACTTTTACAAATGTTAGTGATCCATTATTAGCCAAACCCAAAGGACCGCACAAACCTTGAAGACTAGATGAACACTCCCCGAAATCCCAGCAAAAATTATAACCCCGGATTCTTTAAATGATACAACACTCAAATCTTGAAGCCCTCCTAACTGATGCTCAGACCAAAACCTCAACAATAGATCACTTTCCTTCCCCTCCCCCCCAAGAGCTAACCAAACATAATTTCTAGGACCACTAAATCCTGACAATACTGGAGAACTAACCCACTGAATTCTGACCATAAACCTTCCATACAATGCCACTGAGCCGATCTCGACCAAAAACCAGAATAACAACCGAACACTTGGAACCCACTATACAAGAAATAACCCCTCACTAAACCACTAATGATTCATGGCATGCCAATGGCATATAACAATTCTTGAAGATATAACCCACACATAAACGGAGAATTAAACCAAAGATACACTTACCCAAATCGATGCAAGATTCTAATCAACATAAATACTGATAAAAACCGAAAAGAAAGCAAAAGGTAACATACTTGCAATGTTGCTTGCTAGGAACCTCCACTATATGCACCTGATCTTACCCCCTCTTCCCAATGTGCTCCAATTTGATCTCTCGCTCTCGGGCTCTATAAATCATTTCATTCAGGGTCTTGCACCCTGACATACTCACAAACTCCCTGATATCATCTCGCAACATATCATGATACCTCACCTTCTTTATTTCCTCATCTGATGCATACTATGGAACAAATAAAGCCCTCTCCCAGAACATAGCAGTGATATATGCCACTGTCTCAGTAGTCCGGCAGAGATCCATAAATTCTCACACCAACTGTTGCACCTCAATCACCAGTGCAAACTATAACATCCCAAAAATACGGTGCAAATTTTTTTTTTAATTATTTATAAAACCATATCTATCAAAACATCACATAAAAACCATAAGTCATTGTTTCTCAAAACATAATCATTTGTTAAACATATCAGAGTAAAAACATCCCAGGCTAAAATCATGGTGTGTGCACTGCAGTCATCCTGAGCTCTTCTCTTTGCTACCGGAAATACCTGAAACCAAAACTAAAAGTTGTAAGAACGAAGCTTAGTGAGTCTCCCCAAACAACCACATAACATACACATAATCACATATACCCCCCCCATTCATTGGGCCCCTCGCGACATCAGATAGTGTCTGGCATCAGGCCCTGCCTAGCATCTAGCCCCGCTCGATATACATATCTATTTCTCCCTAGCTGCGCCGGTTACTAGGCCCCACCCGCTATACACACACATACATTATTATATAATCATGCTAGCACATAAAGAATCATACACAATACTACATGTGTTAGTACTAAGGCCTCGCCTATCATGGGCCCTAACCCTACTCTGCTAATGATGAGATATGGAACCCCGTCCACAGTCAGCTAGTGATGAGATAGGGGATCCCACCCATACTCACCTCACTACCAGGCACATAGAAGTATAACATAGACAACAAGTATAACTAAACATGCATACCTTCATCGGGTACCACTCGACATCAAACCGTAGTCCGAAAACATACATATAGAGATTCCTCGGGCCTCGCTCAGCATCAGACCGTAATCCGGAGAGCATACAGACATTCCTCAGGCATGCCCAAAATCAGACCGTGATCCGAAATCATACAAATACAGACACATGCAAGAATCATGAATACATCAGTCATACCGACATTCCTCGGGTACTGGCCGACATCAGATCGGAATCCGAAAACATATAAACATAAATACATGTTGGCATTGGTGCCTTCGGGCCGTTCCTATAAGAGGAAACTCACCTCAGATGCTCAGCCTCACTGGACGAAATCATTAACTGCAACCCTATCGACTCCCCAAGCTGACAATACCAACAAATCACCTAATTAGAAATTGATCCAAACCAAAATCCATAGTCCTTACTTGGGGTGAAATGACCGTTTCACCCTTGGCCCATAATCAAAACCAATTATGGCCCAAACTACAAATCCATGAAATTATAAATCCATGAAATCCCATTAATGGCCTATTTTCTGAATTGGGCCCATACTCCTTATTGGGCCTTATCCCAAGGTCTAATCCTCTATTTTGTCCAAAACACAAGTACTTAGATAGTCCATTTGGGCCCAAGAATCAATGCCCAACCAGATAGCCCAAACCTAAAGCCTAAAGTCCAAAGTCCAAATAGAGGCATATGCGGGGCGTACCCCTTGGTACGCTGGCGTACCCTCGTCTCACATTGACCGTCTACGGGGTCGTTGACTCGGTACGTGTGGCGTACATCAACCTATGCGAGGCGTACCTGCAGATATTCAGACTCCTTTTTTTTACTTAACCAATTAATCACTTTGTGTCTAAACTTTAGGAAACCTCCAAATAAAGCTCTTAATGCATAAAGTCGACACCTTTACACATTTGCATGGCTCAAAGGGACCCAATGACCTACGTAACCCATTAATACCCATCTTAATCCATCTAGCATAAGAATGGACCATATCTAAGCTTCAAGCAACCATTTTTATCAACTTGTGATCCCATATATGCTTAGTGTGGCAACCCAAAGATTCTAGAGTGGTTTCTAACCACTAGATCTTGCTCATGAGGTCAAAATGGGACCCAAAACCCACATACTCATAAATATCAACTTCTAGTGATCAAGCTCAGAACGTTTTACCTTCTATGAGCTGAAAAAGTAGCAAGAAGTCCAGATCTACCAGTCCTTCCGTGAACCACCACCTTGTACTAAGCCTACACTTCTTGAAATGCACCAAGATCCACCAAAAATGCACCCACATGGCTCACTAAACTCTTGGATGAAGCTACCTCTCAAATTTAGTGTTTAAGGCACGGGGAAATGAGAGAGAGGTGTACCCCCTAGATTTAAGGTGCTTTAAATAGTTAGCCAACCCTTAAAATTAGGGTTTTGAAAATCCTGGACGTACGTTGGGCGTACATCTCCTATTCCGCATTTCACTTATATGGTACTACGTTGGGCGTACTTACGCGTTTGTCACCTTTCATGTGTGGGCTGAGTTGCAAGCTTTTCCGCCCAGGGACCAATTTTGCCAATAACTTCAAAGTATCATACCTCCCTCATTTTGAGTCCGTTTCCAACGAACTTTATATTGAGGAAATGGTGGCGAGAAGCCATACCCTTCTAACCACTCATCCTTACCTGAAAACTTTCCAAACAAGAATCTAAAATCCTTAGAAGATCGAGATGTCAACTTACTATTATACCCTTATCCTCCGAAGACACAATCAAATACCTGGATGTCGTATACTTGTAACAACGTAAAATTTCAAATTAAATTTTCATTTAAAATCACATTAATCTCATTAGCACAATCACAAAAAAATCCTTAGTTTATATCCAGCTATCAAAAACACATGTTCAAAAGTAATTTATAATACAATCCAGGATCCTCCAAAACAAATCTCCAACTTGTGTGTGTACAATCAAGACAGTGCCTTTCCGTGATCCTAAGAGGTACCTAAAACACATTACACATAACACGGTAAGCACGAAGCTTAGTCAGTTCCCCAAAACACTATATGTACAAATAATAAGCCTCTCATGGCTATAACTCGGCACAAATCATCCAGTCTCATGCGTCTCGGTGAGGACCCGCCGGTCGTGTGTCTTAGTGAAGACCCTCCGGTCTCACAACTCGGGTGGACCCTCCGGTCCTAACTTAGTAAAGCTTAGAATAATACACAACATAAATCACAAAGAAATAATGCACGAAATCACAATACTTAATATAACACATAAGACCCTCTGGTCACACAATGGTTACCACTCTAGGTAAATTATAGTGAGAAGACTCACCTTGTAAGCAAGCAAGTAATAATCTCGCACACGAATCTTGAACTAGCCTCCGCCTAACACATAATATTATACTCTCTAACTAACACTTAAATCACAACTCAAAATAACTAGGTTATTCTCTCTCTCAAACTCTAGGAATGGGTAAAAGACCATTTTACCCCTCCATGGTCCCCATAGTCCCTGTCTTGACCAAACCCTAAAGTCAATAGAAGTCAACACTTGAGTCAACAACCCATGTTGACTCGACTCACCGAGAACAACTACGTGACTCGCCGAGTCCCCATTATTCCTTCAGAATTGTCACAAAAACCCAACTTAACTCGTCGAGTTGTCTCATCAACTCGTCGAGCTACCCATGTCCAAACTCATCGGGGAAAACCCTAGCTGATTCGTCGAGACGGGCTCATCGATTCATCGAGTCCCTTAAGTTTGTTTTCTCATTCAGACATTTTAAGGCAGAAACACCGCCCAAAGACTAGATCTAGCCTCCCAATGCTGAGATACCATGTAAAGCTGCAAGCTTTATGTCCATATAGGTCTAGAAGGGATAAACTCATCAAAACAAGGCTTTACAAGGACATTAGCTCATGTAGGTTGTCCTAATCTTGATAAAGCTTGTGTCTCTCAGTTCAAGGGATCTCCTACTATCCAAATTTGAAGTCTCATCTCCATATCATGCTCAAAATCATAAATGACTCAAAAAGAAGCTAGAAAAGCCATAAACTCATAAATAAGGGGATCTAATGTTAGAGTGATCAAGGCAACGACTTGTTACCTAAAATAGGATGCCAAAATAAAGTAGATAACAGATCATCAGCGTCCCCCTGATCCAAGCTCCTGAATGCTCAAGCCTCTTTAAGAATCCCACTAAAATAAGCATTTTAAGTCTCACATACACACACACACACACTCAAGATAGAGCTTAGCTCACTAGCGTTTGTTCTCTGGATGTGGAGAGTGATGAGGGAGGCGGGGTGGAGGCTTAGAGTCCATTATGTTAGATTAGTGTCTAAGACCGTAACCATATTTGGTAAGTACTTGACTTGGTTGTGCATGGTCCTTTAGGGTTGCCTTCACCAAAGCAACTTGATTGGAGAAATAATAGAGAAAGAGGTTATTGTGGTTTATTAATATATTATAAGAATAATATATTAAAAGAGAAATCATATTATTTAATTAATATTAGTCATAAATTAATTAAGAATTAATTTGGTGACTAAAAGAGATTAATTGAATAAAGGGACTTAAACTGTCAAATGTGTGATAGTTGGATTTTGGGCTGGGAAACCTAATGGGACAAAGTGAAGAACGAATTTATAATGGGAGCCCATCATATTTTCGTCCATGACCTTATTCCAGAAGGTTCCATGCTCATAGTATAAATAAGGCCCCTAGGCTACAGAATTTGTCCACTTGCTTCTAAGAGAACCCGAAGGCCGAAATTTGTAGCCTCCTCCCTCTCTATCTTGCCTCTCCCTTTGCTCTTGGTGTTTATGAGCCATTAGTGGTACTACACTTGTGGTACTTGCTTTCAAGGAAAAGCAGATTCAAGATTCCAGGTGTTATTACTACATAACAACAAGACGTATGTAATCCAACTCATCTTATGAATTTCGAAATTCATAGAAACATGCTAGGGCTCTTCATGTGTTCATAATGTTGTGTATCTAATAATGAAAACATAGATCCATATCTAGGGTTTCCTGCACACATAGGATTGTTTTTATAAAACCCATCACTTTAAATAGAGTGCAAAACCTGAATAATCAGGGTTTCCTAAAACTGCTCCAACTCGCCGAGTTGGCCTCTCAACTCGTCGATTTGGTCATAAAACTCATGCGACCAACTCAGCCTCTACTCGACGAGTCTGGACCTCCAAATCGTCGAGTCACCTATCTAAAATTATATATATATATATATATATATATATATATATATATATATATATATATATATATATATATATATATATAATCAATAAAATTTGTACCTGTAGCTCGGGATGCTACAATTCTCCCCTACTTGAATTAGATTTTGTCGTTGAAATCACTCCGTAATAACCCATAGATTTGAAATCAATGACCCGAGAAGCATTACTGAAAGATCTCATATCATACCATGATCTCCCTTCCAAGACACCCGAACCTAACCAGGAACTCCTAATCCCAAAGCACGACGGACCCCTTTATCGCTGCGGTATCAGTTCTGACTCTCCAGAACCTAGAAGCTCTAGTGGTCTGTCTCCCTGCCAGATTCCCAAGCAAGATATCATCATGTTAATCGCTCATCGAATAACAAATCCTGATAACACACTGTCATCTCTGATTTTCTTGTTGCGACTGATGGAAACAAGTCGATGACAATTAATTGGCTACCGATCACTCGTGTCAAATATACCAATTGATCTAGATCGTAGCTCAAAGGAACAGAAGGGTCCTATCCTACCAGGGATCCACCACCTGAACTGCCATTAGAACCCATCTGAAAAATGAACCTCAATACTGTATCCTCAAACAGAATAAAATGATCATGCCCGCTCGGAACTATCCTCTGACATCTATAATCATAAGTCCGAGCTTCCTTTCAACTACCCCCTCCAACACTGAGCACAAGGTCAGATCCCGACCAAATAGTGGAACCTCCAAAGGCTACCCATTGCACACCCAATAATCAAATTTACAGACTCCCTTCTCACAATAGCTATATGTGCCAATCATATGACACGCTAGTCACTAAGTTCGCTTTACCTCGAGCGAATACTACTAGCCCATCTGAAGTCGCTTCACCATCGAACTCTGTCGTCTACCATTCGCTTGTTCCAGGCGTCTCGTGGCCCTTCCCAAACCAACAAACCGACCCACTCAGGTCTAAGACATCATTTGGAACCCATTACCACTCAAAACGAAACCTATCCGGAAATTCAGAATCTCATCTTGCCTACTCAAGACACAAAAGAGCCAAACTCAAGCTCGAGAGTCTGATTCAACAGCAGAATTGGAACCACTCATCTCCAATCTGATACTCATCTCACGAACTGTGATCTGTGTATCTATGCGTACATTACTTCTCCAATTCCTCCCGATTGAGGTAGCACCTCCATAACTCAGGAGACAATGCTTCCCGACCATCACGGAGACCCCAATCTCCCCCCTGGTTCGACCACCAGGTTCTCAAGGACTCGATTGTCAAGGCTACCCCAGCCTAGGAACTCCTCTGTGTCACTCTCTAACTAGTGAATACTACAACTCCCTGCAGTTTACAATACTTTCTCATATGGTCTATTGAGTGCTACGACTCTCTGCAATCTTATGACACTCTCTCACTGACTCGTGAATGCTATGGCTCCCTGCAAGATTATGACACTCTCTTACTGACTCGTGAATGCTACGGCTCCCCACAGGCTTACGACACTCTCTCGCTGACTCGTGAATGCTACGGCTCCCCGCAGACTTAAGACACTCTCTCGCTGACTTGTGAATGCTACGGCTCCCCGCAGGCTTACAAAACTCTCTCACTGACTCGTGAATGCTACGACTCCCGGCAGTTTCACAATACTCTCTCACTAGCCGCGGGCTCGTCCCACAGTTCTTTCCCGACTTTCCTAGGTGATTACTCCCAGCCGGATCCGTTCACTCTCTTATCACTCATTAATCTCATCATAAAGTCAACACTACACTGAGTTCGCTAACTCATACTCCATGGTCTAACATAGAGAGGTTCACACACCTTCCCACATTATGCATCACTACTCTTGACAAAATTCTCGTAGACAAGACATTTTCCTCTGTACAGTTACACCCTTGGACAATCCCGTCTGATGACAATTAGCCGAAAGGCTCCCACTGGAACAATAGTCACTCGGTACTCCACTTGCCATCTCACAAACTCAAGTCTCAAAATAATCCAAAATTTTTGGGAATCATACTCGGATGCCTCGGCACACCAACAAAGAACCTCACGATGTCTTGCCTCAACCACTGATCTTCCACTCAAGGCATCATACTCGGATACCACAATACACCCTCTCAAAATCTCACAATGTCTTGCCTCAACTACTGATCTTCCGCTCACAGTATCATACTCAGATACCGAAATACACCCTCTTAAAATCTCACAATGTCTTGCCTCAACCACTAATCTTCTGTAACGCCCGCAGATCCGGGCTACTCAATTTAGAGGCAATAGGGGTCGAAAACGACTTTTTGACAAAAATATTATTTAGAATAAAAAATCTTAACCAAGTTTTAGAATATGTCACAGGGTTTCCGTACATATAAAGAACGCCGAAATCCGAGTTATAACGAAGAAGTTATGACCCGTCGAAGTTTCGCGTCGGAACCGGCACGGCGTCGGGAAGCGTAAATAGTAAATTTATGATAGAGCGAGATTTAGATTTAGCGCTCTAAATGAAAGTCGTAGAATATGTTAAACTAAGAACTTCGATAAAAAGAACGCCCAAATCTGACTTCGTATGAAGAAGTTACGATTTTTCGAAGTTTCGGATTAGCAGTGTACAGTCCGAAATTCGAATATTAGATCGAGCGATTTTTAGCCGACACAACCTAAATGAGAATTGAAGATCTCATTATTAGTAGCGTAACAATAAAAAGACAGACGAAAATGGACATCGGATGAAGAAGTTATGAGATTATAACGGACCAATCCTGTCCCGGCCTGTTAAAAATATAACTTTAAAAATAAATTCAAAATTAGCCGAAGGAGTCTAAACGAAAGTTGTAGAGTGCATCTCCACCTACGCATGGATATAAAGAACGTCAAAAACGGAGTTCATATGAACGAGTTACAAATTATAATAGCATATTTACGTATTAAAATAAAGTATAAATCATATATACGTACACATATATACATATGTATATATCATTTGAAAGGTATCGACGATGCGGTCATTATAAGACTAATGTTGAGTTCTTTCGACATTAGTTTAGTACAAATATCTTTAAATCTATTTAAAATAGTATTATAAAGGGGTGTTTAGTTGTTTATATAACTATAAGGTCATTAAGTAATTATGGGGGGTAGTTTTTGTAAATTCAATTACTATAAATAAGAGCCTTGGGCTCTCATATTTCTTGCACCATTCTCTTGATTCAAGAGTCTTTCTCTCCTTATCCCCCAAGCATTTCGGTCCCTCGTGATTCGACTTCTCTTTCTATAGTTTTAGTATAGTAAGGTGAGTGCTGAAGCGTTGCACGAATCTTTCTTAGAAAGATTCAGCGACGAAGTTCTGCCCCTATAGAGCCCGACTCCTAGCTAAAATCCCCTTGTAAGTAAGTTATGCTTACCTTATTTTAAATATAGTTTATATTTAAAATTAGTATTGTTATTATAAATTTATAATAAATATTTGAGCTATTATTATGACTTATATAAGTGTCGTTATAATATCTTTTTAACTACTCGCGGTACGGGGAATCTGGTTTAAAGGGCCGCATAGGGTTGTTGGATTTCAGAAGTGCTATATGCCAAAATGGTCCTGCCCTCCGGTGTTTTATGTATGGCCCCTGTCTGTACATAGCGGTTGGAAAGTATTGTTTAAACGCTTATATAATAATAATAATAAGACTAATAATTAGTCACGGTAAATATTAGACTAAAATCTAGTGGTAATAATACTAGGTTTCGTCGAAGGAAATTATTTTAAAGTAAACGAAGCGCTGTCCGAGTACCGAGTCACCACCTTCTCAAGTGAGTGCATAGTTACTTTCATCTTACACATAGATATGAAGTATTTGATATATATTACGTGTTGTGAGTGCATAGTTACTTTCATCTTACACATAGATATGAAGTATTTAATATATATTACGTGTTGTGAGTGCATAGTTACTTTCATCTTACACATAGATATGAAGTATTTAATATATATTACGTGTTGTGAGTGCATAGTTACTTTCATATTACACATAGATATGAAGTATTTAATATATATTACGTGTTGTGAGTGCATAGTCCCTTTCATCTTACACATAGATATGAAGTATTTTATATAAACTACGTGCTATGTGTGCACATTATCTGAATACTTGCTGTCTATGCTGGTTGAACGTTTTATACATGTTTTAATGGACTTAAACTGTATACGTATTTTATATATACGAAAATGTTGGGTATGAGATGGGTAGATGAATGATGAGAGATAGAAGATCACGTGAGTATACATTGGCAGCTATAGACTTAGTGCCTATGGGACAAACACCGGTAGCTATGGACTTAGTACCTTTTAGACGTTGGTAGCTATGGATTTAGTACCTGTTGGGAATTGGTAGCTATGGACTTAGTACCTATTAGTTAGACGCTGGTAGCTAAGGATTTAGTACCTGTTGGGAATTGGTAGCTATGGACTTAGTACCTGTTGAACATTGGTAGCTATGGACTTAGTACCTATTAGATAAAGACTGGTAGCTATGGATTTAGTACCCGATGAATAGACTATAGCAGCTATGGAATTAGTGCTTTATGAACGAACATTGGCAGCTATGAATTTAGTGCCAGTCCCATAACCCTGGAAGCAAGGGACTTCGGAATAAACGAATGCAGGATAGATGACTCTTAGGTTAAATCCATAAAGAGTAAAGAAGATAATGGGGATGGGTAATTGGGTTGATTGTTTGATTGAACATAATAATTATATTATTGTGGATTGAAACCCCTATGTACTCACCAGGTTTCCCAACCTGACCCACTCAGTTTATGTATATCACAGGTGACGAAGTGAAGTGACATTACACTGAGAGATTTAAAAGAGATGTAGATCACTAGTGTAAATCATTGTAAGTTCTGTTTATGTTTATGTTTCGGTATTAACGATGACATCCCAAACATTTTAAAATGAAATAAATACGTTTCTTCGAAAATGTTTTAATAACATATTTACCATGTTTTTCTGGGAACAAATTCCGCAACCTTTTTAAAAAATGAAGTACTCTGATTTTTATAAAGCATAAACAAAATCGGTCTTTTTTGGCCGTGATTTTGGGGATGTCACATCTTCCCCCTCGTACAATTCGAAACCTCGAAATACTCCAACTCACAGTTTGAAATACGGAGGAATCATCAATGACTGGGAACACGTCGACGACAATCTGAAGCCTCGCCCTCTATTACTCAAAATCCATGTGAGAATACTCATACTGACTCTGAGGTTGGTTGCCAAATCAACTGCTACCCTCCCCGGAGTGCATTTAACAACCCATACATCAAACAAGAAATTCTCAACAATCAAAATTTGACCTTTACAAACCAAACGTCTCATACTCGAACATTGGCAAACTTGGAGAATCCTTATCCATAATAGATCCCTGATCAACGGCTATTGTAACGCCTGTGTTTCGGGCTTGCTATTTGTAGCAATGTAATAGTCTAGGTTGACCTTTGTAACCCATTTTGAAGTAATAAGATTGTATTATTTGAGTATTTTGTGTTTTGTGCTTAATTGCTTAATTATGTGGTTTGATTAATTAAGAATAAAAATAAGCGTCAAAATTTAAGTGTAAAATAAACTTAATATATTTGATTAATGTTGTAGTAATTGAAACGAGGTTTCCGAATATATATAGAACGCCCAAATCTGACTTCGTATGAGGAAGTTATGATTTATCGAAGTTCCGGCTTAGCGGTATACAGCCTGTTTTACTCGATTTGAGATCGAGCGGTTGTTAGCCGAAGCAATCTAAATGATAATCGAAGATCTCATTGTTGGTATCGAAGCGATAAAAAGTTAGGCGAGAACGGACGTTAAACGAAGAAGTTATGAATTTATAACGAAAGTTTCTGTCGCGGCCTATTAAAAATAATTAATAAAAATAAAGTCAAAATTAGCCGACGGAGTCTGAACGAAAGTCGTAGAGCGTGGTCTCACCTTCGCGTGGATATAAAGAACGTCGAAAACGGAGTTCGTATGAAGAAGTTATGAATTTCCGAAGTTTATTAATCATTTTGTATTTAAATTTAAATCAAAATTCGGAAGCATTATCCGAAGGAGTCACCGATCTGATCTGAGGTACGCCCCGCGTACTCGAGTATGCCCCGCGTACTCCGAGGGATGTCGACACTCGCACTCGAGCACTTCGGATATGTAAGCAATGACGTTTTGGTCAGTACGCCCCGCGTAACGCAGTATGCCCCGCGTAACGCAGTATGCCCCGCGTACTCCGAGGCTCCAGCCTCCTATAAATAGGAACCGAAGGCAGCGGACCCAATTGCCAATTTCTTCTCTTCTCTCTCCCGTTTTGCATCGTTTTGCGTGCCAGAAATACCCCGAAGCCCCGGTATCATACTCTAGCCCCGAGGCAAGTCCCGAGATCCCGAAGATCCCGAGAAGTGCGGTTCCCGAGTCGAAGCTCTGCCCGCGAGAAGTTTGATTTTTGTGAAGATCTTCCAGATCTGCTGTGGATTACTACTTCTATAAGCCGTAGTGCTGTCCGATCATCTTCTGATCAAGTGAGTGTGTAGTTATTTTCTTTCCAAATACAATAATACGAAGTATTATATATAAAATACGTGCTATGTGTATATATTTGGTTGTGTTATGTGTGAATGAGTATTCACTCTCTTCTATCTTATAGATCTGCTTATTTCTTTATGAGATATGTGTTATGTGTGTGTGCCTCATCTGTTATGTGATATATGTGTTGATTAAAGCATGCTATACAGGTTTTCTTTAAACTATGTATACAAATGTATATTTTTATCTACTAATATGTTGGGTAGAACATGGGTAGACAGTTGGTGTGTAATAAACAGATGAGAGGCCTCGTTGTTGTTTGATTGAGTCATCTAGCGGAGTTTAGATGACGACCACTGGCTATTCTAGACAGTCTTGTGGAAACATTAGCAGGTTCGCCACCTGTAGGTGTTAATGAACTTGGGTGTTCATTCGCTGTACTCCATCCCCCTCATGGTTGCCTTATTTGACTTATATTGCTGAGGTACCCCCGAAGCATGTGTTGTCGCCCCGATGAAATATTCTTAGACTAGGTCCCTTATGTTAGTTGTTTTAGGGACATTAAAGTGAGAATAACGGGAATGGGTAATTGGGTTATTGTTGGTTGGTGAAAATTAAATATGATATTTTATTGTGGGTTGAAAACCCTATATGCTCACCAGGCTCCCAAGCCTGACCCACTCAGTTTTAAATTTTATTACAGGAAGTGGCGGAAGGGCATGAGATGGATGAACCATCAAGTTGTTTTGTTTACAAGTCTGCATATGTTTATATTTGTTATATGACTTGTAATGTATTCGTTTATGCTTATTGGTCTGTATCGGAACATGACACGCCGAGTTTTGATTATAATGAAAATACATTTCTTTTATGAAATGCTTCGGTAAACAATGTTTTATCATGTTTTGTTTTTGGGAACGAATTCTGCAACTCTTTCAAATCAAAAGGATTTACTCTGAAAATATTTAAAAGCATAAATGAAAATCGGTCTTTTTTGGCCGAGATTTTGGGGATGTCACAGTTGGTATCAGAGCATTAGTTTAAGCGAACTAGGAATTTGTATGATTTCTAGACTTAAACTTAGAATGCTAAGTGAAATTTTAAGATATGTGTCTGTTATGTTTTAGACACGAGCACTAGTTTATTTTAGGAAAGTTGCCTAAAATACTTTATGTGCTAAATGTTATATGTTGCCATATATGATATTATTTGTTCGGATCTATGGTCTGTTGTCGACCGGATCTAGAAACCTTATGTGTGTAGGATTCTAAGCGTACGTCTACGATATTAGAACTAGCATGTAAATGTTTCGGAGTGATAAGGATGATTTGAATATCTATCGTGATCGAGGATCTAATTTCACCTTATTCGGTGTATAGATCAAAAATGGTGAGAACAAGAAGTGGAGTTGGAAATGCTGATGAAAACAGGAATCAACCACCAGTGATTGAACAAATACCTGTCGTAACAGCAGCACCTGAGCCAATAACCATGGCTGGTGTGCAAATGATGACTCAAGCGATGTTGGATCGTCAGATGGATGAAACTAGGTGGTTGCTTCAACAGAATCGTGAAGAACTGTCAATTCGTGTGGAAGAGCCCGAATTAAATGAAGGGCACTCGGAAGGTGGAAACTTCAGTGGGTCTATTAGTCAAGCCAACCCACCGATAGTTAGGCAAAACAACCATGATGGAAGGAATGATGGAATGGGATGCAAGTACAAGGACTTTCTAACTTGCAAACCATCGACCTTCAATGGAAAGGAGGATCCGATTGGAGTTATGGATTGGATCTCCGAAATGGAGTTAGCTTTCATGACTTGTGGCTGCAGAGGCAAGTTGCAGACTATCTATGCAGTGCGTCAGTTCCGAGGTGGAGCCGTTCGTTGGTGGAACACTCTAGGGAAGACGTTAAGCCCTAATGAGCCACTGCAATTGACATGAGCAGAATTCTTGGTGCAGTTCAAGCGCAAGTTCTGCTCGACTCAAAATTTGTTGGAGTTGGAGAATAAGTTTTTGGCATTGACGAAAGGTAGCATGTCAGTTGATGAGTACACCAATAACTTCACCGATAAGATGGAGTTTGCCTTGCGTATCGTTCCAGACGAGCTGACAAAGGTGGATCAGTATGCGAAGGGACTTCCATGGGAGTACGAGGTGCCAGTACGTCAGGCACTTACTCTAGAGGCAGCTATCTGGGCTGCCAAGTCTGTTGAAAACATGATCAAGGGGAGAACCACCGTCAAGGTTGAGGTTGGTGAGAAAAGGAAGTTTGAAGGAACATCTGGTTCCAGTAAGAAGAGCAAATTTTCAAAATCTGATTCGAAAAAGTTTGGAGGAAAAGGAGGCGAAGCAAAGTGGTGTGATAAGTGTAAGAAAAAGCACTTTAGGAAATGTAGCGAGGATGTAACCTGCTACAAGTGTGGAAAGGTCGGATATTTTGCCAATGAATGTCCAAACAACAAAAGGATGTGTTTTGGGTGTAATGAAGAGGGGCACATTTTGAAGGACTGTCCGAGGAAGAAGGAGGCAGCAAAGCCCAACATTCCACCAAAGCCAAAGGCGAGAGCATTCCAGATGACACTGGAAGCTGCGAAAGATGAAGCTGATGTCGCTTCAGGTACCTTTCTCGTAAACGAATTACCTGCTCATATATTGTTTGATTCTGGAGCCAACTACTCCTTTATTTCGCATGAGTTTGGTAGAAAGCTAGCTTTGCCTATTGATAGACTAGATGATGCTTTATTAGTCGAAGTAGCTAGTGGCAAGTTTGTACCTGTTAGTCATCGTATGAAAAGCATCTTAATTGATCTGAATGGGAATAAGTTTCACGAGGAATTATTGCCTATCGAACTAAATGGTTTCGACATCGTGTTGGGAATGGATTGGCTTAGCGCCAATGATGCCGAAATTTTGTGCAAAAAGAAGATAGTTAAAGTAAACCCGCCTGGGAAAGATTCGTTTATGGTGTATGGGGACAAACGCAGAGTGAATTCTGGGATCATTTCTCTAATGAAAGCCAGAAAGTGTTTGACCAAGGGATGTACATCATATTTAGCATTTGTGATTGATGCTAAGAAGGAAAAGAAGGTGATGCAGAGCATTCCAGTGGTGTGTGATTTTCCGGAAGTGTTCCCCGAGGATCTTCCTGGATTACCACCTGATAGACAAGTGGAGTTCAGAATAGACTTGTTACCAGGAACCACGCCAATAGCAAAAGAACCTTATCGATTAGCACCGACGGAGATGAAGGAGTTAATGATGCAACTTCAGGAGTTGTTGGACAATGGTTTCATTAGACCTAGTTCATCGCCCTGGGGAGCTCCGGTGTTATTTGTAAAGAAGAAAGATGGAAGTATGAGAATGTGCATCGATTATAGAGAGTTGAACAAGGCAACAATAAAGAATAGATATCCGTTGCCGAGGATTGATGACCTGTTTGATCAATTGCAAGGTTCGAGCTATTTCTCGAAGATCGATCTTAGGTTAGGATATCATCAGCTGAAAGTAAGAGAGCAAGATATCGAGAAGACTGCATTCAGAACTAGATATGGACACTACGAGTTCTTGGTTATGTCGTTTGGACTAACCAATGCTCCGGCAGCGTTCATGGATTTGATGAATAGGGTTTGTAATCCTTTCCTTGATAAATCTGTGATAGTGTTTATAGACGACATTCTGATCTACTCGAAAAGCCAGGAGGAGCATGGCAGACACTTGCGAGAAGTGTTAGAAGTTTTGAAGGAGGAGAAGCTTTATGCAAAGTTCTCCAAATGTGATTTTTGGATTCATGAGGTCCAATTCTTGGGTCACGTGGTCAACCAAGAAGGGATAATGGTTGATCCAGCGAAGATCGAAGCTGTGACGAAGTGGGAACAACCGAAAAGTCCCACGGAGATTCGAAGCTTTTTAGGATTAGCCGGATATTACCGAAGGTTTATCCAAGGTTTTTCTTCGATTGCTACTCCATTAACAGCTTTGACCCACAAAGGAGCTACTTATGCTTGGAGTGAGAAGCATAAAGAAGCATTCGAGAAGTTAAAGAAGAAGCTATGCGAGGCACCGATTCTTTCTCTACCTGATGGAGTTGAAGACTTCGCTGTTTATAGCGATGCGTCTGGTGTTGGATTGGGTTGTGTTTTGACCCAAAGAGAAAAGGTAATAGCATATGCGTCTCGACAACTGAAAGAGCATGAAAAGAATTACCCGACTCATGATTTGGAGTTGGCAGCGGTAGTTTTCACTCTGAAAATATGGACGCATTACCTCTATGGCACGAAGTGCAAACTTTTCACTGATCATAAGAGTCTCCAATACCTCTTTAATCAGAAAGAATTGAATATGAGGCAACGACGCTGGCTAGAATTACTTAAAGACTACGACTGCGAGATACTTTACCACCCCGGTAAAGCTAATGTTGTTGCTGATGCTCTCAGTCGGAAGGTCAATCTTGAAAGGAAGAGGCCAAGAGCGTTGAGAATTGAAGTTGTCTCGACCATTGTGGAAAGTATAAAGAAAGCTCAAGAGGAAGCTTCTGAGAAAAATGACCGAAAGGAGGAACGTTTGGGCAAAACGTTGGTGTTTGGTACTAACGGTCATGGACTGAAGGTATTCCAAGATCGTATTTGGGTACCTAAGTCAGGAGGAGTCAGAGATCTTCTGATGGAAGAAGCTTACAAAACCATGTACTCAATTCATCCGGGTAGCACTAAAATGTATAGGGACCTAAACCCCTACTACTGGTGGCCGACGATGAAGCTTGATGTTGCAAAGTATGTGGCCGAGTGTGTGACTTGTGCGAGAGTCAAGACACAACATCAGAAACCTTACGGGAGTTTAGAACCTTTGCCTGTGCCTATGGGTAAGTGGGAAGACATTGCTATGGATTTTGTCACTAAACTGCCCAGAACAAAGAATGGTCACGACATGATTTGGGTGGTCGTTGATCGATTCACTAAGAGTGCGCATTTCATAGCGGCCAGGGAGAAATGGTATATGGAAAAGCTTGCGAATTCTTACGTGAAGGAAATTATGAGGCTTCACGGTGTTCCGTTAACGATTGTATCGGATCGTGATAGCCGTTTCACCTCAAGGTTTTGGAAAAGTCTACAAGAGGAAATGGGTACCAAGTTATGTTTAAGCACAGCTTACCATCCGCAGACTGATGGTCAGAGTGAAAGAACAATACAAACACTTGAAGATATGCTGAGAGCATGTACCTTGGAATTCCTAGGTAATTGGGATGAACATTTACCGTTGGTAGAATTTTCCTATAATAATAGTTTTCACTCGAGCATTAAGATGGCACCTTATCAAGCTTTGTATGGACAGAAGTGTCGTACGCCGTCTTGTTGGCTTGAGGCTGGGGAAAAGCAGTTTATGGGACCGGAGATGGTTCATCAAACTGCTGAAAAGTTGAAAATAATTAGGGAAAGAATGTTAGCAGCTCAAGATTGTCAAAAGAGCTATGCTGACAAGAAGCGAAGACCGATGACTTTTGAGGTTGGAGATTCGGTTTTGCTTAAAGTCTCGCCGTGGAAGGGACTTATAAGATTTGGAAAAAGGGGAAAGTTGAGTCCAAGTTTTATTGGACCGTTTAAAGTCCTTCAGAGGATTGGGAATCAAGCTTACAAGCTCGAATTACCCGAAGAACTGAATGGAATTCACAACACCTTTCATGTGTGTTATTTGAGGAAGCTCACGGGAGAAGTTCCCGATATAATTCCAATTTCTGAATTGAGAATTGATGAGAACAAAAGGTTGATTGAAGAACCAGAGGCAATTGTTGACCGAAAGACTAAGAAGTTGCGACGCAAAATGGTTGGGTTAGTGCTTGTCCGATGGAAACACACGAATGGGCCGAATCTCACCTGGGAGTCGGAGAGTGACATGTTGAGTTGCTATCCGCATTTGTTTGTTGATGTGTGATTCCGGGGACGGAATCATTCTAAGGTGGAGAGAATTGTAACGCCTGTGTTTCGGGCTTGCCATTTGTAGCAATGTAATAGTCTAGGTTGACCTTTGTAACCCATTTTGAAGTAATAAGATTGTATTATTTGAGTATTTTGTGTTTTGTGCTTAATTGCTTAATTATGTGGTTTGATTAATTAAGAATAAAAATAAGCGTCAAAATTTAAGTGTAAAATAAACTTAATATATTTGATTAATGTTGTAGTAATTGAAACGAGGTTTCCGAATATATATAGAACGCCCAAATCTGACTTCGTATGAGGAAGTTATGATTTATCGAAGTTCCGGCTTAGCGGTATACAGCCTATTTTACTCGATTTGAGATCGAGCGGTTGTTAGCCGAAGCAATCTAAATGAGAATCGAAGATCTCATTGTTGGTATCGAAGCGATAAAAAGTTAGGCGAGAACGGACGTTAAACGAAGAAGTTATGAATTTATAACGAAAGTTTCTGTCGCGGCCTATTAAAAATAATTAATAAAAATAAATTCAAAATTAGCCGACGGAGTCTAAACGAAAGTTGTAGAGCGTGGTCTCACCTTCGCGTGGATATAAAGAACGTCGAAAACAGAGTTCGTATGAAGAAGTTATGAATTTCCAAAGTTTATTAATCATTTTGTATTTAAATTTAAATCAAAATTCGGAAGCATTATCCGAAGGAGTCACCGATCTGATCTGAGGTACGCCCCGCGTACTCCGAGGGATGTCGACACTCGCACTCAAGCACTTCGGATACGTAAGCAATGACGTTTTGGGCAGTACGCCCCGCGTAACGCAGTACGCCCCGCGTACTCCGAGGCTCCAGCCTCCTATAAATAGGAACCGAAGGCAGCGGACCCAATTGCCAATTTCTTCTCTTCTCTCTCCCGTTTTGCATAGTTTTGCATGCCAGAAATACCCCGAAGCCCCGGTATCATACTCTAGCCCGAGGCAAGTCCCGAGATCCCGAAGATCCCGAGAAGTGCGGTTCCCGAGTCGAAGCTCTGCCCGCGAGAAGTTCGATTTTTGTGAAGATCTTCCAGATCTGCTGTGGATTACTACTTCTATAAGCCGTAGTGCTGTCCGATCATCTTTTGATCAAGTGAGTGTGTAGTTATTTTCTTTCCAAATACAATAATACGAAGTATTATATATAAAATACGTGCTATGTGTATATATTTGGTTGTGTTATGTGTGAATGAGTATTCACTCTCTTCTATCTTATAGATCTGCTTATTTCTTTATGAGATATGTGTTATGTGTGTGTGCCTCATCTGTTATGTGATATATGTGTTGATTAAAGCATGCTATACAGGTTTTCTTTAAACTATGTATACAAATGTATATTTTTATCTACTAATATGTTGGGTAGAACATGGGTAGATAGTTGGTGTGTAATAAACAGATGAGAGGCCTCGTTGTTGTTTGATTGAGTCATCTAGCGGAGTTTAGATGATGACCACTGGCTATTCTAGACAGTCTTGTGGAAACATTAGCAGGTTCGCCACCTGTAGGTGTTAATGAACTTGGGTGTTCATTCGCTGTACTCCATCCCCCTCATGGTTGCCTTATTTGACTTATATTGCTGAGGTACCCCCGAAGCATGTGTTGTCGCCCCGATGAAATATTCTTAGACTAGGTCCCTTATGTTAGTTGTTTTAGGGACATTAAAGTGAGAATAACGGGAATGGGTAATTGGGTTATTGTTGGTTGGTGAAAATTAAATATGATATTTATTGTGGGTTGAAAACCCTATATGCTCACCAGGCTCCCAAGCCTGACCCACTCAGTTTTAAATTATATTACAGGAAGTGGCGGAAGGGCATGAGATGGATGAACCATCAAGTTGTTTTGTTTACAAGTCTGCATATGTTTATATTTGTTATATGACTTGTAATGTATTCGTTTATGCTTATTGGTCTGTATCGGAACATGACACCCCGAGTTTTGATTATAATGAAAATACATTTCTTTTATGAAATGCTTCGGTAAACAATGTTTTATCATGTTTTGTTTTTGGGAACGAATTCCGCAACTCTTTCAAATCAAAAGGATTTACTCTGAAAATATTTAAAAGCATAAATGAAAATCGGTCTTTTCTGGCCGAGATTTTGGGGATGTCACAGCTACTTGCCGTTGATACTCTCATTCTTCCTTGGTCTCGTACACGTGCATCACATCTCTCTATATCTGGCCTTGACTGCCACTAAACCCAAGTCTCATGTACTCATAATGCATACCCCCATAAGCCAATCCTCTGAACTGTAACTCAAATAGATTGTTGTTCCTCCGAAGACAACACCCAACTCTCCCCTAGTTAGGGTTCGAACCATTGCCATTTGTCATATCGACAGGCTACCCACAGTTTGGTTTACCAGGTACGCCACATACGAACCTTGGAACAAACCACGTAACACTTGATGACCATCTAAATACTGACCAAGCAACTCCAAATACTCCACATCCAAGATGAAAACCTCAGAATCATCCCAATGTGACTTCCTTTAATCACCTGAATTCTCATACCAACACACCGTCAGATTTCCAAACTGTCCCGAATTAGTCACGACTCTCTATTTGGAAATAATGCACAATCACACACATCGTCTCCGATTCCTCAACCAACATTCCATTGCAGGAATTATCATAGGAGCAAGAGACCTCAATCTCGCAGTCTATAGACCACCTAAACCACGAGGGCTGCTGCCCCGATGTACTCCCCTTCATTACCTGGAACTGCTGCTAAAATATTCCTTACTATACTCCACAAAGACATATCATTGTCCTCATCCATCTGAGTCCCCTCTGATGACTCTCTCTCACAGTATAACAAATATCTCGCAGCAAACATACCACATGCACTCTGGTGGAAATATCTCAACTGTACGCTACCCCACAGGGTTTACCGCTCTACTCTGAAACTGGAAGTTTGTTATTCTTTCTGCTCCACACGAGAAGCTAAATTAGTGCTATTCTCGTCACAGAAAGTGACATCTCAACCGTTGGTTGATCACTCAATCCAGACCATAATCCTCCACATTGTGTCATCTCCATTCTTCCTCAAGTCCTAAGACTGCAACTGGAAACTCATCAGTCAACTCCTCAGAATCTGAACTCAATTTTCCTCGCAAGGTACAGTTTATCGAAGCTCAACCGGTATGGAACACTTAGCCCCATAGTCTACCATATATATTCTCAGTTCGAACACCTATCGAGACAACTGGGAAAGACAGAAGCACTAACGACTGCTCATCATGGTACTCGAAACATGTTATCTCTTCTCAGTCAGCTACTAATCATGGTACTCAAACCATGTTATCTTATCTCAGTCTGCTACTAATCATGGTACTCAAGCCATGTTATCTCCTCTTAATCTGCTACTAATCATGGTACTCAAACCATGTTATCCCCTCTCAATTTGCTACTAGTCATGGTACTCAATCCATGTTATCTCCTCTCAATCTGCTACTTAGAACCTCTGGAATTCTCCCTGTTTCGAGTATGGATCCTCTACTTTCAGTAGTATGGGCCCATACTACATTCCACATCTACCCATACCTTCCACACAGATCGTCCCAGATTTCCTAAGTAATTGCTCAACCTCCTCGATCACCAATATCATTACACATGTTTTCTCTCCAGTGAGTACTCTCCCTTATCAGCGTACTCATCTGACTAAGGTCATTCCCTAGGCTCTTCCTAGGTTCTCACACTTCTCTGCCATCAGCTGCTGAAGAACTCCTTATGATGCCAGCCATCTACCTCATGAATATCGTCATATTCACTTAGTAGCTGTCTCCCATCATCAAGAGTTCCACAAAGCACAAAGCAAGCAACATTTTGGCGTTGAATCACCTCCACCAACACATAACACCACTCTAGTATACACTTCACTTGCTCTATCCACAACTCAAAAGGCATCACCGAACTCAAGCCATCGTACCTCTCGTGGTATCTAACTACTCTTCTCAGTAGACCCCTCATATGCTCATCTAGGTATCTCTCCTAGATTATCCCTCAACTCATAACTTTTTGTAAGTGATTTATGCTAAATACTCCTACTCAGCATATACTCAATGAAAATAACAGATATCAGCAACTCCTAGGCTAAGGAATCATAAATCAGGCAACTCTAGACCTAAATCTGAAATACCTAGCCTATCCTCTAGCATGCATCCCTAATATCTCATAACACAAATAAGTAAGGGTATTTTGGGAAATCACCGTTCGGGCTCCGGCTAATTGTACACATTGGTCCAACTCATTTTTCTCTTTAAACTCTTTCTCGTATTTAGAAAAATCATTTCTTTTGAAAAATTTTCTCGAATCCTCAGTTTGAGTCCAGACACACCCAAAGGTACATCTGAATCCCTCAAACCAAGGCTCTGATAACAACCTGTAACACCGTAAATTTTCAAATTAATTTTTCATTTAAATCACATTAATCTAATTAGAACAATCACAAAAAATCTACAGTTTATATCCAGTTATCAAAAACATATGTTCAAAAGTTATTTATAGCACAATCCAGGATCCTCCAAAACAAATTTCCAACTCGTGTGTATACAATCAATCCAGGATCCTGAGAGATACCTGAAACACATAACACATAACACAGTAAGCACGAAGCTTAGTGAGTTCCCCAAAATACTATATGCACAAATAATAATCCTCTAATGGCTATAAATCGACATGAACTCTCTAGTATCATGCGTCTCGGTGAGGACCCTCCGGTCTCACGACTCGGTATGGAACCTCCGGTCCTATGTCTCAGTGAAGACCCTCCGGTCTCACAACTCGGGTGGATCCTCTGGTCCTAACTTAGTAAAGCTCAGAATAATACACAACATAAATCACAAAGGCATAATTTAGGATATCACAATACTCAATATAACACATAAGACCCTCCGGTCACACAAGGATTACCACTCTAGGTAAATTAGAGTGAGAAGACTCACCTCGTAAGCAAGTAAGTAATAATCTCTCGCACGAATCTCGAACTAGCCTCCGCCTAACACATAATATTCTACTCTCTAATTAACACTTAAATCACGACTCGAAATAACTTGGTTATTCTCTCTCTTAAACTCTTGGAATGGGTAAAAGACCATTTTACCCCTCCATGGTCCCCATAATCCCTGTCTTGACTAAACCCTAAAGTCAACACTCGAGTCAACAGTCCATGTGGAACCGACTCATTGATTGCAACTACATGACTCGCCGAGTCCCCGTTGTTCCTTCAGAGTTGTCACAAAAACCCAACTTAACTCATCAAGTTGTCTCATCAACTCGTTGAGTTACCTATGTCCAAACTCATTGGGGAAAACCCTAGCGAGTCGACTCATCGACTCGTCTAGTCCTTTAAGTCTGTTTTATCATTCAGACGTTTTAAGGCAGAAACACCACCCAAACTCTAGATTTATCCTCCCAAGGCTGAGATACCATGTAAAGGTGCAAGCTTTATGTCCATGTAGATCTAGAAGGGCTAAACTCATCAAAACAAGGCTTTACAAGGACATTAGGTCATGTAGGTTGTCCTAAGCTTGATAAAGCTTGAGTCTCTCAGTCCAAGGGACCTCTTACTATCTGGATCTGAAGTCTCATCTCCATATTATGCTCAAAATCATAAATGACTCAAAAAGAAGCTATAAAAGCCATAAAGTCATAAATAAGGGGATCTAGTGTTAGAATGATCAAGGCAATGACTTGTTACCTGAAATAGGATGCCAAATGAAGTAGATAACAGATCCTCAGCCTCCCTTCTGATCCAAGCTCCTGAATCCTCAAGTCTCTTCAAGAATCCCACCAAAATAAGCATCTTAACCCTCACACACACACACACACACACACTCTCAAGAAATGGTTTAGCTCACTAGGGTTTGTTCTCTAGACATGGAGAATGATGAGGGAGGCGGGGTGGAGGCTTAGAGTCCTTTAAATAGAGTGAAAAACCAAAATAATTAGGGTTTCCTCAAACCACTCCAACTCGTCAAGTTGGCCTTTCAACTCGTTGAGTTGGTCATAAAACTCATGCGACCAACTCAACATCTACTCGATGAGTCTGGACCTCCAACTCGTCGAGTCACCCAACTAGAATTAGATATATACAATAAATAAAATTTGTAACTGTAGTTTGGGTTGTTACAATAACCTAATACCCACATCCGAAATGGCCCAAATCCTTCCTTTCCAAAGGCCCTAAACCCTATGGCAATGATAATTGGGTCGTAGCACCGATCAGCGAAACACTTTCAAAACCAGATGTTACAACTCTCCTCTACTTAAATTTGATTTTGTCCTCGAAATATGTCCTTAATAACACCCATATCCCAACAACCGATATGAGGAATCCAACCGATGATTCTACACGTGAATCAATCTTCTCAAAACAACGAAAAGCAAAACCGAACTTCCATCCCGGAGAAAGCGAACTTCAAGCTTACGAAAACCACTTATGCCTTTCCTGAGTCTGAATCCCTTACTGGTCTATCTCCCTGACAGACTTCCCCCGCATAACCATCTACAGAACAATTATACTTGACAGAAGGCTCAGATAATCCTTCGAGTAGAAGATTCATCCCTGCAACGGTTAGACTCAGACGAGAGCTACGCAACAGGGTAAAATCAATTACTCTATGATTATCTAATCCAATTGTAAGTGTATTACACTTCCGATCAACAAGCTACTCCACACACAAGAATCCTCACATCATTACTTTTTCCTGTACATCCTGTAGTCTTTTATCTACTGTCTGAATGAGCGGATACCACCCATGTCCTAACTTATCTGTCAACTATCAGGGATACCAGATTCCCACCCGTTTTTTGAGCCAATGAACACCCTCTCATTCGCTCACAATGACTTCCAAGGAAAACTCCGGCTATCAAAAATTTCCCTATCCACATTGCCGTTCTTGGCTCTATAAATCCTAGGAACCCCGACCCCATATCTCGACCCAACGGTCTCTGTCAGGTCCCACCTGCATTGATATAAGCACACGAGCCTTGCCCACGGGTCCCACCCAAACTACATCATGGATAATTCTTGCCCATATGTCTCACCTATTTGGGTTACATGGGTCCAGCTCCACCTCGTATCCCACGACCTATCCTTTCCTGATTCTGATCCCTCTGTTTCCTTTCCATAATCCTACGAATTGACCCACCTGGGCCTAGCTTTATCCGACTGAACCTGTAAATGCTACGGTTGTCCCGAAGTTGTAGAAAACTTCCATCCTATCTGCCTGCTGGTGAATGTTGCGGCTATCCCAAAGTCTTACAACACTTCCCACGCTAACTCAACAGATGAACATGGTCTTACTGCGGATCACCAATCCGAGCACATCCAAAGTCGAACACTCACGCGGTCTGGCATCCTGACTGAACACGCTTCCTGATAGGAATTCCTAACCTGATTCACTAACACTAGGTATCAAACACCAACAAGACGTGAATCCAACGTTGGGAAGTTTCATGAACTCCCAACTCACACACTTCTCAATCCCCACAGCCACATGGGCCGCCTTCCTCCCCTGATGAGAATGCGAACTTACCCTAGTTTTGCATCTATTTCTGTCAAGATTACCCGATTGGTTCTCCCCCACGTAGATTCAACTAAGTCCTCATGGAACACATAGTGATTTGAGGATTCCAATCCTTCCCACCTTCCAATGATCAGCTGTTAACCATTTCCACTCCTAGATACTAGTATTCCAAATTAACCGATACTAAAGCAGTATAAACCCTGAAGGCTAGCCGGACACTCTCTGAGTACCAATCACACTTGCTAGCTACCACAACTTAAGCACCTACTATATAAAGAGAAGATCTTGAACCACTACTCTAGGTTTCATGGTATGCAGATGGCATATAATCTGAACATAAGCAGAAAATATAACTCCAAGATACACTTACTCATACCGATGCAAAAGAATAGCAATAAAATCATAAATTAAAATTGACAGGAAAGAAAAAGATACACACCTGGAACATTAGAAGCCACTCGCGCCTCCTCTGTAGTCAGTTGGAAAGCCCTGCTCCTCATCACAGGCACCTCTTCCCGACCCTGATGGCTGTTGGTGATCCTCAAAGTCGTAGGGGCAGGTGCCATCACCTGTCACACTATAGCCAAACTCAGACATTGGGCCTTCTTGTGGCCCTGCTGACTGCAATGAAAGTAGATCAGGTTTGATCCTTGGGTGGTGTTAGCAGTATAATCCTTGCTATAATGACCGACCCGACTGCACTTGAAGCAGCCAAAATCACTACCACTGCCACTCCTACACGCACCCTCGTGTGTACTGTCGGACTTGCAATAATGGCTACGATCTTGATGACCCATCAATCTAGAATCCGATGTCTTGGGCCTCCTCCCAGATCATGTGGATATCTGAACCTTGTCTTCCTTTCTCTTCCTCTCTGCTTCCAAGTCGATCTCCCTCTCCCTTGCTCGAGCAATCATATCCCCCAACGTCTTGCAGCTAGACCGGCTCAAAATCTGTCTAATGTCGCTCCTCAGTATCTCATGGTACCGATTCTTCTTTATATCCTTACCCGCCACATAATGTAGAACAAGAAGGGCCCTCTCCGTATAATTAGTGGTGATCTCAGCCACCATCTCAGTAGTCTGCTGGAGATCCTAGAACTCCCACGCTAGCTGTTGCACCTCAATCACTGGTGCAAATTTGGCTCTGAACCTGGCCGAAAAGTCACCCCATTTCATCGCATCAATAGCGACATCATCTCCAATAGCATGTACAACCTCCTCCCACCAATCACGTGCTCTGTCCTTCAAAATACAAGAGGCAAGTCGGACCTTGTCCCCCTCGGGACATTGGCTAGTACAGAAGGTGTTAGTGACATTTTCCAACCACCTGTTGCTAGCAATCGGGTCCCTAGCCCCATGATAGTTCGGAGCTCCACAAGCTCTGAACTCCCTGAATTTCAACGTGTGCGCCCCCATCATGGCCACCATCTAGGTGCGGAATGCACCCAACCTCTCATAACAAATCCCCAATATACCCTCCTTGACTGTACCGAAGATCATAGGAGTCTGGTCAATGATATTGCGCATAATATCAGTTGAAATGAACTCTCTCATCTGATCATCAAGATGCCAGGCTCCAGATCCTGAGCTTGATCCTTCGCCTGTGCCAGAACTGCCAACTGGTCTAGTACGTAGCGTCACCATGCTTCAACATATCTTAACAACCATTAGAATACTCATCACTATCGAGGTATCACACACACACACACTACAAATTTCCTGGTTTATCTCAGCCCTCCTTGACTCGAGTAAGGATCCTCTGCTTTTAGTAGTACGGGCCGATACTACCTTCCACATTTATCCGTACTTTCCTCAAGAATTACCCTGACTCCACTAAGTCCCTTTCACTACTACTGCTCCCAACACTAATCTCATCCTAGGCTTACCCTAGGGTAATCTCCGACCCACTCTTCGCCATCAGTTGCATAAGAAGTCCCTATTACCTTTCCCTAACTAGCTCGCAAATACCATTAAATATTACTAAGACTAGATAACTCTACAAATGAGAGGTCACTCCCTACAATGGTTAGACTCAGACGAGAGCTGCGAAATAGGGCTAAACCTAACCTTCAGAAATTATTTAGTCCTTGTAATATGTAACTTAACATATTCATTTACTAGTTAGTTAAAGAAAACTAGAACTCATAAAAGCACAAAGCAAGCAACATTCAGGCATTGAGTAAAAAAAACCAAGCATATCCTAATCAGGCCATCATATCAATGACTAATCAGTACTAGCATGCAGTTCAATAAGCTCATATAGTAGGCATACAAGGCATTCCTCCTAGATCCTTAGCCATAATCTAGCAAACATTTCACATATTCACAATTCATATCATAACATAAATGTGTATGGGTAATTTGGGAGAACTTACTTGAGCTCGACTGATTGCATGCACGACACATTTTTTTCTCTTTTTGAAATCCTTTTTATAAAAGTGATTTTCTTTTGAAATTTTTCATACCAAGTCCTCAGTTTGAGTTCGTACATACCCGAGAGTGTGCTCGAATCTCTAAAACCAAGGCTCTGATACCAACTTGTAACATTCCAAAAATACGGTCCAAAATTTTCATTTTTAATTATCTATAAAACTATAGTTATCAAAATATCACATAAAAATCATAAGTCATTGTTTCTCAAAACATCATAATCATCTATCAAATATATCAGAGAAAAAAATATCCCATGCTAAAATCATGGTGTGTGAACTGTAGTCATCCCGAGCTCTTCCCCTTGCTGCCAGAAGTACCTAAAACCAAAACTAAAAGCTATAAGCACGAAGCTTAGTTAGTCTCCCCAAACTACCACATACCATACACATAATCACATATATTGGCCCCTCGCCCCTTCATCGGGCCCCGCCTGGCATCGGACAGTGTCCGAAATCAAGCCCCTCCTGGCATCGAGCCCCGCTCGGTATACATATATGTTTCTCCCAGGCCCCGCCTGTCACTGGTCCTGCCCGCTATACACATAAAATCATTATCATATAATCATGATAGCACATAAAGAATCATACACAATACTACATGTTCCAGTCCTAAAGCCTCGCCTATCATGGGCCCCACCCCTACTCTGCTAATGATGAGATATGGAACCCCGTCCAGACTCAGCTAGTGATGAGATAAGAGACCCCACCCACACTAACCTCCCTACCATGCACATACAAGTATCACATACACAACAAGTATAACTAAACATACATACCTTCATCGGGTACCACCCAATATCGAACTGTAGTCCGGAAACATACATATAAACATTCCTCGGCCCCGCCCGACATCAGACCGTAATCTGGAAAGCATACCGACATTCCTCGGGAATCAGCCGACATCTCACCATGATCTGGAAACATACAAATACAGACACATGCAAGAATCACGAAGATATCAAGCAGACCAACATTCCTCGGACACCGCCCGATACCGAATCGTAATCCAGAAACATATAAACATAAATATGGGTGGGCATTGGTGCCTTCAACTCGTTCCTATAAGAGGAAACTCACCTCAGATGCTCAACCTCACTGCACAAAATCCTTAGCTACAGCCCTGTCGACTCCCCGAGGTGACAATTCCAACATATCATCCAATTTGCAATTGGTCCCAACCAAAATCCATTGTCCTTACTTGGGGTGAAATGACCATTTTCACCCATGGCCCAAAATCAAAACCAATTAAGGCCCAAACTATAAATCCATGAAAGCCCATTAATGGCGTAGTTTTCCAAATTGGGCCCATACTCCTTATTGGGCCTTATCCCAAGGTCTAATCCTCCATTTAGTCTAGAACAAAAGTACTTAGATAGTCAATTAGGGGCTAAGAATCATGGCACAACCAGATAGCCCAAACCCGAAGCCTAAAGTCCGAAGTCCAAATAGAGGCGTACGTGGGGCGTACCCTCATGGTACGTTAGGCATACCCTCATCACACATTGACTGTCCACGGGGTCATTGACTCGGTACGTAGGGCGTACGTTAACCTACACGGGGCATACCCACAGATCTTCCAACTCCTTTTTGTGACTTAACCAATTAAGCACTTTGTGTCTAAACTTCAGTAAATCACCAAATGAAGCTCTTAATGCATAAAGTCGGCACCTTTATGCATTTGCATGGCTCAAAGGGACCCACTGACCTACTTAACCCATTAATATTCATCTTAATCCATCTAGCACATGCTTGGACCATATCTAATCCTAAAGCAACCCTTTTTATCAACTGATGATCACAGATCTGCTAAGAGTGGCAACCCAAAGCTTCTAGAGTGGTGTCTAACCACTAGATCTTACTCATGAGGTCAAAATGGGACCAAAAACCCACATACTCATAAATATCAACTTCTAGTGAGCAAGCTCAGAACTTTTTACCTTCTATCAGCAGAAACTGTAGCAAGAAGTCAATTTACAATTATACCATTGGCCTCCAAAGACAATATCAAACACTTGGATCTCGTATACCCTAATACCTACATCCGAAATGGGCCAAATCCTTTCTTTCCAAAGGCCCTAAACCCTGTGGCAATGATAATTGGGACGCAACCTCGATTAGCGAAACACTTTCAAAACCACGTGTTACACAAACTCAGCACAAAACCTGGTCGAGAAGTCATCATGTGACATAGCATCAACAACATCATCACCCATCTTACCACCAACCTCTTCCTACTAATCACGTGCCCTGTCCTTTAATAGTTAGGAAGCATATCTGACCTTTGCCTCCTCGGGGCAGAAACTCGTCCTGAACGCCTTAGCCATATCTACTAACCACCTCCTACGAGTACTGGGGTCCCTCTCCTCATATAACGTAGGAGATCCACATGCATGGAACTCACAGAAAGAAAGAGTGCGAGCTCTGATGATAGCCATAAACTCAGCACGGAATACACCGGGTGTTCATCCAAGATCTCTAATATCCCCTCCTTGACCTAACCAAAGATCACAGGTGTATGCTCCAAAATACCACGAGTAATCTACGATGAGATGAACTCTTGCATATGCTCGCTAATCGGCTCAGTACCTGCACCTGAGCCGCAACTAGAACTAGAACCAGAACCAAGACCATAACCATAACCTCCTCCGGGAGTGCTCATCACCAAACTAAAATACAACATGCCAAAGATCATAACATACCAATGAATCCTCTTCCCATAAGCTTCTTAGATTTTCTAAGACTCTCCCTGATTCAAGTATGGATCCTATTCTTTCAGTAGTACGGCCCCACTACTACCTTCCACACCTATCCATACCTTCCTCAAGGATCATCCACAATCCTCTAAGTCACTTCTTAAACCGATGCACTAAAAACTCACTAAATCGCACCACTAAACCCACTGAAGCAAATCATAGGTTCACCTAGGTTCCCGACCTCACCCAACCCTCAGCTGCTGAAGGACTCCCACCAATGTCAGCTAGTTTCCTCGTGAATATAGTCACATGCAACAGAGATCACATAATCCTTCGAGTAAAAGACTCAACTCGAAAACGGTTGGACTGAAACAAGAGTTGTACAATAGGGTGAAATCCATCACTCTAAGATTATTTAAAATGTGCCACATGTGACTTAGCATATTCACTTAGCAGTCAGTTCACATCACTAAGAGTCCCACAAAGCACAAAGCAAGCAGCATTCAGTCAACGGAAAATCTAACCAACATACACTAATCAAGCCATTATATCCACTTATCTGGAATCCCTACTAGCATGTAATTCTAAAGCTCATACAATTAGGCATACAAAGGCATCTCTCCTATCATATAATACTGAGCATATCCTTAACCCTAATCTAGCATGCAATTCTCATAATCATATCATATATCATAACAAACATGTATTGGGATTCTAGGAACTGCTTACTTGAGCTCGAACGATTGCATGCATCAGACCCCTTTCTTTGATTAAAATTTTCTTTTTAATTAAATGTTTGTTTTATAAAAAAAAATTCACCAAACCCTCAATTTGAGTTCATGGACGCCTGAGAGTATGCCCGAATCCTTCAAACCAAGGCTCAGATACGAACTTGTAACATCCCGAAAATCATAGGGTAAAATTATTATTTTTTTTATATAATAAAAACACTCTTGTAGCTTTTATTCAAAAATTTAAAACCATATCAAAACAAAATAATTATCAGAGTTCATTTCGAAAATCACATATTACGGAAAACACGGGTGTATGTGTTGTGATCAAGCCATGCCCTTCCCTTTCGAACCGGAAGTACCAGAAACCATAAACCACAAACTGTAAGCACAAAGCTTAGTAAGTTCCCCAGATACCACACACCATACATATCAAACGAGCTATACATATCATATATACCCAACAATCAATAAAAGTGATATGTGCCAACCATAGTCTTGCCATTATGTCACGAGCCGTATCTTGGTCTTCCTGGCCAGGCCGGGGGCCAAAAACTTGGCTCTTACAGACAAGTGCCAGGGTCCACCTCCTGGTTTTCCATGCAAGCATCACAAAGACAACTAGCATACAATTTACACTATTTAACTAATTAACTGCCAGAGTTTGGACTTTGGTCTTGCATACAGTTTTCCAGGAGCGAGCTCCTGGTCTTTCATACAAAATGGCAAGGGTTACCCCTGGGTATTCCTATAATAAATAAACAAAATGGGTCGACATTGGTGTCTTCGACCCATAGAACAGCGAGGAGACTCACCTCAAATGTTGAAGCTCACTGAACAAAATCCCCAGTTGCTGCCCTGACGACTCCCCGAGCTACCAAAAAAAATTAACACCCAATTAGCAATTGGGTTCCAATCTATGGTCCACAACCCATACTTGGGGTAAAATGACAATTTTAACCTTGGCGCAACTTTAACCAAAACCGAGGCCCAAATCCATAAACCAAAAAGGCCCAAAACAAAAGATCCATAAAGGCCCACTGATGGCCCAATTTTCCAAATTGGGCCCAACCCCCATATGGGTTTTATCCAAATTCCAATAATTTCCTTAGTCCAAAAAGTTGATCTCAGATGGCCCAAAAGGCCCAAAACAACAAGCCCAAATATGTGAAGCCCAAAAACACAACAAGGCCAAATCCCAGCTGAAACCTATACGCAGGGCGCACACTCAGTATATTGGACGTACTCGACGAATCTAGATTGCAACCAAGGACTAGGTACGTTGGGCGTATGTTGAGTTACGTAAGGGATAACCTGGCTTATTCCAAAACTTGTTTTATGGCTTAAACCACTTAAGCACTTTGCACCCAAACTTCATAGAACCTTAAAATAAAGCTCTTAATGCCTAAAGTCGGTACTTTTATGCAATTTCATGACTTAATGGGACCCAACAACCATCTAAATCCATTAAGTCCCATTATAAACCAACTAGAACATGCATGGACCAAAAGTTAGGATCAAGATACCAATTTTACAAACTTATAAACTCAGAAAGGGTAAGATCTAGCAATCTTAGCTCCTAGAGTGGCTCGAGCTCACAAGGAGGACTCAAAACCCAAAAATAAGCACAAATCTAGCCCTCAACCCATAAAACATAACAAGAAGCCAAGGTATGAAGTCGATACCTTAAATGAGCTAGAAATGAATCCAAGAGTGTGGATCTATAAGTCTTCCTTTTAACAAAATGCTAGCACCAAGAAACCTTTCCTTGAAAATGAGCAAAAGCACACCAAAAAGCATACTTTGATCTCTCAAACACTCAATGAGAGGTTAGGGTTTCTAAAATGAGGCTAGAAGTCAGTAGAGGCTGAGATGAAACAACCTTAAACTTATAAGGATATTTAAATAGTTCCCAAAACCTAAAAGTTAGGGTTTGACACTCTACTCATTACGCTAGGTGTACTCACCCTGTCACCCAAGCACATGTCACTTACCATGCACACATAGAACTGATTTGAAAAACTTTTCCATTAAGGGCCATTTCAGCTATAATTTCAAATTTCCCTAATTTCCTTGTCTTTAGTCCGTTTCAAACAAACCTTATCTCCATGGAAAGGTGTTGAGAAGCCCTACACTCTGAACAACTCACCATAGCCTTAAAACTTCGCAAACAAAACCCAAAAATTCAATAAAGACCGAGTTATGAAATTAGGAATATACCCTTGGGCTTCAAAAACACCATCAAACACTTGGATCACTTAAACCATAACACCCACATCCAAAAAGGTCCAAATCCTTTCTTCCCCAAGGCCCTAAGACTCATGACAACTGGTGATTGGGCCGCAACCCTGAATGATGAAGCAAATCCATAACCGAGTGTTATAGAAGAGGGTGCTTATTGTTAGTAAAAGATATATTTTCGATATGGAGGGTTCCTTTTGAACCAACTTTTGTCTGGCGGAGTCTAGTGTCTGATTTGCAACATGTCTTCTACGTGATGGAGCTAGGGGTTAGTGGTGCGAGGTTGTTGAGAGTATCGAATAAGGTGCCTTCGAGTCTATGATATGGGAGGATTTTTTTCACCATATTCAATAAAGAGTTCGTTCAGGTGATTGAGGTTCAACAGTTGGCCTGAGAGTATTTGGCACTTGAGCCGACTACGAAGTCGGTAGCCGAGATCACCGCCAAGTTTAGAGAGGGAGCATTGCTTTGACCATAGTATGCAACTACGGAGGAGATGAGGGTGACTCACTACCATGATATGTTAAGGAAAAAAAATTAGGAGCACGTGAGCATCTCAAGTCATAAGATACTTCCCGGTTTAGTGGAGGCATCTAGGGAAAGAGAGCTTGAGTTGGAGACCCAATGAAAAAAGAGGAAGCAAGATCAGATTCATGCATCAATAGCCACCATGAATAAAGTCATTCTGACTAAAATTTAGTCAAGAGATCGAAAGAATCATGGATTTTTCAGTAGGTATGAGTTGAATCATTGGGGTATTTGTCGTGTATTGGTTTCTAGGTGTTTCAGATGCGACTAGTAGGGTCACTACAACTGGGACTGTAGTTAGAGGGGGTCAAGGGTATGTTTCTTTTACAATCATCCATGTCATGTTAACGCTAATTGTTATCAGAGAAAGGATACGGTGGTTTTTGGATTCGAAAACTTTAGCTTGGCTATTATCGGATGGACAACATACGACAGTTAGAGTCCCAAGGGTCGGGGTTTGAGTTATCTGATTTCATTAGTATGGTCAGATGTAATATTCGTTGGTGTCTTTAGTTTCTTTTATTCATACATTCATTGTTTAGTTGTAATCTTGAATGATCTATTGAATGGTAATGTCATAAGAAACTTCTGTTCTATTTTGAATGATTATGCGTGGTTGTACTGTTTTTGTTGTTGTGAGGTTATAGATGTGTGTTGGAACGTTTTGGTCTTTGTTTGAAGGATTGAAATTCTCTTATGCCTTTTGATTTCAGGTGTGTTGTAGAAATCATGTGATGAAGTTGTTGGATTATCATGGAAATCTGAATGGTTATCGAGTCAGCGGAGTTTAGCCAATTCCAAATGGGGGAGAATTAATTATTCATATGAAGGATTTTAAAGTGCAGGTCATCCTGAAGTTTCTTATTGAATATTTAAAGAATAGTAGATTCAGATTGTTTTCAAAGATGAGGATTATGCAAGGAACATTTTCCAATAGTCTGTTGTGACCAAGGAAGTGGATGTAGAGGATTCACGGTTATCTCATCTTGAAGACTAGAAGCTTCGATAGTAGCGTAAGATATAGTTAGTGAATAGGCTCAGGTCAAGGGTTGTGTGACGGCCTCTCTACATGTTCTTGTTTGTTGAAGATGTTGGGGATTAAAGCATGATCCAAACACATGATGAGGCCTAGTAGACTATGACTTCATTTTGTTTAAGATTATGTTGGCTTATCTTTGTAGTATTGTATAAAATACCATGACGGGTACCATGGTAGCCATATGAAAGACCATGACGAGAACCATGGAAAGAAAGACTGCAACGGGGGATGTAGCAATGATAGTGATTTTAAGACTTTGGGTAGACCATAGCATTCACTTATGTTGATTCACATATTTCATTGTTTGTTTATTTATTCCTTCTTTTAGACTTCGAGGTTATTAGAGCTATTTTGATGCATAGGCTAGGTTTTCCTTTGTCCGTTGGGATTTTGTCAGAGTTTCATTGTGTTTCGCTGTGTGACATTGTTGGCTTCAATGGTTCGTCATTGATTTCATTCTCTGGTTATCAATTAAGAAGGCACGAGACCAGGATTGCTTTTGGTCGTATCAGATCTGTGAGTTTTTGGTCAACATAGTTGATGTATGGGGGTGAAACTATCTAGCTATAATCCAGGCATGATCTTGAAGTTTTCAAACTATGGATACGGAAGTTACTTCTTCTGAATGTTGGTTAGTTGCAGCCTGATGGTGTTCGTTCTTTGTTAGGTTGCATGCTTCTCGCTGAGGAATGATTTGACATTGGTGCCAATAAGGGCTTGTCTATTCAGGGTTCTATTCCAATTTTGAATTGGAGGAGATCTCTGTTGTATTAGTGTCTAAGTCCATAACTATAATTGGTATGTACTTGACCTGATTTGGCATGGTCCATTTGAATTGCATGGCATCGAAACAATTGGATAGACAAAATGAGAAAAAGGATAATTATGATTTATATTAATATATTATAATCATATTATTTAATTAGTATTGATAAAGAATTAATTTAGAATTGATTTAGTGATCAAAAGGAACTAATTAATCATGGACTCTTATATATAACATGGGCCAAGTTCATTTAGGTTGGGCTAAGCTTTCATGGATAGTCCATGCAGTGTTTAACCCATGGATCCTATGCAAATGAAAGGTCATAGGTATTAGGGTTTACATGAATGTAACCCTAATCCTCCACACTATATAAAGAGGTCTATGGTTCATGAAATGTGTGTTAAGGACTAGTATATAGTACACAATAGGGAAACACCAATTTCATAACTCTGAACCTAAGTATTCTTCTTCTCAAGTTCTTCCAAAGGTTTTTGGTGTTCTGTGAACCATTTGAGGTGCAACACTTGGGGCACTAAGCTCTTAAAGGTTCAAGACTTCAAGCTCCACCAAAAGGTATATCATTCTACTAGATTCTTGTATTGTATATACTTCATATTATGCTAGTTAAGATGAAACCTTGGAATATTGAATATGTGCATGTATAATAGAGAAACGTAGATCCAAGGTTTATAGGGTTGCATGTACACCATAGGAGTGTTAGAATGCTTAAACCCATCAGTGGTATCAGAGCCTAGGCTTGTTTTCAATTATACCTACTGATATAAGCTGAAAATCGAAGTTTATATGTTGTCTAGTCAACTGACTCACCGGGTCCATTAAGGGATTCAACGAGTCCATGTTCATCGAAATCGTCGAGTTGGTTCATGCACTTGACGAGTTGGACCCCCTGACAGCATATCTTCGAGTTTTAAGGTTGGAATTGGTCTAGAATCATTACCTTAAACTGTTTTGGACTTATAAAACCTATTTTTGATGTGGTAAACCAATTTCAAGGTTATTATCAATATTTCAAGTTTTTTGTGTGTTTATGTCATTCTTGAAATTGTTTGCACACTTGTTCATACACGTATGAGTTATGATAGATCATCGGAATTATTTGCAAATTGTTGTTAGTTAATTCCTGATCTAAATGTGTTTTAATGGAGTCCATAATTTGTCATCAAGTTATGGATTACCAAAAGTCATTTCTTTTAAAGATCCACTAAAAGCCATAGGTTACATAATTGAAGAGTCTTTTCTCATAAATAGTTTTATGGACTCCATAACTTGTCCTCAATTTAAGGACGTTCAAGAGTCTCTTCATTAAAAGTTTTAAAAACCTTAAATAAACTCATAATTTATGAAAAACCAAAAGGTTTTGAGTTGTTCAGAAGTTGCCTTCAAGTTTTGGAATTTGTAAAGTTTCCCTTCATGAATACTTTAATTCCAAGTTAAACCCTTAGCATTTTAAAAGTTAAAATTTAACCCTTATACTATTATAATATTAATAGTTAATAGTTATATATATATATATATATATATATATATATATATATGTATAAGAACAAAGTCATTCTTACTATTAGTAAGCCTCATTCAAGAAGCTGGTCTATAAGGGGGGGGGGGTATAAGGTTATTGCCTATAAAATGGCAGTTTAATGGGTGTCCACTCTCAACCACCTCTTCCTTGACTGGTGGAGGGTCGTTAGTCGAACGTGTTTGAAAAGACTCTAATTCTCCATTCATTATAAGTATAATTATAAATATAAAGTAACTAAACCTTTTATAAATTCCCAATCTTAGTTACTTTAGGAAAATGTGAATTTGTTACTAACCCATGAAGTTACACTTTTCATTTTGCTCAAGTCGTTAGTGGAGCGTGTGTGGTTAACCGGCACACAAACTTGGATTTAACAAGGTTGGCAAAGGGTGGCTTAAGGTTTATCATAGAATCAGTGGAGCACATGTAGTTCACTGGCACATTAATTAGGTGATAAAAATTAAGAGTATCAAGTATATTTGCATGGTTAGTCACACCTTGTTTGTGATCCTCGGCATCCCTGTCACAAACTTGAGAGGGCACAATCGAGATTTAAACATTCCATTAAAAAGTTCAATGAATCTCAAAAGATCTAGGAGTTTCAAATCTAGTTAAAACCTAATAAATTATTTAATTTTTCATGGTGGAAATTGGTGAATCGTGATTCACCTACCTTCAAATATTTTATAGATTGGATTACGGCATCCCTCTTCCACGTTATAAAATATTGTGTTGGCTCCTAGCCTTAATATTTCATATTGGGTGTTCTATTAAGGACTTAAATCAACTAACTTGAATTTCTCCCATTGTAGATGTCTGGTTCAGACAACTATGATCTTCATAAATCTCATGGAAATCATACTTCTCTTCCTACACCTCCTCCAATTATTCTTCCTGACCAACAAGCTTGAAGACTTGAAAATTTCAAGATCACTCAAGCCCTGATTGCAATGAAACATAAAGATGGAAGACCTGTGTGCACTCATGTCTTAGGAATGAAGTCACAAATTGACAGGTTGAGAATGTTGGGTGTCATTGTCCCAAGGAAGTTGGCTATTGACTGGGTTCTTCAGTCACTTCCTGAGTCGTATAGTGAGTTCTTTAAGAACTACTATGTGACAGATCACGACATGACCCTAATAGATCTATCTTATTTGCTTGTTGCTGCTGAATCAGAAATGATTTGGCGCAATGGTCAAGAAAATATGGGTGTAAGGTGTATTTCTCAAACTTCCATGGACATTGACAATGGTAACATTCGAAGTCTAGAAAAGCTTTCTCTTCCCAGTGGAAAGGGATCGGCCTTGGTCAACCCGGTTGACCAAAAGGTAAAGGGAAAAGATAAGTCTGTGATAGTCTCGTTTACCATTCCCAAAGAGTCTATATGTTTTCATTGTCAAGAGAAAGGGAATTGGTTGCGAAGCTGCTCTGGCTACCTGAAATATCTGAGAGAAGGAAGAATCAAAAAGTTTGACTCCGCTTCAAGTAAATCGACTATCTAACTCTGTTAAGATCCTAATTGATGATTCTTAATACAAAATGTTACTCGGTTACATTTTGATGTTTGGCAGGATCAAGCAAAGGGAAGGAAACTTAAAAGAAGAGTATGTTGAATCTGATCGCGAAGATGGATTTCAATCGCATGGTTCAAAGACCGGATTCTTGAGCTACTACTTAGGAGTTATGATAGATTGCTAGGAAATATGTAAAAGCATAGTTTTCATTTAAAGTTGCATTGTAAGGAAAAAAATTCCGCATTTCAATAAAAAAATTGTTTTATTTTATATCTCCTTGCAATGGCATTTATGGAAAATTGATTTTTGTATGTTTCTAGCAATAATGGAAATATGAATTTTATTCTTTCATTTGTGGTAATGTCTAAATTTACCAAATAAGGAAAGATTCTCACCCCAAAATTTTCAATTGGACCGAAACTTGGAATCGTGAAAGTTGTATGATGAATGAGAATTTTCATCTTTGGAAACTTAAGACTAATTCCTTGTTCACATGTATATGTGAGTCAAGTGAAGGACTAAGGGATTGAGTACACATTCTTGTGCACTGGCAAAGTCCACAACAAAAGATCGATAAGACTATTTGTCATGATTTACTATAGTTTAGTAAATATGGTTATACTTACAAGTTTAAGTATAATTTTGCAGCATTGGAAAAGTTTCGATGTATGGCAGAACGAATGAGAAGAATCAAATTTGGCAGAAAGTTAAAAGTTTCTCAAATCTGAAAAGATGGGAGAGTACTTTAGTATCATGTTTTATGATCATCTTAATGATTGTGAGACCATATCACAATTCATCCTCTAAGGACATCTTAGTGCATTCTTATGTATAAGAAGAGGAGTCATGAATTATTGAAGTGGTTAAATCAAGAAGATGAGTCATACTTCATTCCAAAACAAGTCTTAGAGTCATAATCCAAGATTGTAAATTGATTGACACATCTTCAAGAAGGTTTATTAACACTTGTCAAATGTAAGAGTAAAATGTGTTCTACTCTTGTACATTTGAAATTGGTAAGTTGTGATGTTATGGGTAAAACAAAGACCAACTAAGGCCAATTGTGTGAGTGTTTGTCTTGATAAGAATCCGCACTATCTCTTGAATATTTGTTTGTCAAGGAATGGGTCTTGGCAAGAGAGTCTTATATGTCAAGAGGACAGTGGGAGTCTAAAAGATGCTGAAAGAGTTTCAAGAACTGATCAAGAATAAAACATGTAGTTTATAACTAGCGCACGACTTGAGGTTGTAACCTATCATGTTGACATATACTTATTTCTGTGCCCATTCCAGTTAAAGTTGCCTATGCATCTGAATTCTACAAGTTCTCAATTGTTTACATAACAACTTGGAAGCAATGGCAGACCCTTGTGTTGCCAAGTGGCAAGAAGTTAAGACTGCACAAGTTCAGTCCATATGAGTTTGGATTTTTCACTAACCTTTTCTTGTGATTATGGTTTTAACAAATTCACATGGATAGGAACACATACACCATAAAATCTAAGTGTCATAAGTTTTCTCTCCAATTCTTGAAGATGATGGTGAGGAAACGCTTTCACTGAGTAGATTTTAAGTAGATAGCAATTATGATATTTGCATTCTTAAAGTCATTAGTGGAGCGTGTGTAGTTAACCGGCACACTAACATGTACTTGTGAGAAATGGCAAAGGTCCAAGCAATTGAGATTATGATTACGTCATCCTTCTTCATAGTTCTGGAAATTGTTTAGACACACATGTGAGCAATCTAAGGAAAGGTGCATGTATGATTTTGATAAAGTTTTATCAAAGTATCTCATATCAGAAATCAGAAATTTGGTAAGAAAGTCAATAAAGTATTGATTTCTAGAAGTTCGACTGATTTATGGATACATGTCAAAGCTAGTGGGAGCATAATTGTTATGTTGATAATTATCATCTTAGTGGGAGCATGATAATTATGATAAGTGTTGAAAGTTAGCAATAGTAATTATAGAAAACAAAAGTTTCAATTGGGAAAAATTGTTTTGTTATAATTAAGGGAGAGGAAATTATACTTCATTTCAATTCTAAAAAGCTTAGATTGAGATTTTAATCATCTTTAGTCAAGGATATATATATATATATATATATATATATATATATATACATATATATATATATATATACATATATATATATATATATATATATATATATATATATATATACACACACTAAGCAGTTAATATCGGGGATTTCCAGGTGATTTCCAGGTGAGATATCAGTTATCGGTAATTTTCAAAATAGCGGTGTCAAATATCGGTCCAAAATATCGGACCGCAAATATCGGTGATATTTACCAATATTTAACCGATATATACCGATATTTCCAGGCGATTTCCAGGTGGGATATCAGTTAAGTAATTTTACTTGCTTTTTTTAGTGTTAAGTCATGGCCTTAAGTCTTATGGACTTAACTTAACTGAACCTGCTATTATGTTAAGTAATTAATTGTTAGTTTTAGATCATATACTCATGTTTTAAGTATTAACCGATATTATTGTTGTGTTAATTGTTACATACTTAAGTGTTAACTTGCTAGTTTCTATAGGTTTGATCAAGTTGATGTGTTAAGTATATAATTCTTAAATGATGATGATGATATTAGGGTTGATTTGGATGATCTAAATAAAATAATTGGATGCCTTGGTTGATGTGGACTTGGAGGAAGATTCCATGGCTGACGGAAGATTATGTTTCAAACATTGACAATGTTGAATTTTGACTTTTTATATTACTTTTATATATGTTTTATATTTACATATATTAATAATGCATGATATCAAAATACCGATAGCCCACCGATATCCCACCACGATAACCTATATCCCAAATATCGTCCCTTGACCGATATTTGATTTTGGACCGCTATAACTGCCTAGTATATATATATATATATATATATATATATATATATATATATATATATATATATATATATATATATATATATATATCTGTGTGTGTGTGTGAATCTTATGTTGGAATGGTTCAACTTAAGGAAATTCTATATATATATTGCGTTCTCAAAATTCGATTATGATTACGACATCCCTCTTCATAGTCGATTTATGAAAACATGGCAAATAAAAAATATTGTAGCAAAAGACTGATCTAGTATCATGTCTTTATGTGAGACATCATGAATCGTGTCCCATACGTTTCAGATATAGGATCTATTACATGTGCTATAATATTTATCCTTTCTAAATTTTCCAAATGCCTAGGCATTAAGAGGGGAAAAATCTAGAATTAGATATGACTAAAATGATTATGCAATTGTCGAGGACAATCTAAGGTTTACCAAAGATTGGTTGCTCATGGACAGTTGGAAGTATAGTCTAAATTTTTTGAAGGACCATATTGACATATTCTGAAAAGAGGCAACTCTTCTTTAGAAGTGATAGTCAAAATGGGAATATGGAAATGTCTCCATAGGTGGAAGTTATTCAATCTGTGTAAGATTAGAAAACTTAATCCAAGAAAGGATGTTCAAAGCAATGTACTTTGAATTTGAGACTTCGTTTCCATGGAATGATCTCCATTGGAATACTTTGTAATGTCTGTTGCCAAGTCTTTTAGACTTTGTGCATAGTCATTACGAGAAGATCAATGCATATAATTTTAGAATCTAACAAATTTCGGTAAATAGCAGGAATTTGGAATTCTTACATTTACCGTAAGGATTTGGGTTTGTGAAATGAGCATCATTGGAATCATGTTCAATTGGTCCATTTCACAAAGTAAGGATCATAGACAAACATAGTGTGCGTACTTGGTGTATGGCATAACTATTGTTTAGAAAACATAGTGTACATGCTTGGAGCATGGGACAACTATTGTTTTAATTCAAGTATTAAGTTGATAAATTAGAAAGATTATACAACGAATAATGAGTAATCAATATGGTGTTTAAATAAAAGGTATTCTATTTACTCTCAAAGGTGCTTGGGGCCACATTGGATTAGTATTGCTCATGTGTTTCACTTTTCATGTTTTGACTTCCCGAATAACTAGTTTATTCAAAATCTCCACAGTCAGTCATATGTTGGAAGTAGGTATTAATCAAGACTGTCATGAAGTTGGCTTGTAGATGTCTAAGGTGTTGGACATAGCAAGAGTTGCTACAACATTTATGAGTGCTCATAAGTTCTAAGTATTGGATTAAACCCACACTCATTTGAATCACTTCATGGATTTTATCACGAGTGATCATGAGACGATAATATCTTATATTCTCTAATCCTAGAGATATGACTTGTTGACTATGAGTTAGTTATACATTGATTGCACGAAAATGCATTGGTAAATCGATGTTATAAAACATGCCTTTTTTGTATGATTCAACAAGTAGTAGGACAAGCATATGAGTCAAAGTTTATCCATTCCTTTTACCCTTGAAGGGATAAAAGCGATATATGTGGGCCCCTCGATGATTTAGTGATGACACCCCTAAATGCTTGGCTAAGCCTGGACTGATTTGATTTGTTCAATTAGTCAGTTGTCATAAATCATAAATCGGGAAACAACAGATGGACAAAGAGAATGTTTATAATCCATGTATCAGTCCATATGATATCTAGAATGCAGGAATATATGATCCCTTATCTAATGAACATGTCATTTGAGTAGGTCAGAGTTCGGCAGCGCCTTTAAGAGCTGCGATTGCTAATTGGGATCTTGGAGTCATACGCAATAATAGTTTTAGACTTATCCAAATGGGAGACTGTTGGATTAGTGTCTAAGTCCATAACTATAATTGGTAAGTACTTGACCCGATTTGGCATGGTCCATTTTTATTGCATGGCATCAGAACAACTGGATAGACAAAATGAGAAAAAGGATACTTATGATTTATATTAATATATTATAAGTTCTAATTAGTATTGATGAAGAATTAATTTAGTGGTTAAAAGGAACTAATTAAATATGCACTCTTATATATAACATGGGCCAAGTTCATTTAGGGTGGGCTAAGCTTTCATGGATAGTCCTTGCACTGTTTAACCTATGGATCCTATGGAAATGAAAGGTCATGGATATTAGGTCTTACATGAATGTAACCCTAATCCTCCACACTATAAAAAGAGGCCTATGGTTCATGAAATGTGTGCTAAGGACTAGTGTATAGTACACAAGAGTGCAAAACAAATTTCATAAGTGTGAGCCTAAGTATTCTTCTTAAGTTATTCCATGGGTTTTTGGTGTTGTGTGAACCATTTTAGGTGCAACACTTGGGGCACTAAACTCTTAAAGGTTCAAGACTTCAAGCTCGACCAAAAGGCATGTCATTCTACTAGATTCTTGTATTGTATATACTTTATATTATGGTAGTTAGGATAAAACCTTGGAATATTGAATATGTGCATGTATAATAGAGAAAACATAGATCCAAGGTTTGTAGGGTTGCATGTACACCATAGGAGTGTTATAATGCTCAAAACCCATCAATATCGACCTTTGGAAAATGTCCCCTTGGGTATGGGTTATGTGCTCGACTTTCGAAATACTTGTGATTGTAGTTGCAGATCCTGGCATTCGGGGTAGCCTCGAATTGCATAGAAGGGAGTAGAGTTGGAAATCCCACGAGGGGTTTGGAGGGTATCTTAAGAGTAATTTGTAATGACATATTTCAAAGACGTAATCTAATTTTAGTAGGGGTAAGTTCTAACACCTATTTTCCAGAATGGATCCATTGATGACTTTAACGGGTTAAAGATAAGGTTTTTAGGGAAAACCTCAAGTCACGACGTAGTGCAAGGAATGACATGGCGTCACATGACATTTTATCGAATGCATCTTTTGTTGGACACCATGAAGTAGCAAAAGGGATGCCACCACATGGTGGCTGCTTTAGCCTATGCCCGCAAGCTTTAGGGTTTCTCCCATATTTAAACACCTTAACTCTTGGATTAGGTCATCTTCTTCAACCTCCACCTCCCCATTTCGAAAACCTAGCCCCTTTTCCATGATGATGATCTTGGTGGCTTGATCTTGAGGTTGTTTTTCTTGAATCAGTGAAGCTTTTGAAGGAAAGAACTTCTTCTTGGTGCAAGGAAGCAAAGAGCAAGTCTAGATCCATCATCCTCTTCAAGTTTTTGAACTTTAATATGTATAAAGATTGTACATTGACCATGTTCTTTTGAGATTCATGTTTATGGTCATTATTGGTATATTTTGTTCCCTTCATGAATGCTCTTGGATTTTGAGGAACTCCAGAGCTCATTATGACACTCTTATGGTCATGGACTTCTGACCAAGTGAGAAAAAGGTCCTAGCTTGAGTGTTTTTGATCCCATGCACAAGTTTTGGTCATATTAAGGATTCAATGGACTTAGGATTGTAGATCTTTCTTTGGTGTGAGGCCTTAAAGGATAAAGTTGGAAACTTTATCCAGTAATTCAATGAGAAGGACAAGATCTGATCTTTTGAGCCTTGATTTGTAGGGATTAAGCGCTTAATGAAGAAATGAGTGATCTTCTAGCAACCACGACATGGCCAAGGAGGGCCCACTACGTGGTGGAGTCTAGATTCATGATTTTTTTACATGACATGGCCAAAGAGGGGCGACAACATGGTGATGTCATGTATGTCAACTATTTTGACTGGACATGCCCACCACATGGAAAAGAGGTCACTATGTCATAGTGATAGTTGGTCGTGGACTTTTGATCAATTTGACCTTGGTTCAAACTTGAAGGATTTGAGTTGTTGTCTGAGGTTGGTTTTGTGTTTGGTGTTAGTCGGTTTGCGGTTCTCATTAGTGTAAGGAGCGAGAGAGTGTTGTTGTGCTACTCGAGTTCTTCTATTCAGGTAAGTGTTCTCACTATACCACATGTGACATCTATATCCTTTGTATGTTAGGATATTGGTACTATTAGAGTATAGTATGCCAGATGACTAGGATATGTACATGTTATGCATGTGCAGTGTAGGAAACTTGGTGTCATAGTATGCTAGATTGATAAAGTCATGCCTGAGGATTATGTGATATTGCTATGTGGCATGATTGGTTAAGGTAATGATATTATTGATTATTTATTGAATGATTACCCTAGGGGTTTTATGTAACTGAATTGGATATCCTGAGAACTCTTGTTCTAATGCTTGAATGCATATTTCTTGTTTGATTTATTGCTTTTTGGTGGATCATATGTTCGACTATCTATGTGATCCCTGACTACATATGACTTTATGTATTGTGTAAAAGATCAGGACTTTACCCATGGAAATTTTACAAAAGATTAGGATGTAGCCCATGGCAATGGAGTTTAGGATGGGTCCGTTTACTCCATGGTAAAGGCCCGTTATGTGTGGTTGAGTTGGGCTCGTTATGTATGTTTAGGTTAGGCCCGTTATATGTGTTTGGGTGGATCCCATTATCAGAGTTTGGATCAGACCCATATACTCTTGGTTGGACCCATTACGTATGATTTATATATATGGATATAAGATTTGGTTGTTAGTTTTAGAGCCAAGGATTTTATATGCAAGCATTGTATGTATGGTGGAATATGCGGTATATTGGGGAACTCACTAAGCTTTATATTTATAGTTGTGGATTCAATGGTTTGCAGGTTGTTCGTGAGAATAGTTTGGCAAGCCTGTACACATGCATCAAATATATTTGTTTCCGCGGTTTTGTAAATTCAAATCTCATAATGTATAGTTTCCATCAAACAAATGTAACTCAATGATTTTAGAGACAAAGGATTTAATTGGTTAAGCTATTAAAAAAATGAAAAATCTCTCTATAATTTTTGGGATGTTAGAATCATATTTGGAAGAACAAAAATTCACATGTTTTGGGTAATAACATTTTCCATTAACGAGGTGGTCAAATTCTATACGATTCATGGAGTAGGATACATTCCAACTATACGGAAATCCATCTAAAGATAAAGGGATTCCAAACATGAGAATGATTTTCAAACCATGATTACATATCAAGTTGGTCTGATTCCATAATATCACAACTAGGAATTTTGATGCTTGTAACAACAACAATGAAAACCTTTGTGAACCAAAAATGTGAAATCATGTATGATGCTTATTCAATAACAACAATTTGTCCATCAAACACTCTATGCAAGGACTTCAAATAGTCAACAAAGAATTGGAAACCCTAGAAATCCCAGTTTAAGTCCATTATGGACTAGGATTTCCTTATTGGGCCTAATGGGCCAATAAGATTCCAATTTGCCTATTTTGGGTTCAGAACTCTTAAATGGGCTCTAATTGGACCCACTTCCATTTATTTTAACATTTTGGGCCATATTGGGCCTAGAATAAAATAAAATACCCTAATGGACCATATTGGGCCATAACTAACCTAATTAGATTTAATGGGCTATGAAACCCATTATTTTTGCCAAATTGGGCTGTAATTCATCATAAGAGCCCAATGGGCCAAAAATCATAAAAAAATGGGCCCATCAGATGGAATTAAGCACCAAAGGCCCAAAAATCTCTTCTTTCTTCCCTTTTCTCGGCCCAGAAAGAAAACAAAAAAAAGAAATAAGAGAAAGCTTGACTTTAGGAGGTGTCACCTCCTTATTACACACCATGCACCCATGCATGGACCAACATTTATCTAGACTAGTCATCCCGCCCTCTTTCTTCCCCTTCTATCTTTTCCTTCGGTTGAAGACACCAAACACACACACACACACCTCACAAATTCTCTCTAAACCACTTCAAGATCATCCTCTTCTTCTTTGAAGATCTCGAAAATTTGGCTAGAAATCTAAGGATTTTCATCAAGTAGTTCACATCATTGGTAAGTTATTGCTTTGATTCATAACATATCTTCTTCATATCATCAACAATCCCCCTTATCTCATACAAAATTCGTGATCTTGCCTCCTAGAACACATCTAAGTCAAAAATCCTCCAAGAAGCTTGCTAGGCCGAGAATAGCATCAAACTTCTTCTATTCTTTATCAAAACCGAAACCACAAACTCAAGGTGAGTTTATACCCCTCTTTTTCGGTTTTTACTAGTTTTATGGGGGAGAATACAAGTAAAATGTGTAGATCTATGTGTATGTGTGTGCTATGTATGATTTTATGCATGTATGTGTGATTGTATGTATTTATGTGGTAAATATGTAACAAAAGAATAGAAATCGCGAGATCTATGGCATAAGAAGTAAAACAAACTTGATCTAAGTTATACCACACTAAACAAGTCAAGAAAAATACCCTCTAAGATTTAAAATAGACACATTGTAACATAAAACAAATTTTTGGGGCTTAAATTGTCAAATAAACAAAAGTTGGTGGAGAGGTTGCTATTCACGGTTTTCTTGTGAGGCAAAAGAGTCAAAACAGTTAAAATAAATGTTTTTGTGACAATTATGCTCTACAAAGGACTTGGAATGTAAATAATAGCTAAATGGGCCAATTTTTGGGCTTTTCAGCCCATTAAGCCCAAAGTTGCGAAAAATCTGATTTTCAAAGGGATAAAATAAAAAATTACTCAAAACAGGGAATAAAAAGGGTAAACAAAATCATTTCAGGGGTTAAAATGCTTTTCTTTACCAAAAAGGATCAAAAATGTAAACTTTTTGGATTTTGGGCCAAAATAGTAAAAGTTGCAAAAAGTTTGGACTTTAACCGTAAAATACTTTTCTGGAAGGGCTAAAACTGATAAAAGTAAACTTTGAGCTAAAACCACCACATAAACAAAGTCTATGGGTAAAAAATGATAAGATAATGGTTTTAGGGCCTAAAATGTCTTTATATATATATATATATATATATATATATATATATATATATATATATATATATATATATATATATATATATATATATATATATATATATATATATAAGGGCTAAAATTGTCATTTTTATCCAAGAAGGGCTGAAATGGTCAAACCAATATTTTGAGTCAATTATTTTATTATTTAAGATATTTGGGTCAAAAATACCAAACCACAACTTATGACAAATGGCAAGATGAATATACATAAATTCCGAATATCGGACTCATATCGATAAAAATTTAACAATTATTCAATTAAACATTCCGACAACTATACTATACCCACAACAAGTAAACATTAAATTCTTTGGGCTTGAAAGTTCCATACATGTTTATTGGGCCTTTGTGATCCATTAACATGATTTTGGGCCCAAGGGGTAATTATAAATGTTATTGGGCCTTCTGTGACCCAAATTCATATTTAAGGGACCCTCAATGGCTTTTAAGTGTTATTGGGCCTTAGTGGCCCATTAGCATTACTAGCAAGGTCCAAGTAATCAAATACGAAATGGGACAACGTGTCCTTCATATACCCAACAGCCTAAAATAACTCACGAAGGTAGCAAGGATTTGTATTTCCTCTTCTCCTCGTTTGTTAGGCTCACGCGTAACCAAAGTAAACAAATACGGGTGGCACCAATGTGTCTCGGTCGGATTCTGTAGTTATAATCAAAGTCTCCTGGAGGGAGAGCGAGAGTTTGTGTATAGATCTATACGGGGGTGACTCCCCCACACCTCAACTGTTCGTTACAGTTAGACTCGGCCAGTCTTGGGTGACAAAGTCTTAAGATCAATTCCGACGTTCACCAGAGTACCAAGACAGACGAACTAGTCATTATCATGAATGGTTATAACGACTCACATAAATACATCCAATGTAAACCAAGTAAACAAGGTAATTCAAAATCATTCACGTAATGAGTAACCATTCAAACCGTTATATGATATTTTTATTTTGGAAAACATCGAGTTTTCTGGGGAAGTTCAACATTTTCACTTGTACGTTTAATACTAAATTTTTCAATTATACATGTTTTGAAATCATCATGCATATATTTAAGGATCTTCACACCTTTTTATAAACAATGGTCTTTTCAGAAAATATCAGATTTTTTGGGTTGTTTTCGTTCAAATTACACAAAACATGTCATATCAAACCTGCTTATGAACTCACCAACATTCTATATGTTGATCCGTTTTCAAAATAACTTGTATTCTCAGGTAACAGGTAAGTTGGGGAATAAGTACCAAGTATGTTAGTGTGTTTTTCCTTTGAAAACTATCAAACAGTTTATGTATGGATTTGTAACGTTAAAACAATGTACTTGATGTGAACAATGTCAGTTCTAATATATTGATGCATGGTGATGTTTATGTTATGATTCATGTATATTCATTGTGATGATATTCAATTTAAGTCACACGACCCCTTGGACGTTTCCGTCGTTTGGTTCGGGGGTGTGACAGGTTGGTTTTAGAGCTCTATTTATAGTGAACTAGCATATCTAACCACACATTGATATGCAACTATAAACCAAAGAGGGACAAAACAACTCTGAACAAAAACAAAACAAATAAACACAATGATAAAACATCCCTACTTGTAAGACACAGGAAAAATAACATAATACCAAACCAAACAAGATAATGCTAGCATCTCGGTTAAGCTGGGATTGTTCATAGTCGTATTAAGGAGTGAATGTAGCCTGATCAACTACATTTCCTCTGATGTACAACTATCACATGCCCCGAGGAAATCGTGATGGTAGGTAAACCTAAAAAATACCCCTTTATCACCAAGAAGAGAACATCAACTCAATTTATGCAATAGTTAAAACATCTTAGGAGTAATAATAATTTATTACTATACTCCTATCAGTCGCTATGGAAGGGGAGCACCAGGCCATTCAGTTTTAACATGCCCTAGTGGCTCACGGGATGATCGAGGACGAGCCCGAGGGAGATCAGGGAGAAGCACACGGTGTTGGTCCTGATGAGTACACAGACACTGAGTATGAGTTTGATGAGACCGATGATGACATGGAGGAAGAACAAGACTCAGGCGAGGACTCTGCCACATCACCTGTCAGCGAGGCGCAACAGGACCACCCTGCCCCACCAGGAAATCCTGCAAGGGAGAATCGCTCTCCAGAAGCTGAGATTGTCGCTCTGTGGCAACAGCTATTCCCCATGGAAGCACGAGCAGTGCAAGCTGAACAAGAGAGGGATGAATTCATTGGAGAAATGATTGAGATGGCCTAGTTGTTGGCACAACACTTCGGTATATGACCTCACTGCAGTCATAGGGTGTTCCATAGAGTGTTAGGAGTAGACTTACCTTACTAGTACTATGATCTATGCCTTGTACCATCGAATCTATGTTTAAGTGATTACACTACTCATAGAGTTGTTACGCTGTCGAACATGCACCACTTATGTATGCTCTTGCGAGCAAATTTTCATGTATCAAAGTGCGGATAATATTAATGGAAAATTTTATGTGTTCTACCGTGATGTTGTAATTTGCTATGTGTTATATATCCATGATTGTATGCTAATTTGTGAAATTACTTAAGTTCGTGCCACACACCTAGTTTATAGGACCACAATCTCACAAAAACCATAGGCACTCAACATCTTTCCGTTCCATGACAGAAAGATGCCTCAACGACCAACCCGCGGAAACCCTAGGCCAACCCCATCCGAAGTCAACTCAGCTGCATTCCAAGAGGTTGTATCTGCTGCGGTCACTGCATCCATGGCGAAAATCCACCAAGGGAACAATGGTGGAGTCAATGGACAAGGGGCTGGAAGCTCAAAAAACGAGATAAATCAAGTACCCACCAAGACATGCTCCTACAAAGATTTCACCAACGCCAAGCCACGAACCATTAATGGCACTGGAGGAATGTTAACTCTGAAAAGATGGATCGAAAAGATGGAATCGGTGTTCGAGATATGCGAATGCCCTGAGGAAATGAAGGTGAAGTTTGTCTCATGCACTTTCGTTGATCAAGCTCTCACTTGGTGGAACGGACACGTAGAAGCCATGACTCTCCCCGTAGCCAACTCTATGCCGTGGGCAGAGATGAAAGAAATGCTAATGGTCGAGTACTGCTCGCGAGGCGAAATTCTGAAGATGGAACAAGAGTTGTGGAATCTCACCGTCCAAAACTCCGACATTGACGCATACATATCAAGGTTTAGTGAACTGTCTCTGTTGTGCCCTGGCATGATTACTTCGGAATGAAAGAAAATCGAAGGATTCATCTGGGGATTAACATCCCCAATCCAAGGAAATGTGGTAGTAGCAAATCCCGAAACCTTCGACAGTGCCAAGAGATTGGCTAAGAAACTGTACAACCACAACAACAAGAAGGGTGAGAAGCCGGTGGAGGCTAAAGGCAAGAAGGAGAGTGACAAGAAGAAGGGAAAGAATAACAAGAGGAAGGGACGTCAAGGCTCGAAATCGTCCAAGAAGCAAGAAACACTGAGAATCAATGTTGCAACCACCCAAGTTCCCTCCGCGCCACTCGCTCCAGCCTCGTCTTCTCCAAGTGCTCCTAGGTAGTATTCTAGAATTCCTCCAAAGTGCAACAAGTGCAGTATCCATCATAATGGAGAATGCAGAGAGATGGATTGCACCAGCTGCAATCGAAAGGGTCACACAAAAAAATATTGTAGGACCTATCCTCCCCAGAATCAACAGCAAGAAACAACAACAACAACAACAACAACAACCGCAACAACAACAACACCAACAACAGCGGGAACAATGCAGGACTGAGCCACACCTGCTATGGATCTAGAAAAACTGGGCATTTCTGTCGAAACTGCCCCCAACAACAACAACCTTGGGAATGGAGGAACAGGAAGAGTGCTGACCATGGGTCAGGGAGAAGCAGTTCAGGATCCCGTTGTTGTCACCGGTACGTTTCTCCTAAACCACACTTATGCATGCATCCTATTTGATAGCAGGGCAGAACGAAGCTTTGTGAGCAATAAATTTAAACACTTGTTAAAACAACAACCCCAGAAGCTTAATGAAACCTTTACGGTGGAAATGGCCAATGGGAAAACATAATCCACTAGGGAAATCTATATCGGATGTACCCTATCCTTAAATCAATACGTCTTTCGAATAAACTTAATGTCTATTTCCATTAGGAGTTTTGATGTGATTATTGGCATGGATTGGTTAAGCCCCCACCATACTGAAATTATGTGTCACGAGAAGGCCGTTCGGCTTCACCTTCCAAATCGTGAAACCGTAATTATATACGGAGACAAACTCAGCACGAACCTTCGCCTTATCTCATGCATTAAGGCACATAAGTATCTGCGAAAGAAGGACTTGACGTTTCTGGCTCATATAGTGGATAAATCCTAGGAAGAGGTCAACATTCAAGACATTCCAGTAGCTTGCGAGTTCCCAGATGTCATTCCTAAAGATCTTCCGGGAATACCCCCATAAAGACAAGTCGAGTTTCGAATTGACCTTGTGCCAGGAGCTACTCCCATCGCCAAATCGCCCTACCGATTGGATCCTGCGGAGATGCAAGAATTGTCCAGCCAACTTAGTGAACTTTTGGACAAAGGATTCATCCGACCCAGTTTCTCACCATGGGGAGCTCCAGTCCTCTTTGTTAAGAAGAAAGACGGATCTTTTAGGATGTGCATCGACTACAGAGAACTAAATAAACTCACTGTAAAAAATCGCTATCCAGTCCCGCGAATAGACGATCTATTTGACCAACTTCAGGGCGCAAGCTACTTCTCTAAGATAGATTTGCCATCTGGGTACCATCAACTCAAGGTTCGGGAAGAGGATATCCCCAAAACTGCTTTTTGAAATCGTTATGGACATTATGAATTTGTCATAATGCCCTTTGGTCTAACGAATGCCCCTGCCACATTCATGGACCTAATGAATCGAATCTACCGAACATTCCTCGACAACTTTGCCATCATTTTCATTGATGACATTCTAGTTTACTCTCGAAGCGAAGAAGAGCATGGCCAACATCTCCGGCAAATCCTGGAAACCCTGTGAACCGAGAAGCTATACGCAAAACTCTCTAAGTGTGAGTTTTGGCTCCTTAGTGTGAACTTTTTGGGTCGTGTTGTTAGTCAAGAAGGGATACACGTGGATCCTTCTAAGGTCAAAGCCATTGAAGGATGGGCAGCCCCAACAACACCCACAAAAGTCTGCTAATTTTTAGGTCTCACAGGCTATTACAGAAGGTTCATCCAGAACTTCTCTAAGACAGCCAAGCCACTCACCATACTTACACAAAAAGGTGTACTCTTCGAATGGACAGATAAGCAAGAAGTTGCATTCCGAACTCTGAAGCAAGGACTCTGTAGTGCACCGGTACTATCTGATGGGTTTTATGCATAAGAACAATCCTATGTGCTCATACAAACCCTAATGCTTGGATCTAGGTTTCTCTATTGTACATGCTTTGAATCCAAGACTAACAAACATAGATCTAACATATTATAAACTGAATTAGGGTTTAGAGAATTACCTTTGATTGTTATATAGTAATAACAATCAATTCCTTGCTTGGATTGGCCTTAGAAAGCTTAGTGCCTCAAGTGTTGCACCTCTAATGGAGTCACAAACACCATATACAACTTGGATGAAGAGGAGAAGAAGAGAGGCTTCCCAAAAACTACTAGAAACCCTAGAGAATCAGTTGTTCATGTTTTTGGGGCCTAAGGGGTCCTTTATATACTTGTGTGGGCTGCTAGGGTTTCAGTCAAAACCCTAATGGACAACTTAAACTCTAAGCAGCCCATGGAACTTTCTGGATAAGGCCATGGACGAAAATATGATGGGCTTCCATCATAATTTCGTTCACCCCTTATTCCTTTAGCATTCCTTAGCCCAATAACTCAATTATCCAATAATTGCAGTCCAATCCCCTAAGTTTAATTAATCTCTTTTAGCCACAAAATTAATTCATAATTAATTATTGACTAATATTAATTAAACAATATGATTTCTCCTTTAATATATTATTCTCATAATATATTAATAAATCATATTTAAACCTCTCTCTCCTTAATTCATCCTACATATTGCTATGGTGAAAGCAACCCAAAAGGACCATGCTCATAATCGGGTCAAGTACATACCAAAATAGTTATGGACTTAGACACTAATCCAACAGTCTCCCACTTGGATAAGTCTAATAACTATTTTCCGTATGACTTCAGAACCTGATCAGCAATCGTAGCTTTCAAAAGCCGCTGTCAACTCTGATCTTATCAGATAGCGTGTCCTCTAGATAAAAGATTATATATTCCTCCATTCTCAAGATATCGTATAGACAAAAGACATGAATTTCAATCCTTCTCTCTATACTGTTTCCCGACTTCCGATTTATGATGACTGATAACAGACTACAATCGAACACATCAACTTAGTCCCGGCTTGGCCAAGCGCTTAGGTGTCATCACTAATTCATCGAGAGGCCCAATGATATCGCTTTTATCCCACTTTGGGTAAAAGGAATGGATAAACTTTGACTTAAATGCTCGCTTGCATTTACTGATCGAATCACACACAACAATAAGTTTTATAACACCAAGTTACTGGTGCGTTTACTTATTATCAATGTGTAACCGACCAACAAATAACAACTCACACGTCTCGGTTTCAAGAATATACAATATCATCGTCTCACTAATCACTCGTGATAAAACCATGAAGTGATCCAAGTGAGCGTGGGTTTAATCCAATACTCTAATCTTATCAAAGCACTTATGAACTCTGCAGCAAACTTGTGCTATGTCTAAACACTTTAGACAATCTACAGACATATTCATGACAGTCTTTATTCATACCTACTCCCAACGTATGACCGACTGTGGATGTTTGAATAACCTAGTTATTATGGAAGTCAAAACATGCAAATTGAAACATAACAATAATACTTAATCCTATATGGCCTCAAACTTGTGAGAGTAAATAAAACACTTCTATTTAACCACCATATTGATTACTCATTATGATCGTTTACTGTTTCAGAAAATCAACTTATTACAACAATAGCTGTCCCATGCATGAAGCATGCACACTATGTTTCCTATGGTCCTTACTTTGTGAAATAGATCAATTGAAAAACCTTTTCAATGATGCTCATTTCACAATTACCAATCCTTATCATTAGTGTAAGAACACAAGGTTCTTTGCTACTATTAGAATATGCTAGATTCTAACATCTTATGCAACAATCCTTTCATAAAGTCATAGCACAAAAGTCACCAAGACTTGGTTAATGAAATTATGAAGTACTCTATCGGACATTGTTACAAGACAATTCCATAGACGTGAAGTCTCACATTCAAAGTACATTCATTTGAACATCCTTCCTGCATAAAAGTTTCTAATCTAGGCATAGAATCTCAATATCCAACTCCCAATATGGAAACATTTCCACATTTGCCATATGACAACTCATTCTTAATAAAATTTTATCTATTCATAATAATGTCGATATGGTCCATCCAATACCATACTTCCAACTACTCACAAGCGACCAATCCTCAGCAAACTTTGGATCATCCTTTGATAGTTGTTTAATTATTTTAGTCAAAACCAATTCTAGTCCTTTTTCCCTCTTAATGTGCTAGACATTTAGAAAATTTTAGAATGGTAAAATATTATAGCATTTGCAATCGATCCTATACCCGAAGTGTATGTGACACGATGCATAATGTCTTACATAAAGATATGATACTTTACCAATCTTTTGCCATAATATTTTATGTGTCATGTTCTCACAATTCGAACTATGAAGAGGGATGCCGTAATCATAATCAAATTTTAAGAACACACAATGTATCCTTTGACTGAAAATATTAAAATTTCTCAATCTAAGCTTTAGATTTTGAAACGAAGTATAATATTCTCTCCCTTAATTATATTAAAACAACTTTTCAACCCATGCAACTTTGCAAATTGAATCTTTGTTTTACTATAATTAATATTGCTAACTTGCAATACTCGCCATAATAATCATACAAGCATAACACTTATGCTCCCACTATCATGATGATTATTATCATATAAGCATAACACTTATGCTCCCACTAGCTTTGACATGTATTCAGAAAACAAATGAACTTTCAGAAAACAATGCCTATTGAATTTCTAAAATTCATATTTCTAATACCAGATGCTTCGATAAGCCTTTATCTAGGCTTCTTAACCTTATACACCTTTGTCTTAGATAGCTCATATGTGTGCTTAAACAATTTAGAACTTATGTTACTAAGTTCCAAATGTTCAAACTAATTGCCAAATCTCACAATTCGAACTATGGAAAGGGATGCCGTAACCATAATCGAATTTGAGAATACAATTTTCACAATTGCTATCTTCTTAAGATCTCTCTTAGTGAAATCATTTCCTCACAGTCATTTTTCATGAAGGAGGGAATCTTATGACACTTAGATTTTATGGTGTATGAGTTCCTATCCATGTGAATTTGCCAAAACCAAGGTTTGCGACAAATCCAAACTCATATGGACTGAACTTTCTTAATCTTGATTTCTTGCCTTATGGTAACACGAGTGCCCACCATGTCTTCCAAGTAGTTTAGTAACTTGTCCTTACATATCAATGTACTTTCCATCGACTAAGGCTCTAGTATGCATTCAAATGAGAACTCATAGAACTCACATACGCAATTAACTCAATTGGAATGGCACAAAAACAAAATAATGTCAGCACGATAGGTTGCAAACCTCAAGTCGTGTGTTAGTGATGATCGATAAGGTATATTCTTGATTTGTTCTTGAAACCTTTCAAGACCATTAAGACTCCCACTGAATCCTTGACATATAAGATTCTCTTGTCAAGAAACATTTCTTGACAAAGCAAAATATTCAAGAGTTAGTGTAGTTCTTATCAAGACAAAACACTTCACAAATTGGTCCTAGTTGGTCTCTGTCTTATCCAAGACATCACAACTTACCAATTTCTAATGTGCAAGAATAAGAAAACTTTTCCAAATTCCACATTTGATGAGTGTTATAAACCTACTTAAGACTTGTCACTCAATGTCACAATCTTGGAGTATGACTCTAAGACTTGATGTTGGAACGAAGTATGATTGATTTCTTGATTTAACCATTTCTACAATTCTCGATTCCTCTTCTTAGACATGCAAATGCACTAAGACTCACTTAGAGGATCAATTGAGATATGGTTCTTAATCATTAAGACTTCATCATAAAACACAATAAAAGGTACTTTCCCTTCTTCTTAGAATGGAGAAACTTTTATCTTTCTGCCTTCTTGATTCTTCTTATTCATTCTGCTATTGATTGAAACTATTTCAGTTAACTCAGAATTATACTCAATCTTATGAGTATAACCATATTTACTAAACTTTAGTAAATCATGACGAATATCTTTGTCACTCTTGTGGTAGACTTGATCAATGTACGACCTAGTGTACTCGATCTCCTAGTCCTTCAATTGACACTTTGTCAAAGAATTAGTCTAAGTTTCCCAAATGTGAATGTTTTTCATTCATCATACAATACATATTGCATGATTCCAAGTTTCTGTCCAATTGAAACTTGGGTGATGAGAAACTCTCCCTATTTGGTAAACTTTTGATATGTCCACAAATAACATAATTAAGAATCAAATCCATTATTGCTAATAATAGAAACATTCAAACATCAATTTTTCATACATGCCATTACAAGGATAAATAAATAAGATAAAATCAAAATTTATTTTATTGCGGAAAAAATTTGTCCTTACAATGCAATTCAACTGAAAAACTATGTTATTACATATTTCTTAACAATTTATTCTAACTCTAAGTAGTAGCTCAAGAGTCTAATCTTCAAGCAATGCGATCGAAATCCATTTCTTTACGATTAGATTCAACTCACTTCTTTCCTTAAGCTTCCTCTCTTTTCTTTGATCCTACAAAACATCAAAATGTAATCTTATCACATCATGTATTAAGAATCTAGAATAGGAACTTAAAAGAGTTAGCTAATGGATTTTACCTGAAGTAGAGCCATACGTCTTGACTCTCCCATCTCTTAGATCTTTCAGGTAGTTAGGCAGCTTTGTCTCCAATGCCCCTTCTCTTGGCAATAAAAGCAAATGGACTCCTTTGGCACATCACATCAGACAATCATAGACTTAGTTCTTTCTAGACTTCCAATGTTGCCAGTGTCCATTGAAGTTTGGGAGTTTGATTCACCAGACAAATTTGCTTGACCAGCACGCCAAATCATTGCTGATTCAGCAGCTATAAGCAAATAGGTGAGATCAATAAGGGTCACGTCGTGGTCCATCATATAGTACTCTCTAACGAACTCACTATATGATTCAGGAAGTGACTGAAGAATCCAGTCAACAGCCAACTCACTTGAAATCTCGACACCCAACATGTTTAACCTATCAATGTGTGTTTTCATCTCTAAGACGTGCGCACACACAGGTTTCCCATCTTCGTGTTTACTTGCCAAAAGGGCTTGAGTGAGCCTGAACTTTTCAATCCTTTGAACTTGTGGGTCAGGGAGAACAATTGGAGGAGGTGGAGGAAGTGAAGCATGACTCTCATTTCCTTGATCGTATCTCGGAACGTCATCTTCATTTGGAAAACTTGTTCCATGTGATTTGGGAAGACCATTGTAAGATTCAGACATCTACAAAACGGGAGAAAATTCAAGTTATGTTGATTAGAATTCTTGATGTAGCACCCAAATGATACATCAAGTTAGGATCCAACACAATAATCTACAACCTAGAAGAGGGATGTCGTAATCTAGTTGCAGAATATTTGAAGGTAGGTAAATGACGATTTACCAATTTCCACCATGAAAAACGAAAAGGAAGATTAATTTTTAAATGAATTGAAACTCCTAGATCTTTTGAGATTCATTGAACTTTTCAATGGCATGTTTAAACTCAATTATGCCCTACTATTTGTGACTGGGATGCCGAGGATCACAAACAAGGTGTGAATAACCATACGAATCACGTGGTGCACCCAATGCTACTATCACCTAATCAATGTGCCGGTTAGCCACACACGCTCCATTGATCTATGACAAACATCGAGTCACCCTTCGCTACCAATGTCATCCCCAAATTAGTGTGCCGGTTAACCATACATGCTCCACTAATGTTTGACAGGGGTACGAAGTGTAATTCTATGGATTAGCATACAATTTCACATTTTTCCTAAAGTAACTATGATTTGGGAATTTGAAAAGGCATTTAGTTACTTTGTACTTCATTATACTTATAATGGAAGGTTTCTGTCCTATCCTACCCGTTCGGCTAACGACCCTCCACTAGTCAAGAGTGCGGTGGGTAAGAGTGGATACCCATTCAATCGCCATTTTATAGGCAATTTCCTTAAACACCCCTTATAGACCAGCTTCGCGAATGAGGCCTACTAACGGTAAGACTGACTGATTACTCATACATATATAATATTAGACTTTTAATGTTATATATAGTATAGGGTGTATTTTACACTTTTAAAATACTAGGTGGTTTAATTTAGTAAAATTATACTTTTAATTTAATTAAATGTAAACCAAAACTTTGTGGGTTTATTAAATCTCTTTTAATTCTACACTTTAATTAATTAATAAAACTATAAGGGTGTGATTTGAACTTTTCAAATTACTAAGGTTTTAGAATTTAACATTTCAAAATTAAACTTTTAATTAACTTTTAAATTCCAAAACTTGAGAGCAAGTTTTTGAAACATTTCAAAACATTAGGGATCAAACAACAAATAATTCAAATTAAACAATTAATTTCATAATTATCTATATTTGACCTAATCTTATTTTAGTCATCAGATAATTACCAAATAACTTTAAATAATCCATATTTATCATATAAACAACCAATATTTAAAAGATTTGAAATTATCTATTGTTTTGGCATGGATAAACACTTAATTAAATTCGGATTTTAACTTTATAAAACAAATTAAGCATCAAGTCCAAGTCAAAACAGCAGCCAAAACCCGAAAATCCCTCTGTCTGACCCCTGGACTCGCCGAGTCAGACAGACTCGCCGAGTTCATCCACTGACTCGCCGAGTCAGGTCGGGCAGAGGCCAAAAAACTCGTTTTTCATCAAATAAAGCAGTTAAGCATCACATACAACTGAAACCAATCAAGGCTCTGATACCACTGATGGGTTTTATGCATAAGAACAATCCTATGTGCTCATACAAACACTAATGCTTGGATCTAGGTTTCTCTATTGTACATGCTTTGAATCCAAGACTAATAAACATAAATCTAACATATTATAAACTGAATTAGGGTTTATAGAATTACCTTTGATTGTTATATAGTAATAACAATCAATTCCTTGCTTGGATTGGCCTTAGAAAGCTTAGTGCCTCAAGTGATGCACCTCTAATGGAGTCACAAACACCATATACAACTTGGACGAAGAGGAGAAGAAGAGAGGCTTCCCAAAAACGACTAGAAACCCTAGAGAATTAGTTGTTCACGTTTTTGGGGCCTAAGGGGTCCTTTATATACTTGTGTGGGCTGCTAGGGTTTCAGTCAAAACCCTAATGGACACCTTAAACTCTAAGCAGCCCATGGAACTTTCTGGATAAGGCCATGGACGAAAGTATGATGGGCTTCCATCATAATTTCGTTCACCCCTTATTCCTTTAGCATTCCTTAGCCCAATAACTCAATTATCCAATAATTGCAGTCCAGTCCCTAAGTTTAATTAATCTCTTTTAGCCACAAAATTAATTCATAATTAATTATTGACTAATATTAATTAAACAATATGATTTCTCCTTTAATATATTATTCTCATAATATATTAATAAATCATATTTAAACCTCTCTCTCCTTAATTCATCCTACATATTGCTATGGTGAAGGCAACCCAAAAGGACCATGCTCATAATCGGGTCAAGTACATACCAAAATAGTTATGGACTTAGACACTAATCCAACACTATCGCTACCAGAGGGAATAGAAGACTTCGTAGTTTACTACGACGCGTCGAATCAGGATTTAGGTTGTGTACTCATGCAGCGTGGGAAGCTGATAGCTTATGCATCCCGAAAACTAAAGGCACATGAAGTGAATTATACAGCCCACGATCTGGAATTGGGAGCGGTGGTCTTCGCCTTGAAAATCTGGAGGCACTACCTTTACGGTACAAAGTGCACCATTTTCACGGACCACAAGAGCCTCCAACATATACTAAATCAAAAAAAGTTGAACATGAGGCAATGAAGGTGGGTTGAGTTACTAAGCGATTATAAGTGTGAAATCGAGTACCACCCAGGCAAGGTTAACGTGGTAGTTGATGCCTTGAGTCGGAAAGAATACTCGAATCGTCGTGTGAAAACTCTCTTGATAACCATCCAATCCCACCTGACCTCGCAAATTAGAATAGCCCAGTCAGATGCAATGAAGGCGGAAAACAGAATGAGCGAAGCATTACGTGGAATGGAAAAGAATCTCGAAGTGAAAGAGGGCGGATCATATTATTTCATGAACCGCATTTGGGTCCCTAAACTTGGGGGATTCAGAGAAGTAGTAATGAATGAATCCCACAAGACACGATACTCTATCCATCCGGGTTCAGCAAAATGTAATTGGATATTAAGCAACACTATTAGTGGCCCAACATGAAGGCGGGGATTGCCATCTATGTTAGCAAATTCCTTACTTGCGCTATTCTCGCATTCTTGAACCTACCTTTAGAATTCACATAGGAATGCGAAGACCAAATGAAGCAGAAGTACCCTCACCTATTCTCGCATTCTTGAACCTACCTTTAGAAAGAATTTCGGGAAGAAATTCCCTCTAACGAGGGGATGATATCACAACTAGGAATTTTGATGCTTGTAACAACAACAATGACAACTTTTGTGAACCAAAAATGTGAAAGCATGTATGATGCTTATTCAATAACAACAAATTGTCCATCAAACACTCTATGCAAGCACTTCAAATAGTCAACAAAGAATTGGAAACCCTAGAAATCCCGGTTAAGTCCATTATGGACTAGGATTTCCTTATTGGGCCTAATGGGCCAATAAGCTTCCAATTTGACTATTTTGGGCTGAGAACTCTTAAATGGGCTCTAAATGGATCCACTTCCATTTATTTTAACATTTTAGGCCATATTGGGCCTAGAATGAAATAAAATACCCTAATGGACCATATTGGGCCATAACTAACCTAATTAGCTTTAATGGGCTATGAAACCCATTATTTTTGCCAAATTGGGCCGTAATTCGTCATAGGAGCCTAATGGGCCAAAAATCATCAAAAATGGGCCCATAAGATGGAATTAAGCACCAAAGGCCCAAAACTCTCTTTTTCTTCCCTTTTCTCGGCCCAAAAAGAAAACAAAAAAAAATAAATAAGAGAAGGGTTGACTTTAGGAGGTGCCACCTCCTTATTACACACCATGCACCCATGCATGGACCAACATGTATCTAGACTAGTCATCTCACCCTCTCTCTTTTCCTTCGGCCGAAGACACCAAACACAAACACACCTCACAAATTCTCTCTAAACCACTCTCAAGATCATCCTCTTCTTCTTTGAAGATCTCGAAAATTTGGCTAGAAATCTAAGGATTTTCATCAAGTAGTTTACATCATTGGTAAGTTATTGCTTTGACTCATAACATATCTTCTTCATCTCATCAACAATCCCCCTTATCTCATACGCAATTCATGATCTTGCCTCTTAGAACACATCCAAGTCAAAAATCCTCCAAGACGCTTGCTAGGCTAAGAATAGCATCAAACTTCTTCTATTTTTCATCAAAACCGAAACCACAAACTCAAGGTGAGTTTATACCCCTCTTTTTCGGTTTTTACTAGTTTTATGGGGGAGAATACAAGTAAAATGTGTAGATCTATGTGTATATGTGTGCTATGTATGATTTTATGCATGTATGTGTGATTGTATGTATTTATGTGGTAAATATGCAACAAAAGAGTTAAAATCTCGAGATTTATGGCATAAGAAGTAAAACAAACTTGATCTAAGTTATACCACACTAAACAAGTCAAGAAAAATACCCTCTAAGATTTAAAATAGACACACTGTAACATAAAACAAATTTTTGGGGCTTAAATTGTCAAATAAACAAAGGTTGGTGGAGAGGTTGCTATTCATGGTTTTCTTGTGAGGCAAAAGAGTCAAAACAGTTAAAATAAATGTTTTTGTGACAATTATGCTCTACAAAGGATTTGAAATGTAAAAAATAGCTAAATGGGCCAATTTTTGGGCTTTTCAGCCCATTAAGCCCAAAGTTGCGAAAAATCTGATTTTCATCCAAGAAGGGCTAAGATTGTCATTTTTATCCAAGAACGGCTGAAATGGTCAAGCCAATATTTTGAGTCAATTATTTTATTATTTAAGATATATTTGGCAAGATGAATATACATAAATTCTGAATATCAGACTCGTATCGATATAAATTTAACAGTTGTTCAGTTAAACATTCCGACAACTATACTATACCCACCACAAGTAAACATTAAATTCTTTGGGCTTGAAAGTTCCATACATGTTTATTGGGCCTTTGTGACCCATTAACATGATTTTGGGCCCAAGGGATAATTATAAATGTTATTAGGCCTTCTATGTCCCAATTTCATATTTAAGGGACCCTCAATGGCTTTTAAGAGCTATTGGGCTTTAGTGGCCCATTAACATTGCTAGCAAGGTCCAAGTAATCAAATACGAAATGGGCCAACGTGTCCTTCGTTTACCCAATAGCCTAAAATATCTCACGAAGGTAGCAGGGCTTTGTATTTCCTCTTCTCCTCGTTTGTTAGGCTTCCGCGTAACCAAAGTAAACAAATGCAGGTCGATAATCAATAGTAATCAAAGTCAATTAGGATTTAGTGAGTAATTACGGGTGGCACCAACGTGTGCCGGTCGTAGTCTGTAGTTATAATCAAATTCTCCTAGAGGGAGAGCGAGAGTTTGTGTATAGATCTATACGGGGGTGACTCCCCCACACCTCAGTTGCTCGCTAAAGTTAGACTCGGCTAGTTTAGGGTGACATAATCTTAAGATCAATTTCGTCGTTCACCAGAGTGGCAAGACAGACGAACTAGTCATTATCATGCATGGTTATAACGACTCACATAAATAAATCCAATGTAAACCAAGTAAACAAGGTAATTCAAAATCATTCACGTAATGAGTAACCATTCAAACCGTTATATGATATTTTTATTTTGGAAAACTTCGGGTTTTCTGGGGAAGTTCAACATTTTCACTTGTACGTTTAATACTAAGTTTTTCAATTATACATGTTTTGAAATCATCATGCATATATTTACGGATCTTCACACCTTTTTATAAACAATGGTCTTTTCAGAAAATATCGGATTTTCTGGGTTGTTTTCGTTCAAATTACACAAAACATTTCATATCAAACCTGCTTATGAACTCACCAACATTCTATATGTTGACCCGTTTGCAAAATAACTTGTATTCTCAGGTAACAGGTAAGCTGGGGAATAAGTACCAAGTATGTTAGTGTGTTTTGCTTTTGAAAACTATCAAACAATTTATGTATGGATTTGTAACGTTAAAACAATGTACTTGATGTAAACAATATCAGTTGTAATATATTGATTCATGGTGATGTTTATGTTATGATTCATGTATATTCATTGTGATGATATTCAATTTAAGTCACACGAGCCCTCAGACGTTTCCTCCGTCTGGTTCAGGGGCGTGACACATAAGGAAAAATGAGTAATAATAAAGATAAAAGAGATGAGAAGGAAAAGAACAATAGCCAAATAGGAAATGCCTGTACCATGTCAAAAATTGAGGCAATCATGAATGGAAATTTGGTCCAGTAAGGTGAAGCTATAAAAACAATCACAGTGGGAGGATTCATGTAGACAATATGGCTAAGGTAAAACAATGAAAGCATATCCTTAGAAAAACCATGAATGACGATAAAAGACATAGCAGGTATCAGAGTGCAAGCAATGATAGGACAACATGATATGAAAGGAAGCAACGAGATAACCAACTTCATCCAGGTGGCAGAACCTAAGGGTAAGAACAACCAATCACAAGTGGATCAAACCGACACATGGGATTCATACATTCCTAGCAGAAAAGAATTAATTAGAAAATCAAGCAAGCACAAACGTAGACAAAACATAAAGGTAAGAACCTTACAAACAATTTATACGTGAAAACCAACACAAGAAGCCAACATAAGGACATCAAGAAAAAAAACTCGGTCATGAGAAATCAATGGTCCTTTTTTCATGAGGAACAAAAAAGAGATGCACAGAGAAGGTGGAAGTGTTGGCACAATGCGAAGGGCGTGAGTCGATGCCATGTGCTGAACAAAGCTACCTAATAAGTGAAAAGCAACAATTATTTCTAACTATTCTGGACTGTCAAGTACTTAAGAACATGATTGGATGCCATGTGTCGTCCAATGCTACTTGATAGCTAAAAAGCAACAATTCTCTATAAGTAGTTTGGCCGCAAACTACTTAAGAACATGAATTGATGCTACATGTCGACCAAAGCTACTCGATATATAAAAAGAAATAATTATTTATAAGTAGTATGACATGCCAACTACTTAACAATATCGGTCGATGTGTAACACCCCGTTTATTAAATAAGTAAATAAATAAGATTAAATAAATAAATAAATAAGATTAAATAAATAAACCCCGGGATGAGAAGTATATTTTATATTATTTTATTGAGCCCTAAATTCATAATAATATACCAGTGTTAGCTATGGGAGTTAAATGTTATAATTACTGGAATTTGGAGTTTATATTGTATCAAAGGGATTTATAGTGAATTGATTTTTGGAAAACATGGACTAAAGAGTAAAATATGGAGTTGCATTGTAATGAATTGAAGAGGAGGGACCGAATCTGTCAATTTAGGAGAAGTTTTAATATGGGATGGGGGTTAAGACCATTCATTCCCCTCCCGTGTGATAGAAGCACCACCAAACCCTAACACTAGTTCTTGATGCCAGCCGCCACCATAGTGAATTCTTTCGGTCGCCGCCCCACCGTCATGAAGCCCAGGAGCCACCGTTACACTGCTGCTGACGAAGACAAACAACCAGAGAACACGTTACGACAGCTGCTGCTGTTGATTCTTGATTGAACGACGTCCCTCCCTCCGATTCACCTTCTACCACGCCACCGGCATCGCTGGTCGATAACCATGAAGTCGATGGGCCGTTCGTTGGCGCCGCACCTGTTGCGGTGATTTTTATTATCTGTTTCTACCTCTCTGCCGCCGCCCTCCTCCATAAATGAAATACATCAACTTATTAAGGGTTTCCGTTCATATGTGTTTATATTTCAGTGAAGCATAGTGGGTGTTGTCGGCCGGAACGCTAGCGGACCACCATGACAGCCAAACATGGTGGCTGCCGCCACTTCTTCTTGTTCTGCCACTTTCTGTCGCATCTTGCCACCACCAAAAACCGAGAGGTATTGTTGTGGGTGTGTGTATGGGTTTGTATTTGAGTGTATTTGTTTCCTTCGGTAATCATGAGGTTATACATGTGATTGTGCGGCCAGAAAACCCACCACCACCACCGTGAGGTGGTAGCTGCCACTATTTTGCCACCACTAGCCACCATCACCGGTGGATGTGTGTTTGGGTGTGTGTGTGGATTGGTTCTTGGAGTATATTTGTCTTTACTTTGGCGTAGAATCATAACGACCACCATTGGAAATGTTGGATGCCGTTGTGAGCCGCTGCCGACCACCACCGTCCGAGGTGGCAGTGGGTGGTGCCCGGGCTAGTGGAACCCTAATGGACCAAAAACTTAATATTGGACTGATCTGGCTTATGATAGGGTTAGAACCCCTAATTAGGGTTTAGAAAACCCTAATTTTGGTTTTGTTGGTTTGGACCTACCGGGACCCGCGTTATGGGTCATTGGATTTGAAGTATGAATTACAGCCGATCACACCGTATGACTTTTCTAGTAGAGTGATGGACTTAATGGATTAAGTCCTTGATGGGTCAAGTAAGAAACACTTAACCCTAATCGTCATTTCATGTAAAAACCCTAATTGTGTTAGGTTTTGAGTTGGCCTTTTCTGTTGGGTCTAGATGTTTGGACTATTGATGGGCCATCCAAGAACAAGTATATGGACTAGAATGTTTTGGATTGGGCTTTAGGATAAGGCCCTTTAGACAGGATTGGGCCCAATTAGGAAAAAATGGGCCATAGATGGGCTATAATTGGGCTGTAACACCGTAAATTTTCGAAACAAATTTTCATTTAAAATTTCTAAATCCTCATAAAACATTTCATAAATATCTCTTTTACTTAATTTACATTTTGAAACTCTATATTTGTTTGACTAAAATCCAGGATCCTCAAAAACATAACTCTTTCACTAGGGTGTACAATCAAGCCGGTGCCTTTCCGCGATCCTGCGGAAAAACCTGAAACACATAACACATAACACATATAATTAGCCACTCGAGGTTATAGCTCTGTAAGACCCTCTGGTCAATGTGTCTCAGTGGGACGCTCCAGTCCCACAACTCTGATGGACCCTCTGGTCCTAACTATGTGGACCCTCCGGTCCTAAATCTGTAAACTCTAAGTAATACACAGCATAAATCACAAATAAATAATGCATAGCATATCACAAAAGCAGGATAACATAATACTCAATGTAAGCACATAAGACCCTCCGGTCACATATAAGTACCACTCTAGGTAAAGTATAGTGAGAAGACTCACCTCACAAGCAGGTGAGCAAAGAACTTCCCACTCGGATCTCGAACTAGCCTCCACCTAACACAAAGGATGAATATCTCTAATTAATATTATTTTCACGACTCAAATAACCAAAGGCTATACTTTCTCTCTCTAAATCTTTGAAGTGGATTAAGGACCATTTTACCCCTACATGGTCTCAATTACTCATATTGACTAATACCCCAAAGTCAACAGAAGTCAACACTCGAGTCAAATTCCGGATTTGAACTGACTCGCCGAGTGCACTTTTGTGACTCGTCGAATCCCATCGTTTTACTCAGAAGTTTCTCGGAGGTTGACTCAGCTCGTCGAGTTGATCGCATGACTCAGCTCCACGGGACAAACCCTAATCAACTCGTCGAGTCGGCTCATCGACTCGGAGAGTTCATTCAGACCCAAAGCTCATTTAGACGATTCAAAACAGATCCATTACTCCAAACGCTAGATATCTTATCACAAGACACAATAGTCGCGTAAAGCTTCGATCTTTACATTCATGCATGATGTTATTGCTCCAAAATGCTAATACATGCCTTTCATAAATGATTAAGACCAAAAACCTTCATATGGGTGAATAAACCTGGGACACTTAGACTCTAAGGATGTCACAAGGTCCAGATCCAAGGTCTAGACTCTCGGATAACTCATGCTACTCAAAAACCCAAACAAAAGATGGCGAAAATCCCTAAAACTCCATAGACATAAATCTATCCAAAATAAGAAGAAAGGTGAAGACTTCATACCTTCTTCAGGAGCTCCAGACATGAAATCACTGGATCCAACAGCCTTACCTCCAACTCCTTGCTTGATAACCTCATCCTCTTCCTCAAATGATGCACAAGAACCACAATATGAGCTTCTATCTCACTCTCTAGCTCAAAAAGAAATTAGGGTTTGCTCTCAGGGGTGTAGGGTAACTAATGAGGCGGAAATGGGGCATAAGTTCCCTTATATAGGCCTCAACCCCGGAGAATTAGGGTTTCTCTGTCCAACACCTACTCTGAGAGTCGGTTCTTTGACTCGTCGAGTCCACTCATTAAATCCAAGGGAGCAACTCTGTAACGTCGCAAATTTCGAGTCCAAAAATTTCATTTTTATTTAACTGATTGTAAGAACATTCATAAGAAAACTACGTAAAAATATATCATTTCGTAAATCAATATTTCACGTCTGAAAACCCAAATCATAAAATAGTTACATGTCAGAGTACAATCTTAGAATATCTCAAATGCGGGAAACCAATACATGTGTGTATGAGGTGTTGCTACCACGCCAGCTCCTTTCCCTTCGCGGAAGAGGTACCTGAAACCAAAATTGTATGAGGTAACTGTGTGTATGAGGTAACTGTAAGCACAAAGCTTAGTGAGTTCCCCCATCGTACTACATACCATACAATCACATAACATACATATACTGTCAGGCATATCTGGGTGCCCGACCTACCCCTTTGGTCCTGTCGACTGGATACTGCCTAGCATATCTGGGTGCTGGCCTCCCCTTTGGTCCTGTCGATCGTATACTGCCTAGGATATCTGGGTGCTAGCCTCCCCTTCGGTCCTGTAGACCGGATACTCAGGACTATTTCACCCCTCTACTACTACCACATAACATGTATCACATAATCAAATTCTATCTAGTATAACTGGGTATGACTACCCCTCTTCGGCCATATCGACCGAAAATCTTGGGGACTATCTCCCCTCCTGCTACTGGCATATGACATCATATCATACTGGCACATAACATATCAGGTAGTAGTAAACCTAGATGAATATTACAAAGACAATCATCTAACATACAACTCCTACTGGTGGGTCGGCATTGTGGTCGTAGACCCACCGCTACTGGAAGGTAACTCACCTCGTACGAGTAGCTGCTGATAATTTGTGCGAGAAATCTCTATCTGTTGCTGCTCCGGAAATCCTCCAGCTATAATCCCCACAAAACACTCAGTCAGAACCTGATATCTACTCTTAGGGTAAAATGACTATTTTACCCCTGACCAAGTCCAAGTCAAAGTCAAAGTCAAAATCAACTTCCAGTTGATTTCAATCACCGAGTTGGGCCGCCAACTTGTCGAGTCCCTATCCTTTTAATTGTCCTCATCCACAACTTTGCTCGTCGAGTTTAGAAATTACCCGGCGAGTTCTCCTTGTATACGAACATCGAATGAACCTTCATCTAACTCGCCGAGTTGTATGAACAACTCGTCGATTTCATCCTCATCCTATGAACCAGTCCTATCTTCGACTCGCCGAGTTGTATGAACAAGTCGTCGAGTTCATCTTCAAGAGTTTGGAGATTGCCTTGGACTCGCCAAGTCCAAGAACAACTCGTCGAGTCGCTACTGTCCAAGTCCCATTTCTCTATTTTTGGTGTACAAATCTTGCCCAAATGATAGATCTAGGCTCCAAAGATCAATCTAGCACGTAAAGTTATAAACTTTACGTGCATGCATGGGAGACTGAGCTCAAATGGCTCAAAAGGGGCTCCTAATATTCATGGGGATTTCAATGGGTTCAAAGACAGCTACTTTATGCATTAGGGTCCCTTAATGACCTTGGGTCTAAAGCCTTAGCCTCCAACCATGCTTGCAATCATGGTTGGTTGCCAAGGATGGCTCTTAGAAGCCCTAATTTCCTTCAAGAAGAGATCTAGCTTAGTAATGGACAAGGTATGAGCCATATACCTCAGATGGATTGTGAATGATGCTCAAGCTCGAATTCCTTTGGCCTCTTCTTGTTCCCTAAAACCTTTCCTACCTTCCTTTGATCACAAACCACCAAGATCACTCAAAAGACTTTAGATCTTCACACACACACACACACACACACACACTTTGGGTCGATATGGAGGGTTCTGGAAGAAATAGGGATGAAAGGTGGCTGAATGAGACGTTTAAATAGGGTGCAAACCCCTTAGATTAGGGTTTTGTCCAGACAGTGCAGACTCGTCGAGTCGCTCACTTAACTCCCGTGTCCAATCCTCTTCAACTCGACGAGTTGGGCCACCAACTCGCCGAGTCCCAGGTCAAATGAGAAATATACTCGAATAAAATACATACCAGGAATCGGGTGCTACAAATCTCCCCCACTTACTTTAGACTTCGCCCTCGAAGTATGTTGCTCGTTCCTGGAAAAGCTCTGTGTAATGCTCCATCATCTCATCCACCGGATCCCAAGTCCATTCTGAGCCCTTCTGGTGCTTCCATTGCACCTTCACCAGCTCGACCTTCTTGTTCCTCATATCCTTCGACTTCCGGTCGAGGATCGCGACAGGCCGCTTAATGTAATTCAGGCTGTCATCAACTTGAATATCCTCCAGGGGCTCCACTGTCGAGTCGTCCACCAGGCACTTCAGCCTGTATGGGAGACGTGGAAATTGTTGTGGATCTGATGGAGTTCGGCTGGCAGATCCATCCTGTATTCCATCTTACCCATCCGGGCTATAACCCTGAAGGGTCCAACGTACCTGGGGCCCAACCTGGCCCGCTTCCTGAATCGGATGACGCGTTTCCAAGGCGACACCTTCAGGGGAACCATATCCTCGACCTGGAACTCCAAGTCTGAATGGCGCTTGTGGCATAACTTTTCTGCCGACTATGTGTAGTCTGGAGCCTGCTCCTGACCGGCTGAATCCTCTCTGTCATCTTGATCACCACTTTGGCGCACCCCATGACCCTCCGGCCAACCTCACCCCAACATACCGGAGTCCTGCACTTCCTCCCGTATAACATCTTAAAGGGAGGACGATCGATACTCGCGTGGTAGCTGTTGTTGTAGGAGAATTTAGCCAATGGGAGGTAAGTGTCCTAGCTACCACTGAAGTCTAGCACACACGCCTGCAACATATCCTCCAGGGTCTGGATGGTCCAGTCGCTCTGACCATCCGTCCGCGGATGAAATGCGGTGCTAAAATGGAGGCGAGTACCCAACTCGTCGTGGAATTTCTTCCACAACCTAGATGTAAACCGCACATCCCTGTAAGAAATCACGGAGACTGGCACCCAGTGTCATGCCACCACCTCTCGAATGTAGATGTCGGCCAACTTCTCGGCCGAGATACTCTCCTGGATCGGTATAAAATGAGCACTCTTGGTCAATCGATCCACGATGACCCATATGGAATCCACTCCCCAAGCGGTCCTGGGAATTTTGGTGATGAAGTCGATGGTAATCTCTTCCCACTTCCACAGTGGAATATCCAACGGCTGCATCTTGTCGTGTGGCCTCTGGTGCTTGGCCTTGACCTTCCTCCAGTTCAAGCACCGCTCCACATACCATGCTACATCTCTCTTCATGCAGGGCCACCAATAGTTGAGACGAAGATCCCTATACATCTTCTTCGCCCCGGGATGGATAGAGAACCTGGATTTGTGTGCCTCCTCCATCAGAACCTGGCGTACGCCACCATGATACGGGACCCACACCCTACGGTGAAGGGTCAACAACCCTCGGCTATCATAGTCGAAGAAGGAAACCTGCCCTACAATCTGCTCGCTTTTCCGATCTTCCTCCTTCATCGACTCCTGCTGGGCCTCTCGAATCTCCTCCAACAGCAGAGTCACCACGGTCATCCACATGCAAATGTCTCTGATCGGCGTTGCCTTGCGACTAAGCGCATCGGCCACCACATTGGGCTTCCCCGGATGATAAAGGATCTCGCAATCATAATCCTTCACCATGTCCAACCACCGACGCTGCCTCATGTTTAGATTCGGTTGATCCATGAGATACCTCGGGCTCTTATGGTCCGTGTAAATGGTACAACAGTAATGACGACAATCTTGAGGGAAAAAGCAACCGCCCCCAGCTCCAAGTCATGCATCGGATAGTTCGCCTCGTGAGGTTTCAGCTGCCTCGAAGCGTAAGCAATAACATGTCCTCTCTGCATCAAAACTGCGCCCAAACCCGAGATGGACGCATCGCGGTATACGACAAAATCCTCCATGCCCTCTGGCAGAGCTAAGATTAGCGCATCACACAATCTTTGTCTCAATGTATCAAAAGCAGTGTGTTGATCAGGCCCCCAACGAAAGATCACGGCTTTCCTCGTCAGCCTGGTCAAGGGTACGACTATCTTCGAGAAATCCTAGATGAATCTCCGATAATAGCCGGCTAATCCTAGGAAACTCCAAATCTTAGATGGAGACCTCAGAACCTCCCATCTCATCATGGTCTCCACTTTGGCTGGGTCAACCGATATCCCGTTCTGGTTGACAAGGTGCCCAAGAAACTGCACCTCGCGCAAACAGAACTCCCACTTGGAGAACTTAGCATACAAGTTCTCTTTCCTCAAAGTCTCCAAAAACTCTCGTAGATGCTCCTCGTGCTCCTCCTGTGTCTTGGAGTAAACCAAGATATCATCGCTGAAAACTATCACGGACCGATCCAGCATCGATCTATATACGCGGTTCATGAGATCCATGAACGCGGCAGGAGCATTGGTGAGCCCGAAGGGCATCACCACGAACTCGTAATGGCCATAGCAAGTCTGAAACGCAGTCTTCTGCACATCCTCCTCTCGGACCCTCATCTGGTGATAACCCGAACGCAAATCGATCTTGGAGAACCAAGATGCTCCCTGTAGCTGGTCAAAGAGGTCGTCAATCCTCGGTAGTGGGTAACGGTTCTTCACCGTTACCTTGTTCAGCTCCCGGTAATCTATACACATGTGATGCGACCCGTCCTGCTTCTTGACAAACAGGATCGGGGCTCCCCAAGGAGAACTACTCAGCCTGATAAATCCCTTGTCTAGCAGCTCTTGCAGCTGCGTGGACAACCCCTACATCTCGGGAGGAGCCAACCGATACGGTGCCTTGGCTATCGGAGCTGCACCAGGAACTAGGTCGATCCTGAACTCCATATGTCGCTCTGGAGGTATCCCAGAAAGCTCCTCTGGAAACACATTTGCGTAGTCTCGCACCACCGGAACGTCACTCACCATCGCCTTACCCGCCTCTCGGGTATCCATAACATATGCAACATACCCGACACAGCCCTGTTGTAGGTAGCGCCTAGCCCTTGCTGCTGAACACACTGTGGGTCCATGATGTGGCCTCTCGCCATGGATCACCAACTCTCCCCCACCTAGGGTCCTGACTCGCACTAGCTGATATGCGCAATCTACCACTGCCCCATTGGGGCTCAACCAATCCATGCCAATAATTACCTTGTTCCCTCGCAACGGAATGGGAACCAGGTCTACCAGGTAGCGCTCCTCGAATAACCTCAGCACATAATCTCGGAAAACTGCTGATGCTCGCACCGATCAATCATCGACAATCTCTACCTCTAAATGGCAACCCAACATGCCCGAAGACTCAGAAAACCTCTTGTTGAGCACAAGAGAAACAAAAGATCGAGTGGCACCTGAATCAAACAACACCTATACCGGAATACCGTTCACATAGAACGATCCTAAACATGTACACACAGAGCACATATCAATATCATAAACATCATAGAAATTGATCAGGGAGAAAGAATCATACCCGTCACCACATCGGGTGTGCCGTGTGCCTCCTCGGTAGTCAACTGGAAGGCCCGGCTCCTCACCACTGGAGCCTCTGACTTGCCCTGCCGGCTATCAGTGATCCGCAGGGTCACTGGGGCTGGCTCCTTCATCGGCGCTGATGATGTCAATTCGGGGCCATTAGCCTTCTTATGACCCCTCTGGTTGCAGTGGAAACACAACAACTCGGACGTCTGAATAGTGGGTGCAGGGGTGGTAAAATCCCTACTGAAATGCCCCGTCTTGCCGCACTTGTAGCACCCAGACGTTCCCAACCTACAAACTCCCTCATGCGACTTGCCGCATTTCCTGCAGCGGCTATGGCTCTGTTGGCTTTTTGGCCCAACATCTTGTCCCTTGGGCTTCTTCCCTGAAGCCCCAGTCACCTGCCCCTCCTCGGCCTTCCTCTTCTGGATATCCTCCAGATCGATCTCCCTCTCCCTTGCCCTGGCAATCATGGAATCCAGGGTAGGGAAAGCTGAAAAACTGACATGTTCCCAGATGTCAGCTCATAGCATGTCATGGTAGCGGGTTCTCCTCATGTCCTCATCTCCCGCATACTCGGGCACCAGTAACGCCCTCTCCTAGAACATGGCGGTTATCTCTTCCACTTTCTCAGTCATCTGTCTCATATCTAGGAACTCCCGGGCCAACTGCTAAAGTTCCACCGTAGGCACAAACTCAACTCTGAACCGGGTCAAAAAATCTGGCCATGTCATAGCCTCAATAGTCGACGCTCCCAAAGAGTCACCAACCGAATCCCACTAATCCCTGGCCTGGTCCCTCAAGCATCCCACTGCATATCGCACCTTCGACCCCTCGGGGCAGAAGCTAGTAGACTGTGCAGACTCATTGTTTGCAATCCATCGTCTGGCAGCAATGGGGTCCTGACTAGCTGGTCACCATGTCAATCCTGAACGCCCGGAGGCGATCCTCCATCAGCTCGACAATCCCTTCCTTGATCGACCCAAAGATGAATGGGGTCGCATCAAGGATGCCTCTAGTGATCTCAGATGCAATGAAATCGCGTAGCCCCTCATCTACTAGTTCGAACCTGAACCCAAACCCGATCCCTCTACTGAACGGCCAACTGATGGCCTCGAGCGTAGTACAACCATTCTGCAATACATAACGACAATCGTCAGTGATACTGATACATTTAAAGGGATCACATATATCACAAGTTCCCTGGTCTTGCCTCAGCCTTCCACATCTATCCGTACTTTACTCAAGAACTGCCTCCACTCCACCAAGTCCCTTCTACTGCTACTGATCTATGCTACTCTCATCCTAGGCTTGCCCTATGGTACCTCTAACTCCACCCTAACCAGTCCTCAGTTGTTGAAGGCCTCTTTGTAATGCCAACTAGCCATTACCTAAATACAATCACATGCAACGAGGCCTGGATAATCCTTCGAGTAAAGGACTCATCCCTACAACGGTCAGGACTCAAACAAGAGCTGCGAAATAGGGTCAAATCCAATCCTCTACGATTATTCAACCTTGATCACATGTGACTTTAACGTATTCACCTAATAGATAACTTCCATCACTCAAAGTCCCACAAATCACAAAGCAAGCAGCATTCAGACAAAAGGGAACGATCTCAATCAATTATATTCTCATAAATGGAAACTATACTAGCATATAAAGCTAAGCTCATACTATTAGGCATAACCTAAACAGGCTATCCTACTACTGTCTAATCAATACTAGCATGCAATTCTCATAAGTTGAAACACTTAAAGCAGGCACATAAGGCATCATTCCTAGATCCTTAGTCCTATTCTAACATGCTTTTCAACTCAAACAGATAAACATAACATAAACTTGTATGGGTACTTTGGGGAATACTTACATTTGCTCGGCCGGTCGCGCACATCACACACTTCATTCTTTTTCCAAAACTCTTTTAACTTATCTCTTACAAAACCATTTCCTTGTAAAAATCTTTTAATCCCTCGATTTGAGTCCAGACCCCCCCCCCCCCCGATGATGTGTTCGAATCCCTCAAACCAGGGCTCTGATACCAACTTGTAACGTCCCAAATTTCGAGTCCAAAATTTTCATTTTTATTTAAGAACATTCATAAGAAAACTACGTAAAAATACATCATTTCGTAAATCAATATATTATGTCTGAAAACCCAAATCATAAAATAGTAAAATGTTAGAGTACAATCCCAGAATATCTTAAATGCGGAAAACCAATACGTGTGTGCATGATGTGCTGCTACCGCGCCAGCTCCTTTCCCTTTGCTGAAGAGGTACCTGAAACCAAAACTGTAAATTGTAAGCACAAAGCTTAATGAGTTCCTGCATAATACCACATACCATACAATCACATAACATACATATACTGTCAGGCATATCTGGGTGCCCAACCTACCCCTTCGGTCCTGTCGACCGGATACTGTTGGATAAGGTGTCTAAGTCCATAACTTATTTGGTACATACTTGACCCGACCCGGCATGGTCCATTTGGGTTGCATTTCACCCGAACTATTTATGGATAATTTTATGAGAGTTATACACATATGTTTATTAATATATTATAAGTTATAATATATTAATATGAAGTTATGTTATTTAATTATTCTTAGTCTTAAATTAATTATGAATTAATTTAGAGATTAAAAGGAAGACTAATTAGATTGTGGGCTATTGGTTTTATATAGTGTGGGCTAACACTCATTTGTTAATGGGCTAGGCTTGTATGGAAGTCCATGGATGATCCATGGAGCTTTTAACCCATGGATCCTTGGAAAAGGAAAGGTCATGGGTTATTAGGGTTTCACCCTAATCATGTACACTATATAAGCATGCTTATGTTGCATGAAATAGCCACTAGTGGCACTAGTTGTGTGAGACTTAGGTGTGGCCGATTTCTATGTGTGTATACACTCTCTCAAAGTTTTCCAAGTGTTTGTAGTGATTTGTGATTCCATTTGAGGCATTCACACTATTGGTGCTTAGCCCTCAAACTCCTTAGGAATCAAACTCATCATCAAAAGGTATGTAATCTCATCTAATTCTTTTATGTTTAAAAGTACCCCATGCCATGTTAGATAGGTTATGAACCTTGGAAAATTATTATTTTGCATGTATTTAGACAAACATAGATCCAAGGTTTATTAGGGTTGCATGCACACTTAGGAAGTGTTAGATTGCTCAAAACCCAACAGTGGTATCAGAGCCTAGGCTTGCTTGTTTGATACTTGATGCAAAATAATAATAAAAAAAACAGAATTTCGACTTTTGCTGCTGGAAATGGACTAGAAATATTACCCTAAACTGTTTTGGTGTTTTAAAACTTGTTTTAGTTGGTGTAATGGTTATTCTAATCCATTTACAATAGCATATATCAAAATTCCATGATTTTATGTGTTCATATAATTCTTGAAATTTTGATGATCATGTTCATGTTCTTATGAATTTAGAAGATGATAGGAATTATTTGTTGAATTGTTTAGAATTAATTCTTGGTCATTTATGTGTTTTAATGGAGTCCATAATTTGTCCTCAAGTTATGGATATCCAAAGGTCACTTTTCTTTAACACACATTAAACACATAAGTTACATAAAATGAAGAGTCTTCATTTTTATGAACCTTTAATTCATAAGTTATGAAATGAAAAGTTTTGGATAGTGGATGTTCATGCTCATATGAGTTTTGTTAGATCATAGGAATTATTTGCAAATTGTTTGTTAGTTAATTCTTGATCTTAATGAGTTTTAATGGAATTCTTAATTTGTCCTCAAGTTATGGATTTTCTTTTAAATGTTTTTAAGAAGTTGTAGGTTACATTTTCTTGAAGAGTTTTTCCCATAAATGTTTTTATGGACTTCATAACTTGTCCTCAAGTTATGGATTTCCAAGAGACTCTTCATTAAAAGCTTTAAAACACTTAATTAAAACTCATAAGTTATGAATATCCAAAACTTTATGAATTGTTCAAAACTTGCCTCAAGTTTTGGAATTTGTAAAGTCTCACACAAACTTTAATTCCATACCCTAGAAGTTTTAAAATTTAAAATTCTACCCTTATACTATTTATAAGATTAATTGTTAATTATTATATATATGTATAAGAACAAGTCGTTTTACCGTTAGTAGGCCTCATTCACGAAGCCGGTCTATAAGGTGGGTATAAGGTTGTTGCCTATAAAATGGCGACTTAATGGGTGTCCACTCTCACCCACCGCTTGCTTGATCGGTGGAGGGTCGTTAGCCGAACGGGTAGGACAATGACTTTAAATTCTCATTAAAAGTATAATGAATATTATAAAGTAACTAAATATTTTTTTATTTAATTCCCAATCTTAGTTACTTTAGGAAAAATGTGAATTTGGTGCTAGCCCATGGAATTCACACTTTATACCTTATCAAGTCGTTGGTGGAGCGTGTGTGGTTAACCGGCACACTAACTTGGACTAGTAAGGATCACGAAGGGTGACTTAATGTTTGTCATAGATCAATGGAGCGTGTGTGGTTAACCGGCACATTGATTGGGTGATAATATTAAGGGTACCAAGTGAAATGGTATGGTTATTCACACCTTGTTTTGTGATCCTCGGCATCCCAGTCACAAAATTTGAGAGAGCACACTCAAGATTGAAACATGCCATTGAAAAGTTCAATGAATCTCAAAAGATCTAGGAATTTCAAATCCAATTAAAACCTAATAAATTATTTCGTTTTTCATGGTGGAAATTGGTGAATCGTCATTCGCCTACCTTCAAATATTTTATAGCTTGGATTACGACATCCCTCTTCCAAATTATAAAATATTGTGTTGGGTCCTAGCCTTAATATTTCATATTGGGTGTTATATTAAGGACTTTGAATCAACTAACTTGATTTTCTCCCATTATAGATGCCTGGTTCAGACAACTATGATCTTCTCAAATCTCTTGAAGATGGTGTCCCTCAACATCATGCTTCACTTCCTCCACCTCCTCCAATTATTCTCCCTCACCCACAAGTTCTTGAAAAGTTTAAAGTCACTCAATCCCTATTGGCAAGCATAGTCTATGTGTGCTCACATCTTGGAGATAAAGTCACATATTGACAAGCCGGGAGAGTTGGGTGTCAAAGTCCCGTGAAGGTTGGATGCTCAATCACTTTCTTAGTAACATAGTGAGTCTCTTTGGGACTACTATGAGACAGACTATGACATAACCCTTAATGATGTTATCTATTTGCTTGGTGTTGTGGAATCAGCAATGATTTGGAACACTAGTAAAGCAAATTTGATTAAAAGAACGACTTCCCAAGTCTTAAATGGACATTGACAATGGTAGCATTGGATATCTAGAAAAAGATTTTTCTTCCCAATGGAAAGGGATCGGCTATAGTCAACTCGGTTGACCAAATAGTAAGGAGAAAGGCAAATTCTGAGATAGTCTCATGTGCCATTACCAAAGGGTCCATGTGTTTTGTTGCCAAAGGAAGGGGCATTGGTTGCGAAGCTGCCCTATTCACCTAAAAGGTCATAAGGTTGATCAAGTCAAGAGGTTTGACTCTACTTCGGGTAAAGTCCACTGTCTAACTCTATTAAGTTTCTATTTGGAGATTCTTATTACATAATGTGAATGGTCACATGTTGATGTTTTTAAGAATCAAAGAAAAGATAGGAAGCTTAAAGTAAGTATATGTTGATTCTGATTGCGAATGTGGGTTTCGATCGCATGGTTCGGCAATCAGAATTTTGAGCTGCTGCTTAAGAGTTATAATATATTGCTTATGAATATATAACAACAAGATTTTCATGTGGATTGTAAGGATAAGTTTTTCCGTAAAGTTTTAAAATAAAAGAAAAAAAAAGGGTTTTAATTTTATTTATTTTAAAAAATATCCTTACAATGGCATCTGTGGAAAATTGTTGCTTATATGTTTCCAGTAATAGCAATATTGGAAAGTGGATTTGATTCCTTCATTTGTGGTAGTGTCTGAATTTACCGAATGAAGAAAGTTTTTCATCACCTAAGTTTCAATTGGACAGAAACTTGGAATCATACAAGTTGTATTGTATGATGAATGAGAATTTTCATCTTTGAAAATTAAGACTAATTCTTTGATCACATGTATATGTGAGTCAATTGAAGGACTAAGGAATTAGGTAGACTGGGTGTGCGCTGGTCAAGGTCCACCACAAAGATTGATTTGTCATGATTTACTAAAGATTAGTAAATATGATCATGCTTATGAGGTTAAGTGTAATTCTGTAACATTGGAAAGGTTACAATGTATGACAAAACAAATGAGAAGAATCAAATTAGGCAGAAAGATATAAAAGTTTCTCAAATCTGAAAGGATGGGAGAGTACTTTAGTATCGTATTTCATGATCATCTTAATGATTATGAAACCATATCACAAATTCATACTCTAAGGACGTCTTAGTGCATTGTTATGGCTAAGAAGAGAGGTCATGAATTGTTGGATTGGTTAAGATCAAGAAGATGAGTCATACTTCGTTCCAAAACAATTCTTAGAGTCATACTCCAAGATTGTAACATTGAGTGACATAAAGTAAGGTTTAAAACACTTATCAAATGTAGTGTAGAATGTTTCTACCCTTGTACATTTGAGATTGGTAAGTTGTGATGTCTTGGATGAGACAAAGACCAACTAAGACCAATTGTGTGAAGTATTAGTCTTGATAAGAATCCGTATTGTCCCTTGAATATTTGTTTTGTCAAGGAATGGTTCTTGACTGGGGAAACTTATATGTCAAGGGGGCAGTGGGAGCCTTAAAGATCCTGAAAGAGTTTCAAGAGTTAATCAAGAGTAAAACCTGTAATTTATCACTAGCACACAACTTAAGGTTTGCAACCTATCGTGTTGACATAATTCTTGTTTCTGTACCTACTTCAAATAAGTTGAATTTGCATGTGAGTTATCAGAGTTCAACTTGGAAGCATTGGTGGGCCTTGTGCTACCAAGGTGACAAGAAACTAAGATTGAACAAGTTTAATCCATGTAAGGCTGAATTTGTCACTAACCTTATCTTGTGATTATGGTTTTGAAAAATTCACATGGATAGGAACTCATACACTATAAAATCTAAGTGTCATAAGGTTTCTCTCCGATTCATGAAAATGATGGTGAGGAAACGCTTTCACTAAGTAGATTTTACGTAGATATCAATTGTGTTATTTGCATTTTCAAAAGTCGTTAGTGGAGCGCATGTGGTTAACCGGCACACTAACATGGACTTGTGAGAAATGGCAAATGCCTAAGCAATTGAGACTATGATTACGACATCCCTTTTCATAGTTCTGAAAATTGTTTAGACACACATGTGAGTTATCTAAGAAAGGGTGTATGAATCTAAATTTCAGAAGTCCAGCAAATTTATGGAAATATGTCAGAGCTAGTGGGAGCATAAGTGTTATGATGATAATCATCATGTTAGTGGGAGCATGATTATTACGTTTAGTGTTGCAAGTTAGCAATGTTAATTATAGAAAACAAAAGTTTCAATTCGTGAAGTTGCAGGGGTTGAAAAGTTGTTTTGCTATAATTAAGGGAGAGGAAATTATACTTCATTTCAATTCTAAAGCTTAGATTGAGATTTTAATCATCTTTAGTCAAGATATATATATATATATATATATATATATATATATATATATATATATATATATATATATATATGAATTTTATGTTGGAATGGTTCAACTTGAAGAAATTCTATATATATTGCGTTTTCAAAATTTGATTATGATTACGACATCCCTCTTCATAGTTAAATTTTGAAAACATGGAAAATAAAAAATATTGTAGCAAAAGACTTGTCTAGTATCATGTCTTTATGTAAAACATCATGAATCGTGTCCCATATGCTTCGGATATAGGATCGATTGCATGTGCTATAATATTCATCTTTTCTAAATTTTCCAAATGCTTAAGGCATTGAGAAGGGAAAAGTCTAGAACTGGATATGACTAAAGTGATTAAGCAATTGTCGAGGACAAATCAGAGGTTCGCTAAAGATTGGTTGCTCAGGGAAAGTTGGAAGTATGATGCAAGTTGTCGGAAAGGACCGTATTGACATGTTTTGAAAAGAAGTAACTCTTGTTCGGAAGTGATAGTCAAAATGGGACTATGGAAATGTCTCCATAGGTGGAAGTTATTCAATCTATGTAAGATTAGAAAACCTTAATGCAAGAAGGATGTTCAAAGCAATGTACTTTGAACATCAGACTTCCGTTCCATAGAAGTTGACCTTCTTTGGAATACTCTGTAATGACTGGTGACAAGGTTTTGGTGACTTTGTGCATAATCATTACAAGAGGAACATTGCATAAAAGTTTAAAATCTAACAGTTTTTTGGTGAATGATGGGAATTGGGGATTCTCACATTTACAATAAGGATTTGGGATTGTCAAATGAGTATCATTGGAATCATGTTCAATTGATCTACATCACAATGTAAGGATCATAGACAAACATAGTGTGCATACTTGGAGAATGGCATAACTATTGTTTAGAAAAACAAAGTGTACATGCTAGGAGCATGGGACGACTGTTGTTTTTATTCAAGTCTTAAGTTGATTGTTTGAAACATTATACAATGAATAATGTGTAGTCAATATGGTGATAAATAAAAGGTGGTTCTATTTATATTCAAAAGGGTTCTGAGACCATATTGGATTCGATTATTATTGTGTTTCACTTTGCATGTTTTGACTTCCAAAATAGCTAGGTTATTCTTTCTGAATGACTAAGTTATTTAAACACTCCACAGTCGTTCATATGTTGGAAGTAGGTATGAATCAAGACTGTCATGAATCTAGTTTGTAGATGGCTAAATGGGTTTAGTCATGGCAATGGTTGCTACAACATTCATGAGTGCTCATAAGTTATGAGTATTGGAATAAACCCACGCTCGCTTGTATCACTTCATGGAATTTATCTCGAGTGATCGTGAGACGGTAATATCATATAAATCTTCAAACCTAGAGATATGAGTTGTTACCTATGAGTTGGTTGTGCATTGATTGCACGTAAACGCATCAGTAACTTGATGTTATAAAACGTGCCTTTGTGTACAATTCAACAAGTAGTATAACAAGCATATGAGTCGAAGTTTATCTGTTCCTTCTAGAAATAGAAGCGATATATGGGCCCTCGATGATTTTGTTGTGACCTATGTACCGGCCGGTCAGAACTAAAATTGATGTGTTCGATTAAGTTCTTTGTCAAACAAATCGAAAATCGGGAAACAAACTGCTAGACAATAAGTACGACGTTGTTCCATGTATTTTTCCGACTGATATCATGAGAACGGAGGATTACATGATCACTTATCTAAAATGACGCTTCATAGTTCAACAGAGTTTTCGAGAGCTACGATTGCTGGTTGGTTCCTGAAGTAACATACGCAAATATAGTTATTAGACTTATCCAAATGGGAGTCTGTTGGATAAGGTGTCTAAGTCCATAACTTATTTGGTACATACTTGACCCGACCCGGCATGGTCCATTTGGGTTGCATTTCACCCGAACTATTTATGGATAATTTTATGAGAGTTATACACATATGTTTATTAATATATTATAAGTTATAATATATTAATATGAAGTTATGTTATTTAATTATTCTTAGTCTTAAATTAATTATGAATTAATTTAGAGTTTAAAAGGAAGACTAATTAGATTGTGGGCTATTGGTTTTATATAGTGTGGGCTAACACTCATTTGTTAATGGGCTAGGCTTGTATGGAAGTCCATGGATGATCCATGGAGCTTTTAACCCATGGATCCTTGGAAAAGGAAAGGTCATGGGTTATTAGGGTTTCACCCTAATCATGTACACTATATAAGCATGCTTATGTTGCATGAAATAGCCACTAGTGGCACTAGTTGTGTGAGACTTAGGTGTGGCCGATTTCTATGTGTGTATACACTCTCTCAAAGTTTTCCAAGTGTTTGTGGTGATTTGTGATTCCATTTGAGGCATTCACACTATTGGTGCTTGGCCCTCAAACTCCTTAGGAATCAAACTCATCATCAAAAGGTATGTAATCTCATCTAATTCTTTTATGTTTAAAAGTACCCCATGCCATGTTAGATAGGTTATGAACCTTGGAAAATTATTATTTTGCATGTATTTAGACAAACATAGATCCAAGGTTTATTAGGGTTGCATGCACACTTAGGAAGTGTTAGATTGCTCAAAACCCAATAGATACTGCCTAGCATATCTGGGTGCTGGCCTCCCTTCGGTCCTGTCGACTGGATACTGCCTAGCATATCTGGATACTGGCCTCCCCTTCGGTCCTGTCGACTGGAAACTGCCTAGCATATCTTTATGCTGGCCTCCCCTTCGGTCTTGTCGACCGAATACTGCCTAGCATATCTGTGTGCTGGCCTCCCCTTCGGTCCTGTCGACCGGATACTGGGGACTATTTGACCCCTCTACTACTAATACATAACATGTATCACATAAACATATTCTATCAAGTATAACTGGGTATGACTACCCCTCTTCGGCCCTATCGACCGAAAATCTTAGGGACTATCTCCCCTCCTACTACTGGCAAATGACATCATATCATATTGGCACATAACATATTAGGTAGTAGTAAACCTAGATGAATATTACAAAGACAATCATCTAACATACAACTCCTACTCGTGGGTCGGCATTCTGGCCGTAGACCCACCGCTACTGGAAGGTAATTCACCTCGTACGAGTAGCTGCTGATAATCTGTGCTCGAAATCTCTATCTGTTGCTGCTCCGAAAATCCTCCGGCTATAATCCCCACAAAACACTCAGTCAGAACCTGATATCTACTTGTAGGGTAAAATGACTATTTTACCCTTGACCGAGTCCAAGTCAAAGTCAATGTCAAAATCAACTTCCAGTTAACCTGAATCACCGAGTTGGGCCGCCAACTCGTCGAGTCCCTGTCCTTTTAACTGTCCTCATCCACGACTCTACTCGTAGAGTTTAGAAATTACCCGAAGAGTTCTCCTTCAATACGAACATCGAATGAACCTTCATCCAACTCGCCGAGTTGTATGAACAACTCGTCGAGTTCATCCTCATCTTATGAACCAGTCCTGTCTTCGACTCGTCGAGTTGTATGAACAACTCGTCGAGTTCATCTACAAGAGTTGGGAGATTGCCTTGGACTCGTTGAGTCCAAGAACAACTCGCCAAGTCGCTACTGTCCAAGTCCCATTTCTCTATTTCTGGTGTACAACTCTTGCCCAAATGATAGATCTAGGCTCCAAAGATCGATGTAGCACGTAACGTTACAAACTTTACATGCATGCATGGGAGAATGAGCTCAAATGGCTCAAAAAGAGGCTCCTAATATGCATGGGCTTTCAATGGGTTCAAAGACAGCTACTTTATGCCTTATGGTCCCTTAATGACCTTCGGTCTGAATCCTTAGCCTCCAACCATGCTTGCAATCATGGTTGGTTGCCAAGGATGGCTCTTAGAAGCCCTAATTTCCTTCAAGAAGAGATCTAGCTTAGTAATGGACAAGGTATGAGCCTTATACCTCAGATGGACTGTGAATGATGCTCAAGCTCGAGTTCCTTTGGCCTCGTCTTGTTCCCTCAAGCCTTTCCTTTATTCCTTTGATCACAAACCACCAAGATCAGTCAAAAGCCTTTAGATCTTCACACACACACATACACACACAATTTGGGTCGATATGGAGGGTTCTGGAAGCAATAGGGATGAAAGGTGGCTGAATGAGACATTTAAATAGGGTGCAAACCCCTTAGATTAGGGTTTTGTCCAGACAGTGCAGACTCGTCGAGTCCCGACGCTGACTTGTCGAGATGCTCACTTAATTCCCATGTCCAATCAGCTTCTACTCGACGAGTTGGGCCACCAACTCACCGATTCCTAGGTCAAAATGATAAATATACTTGAATAAAATACATACCAGGAATTGGGTGCTACAAACTCGACTCGACTCGGCGAGTTGGACCCTCAACTCGTCGAGTCTCTCCATGAATCACAAGATTAAAATACACAATAATATACTTGAAAATTTTGGATGTTACATGGGCCTTGATGAGTATGGGATATTGGACCATCGGATTGCCAATTGTTTGGACCAAAACAAATGGTTGGGCCTTAAGATAAGACCATGTAGGGGTTTGGGCCCAATTTTCCATATGATGGGCTTTGGTTCATTATTAGACTTTTGGGCCTTCGGATTAAGCCTTGGGCTTGAATCAAGCTAAGTTAGAGGTAAAGTAGTCTTTTACCCTAAGCATGGACTTATGGATATGTGTTGGGACCCAATTATTAATTAGGTGTTATTTTGATGTTGATAGATTCGGGAACCTGTCATCCAGCGGCTAGGGTTTTGTCCATGGGACTTCAGTAGTGTGAGGTGAGTCCTCTTCCAGTAGGAATGGGTCTAAGGAACCAATGTCGGCCCGTATAGTTTATATGTTCTTGATAGGAACACGGAGTGTGAGCGGGACCCGTATCTCATTATTACTAGAGTATATATATGAGTCAGATTGTTGTATTGCTATACTTGTTGTCTATGTGATACTTGTATCTATTTGTTCATGTATATGAGTGTGGGCGAGGCCCATATCTCTTGAATGGTTGAGCATGGACAAGGATCGTATCTCATCATTAGTTGAGTGTAGGCGGGGCCCGTATCTCATAATTACTTGAGTATGGTTATTGGTATAATGGTAGGTTGTGTATTTGTTGTCTGTGTGATACTTGTATGTGTTTGTTTATGTATGTGAGTACGGGTGGGGACGATATCTCATTATTATTCAAGTGTGGGCGGGGCCCGAATCTCATGATTGGTTGAGTGTGGGTGGGGCCCCTATCTCCTACTCAGCGGTGTGTGGGCGGTGCTTGTATCTCCTAGTTAGCAGAGGGTGGGCGTGGCCCATATCTCCTCGTCAGCGAAGTGTGGGGGAGCCAGTATCTCCTAGTTAGTTGTGTGTGGGTGGGGCCCGTATCTCCTAGTTAGCAGATTGTGGGCGGGGCCCGTATCTCCTCGTTAGCAGAGTGTGGGCGGGGCCCGTATCTCCTTGAGTGTGGGTAGGGCCTGTATCTCTCAGTAGTATGATTATGTGTATGGTATGTGGTAGTTTGGAGAGACTCACTAAGTTTCATGCTTACAGTTTTCAATTTTGGGTTCAGGTACTTCAGTTTCAAAAGTGGAGCTCGGGATGATTGCAGTGCACACACCATTTGTTCAGCCTAGGATGTTTATACTCTGATATATTTGACAGATGTTATGATATTCTTGAGATACACGATTTATGATTTTTATATTTTGAATGATAATTATGGTTTTATTAATGATTTAAAATGAAATTTTTAGACTGTATTTTTTGGATGTTTCAAGGTGGTATCAGAGCCTTGGTTTGAGGGATTCGGGCACACTCTCGAGTATGTCTGAACTAAATCTAGGGATTTTGGAAAGCATTCTTTTAAAAGAAAAAAGAAATTTAAAAAGAGAAAGGGGTGTGGTGCATGTAATCAGTCGAACTCAAGTAAGTACTCCCAAATTACCCATACAAGTTTATGTTATGATATGTTTATGAGAACTGCATGATAGATTAGGGCTAAGGATCTAGGAAGGATGCCTTATGTGCTTGTCATATGTGTATCAGCTTTATGAACTGCATGCTAGTACAAATTAGTCAGTATGATGGCCTGATTAGTATATGCTTGATTACGTGTACTCAATGCTTGAATGTTGCTTGCTTTGTGCTTTTAGGAGTTCTAGTTATCTTTCACTAACTAGTAAACGAATATGTTAAGTTACATATTGCAAGGACTAAATAATTTTAGAAGCTTACGTTTAGCCTTATTTCACAGCTCTCATTTGAGTCTAACCGTTCTAGGGTAGAACCTCTCATTCAAAGAATTATCTAGTCTTAGTGATATGTAATGGTATTTGCGAGCTAGTTAGGGGGAGATAAAAGGGACTTATTATGCAGCTGATGGCAGAGAGTGGATTGGTGATTACCCTAGGGCAAGCCTAGGATGAGAGTAGCAGAGAGTAGTAGAAGTAGAAGGGACTTGGTAGAGTCAAGGCAGTTCTTGCGGATAGATGTGGAAGGTAGTATGGGCCCGCACTACTGAAAGAAGAGGATCCGTACTCAAATAAAGTAAGTCCGAGATGACCCAAGAAACTTGTAGTGTGTGAGATCTCTCAAGTTGTGATGAGTATTCTGATGATTGTGATTGTATATTTCCAAGTATTGTGACGCTATGTGGTAGGACAGATTGTAGTTCTAGTGCCAACGAGGGATCCGGCTTGGACTCTAGAGTCGGGCAGCTTGATGGTAAATTGAGGGAGTTCATTCCATCTGAGAGACAGTATCACTCACCAGACTCTTGTAATCATCGGTATGATCAAGGAGAGCATTTTAGAGATTTGTGATAAGAGGATGAGTGTGTTCTACACTGAGATAGCAGTCATGATAGGGACTCGTACGTTGATGTTTCAGTAGTTTAGAGGTTGTAAAGCTCCAGATTATCATGGGGCTAGGGACCCCATTGCTACTAGAAGATGATTGGCAAAGATCGCCAATGGTTTTCGTACCAACTGTTTCCCGAGAGGGATAAGGTCTGACTTACTTTCTGCCTCCTGAAGGACAGGGCATGAGAGTGATGGGAAGAGGTTAGTAGTGAGTTGGGTGATGATGCAAACGATGTTATGTCATGGGATGACTCTTTAACCGGATTCCGGGCAGAGTTTGCCCAAGCGATTGAGGCACAATAGTTGGCGCAAGAGTTATTAGATCTCCGCCAGACTATGGAGACTGTGGCAGAGATGACTGCCAAGTCTCAGGAGAAAGCTTAGTTGGTACCATAGTGTGCAGCAGATGAGGTAATGAAGAAGGTAAGGTGTCATGACATACTGCAAAAGGATGTCAAGGAGATCATAAGTATCTCAGGGTGCGAGACCTTGAATGATATGAATTCTAGAGCCCGAGAACGAGATATTGACTGGGAGCACATTGGGAAGAGGGAACTAAATCATTTGCTTATATTAAAGCGTCTCGGGAGGAGACCCAAGATTTTAGATCAACTTTTGACAGGCCAGCAGGGCTAGTTTGGTGCAGCACTTGCGGGAAACTGCACGGTGGAGCCTTTCATTCTGAGGGTTTGAGTAAGTGTCACTCTGGGTTATCCTATGTTTATGTTTGAAATATATTTTCAAAATATGTCATTTACCAATTGCATACCGAGAATTAGTATTGGATAACAAAAGGTCATTTCCCTAATTGTGGATTCGGGAAGTATTCATCGGGTTCTTAGAAGTTGTAAGATATTTTAGATTGGCTAGTATTGGAACACTAGGAATGGTAAGTGTGGTTTCCAGCAGATTGGTCATGGGATGGTGAGAGGGATTGAGAATCCTTCCAGTATTGTGTGCTGTAAGATGTTAGTTGAATCAAAGTGGGGGAGAATCATCTAGGGATTCAGAAACAGGAGTAGTTTTGGAACTGGGATAAGTTTAGCATCCTTGTCAAGAAGGAAGACAGTCCAAGCGGCTATATGGATTAAGGATAGTGTGAGTTGGAAGTTCGAAAAACTTGTCGATAATGAGATCGCGTTCTCGGAATGTTTGATAGTAGGCCTTAGGGAATCAGGTTGGGGATTTCAGTCAGTACACGAGTTTAATTTGGGATGTTAGGTTGTGTGTATGCTCGACATTGGATGTGTTCGAATTAGTAGTCAGCGATTGAGAAAGTATGGAAAGTGTTGTAAGTCTGTGGGTGTAGCTGTAGCATTCATAAGGTTGGCAGCTAGTGTGGGAAGTGTTGTAAGTCTGCGAGTGTAGCCATAGCATTCATGAGATTAACAGATACTATTAGAGTGTTATAAGTCTGCGGGAGTAGCTATAAAATTCACTAGGTTAGTTGATAGCATGGGAGTGTGTTGGATCGCAGAGGGAACAGTAGTACCCATCAGTTCGGGTGCAGCTGTGAGGGCATGGCAGATCCACAGATTGGATTATGGATTTCCCCAAATAAATTAGACCTGTTTGAGCCAGTGATAAGACTATAGGAACATTACTGCAATAACGATATCATGGAAGCAATGGACCGTTAGGGTCATTTGTGATATAAGGCTACCCTTAGTCGGGTAGCAATTATTTTTAGCCTTGGATTTGGTAACGCCAGGACTAGATGTATGGACCCGATCAATTAGATCAAATGGTTGTTAGAGCCATAGTGGCAAGATAATTAGCGGAAAATGTTATTAGACAAGGATTTCGTTCGAAAGTCGTGTGGACTGACCGCATGGGAGTCTTTTAGCTTCGCAACCAGGCCGGAACCCGGTATTTCAGATGACTGACAAACAAATTGATACCATGGAGGTCTTGTTAGATTTTGGGAAGCAGTTATGTGGCTGTATGTTGTTTATGGCAATTCAGTGTTTCAGGCAATTCAATGCTTCAGACAGTTTCAATGTTATGGCAATATTTGTATTAGATTTTTAGAATTTCAGGTATGGATGGGTAATAGGTTGTTTGGGTTTTGCTAAGTCACTCACAGCAGGACTATTTGAGCCTTGGCCAAGTATAAGTGATCTGCAGGGATAATTGGGTCTATGATTCTGTTTCCTAATGGGAACCTCGAGTTATCAGAAGTTGAGTAGTCAGTTGAGAGATAAGTGGACTGGGTTCAACAATAATGATTCAGTATGGGTGGTCTGTCATGGAGTCAAACCATATGGAGACTTCAAAATTCAGATTGAGTAGTGTGATCATAATACCAAGAATTCGTGCATCTTTGGGTTTTAGAACCCGGTGAGGGTTGGCTTCACTTGTCATGGGAAGGTTGGGGTTATGCTCGGGGTTGTGACCAAGATGTTCAAATTGGCAGGCATGTAACGAAATGTAAGGAATGATTTCGAGGACGAAATCTAATTTATGTGGGGGAGAGATGTAAGACTCCATTTATTAAATAAATAAATAAGATTAAATAAAATAAATAAATATATAAACCCCGGGATGAGAGGTATGTTTTATATTATTTTATTGAAGCCTTAAATTCATAATAATATACCAGTGTTAGCTATGGAATGTAAACATTATAATTATGGGAATTTGGAGTTTATATTGTATCAAAGGGGCTTGTAGCGAAAGGATTTTTGGAAAACAAGGACTAAAGAGTAAAATATGGAGTTGCATTGTAATGAATCGAGGATGAGGGACCAATCTGTCAAATTTGTCAAAGTTTTAATATGCGATGGGGGTTATGATCCGTCATTCCCCTCCCGTGTTATGGAAGCACCACCAAACCCTAACGCAAGCTATTGATGCCAGCCGTCACCGTGGTGAAGTCTTTCGGTCCCCCCCACCGTCGTGAAGCCTGAGAGTCGTCGTTGCACTGCTGCCGATGAAGACAAACCGTCGGAGAACACGTCATGGCTGTTGTTGCTTTTGATTCTTGATTGCACGGCATTCCTCCCTCCGATGCAGCTTCTGCCACTCTACCGGCATCACTGGTCGATAACCACGAACTCGTTGGGCCGTTCGTTGGCGCCGCCGCTGTTGCGGTGATGTTTATTGTCTGTTCTCTACCTCTCCACCGCCACCCTCCTCCAGAAATGGAATACATCAACTCATTAATGGTTTTCATTCATATTTTGTGTATATTTCAGTGAAGCATGATGGGTGTTGTTGGCCGGAACGCTACCAAACCACCACGACAGCCAACCATGGTGGTTGTCGCCACTTCTTCTTCTACTGCTTTTTGTCGCATCTTGCCACCACCAGACACCATGGGGTGTGGCTATGGGTGTGTGTATGGGTTTGTATTTGAGTGTATTTATTGCCTTCGGTAATCATGACGTTATACATGTGATTGTGCGGCTAGAAAACCCACCACCACCACCACCGTGAGGTGGTGGCTGCCACCGTTTTTGCCGCCACTAGCCACAACATCCTTCGTGTAAATATTTTAGGAGTTCTATAGCTTCGTGATCTTCTAAGCATCTAAGGTATTGACCTGCCATGGATTTCTTGTATAGTCTTCCTTGGATCATCACAAATCACGAGACCTTCATTTTGAACGCTCTCTCATTTTTTTCCTCTCTTGGGATTGTGCCATTTTGGAGATATTCCAGTATGGGCTGGATCCAAGATTTGGAGTGCTGCGGAGGATCTGGAATATTGAGAGCCTTATGAAAAGCATCACGAGGGAATGGTTCAGGGTGAAAATCCTCGATTATTACCACGTTGGTTGTTTGGCTATGCTGATTGGGTTCATCTGCTTTATTGGAGGGATCTTCTATCGTCGTGATCAATATATGGGTTATAGGGATCCTGACCTCTAGTGGGATCCTGAGGGAAGATCCTAGGTTGGCTAATGCGTTTTCCTCAACATTTTTTCTCTTGGAACTTCGATTAGGCTGAAAGTCTCGAATTCGGAGGCCAACATTTTAAGGATTTTGAGGTATAGTACTAGTCTTTCCCCTTTAATTGCATAAGAATAATTAAAATTATTAGTTGATAACAAGGATTCAACAAATACCTAAACATCCTTGATTTGAAGATCCTTGGCCAGTTGTAATCTCGTAATCAATGCTTCGTATTCAGCTTTGTTGTTGGTTGCATCGAATTCACAACTAACTGCCTAGGGTATGATGTCCCCCTATGGCGATTTTAGTATGATCCCTAGACTCGTTCCTCTAAATTTTGAGTATCAGTCAATGAAGAGCGTCCATCTTCCCATGCTTTCTTCTTTTCGAAGTTCTTTTCTTTCTAATTCTGCTTCAGGTTGTAGATGTCACTAAAATCAACCACAAAGTGTCACACCCCAAAACCAAGAACGGCGGAAACGTTCTGGGGCGGAAGACGTCATGTACAGTATCACAACAATGTAAAGTAGTGAACAAGCAACAACATCATCCATTGCATTAATAATATAATTATTATACAAGTGTGTTTTGTCAAATTTTGATAAACACTAAAGCATAAATCAAAATGAAAGATGAGTCTTCAACGAGCTCCATCATCCCTAATCCTTGCATCGGTACCTGTCTATGATGACCTGAGGATACAAGTAATTTTGAAAGCGAGTATCAGTTTTAAAGCTGGTGAGATCATAAGTATTTTAGTGTCTTAATTTGTATGTAAGAATTTGTATGTATGTGAATTGTAAGTATGGAAAATGTATATGAATTGTAAGTATTGAAAATGTATATGAACTGTAAATGTAAAAATGTTAGTAAAACAACTGTAAACGTTTGAAAAACCCTAGAAATCCCTATGATTCCTACTATTATATAAAGTGTGTCTTCTACCAAGACCTAACTGTTCTCAACGTAGTCTTCTACCAAGACTTAACGGTTCTAAATGTTCGTTTCTTGTAAAAGTGTGTAATTTTCCCAAGTGTAACTATCATTATCAAAATATAGTTTTTACATTAAATGTTTAAGTGAAATGATCACTTAACATATGAAAAGGGGAAATTAATGTAGTATTGTAGTGTTGTATTATAGGAACTACTGTTGTACTAACTACCTTAAACCAGATTTATATTAAGGCATCATGTGATTAATTGCACCATACTATCGACTGGTAACAACGACATACGAATGGCCGTAAAACAGAATGACGTTTGGCACCCGCAGACCTGCAGGTCCGGCTGTAGCTAGCAGCAAGGTGTAGGATAGTCAATCCAGTATAGATCTATACGCAAACTCACGCTCTCCCTCCAAGAGAATTCTGGATACAACTCGGGCCATGACATTTAAGGCATGCTCCGATACAGTGGATCACAATTATTAACGTATTCATGTATATGTAATGTACGTGCTCTCTACCTAGCAAGTACAGACTCATGAATGAACTGACTCATTGTATGATATCGCATTCTAGTAATACTTCTAGTATCTTCCTAAACAACCCATATGGTAGTTTACTAGTAATCTAACTGGGACGTATGAACATGGATGCATACCCTTGCTACCCAAGGGCATGGGATGAACTGGAAGACATTTTATGACTATATATGTACACATGATATATAACTAATATTTAAACGACCTTCGGACGAGTACCCGATACCCTATCAGACCACATCCAAATCGAGGAAAAGGAAACAAGGCGGATAGCCTTCCTAAGTCTGTTAAACATTACTTATATAACTATACATATAGAGGCATGCAATTTATAATATAAAAGCATAAATTAAGTTTTGTAAAAACCTTTAAACATAAACATTTTCTAAGAAAAGATCGACTTGATGTCGATCTATAAAAGGGTTTTGAAGGCATGGGTTTGATAAAACGGTTTAGTATAAAGAAGCATTTGTTTGAAACAAAATTGTAAATGAGTTTGAAATGTAATATACAGAGTAAAATGTACAGTGTAAAAGGAGTTTTAAACATATAAAGTGTTTATGAAAATCATTTGAAGGAAACTGTTTGGTAAAACGGCTAATGAGTAGTAAATCATTTAAATGTTGCTTATTAATCACATGTGATTGATATAATAAGTAGCATGATTCAACTTGTATCCCCCCCTATAAAACATTTAAAAATAGTTAAAACATTGATTAAGGGGTATGAACTCACCTGTAGTAAGTGACTGGAATTGAACGGACTGTTATCGTAAGGAAGGATCGGACAAGTGCTTGGTGTCAAGTGAAGACTTTAGACACACGCAATGATCCTAATTACATATGAAGACATATGTATATAAATAATTAGTGATTAAAACACTAATTATACAAGTATAAACATTTTAACGTGAGGAAAACACTTTTGGTCAAGTGCTAGGAGGCTAATGGGTTGCAACAAAGGAGTGCAAGACCTCTAATGGGAGTTTATGGTCAAATGACCATATGTTTTGGAGTTTATGGCCCAGGGGAGTAAACTCCTGGCCGTAAACTCTCAACAAGGTCTCTAATTGAAGCCTATCATTTATACAACTAGTTTGGTGAATTGTTTCAAGGCTAAATCAAGTGTTTGGGTGACATTTGCCCCCTTTATAGGGGTTTACGGCCCTGGGACAATATCCCATGGAGATTACGGCCATAAAATCCTTTGGGGAAAGGTTTATGGTGTTTTCAAGTCCCTAATTTAACAAGGAATGAATCAAGGCAATTGTCCAAGGCTTTAGGGGGATTTATGGCACCATTTGGCACCTTTCAATGGAGTTCACGGCCCTGGAACATCTTGGGCCGTGAACACCTTTTTCTTGGTGTTTTAATGGTGTTTGCTTGCTCCAAACACACTAGGGTACTTGTCCTAATTCAAGCCTAAGCCTTATGAAGTGTTTTAAGGCATTTTGACACCTAAACATGGAGTTAACGGCCCAAGAACCTCCTTGGCCGTGAACTCACTTTCATCATTGATTTTAATTGCTTTTGGTGTCCTAAACATGCAATGGTGGGTTGTAGTTCGAGTTCTAAAGCTTTGAGGGTCATTGGGACACTTTTGGCCCTTAAAATGGAGTTTACTCCCAAAGTGTTCTTGGGCGGTAAACTCCCAAATCTTGGTGTCTTGTTCCGATTTTGATGTTTTCTAGTCATATACACACTAGCATACAAGTTTAAGGTAGTTACAAATCACGGGGGAAAGGACTAGGTAGCATTTAAGCCACATATTGGACTTTACTCTCCAAGAACGTTCTTGGGCGGTAAACTCCCGAATCTAGTTGTTTTGTTATGAAATTGATGTTTCTAAACACAATCTAAGCTATATAACATAACTAGATCGAAGTACTCACAATTTGGGATAAAAACCCGAAGATCCGTGAGAGAGAAAATGGCTTTTGTATAGTTGGAAATGTAACTAATGAACCAATTTGGTTCAGAATTCTATTTATAGTCCTGAGAAATTTTTGGCAGAAAATATTTTTATTCTCAGAATGAACTCTAATATCTTAGAGTATTGGAATAACGGTATTGCACAAAACCCAAGTGCATCCACTCTCCTGATATCTCTTTAAGTGTAAATCCTGAAAAAACTGCCAAACTTATACTCGAAATCTAAATTTTCACTGTAACTGTTCTACTTCTATTGGCTTCAAATGGTTTGTACAGAATGGAAATTTTGGGTTGTCACACAAAGTCTACTAGTTCTTGCAACTTTATTGTTGATCTTGTTTCATATTTGATGTCATATGCGCTTAGCTTCATGGACCACTTTTCCATCCTACTAGACATCTCTAGTTTTTGCATAACATTCTTAATGTTGTAATTAGTTCTTACATGTATAGTGTGTCTTTCAAAATAGTTTCTTAATTTTATGGAAGCAATTTCTAATGCATTTATTAATTTTTCAAGATAGGAATACCTGGTCTCCAGATCCAATAGACTTTTACTTACATAGTAGATGGGATGATGGTCCACATTGAGATCCTTGGCTAAAACAACACTTACGGCATTAGAGGATACTGGGAGGTATAGGAGGAGTGGTTCTCCATCTATTGGCTTTACTAGAAAGGGTGCAGAACTTAAATTTTTTTTTGTTCCTAAAAAGCATCTTCGTTCTCTTTAGTCCACTCAAACCTTTTGTTCTTCTTCAAGATATCATAGAAAGGCTTGAACCTTTCTAAGGATCTCGAGATGAACCTGTTGAGTGCTGATACTCTTCATGTTAGTCTCTGAATATCCTTCATCGAGGATGGGGATCTTAAATTGATGATGGCTTTAATTTTCTTTGGACTTGCTTCTATTCCTATTTTAGTCATCATGTATCCAAGAAACTTGCCTGACCGCATTCCAAAGTGGCACTTGGAAGGGTTCAGTTTCATGTTATATTCATCTAGTATGTTGAAGGCGTCTTCAAGATCCTAGAGGAGATCCTCAGCTTTCTTTGATTTTACCACCATGTCATCGATGTAGACTTCCATGGTGTCCCCCGATTTATCCTTGGTTAGTGACCGGAGGGGCATTTCTCATGGAAGTATCATGCGCGTTCCTCTGACCAGGGGATCCACTCGGAGTAGGTGGTAGGTTTTTAGTTGGAATGGAAGAAGTAGAGGATAAAGAAAGGATCGGTTGTGTAGACATGATCGTTCGAGGATATTCAACACCACGGCCCCATGGTGGACGCCAAATTCTTTTGGTCAAAAATTGCACAAGTATAAGTCAACCAAATTTAATGAGAGGCTATGATGTTCGAATCGTGCAATAGAGAAAAGTAAAGAGAATGACACGATTATTTACGAGGAAAGGCCATGATCCTTGCTAGGATCTCCAGCACAAAACCTTGGGAGGTGATAACGATCACCTACCTTGATGATTTTATTAATATAAGATGATGATTACAGAGAGTATTTCAGTAAGAATAAGTGAAAAAGTTCGTCGAGTAAGCTAAGAATAGGTAGAGTGCGTCGTGTGCGAGATACATGTGTCGATTTGTAGTCTAAACCATGTAATGCCCCGTTCTTAAACGTACTTATTTATGAGTCCCCGGGATTTAAGAGGAAGGGTATTTTGGTCCTTTTATGGGAAAAGTGGAAAAGAAGGCCAAATATGAAGAATGGGACATGCTGAGTACGCTCAGCGTAAGTGAGTAATTGGACGCGGGTGCAAGGTCGAGTACGCCCAGCGTACTCCCAGAGTCTTAAAACCCTAATTTGAAGGTAAGCCACTATAAAAGGAACATAATGGCTCAAACCCTAGCCTCATTATCAGTCTCCCTAACCTCAAAGAAACCCTAGAATGCCTCTCCATTCCTTTTTGTGAGATCTTGACCTTGGGAAGCTCATTTTGGAAGTTTAAGCTTGGAAGAGGAAAGGAGGGAGTTGTCAAAGAAGGAGTTGAGTGGCTGGAGATTATAGATCTGGAAGATATCATCCTTTAGAGCCTATCTGAGGTATAAAGCTTCTTGCTTGACATTTATATTGTATAGATCTAAGTGTTGTGAAGTTTTGACATCATTCTTGTCCCAAAAGTCCTCATCTTGATGCATGTTTTGAGATGGTCGAGATTATTTTTCCTTATAGACCTTAGGAGAGGTCTTGAGTGAGAAAAATGAGGTCCCAAGGGTTGTGGTTGTTCCATGTGTGAGATAAGTAGGTCTTAATGGATTAAGACCTTGGATTAAGAGATTTATGGACGTCCCAAGTAACAAAGTTTGAGACTTTATAAATCTTAGGCATATTTGGCCTAAGGATCTGAAGTTTGGGCTTAAGAGCTTAAGCCATTAAGAAGTTATGTGGACTTGTTGAGCAGCGAGGTTATGCCCCGCGTAACAAAGGAGTACGCCCCGCGTAATAGGTCAGTGCCCCGATCCCCAATTGCGAATCAGTGGTGTACGCCCAGCGTACCAAGGAGGGTATGCCCAGCGTACTCCCTCTGTTGGGTTTTCATTTTGGGCCTTAGAGATTGGGCTGTTATTGGGTTGCTGGATTTTTGGGTCGTGATTGGACATTTTGGATGGAGTATTGTGGACTCATTAATTGTTATGGACCATGAGTCTAGGCCCATTTAGTGAGGTAGGCCCAATTTAGTAAATTGGGCCAATATTGGGCTTTGCTTTGGAATTTTGGTATTTAGGCCATTAGGGGGCTTGAGAGCTTATCTAGTGATGGGCCTTTCATAATTTGATTGTGGGCCTTAGTCATGGGACGGATTGAGTTAAGGGGTAAAGTGGTCAATTTACCCTTGGAAGGATATTGTGCTTGGTCTAATGTTTGCTTTGCTGCTTCGGATTGTTCGGTATTTTCGGTGAGGCGGTGATTCAGGAATCTGCTTCTGCAGTTCAGAGTTTCGGCAGTTGCGAGGTGAGTTATCCTCACTATATCAACAGGGTCTAAGGCACCAAGGCCGGCCCTTTATCAGAGATCCGGGTATTTGTTGTTATGTTATTGCTTTGATATGTTTGCATCCTGGTAGCTAGGGTGGTATATGTTAGAGACCTGGTTAAGGTCGGTATCCTGGTATGTAGGATGATGCTATGCTAGTGACCGGTTAGGTCGGTGTCCTGGTTAGGATGAGGATATGTTATGTGATCTGCTAGATCGGCTTGTTGACTGTGAATTGTTATATGATTGTACGTTTATGTGCACATGGTTGTTTGGACTGGGGTTGGGTTAAGGCGGGTCCTGCTTTGTGCTGTAGGCCAGGATACCCAGGGCGGACCGGTTGTCCCGAAGGCCCAGTGAGCGGTCCAGATAGGCTGTAGGCCCGGTGCGGGCGCACCAGTCATACTGTAGACTCAGAGAGGGACCAGGTGGATTGAATTCCCGGTGCGGGCGGACCAGTCACACTGCAAACTCGATGTATATGGCTAGACTCGGAGAGTGGACCAAGTGGACGGTTGGCCAGTGCGGCGGAGCAGTCACACAGTAGACCCGAAGTGCATGGTTGTTCTGTGTTCTGTTATGATATGGCATGTTATGCGTGTATGGTATATGTGGTTGGTATTTTTGGGGTATCTCACTAAGGTTTCGGGGTTACAGTTGTGGTTTAATGTTTTTCAGGTTCTTCAGGAGACCGTGGCAAGGCAAAGACGTGATCAGACCGCTCCTCATGATTATGTTTTATGATGTGATTCTGGGAAGACTCTGATAATAATTGTATTGAAAACCTATGTGTAATAACATTAAGAAAATGGGTTGTTTTGAAAAGTTAAAATTTGTTGTTATTTTATGGTCGGAGCCCCCAAGGGCTCAGGTTCGTGCTTTTCAGCTTACAGTGGAGGAGGTCAGAGCAGTGCCTGATGCAACTACGGGTATGTTTCCTTCCTGATGTCTTGTTATCTTGTGATTATTGTGGAGTATTTTTTATCTGTTAGTCTCGTTGTGTGGTTTTCGGTATGGTATTCGTTGTTCTTTGACGGTTATGGTATGGTTATCGGTGTAGTGTTGGGAACTTCGTTGGTTATCATTCATGAGGGTTATTAGTGGAAATCTGGCGTTCGGTCTGAATGTCGGGTAGCATCTGCAGTCGGAGGAGTGGTTAGCTAAAGATCGAGTTTCTTTCGAGCCTGGATGATCAGTGTTGATATGTGATTTTGTGAACGTTGCTCGTGCTAGTGGGAATCAGTTCGCGTGTAACCGTTTGTGTTGTGTAGGGTTGTTGAGGGAGGTCGGTGATGGCAACCGGTGGTTGATAGTCAATGCCATAAGTAGGGGAGAATTGGAAAATTCTCCGGAAGATCGATGAGCATGTGAGGTTGTTTAGCTGCTTGGGATTCAGCAGTGTTTCGGTCAGCCAAGAGCATAGGCTGGTATGAGTAAGTGGCAGGCATGCGGGGCGGGATGCAGACCAAGGGTATTTGATTGTGGAGGGCCTGGGATCAGGCCGAAATTGAGTATGTAGGATGGAGATAGATTTCGGAACCCCTAGAGGGCTAGAACAGTATGCATGGGAGGGTTCCCCGGAGAGATAACTCGGAATGATGAATGCTAGTTGAGCGGTCCGGGTAGACTGAAGGCCGGTAGGCGTACCAGTCAGGCCGAAGGCTCGGAGAACGGTCCAGCCAGGCTGAAGGCCCTGGAGGGCGGTCCAGATCGGCCGAAGGTTCTGAGAGTGGTCCAGATTGGCTGAAGGCCTGGTAAGGCGGTCCAGTCATGCTGAAGACTCTACAGGTGTCGTTAGATCGGTTCGAGGAAATGGCTTGAGTATGTCGTGATGTGTTAGCATTAGAAGGTCTGGCCCCGGGTTTTGATCTCGATTAATGGAGATAGTGCATGGACTCGAGAGTCCTTGCGAGCAGATTCAGAGCATGTGTGTTGCATGGGATAGCGGTTATGCTATAGGGGAGTGGTGTAGCGTTGGGCGAGCACCATGGCACTTGTCGTAGTGACAAGGTGGCCAAGTGGATTTCCTTGGTAAGGAAAGAGAGAGAGGAATGTAGCTCTGAGAGGGAGTGTAAATTCACGGAAGTGAAAGCAGCAGCGCAGAGTTATGATTGGAGTGATCCAATTATGGTCATTGAACAACGTGATTGCGGCAGTGGTATGGAAAAACATCCGGATTGGATGTCTGCTGAGGGCGCGGAAGGAATTCCGCGGGTGTAGAACCAAGAGGCTCGGAAGGGATGCAGGGATGGAGTCTTAGATTCCCAGTTTGATTCTGATCAAGGAATTGTGTATGTAGTGGTGATTCATCCTGGGGGATGTTTGGAGGTGTCGTCAGTGTGACGGGTTTTCCCAACCCGAGGGTGCTAGAGCTAGTTCAGCATGTGCATGCGATTGAAAGAGGAGAACTCATGGGAGTTGCTCTGAGGCTGAAGAATGTGTCATTCTGTCAGCATGGAGTGGATAAAGTTGGACTCGGATCGGGAACCCGGTGGTTCAGGGTTATATCTAGCTCGTAAGAGTCAAGTGATTGTTGTGATCAGGATCGATAAAAGTACCATGGAGTGGTAGTCGGTTGATAAGTGTAGAATCTGATAGGTGTGGTTATCATAGGGTGAAGCCGGTGGCCGGCTTGAGGCGGTGGTCAGGACACCGCAAGAAAGGAGAAAGTTGAGTTTCGGGTTTCGATGCTTGTGTCTTGAGGAACCTGGTCTAGTTAATGTCATCTGGTGCGTTGCAGGAGAAGTTCTGGAGTCGAGTTGCCACAGGTTTCGAGGGCGAAGCCTAATTTAAGTAGGGGAGAATTGTAACGCGCCGTTCTTAAAAGTACTTATTTATGAGTCCCCGGGATTTAAGAGGAAGGGTATTTTGGTCCTCTTGTGGGAAAAGTGGAAAAGAAGGCCAAATATGAAGAATGGGACACACTGAGTACGCCCAGCGTAGGCTGGGTTAGGCCCAGCGTAAGTGAGTAAATGGACGAGGGTGCAAGGTCGAGTACGCCCAGCGTACTAGAGGTACGCCCAACGCACTCTCAGAGTCTTAAAACCCTAATTTGATGGTAAGCCACTATAAAAGGAACATAATGGCTCAAACCCTAACCTCATTATCAGTCTCCCTAACCTCAGAGAAACCCTAGAATGCCTCTCCATTCCTTTTTGTGAGATCTTGACCTTGGGAAGCTCATTTTGGAAGTTTAAGCTTAAAAGAGGAAAGGAGGGAGTTGTCAAAGAAGGAGTTGAGTGGCTAGAGATTATAGATCTGGAAGATATCATCCTTTGGAGCCTATCTGAGGTATAAAGCTTCTTGCTTGACATTTATATTGTATAGATCTAAGTGTTGTGAAGTTTTGACATCATTCTTGTCCCAAAAGTCCTCATCTTGATGCATGTTTTGTGTTGGTCGAGATTATTTGTCCTTACAGACCTTAGGAGAGGTATTGAGTGAGAAAAATGAGGTCCCAAGGGTTGTGGTTGTTCCATGTGTGAGATAAGTAGGTCTTAATGGATTAAGACCTTGGATTAAGAGCTTTATGGATGTCCCAAGTAATAAAGTTTGAGACTTTATGAATCTTAGGCATATTTGGCCTAAGGATCTGAAGTTTGGGCTTAAGAGCTTAAGCCATTAAGAAGTTATGTGGACTTGTTGAGCAGCGAGGTTACGCCCCGCGTAACAAAGGAGTACGCCCCGCGTAATGGGTCAATGCCTCGATCCGCAATTACGAATCAGCGGTGTACGCCCAGCATACCAAGGACGGTACGCCCAGCATACTCCCTCTGTTGGGTTTTCATTTTGGGCCTTAGAGATTGGGTTGTTATTGGGCTGCTGGATTTTTGGGCCGTGATTGGACATTTTGGATGGAGTATTGTGGACTCATTAATTGTTATGGACCATGAGTCTAGGCCCATTTACTAAGGTAGGCCCAATTTAGTAAATTGGGCCAATATTGGGCTTTGCTTTGGACTTTTGGTCTTTGGGCCATTAGGGGGCTTGAGAGCTTATCTAGTGATGGGCCTTTCATAATTTGATTGTGGGCCTTAGTCATGGGCCGGATTGAGTTAAGTGGTAAATTGGTCAATTTACTCTTGGAAGGATATTGTGCTTGGTCTAATGTTTGTTTTGCTGCTTCGGATAGTTCGGTATTTTCAGTGAGGCGGTGATTCAGGAATCTGCTTCTACAGTTCAGAGTTTCGGCAGTTGCTAGGTGAGTTATCCTCACTATATCAACAGGGTCTAAGGCACCAAGGCCGGCCCTTTATCAGAGATCCTGGTATTTGTTGTTATGTTATTGCTTTGATATGTTTCATCCTGGTAGCTAGGGTGGTATATGTTAGAGACCTGGTTAAGGTCGGTATCCTGGTATGTAGGATGATGCTATGCTAGTGACCGGTTAGGTCGGTGTCCTGGTTAGGATGAGGATATGTTATGTGATCTGCTAGATCGGCTTGTTGACTGTGAATTGTTATATGATTGTATGTTTGTTTGGACTAGGGTTAGGTTGAGGCGGGTCCTGCTTTGTGTTGTAGGCCAAGATACCCAAGGTGGACCAGTTGTCCCGAAGGCCCAGTGAGCGGTCCGGATAGGCTGTAGGCCCGGTGCGGGCGGACCAGTCATATTGTAGACTCAGAGAGTGGACCAGGTGGATTGAAGCCCCGGTGCAGGCGGACCAGTGACACTGCAAACTCGATGTATATGGCTAGACTCGGAGGGTGGACCAGGTGGACTGTTGGCCGGTGCGGCGGACCAGTCACACAGTAGACCCGAAGTGCATGGTTGTTCTGTGTTCTGTTATGATATGGCATGTTATGCGTGTATGGTATATGTGGTTGGTATTTTGGGGGTATCTCACTAAGCTTTGGGGCTTACAGTTGTGGTTTAATGTTTTTCAGGTTCTTCAGGAGACCGTGGCAAGGCAAAGGCGTGATCGTACTGTTCCTCATGATTATGTTTTATGATGTGATTCTGGGAAGACTCTGATAATAATTGTATTGAAAACCTTTTTGTAATAACATTAAGAAAATGGATTGTTTTGAAAAGTTAAAATTTGTTGTGATTTTATGGTCGTTACAAACCAGCTAACAAGATGTTCGATATTCCCGGGATCCTCTATCACCAGCATTGTGAACATTGTTTGACTTGGTATTCCGGGTCTTTAGCATAGTTGAGATGACTCTGTATTGAGAATAAGTCTTCTCTTGACTATTTCTCACATGTGTTAATTAAGAACAAATATAATCGTTATAAATGTTAGTAAGTAATAATGATAATAGTTGGGATCCTGAGATAGTTGAGGATCCTTGTCACACCCCAAAACCGGAACGGTGGAAACGTTCTGGGGTGGATGACGTCATGTCAAGTATCACAACATGTGCAGTATAGTACTCAAAGTACAACAATCATTGCATTAATAGTAATAGTTACATTTCATATAAACATCAAAGTAATACAAGTAATAATATAGGTGCAGCTTGGTACTAAACTGTCTTCATCCAAAAGCTCCTGGAATGTACCTGTCTATTGCTGACCTGAGAATACAAGTTATTTTGAAAGCGAGTATCAGCATTTTTATAAATGCTAGTGAGTTCATAAGTATTTAGTGTCGTTTGTGTAAGTAAGCATTTTATTCAAAATAACTTTACGAAAGTAGTAGTTTAGAGTCTACCGTGTATTAGAGTCCTTTCCAGAAAATCCTATATTTTCTAATTAAAAACAGCCTTCTACCAAGACCTGACAGTGTTATGTTTTAAAGAGAATTTCCCTGAAATATTATCATTACCAAAATACGGTATTTGATTTTAAAGGAAGTAGAAGAATATCACTAATAAAACACAAGGGAAAATAGCATATGCTTCAGCAGAAGATACTGCTGACTAAGGCAAAGAAATCATAGACTCCAGTAGAGTATCGAGTGAACGACATGCCTGGCTCAGTCTAACAAAAGGAGACACATACCCCAGACGGTATCAAATGAAAGATACGTCTAGCAAGGCCTAAAAACAGTGAATACAGACCCCAGACAGTATCAACTGAATGATACGTCTAGCAAGGTCTAAAACAAAGAGTGAATGTGAACTTGTATGTAACCATGCTGATTGACAATAGAGTATCTGATGACCCTCCAGGCCACGCGTAGAGGTAGTGGCAGTAGTAGTGGTGGTAGTAGTAGTGGCTTCATGTCACCCATGGGCCTTACCGGCGCAGACTGTAGCTAGTAGTCAGGGTGTGGGAGTGTCAGTCCCGTATAGATCTATACACATGATGTTCGCTCTCCTTCCCGGAGACTCTGGTTACACGGCGTTGGCGCAATGAAGCGTCGTAGTGGGAAATAGTGTGTCACATTCTAAAGTAAGATATATATATATATATATATATATATATATATATATATATATATATATATATAGAGAGAGAGAGAGAGAGATAGAGTGAGAGATAGAGTCTCCTAACTATTCCTATAATAGTTGCTAGTGTCTCTGATCTATGAGTGACGAGTGGGAGGATGCCCTTGCTACCCAAGGGAAATGAACTGTTCGAAGTAAACCTTTATGTCTATACATGTATACATAATATATAATTAATGATTAAACGACCTTCGGACGGATATCCGATCCCACCAGACCACATCCAAACGAGGAAAAGGAAATAGGGCGAACTAGCTTTCCTAAGTCCTTTAAACATTATTTATATAACTATACAAGCACAGGCATACATTTAACAAAGTAGAAACATTTAATGAAGTAGAAGCGTTAATAAGGTAGAAGCATTAATAAGTAGAAGCGTTAACAAAGTATAAGCGTGTAACTAAGTAGGAGCATTTAACGAAATAGGGGCATAACGAAGTAGTAGTATATAACGAAGTAGAAGTATAAAAACATGGAAGAAAACTTTGATGAAAACTTTGGAAAACATTTACTTTTATGAAATCATGACCTGGAATTCTTTTGTAAAATAAGTTTGAAAACCTTTAGAAATTCTCTGAAAAATCTTTCATAAACAAGTTTTGATTTTAGTTTTGATGAAAACACTATAAGTAAAGAAAGCGTTTATTTAAAATGCTATTGTAACTGGATTTGAAGTAACACATATAGCACGAGGGACAGTTTGAGAAAAGCTGTGAACAAATAAGGACGTTTTAGAAAACCATTTACAGTATCATACTTGGTAAAACAGTTGACAGTGTAATAAATCCTTGTGCATGCGGGTTATCAATCACATGTGATTGATATGATAACTGGCGTGTTTAACTTGTATTCCCCCCTAAAAGCATGTAAAAACATTTAAAAGGTTAATTCAGGGGTATGAACTCACCTGATGTAAGTGGATCCGGTGAAGGTGCCGGTTGGGTGCTCGGTGTCAAGTAAAGACTTGAACACACTTTATGACCCTATTAACATATGAAGACATATGTTTGCAAGTAATTAGTGATTTAAACTCTAATTAAACACATATATCCATCCTAATGTGAGTAAAGGTCTTGTGGTTGAATGTTAGGAGACTAATGGGTTGAAAGGAAAGAGTGTAAGACCTCACCTTGGAGTTTACTCTCCTAAAACTCACTTTAAGTGAGTTCACGGTTGGGAGGCCACATCCCCCAGGAGTTTACGGCCGTAAAATCATGGGAAGAGTGTTTTTGAATGATTTCAAGTCTAATGTGGTTCTAGAAATGGTTCTAAGGAATTATACAAGGCTATAGGGGTGTTTAAGGGTCCAAGAGTATACTCCCTTGGAGTTTATGGCCCAAAGGCCACTCCTTGGGTGTTTACGGTCGTAAACCCTATGGTTTATGGTAGTAAACTCTCACACACCCCCATTCCTTGATTTCTAGGCCTTAGGTTTAATTCTAACAAATTCTAGTAAGGGTATAGGGCTCTTTAGGGGGCTTAAACTCCCATTTTGCATGATTTAGGGGAGTTTACGGCCTAAGCACATGCTTGGGCCGTGAACTCTATTTCACCCCTCAAATGTTTGTGTTTAATTGCTCCAAACCCGAAATAGCAAGTCCCTAAGCCATATCTTAAGTCCAAGGGTGGTGTGGAAGTGTTTTTGGACTTGATTTTACAAGTTTAGAGGGTTTTTACGGCCTAAGCATGCGCTTGGGCCGTAAACCCTCTTTTATGCCCTAAAAATTGTTGTTTTGAGGTTCAAACACTTCTAGGTTAATTCCACAACTAGTTTCTAAGCTCAAATGAGGGAAAATTGGGACTTTTGGCACCATTTTAGGTGTTTACGGCCTAAGGAGGTTCTTAGGCCGTGAACTCCTTTTTGATGGTCATTTTGGGTGATTTTTGAGCTATTGTAACAAGAATTGATGTCTAGAACAAGTTAGGGTAAGAGATCTTACGTTTTGGAGGCGGAAACTTGCGGTTTTGAGTTGAAAACGAGCTTGAGAGAGAGGGTAGAGAGTGGAAATGGGTTTAGGGTGGTAAAAGAGTTCTATGGGGTGTTCAACTCCCTATATATATGCCTTGGGTGTTGCACCCGGTATACGACTACCCGATGCTAAAGTTTATCGAGTTTTAAACTTTTTACCCGGGTTAAATGGTCGTAATAAAATAACTTTTTCCAATTAAATGGAAATGTAAACTACGTGTTTTTATAAAATAGAATATTATGTTAACGGAAACGGGGTAATATAACGGAATACACTTTGGGATGTCACAATCCTGAATCTGATGAGGTTTGAGGATCCTGAATGCTTTGAGGATCCTAGCCCTAACACGAAGTAATAGAGTAAGGAGGAACATTTAGTAGCCATTTCAAGGCTGATCCCGTGAGGGTTGAACCAAAACCCTTGCATAGGTAAGCTTCCTTTAAGTGTGTAGGAATGGGGGATGATCCCCATTCTTTCCTAGTATTGTATTACATGTTCTTCAGGATCCGTGGTCCCATCATAAGGCTTCATGCTGGGAATTTGGAAGCACTTTGGGACCTCGGTGTCAGTGATTGTAGGAGTGAATCTGAAGATCGTGTGGCTTGTTAGGGAGACTTTCGGTATAGGCTGGACTACTCTGGGTATGCTTGAGGTCATCTGTCGCATCTCTTGAAGTTCTTTGGCCATAATCGAGGTCATTCATGCATCAATATCAATAGAGTTAGTAGTAAAGGTATTATTATTGACGAAGTTACCAGGATCCTTGTTGTTGGGAGTAATAAAGGTTTCGCTGGGATCCTAGGTCATACGAGCTTGCTCTTTTGGATTTGAACCCCAAGAATGAACAAAGGCCATTTTCAAGGATCCTATCTCGCAGTGGTTTGCCAAGGATCCCATATTTTCAAAGTTTAGGATCTTGGGCTGCAAGATCGAGGGTGCTACTTCATGGGTCTTCTGGATCTCTTCCCTCCTTCTCTCCATTTCCTTCAGTATCGTCCCGTTGTCCTCTTGCTACTGAGTGACTTATCGTTCTAATCTCTTCATCATGATGAAGATTTCGTTATTGGAAACCAGTACAGGAGGATCCTGAAGTCCTTAGGAAGCGACCGGAGAGGTTTTTTTCTTTTGTGACTTAGATGTTTTCTTGGGATCTCCACCTAGGGGTGGAAGAATATTTTTAAAGGAAATGGGAGGAACGGAGGAAGAGGATAAAGTTGGTCGGGTAGACATGATTCTCGAACAATAATGTACACCACAGCCCCACCGTGGGCACCAAATTGTTTTGGTCCAAAATTAATTAAGTACTATTCAACCAAATTATATGAGAGGTTGTGTTGTTAGTGCAACGTAAGTAAAAAATAGTGATCGAAATGAGATAAGTGAGTTACAAGGAAAGCCCTTGATCATTTATACAATCTCCGACATAAAACCTTGGGAGTTGATAATGATCACCTACCTTGATGTATTTTATTGATTTAAATATGAGATTACAAACATGATGAAAATAATACGGGTACAAGTGTAATGGTAGAGCTAATTGTGTCTGTAGTATGTTATTTACAAGTGTTATTTATACGCTAAGTAAATAACAAGAAGTCCAAATTTATAGTGTGCTGAATCTTGTGTTGACTGTTCTGCACATGTGAGAAAAATAAAGCAAAATATAGCCTTTATAAGTTTTAAAAATATTAGTGGTAGTAATCAGGATCTTGGGATATGTTTAAGGATCCTAAGGCTTCAGAAATATTGAAGGATCCTGAATATGATTCAAGGATCCTCCCCCTAACAGTCGGTATCTTTTCAAACAAGTAGGGATACTTGCTTCTCATTTGATCTTCATTTTCCCATGTGTATTCCGGTCCTTAATTAGAGTTCCATCGTACCTTGACTATATGAATGCGCACTGTTTAAGCCTCTTGATTTCATGATCCATGATTCCGATTGGTTCTCCAAAGAAGTTGAGTTGTGCGTCAATTTGGATTTCGTTGAGAGGTACAACTAGTTTATCCTCAGAGAGACATTTTTTAAGGTTTGATACATGGAGAACATTGTGTACGCTGCTGACCTCTTGGGGTAATGTATAACAACCCAAATTTTAGAAAGATTGACTTTTAGTCAATTATTGACCAAAAGGGCAATTTGGTCATTATCGAGAATAAGATGAGAATATGAAGTTTTAACTTCCTAAAGCTAGTCAAAACAAGCTTAAGTCATTATAAGATGCTATATGAGTGAGTTCTAGAGAAAGAATGCATGAGAAATGCATTTTTGGTCAAAAGGGTAAACTTGGTATTTTTATGTTTTTAGGCCAACTTTGTGACTTAATAGATTAAGATATGTATTAAATCAATGAGATATGACTTAGAAAACATGTAGATTATGTTTCCACCTTCATGTAGCACCTAGTTCTTGGTATGTATTCTGTTATTAAATCTTCATTTATTTTTTTCATTTTTGGCCTTGGACTCGGCGAGTCGAAGGACTGACTCGCCGAGTAGAAGCGAGATGAGGCGCGGGGTTTAAGCTGCGGACTCCGCAAGTCGAGTCCCGGACTCGGCGAGTAGCCGCTGTTTAGACAAAAACCCTAATCCAAGGGTTTGCACCCTATTTAAACGACCTTATGCAGCCTCCTTTCCCCCTTTATGCTCCCAAACACTCCTCATAGCAAACCCTAGCCGTTTTGTGAAGATCTAAGGCTTTTTGAGTGATTCTTGTGAGTTTTGGTCTCAAGGGAGAAGGAAGAGCATAGAAGGATCAAGAGGGGACTGAAGGATTCGAGTTTGGTTCATCATTTGCAGTCTTTGGAAGGTATAAAGTCTGAACCTTGCTCATTCATTTGTTAGATCCCTCTTTGGGGTGATTTAGGGCTTTTATAAGCCATTTTTGGTGGCCAACCATGTTTGCAAACATGGTTGGGGGTTTGGGCTTCTATATCATGTCATTTTATGAGCCACAAGTCAGATTTAGGTTGCTTTTTGCACCAAGGAAGGCCCCATGCATCCAAAGAACCATTTTAGAGCCTTTTAAGCTCTAATGTCCCATGCATGCACGTAAAGTTTGTAACTTTACGTGCTAGATCGAGTTTAGGGTCCTGGATCTATCATTTGGTTAAGTATTGTACATCAAAAATCGAAGTTCTTAGTAAGGAATGTGATAGACTCGGCGAGTCCAAAAGTTTTGGTCCCATATCAGTGAGGGTCATAAGGACCGGTTGAGTGTGGAAGGGTTTTAGGAGTCCCGGGGAGTGACCCAACATTCTGGACTAAGCAAAGTGTTCTGGGAATTCATGGTACTCGGCGAGTGCATGAACGGACTCGGCGAGTCCAAGACAATCTTCATGGAACTCAGCGAGTTGTTCATCAACTCGGTGAGTCGAGGATAGAACTTGTTCATAGGATGAAGAGTAACTCGACGAGTTGTTCATACAACTCAGCGAGTCAAGTCAGGACATGAGTATCAGTTGATGATGAACTCGACGAGCTGTTCATACAACTCGGCGAGTCGGATGTGGATTCAGTCGGTGTTCATTTAGAAGGAAAACTCGTCGAGTCATCGCCTAACTCGACGAGTAGAGACGGGTATGAGGTCTGATGGAAGGATAGGGACTCGGCGAGTTGACGAGTCAACTCGGTGAGTCAGGTCAACTGGAAGTTGACTTTGACTTTGACTTTGACTTGGTCAAGGGGTAAAATGGTCATTTTACCCTAAGGGTAGGTGTCAGTTTCTGACTAAGTGTTTTGTGGGAATTTTAGCCGGAGGATTTCTGGAGCAGCAGTGGCAGCAGTCAGAGGATTCCCGCACAGTTCAGCAGCTACGAGGTGAGTTACTTCCAGTAGGGGTGGGTCCAAGGCCACAATGCCGGCCCACCATTGAGGAGTATTTAGAAGATAATTGTCTTTGTGAGAATCTATCTTGGTCTGGTATGCGTTTGGTTATGAGTTATATATGTATGATATCTTTCATGATAGGGATAGTTTCCCTAATAGTGGTCCTTAGGACCGAGGGGTAGGTCAGTACCCGGATATGTCTAAATGTGTGCTTATATCTTGCTATTGTATTCTAGTGGTAGGGGTGGAATACTCCCCAGTTACCGGTTGAAAGATACCAATGGTATTGCATGGTATGTGGTATGATGGGGGAACTCACTAAGCTTTGTGCTTACGGTTTCAGTTTTTGGTTTCAGGTACCTCTTCATCCAAGGGGAAGGAGTCGGCGACGTAGCATGGCATCACACACACATACATATGATTTTCCGCATGGTGTTTTCTAGGATTGTACTCTGATAAGACATTTGTTCATGGTTGTGGATTTCAAATATGATACTTGGTTTTTGTCACACCCCCAAACCTGAACGGCGGAAACGTTCGGGGGCGGATGACTTCATGTGGTAACGTAACAAATGAATACATAGTAAAGAAAGCAATACAACCATCATATATATAATTGAAAGTTTACATTTGTCAAAAGTTACATGTTCAAAACTCAATTACAATATGATGTCAAAATACGAGATTAAACTGGCGCCGCAGCATCCCTTCATCAAAAGCGAAATGAATACCTGAAATTACTGATTTCCTGGGACATACAAGTAATTTTGAAAGAGTAGATCAGCATTTAAGCTGGTGAATTTCATAAGTATTTAAGTGACAATGTTTGAATGAACTGAAATGTTTTATCTTCGTTTGTTTGTGGTTAGAAAATCCAATATTTTCTACTAGTATAAAAGTAGCATTCACTCAAGACCAATGTTTGTTTCTAAAATGTATGTAAATGTAAAAGAACCAATGAATTTGAAAACCTTGTAAATCAATGCATTTTAATACCCCTTGTGAGTTTTATAACCATACTATTGACTCTGAATGCCTATACACAACGTTCTTCAGGCGTTGAAATGTTATGACGTTTGTCACCCCAAACGGTGGACTGCAGCTAACAGTCAGGGCGCGGGTTTGTCAAGCCCGTATAGATCTATACACAAACACCATGCTCCCCCTCCAAGGGATTCTGGTATATAATACAGGACTTGAAATGTGTACTCGAACGTACATGAAGTTAGTGTCTCACAAATTCGTGGTATAAAAACAGATCTACTTGTTAAAATGTTACGTTTGTTCTTGTACACGAAAGTGAACTTCTTGAAATATGTGATTCTACTACATAAGAGTTAGAAATTTGTTTCGTAAAACCATACCTATTATAGTTTCCAAAAAGCGTGTCTTGTTTGTTTAGAAACATTGAGAAAAGAAATTACTTGTTTATGAAAGTATAGATTTTTGGTGTAGAGTCTAGGATAGACAAGAAAAATCTAAGAACAGTTTAGTTTATACATGTATTACAACAACAGTATATTTTAAAAGGTAAGATGCTATTGTGACATATGTTATATATATATAAAAGTTCCTTTAAATGTTTATAAATCGCATGATATTTGAATATATAACAGTATATAAAAGAGTTTCCTTATGGAACACACGATAATACTCGTGTGTTTTACTTGTAATCCCCCCCTTGAAAGCATATAAAAGTATTTAGAATAATTAAAATGGTTGATTAAGGGGTATGAAACTCACTTGAAAGTTTGAAGATAGCGAGATGGAAAACCGGGCAGAGTTTCGTCTCGGGAAACGGATTTTCCTCGGGATTCTCGGGAATCTCGGGAGTAAAATCGACCTTCGGGACTTGAGCCAAAAAGACCAGAGTTTCGGGTTTGAACGGACACGGAAAACGAGGCAAAGTTGGGAGAGAGAGAAGAGAAATGAACCCTTTCTTTGGAAACCCTCGCATTCTATTTATAGGAAGGCTGGTCTGCCTCGGTACGCGGGGCGTACACTCGTACGCGCTGCGTACGCGTACGTCATGCATGACCGAAGCCTCGACTGCCTCGGTTCGGATGGGACGGGTTGCTGGGGAGGTGGGTCGGATGGGACGCCGGGTCGGATGGGACGTCGGGTCGGACGGGTCGGACGGGTCGGATGGATCGGATTCCTCGGATATGGCGACGTGGACGATCCGAGGCCAATCCTCTCGGTTACGCGGGGCGTACAGGAGTACGCAGCGCGTACTTCGGAGGAGGATGCTGACTCCCCTTCGGATAATATCCGAATTTTGAATTAAATAAATAAATAATATATTTAATAAACTTCAAAAATCCATATCTTCTTCATACGAACTCCGTTTTCGATGGTCTTTATATCCTTGCGTAGGTGAGACTACGCTCTACAACTTTCGTTTAGACACCGTCGGCAAATTCCAAAATTATATTTTTATTATTTATTAAAAATCCATCGTGTTTAAGGAATTTCTTAGAAAATTCATAACTTCTTTATCTGATGTCGGTTTTTGCCAGACTTTTTACCGCTGGAATACCATTGTCGAGACCTTCGATTCTCGTTTAGGTCATTCCGGCCAAAAGTCGCTCGATCTCCGATTCGAGTTTTTAGCGGTCTGTTGCTAAGCCGAACTTGGAAAAATCACATCTTCGCTATATGAAGTCGGATTTGGGCGTTCTTTTCACATACGATCATGGTTCAAAGACATTTAATCATAGAAGGAAATTAAATAGAACTATTTGTACGTTTTATTATGAAAGTAAATTTTATTACTTAGAAGCGGTTACAATACTTGACCCATTCTGGTCCTTACAAGGAGTTGAAATATCGGGTTGCCACATCATCCCCCCGTTAGAGAGAATTTCGTCCCGAAATTTAAAGTAGCAAAGATACTAGTGAACATGAAAGAGATGAGGGTACTTTTGTTTCATCTGATCTTCGCGTTCCCATGTGAATTCGGGTCCCCGCTTGGCGTTCCAGCGAACCTTCACGATGGGTATGCGACTTTGTTTTGTTTGTTTAACCTCTCGATCCATGATTTCTACTGGCTCTTCCACAAAGTTGAGGCTCTCGTTGATCTCGATCTCGTCGAGTGGAATAACAAGAGTCTCGTCGGACAGACACTTTTTCAAGTTTGAGACGTGGAAGGTTGGATGGATGTTACTAAGTTCGCGCGGTAGGTTAAGCTTGTAAGCCACAGGGCCGATTCTGGCAAGAATCTCGAAAGGCCCTATGTATCTTGGATTTAGTTTCCCACGCTTTCCAAATCGTATTAAACCCTTCCACGGTGAGACCTTTAATAAGACGTGGTCTCCTACCTGGAATTCTAAAGGTTTCCTCCTTTGGTCAGCGTAGCTTTTCTGTCGGTCTCTTGAGGCCTTCAATCGTTCACGAATCTGAACGATCTTCTCTGTTGTTTCACGTATGATCTCCGGACCTGTGAGAGTGCTTTCAGGAACTCTTCCTCTAGCTAACTGGGTATCGCCAACTTCAGTCCAGCACAGAGGGGATCTGCACTTTCGACCATAGAGGGCTTCAAACGGAGCAGCCTTTATGCTTGTATGATAACTATTGTTGTATGAAAATTCGACAAGGGGTAAATGAATATCCCATGCCTTTCCAAAGTCAATCACGCAGGCTCTTAGCATGTCTTCTAAAGTTTGTATTGTTCTCTCACTTTGTCCGTCTGTCTGTGGGTGGTAGGCTGTACTCATGTCTAGCCTAGTTCCCAGGGAACTTTGTAGTGATTGCCAGAACCTTGAAGTGAATCTACTATCTCGATCGGAGATAATGGATATCGGAACACCATGCAGTCGCACTACTTCCCTTAAGTAAGTTCTTGTCAGCTTCTCCATTTTGTCAGTCTCCTTGATGGGTAGGAAATGTGCGGATTTGGTCAATCTGTCGACAATGACCCATATGGTATCGAGTCCAATTGTCGTCTTGGGCAACTTGGTTATGAAGTCCATAGTAATCCGCTCCCATTTCCATTCCGGTATCTCTGGTTGTTGTAGTAGTCCTGACGGTTTCTGATACTCGACCTTAACCTTAGCGCAAGTAAGACATTTACTCACGAAGGTAGCAATTTCTGCTTTCATGTTAGGCCACCAGTATAGTTTCTTAAGATCCAGATACATTTTATCTGAACCCGGGTGAACGGAATATCTTGAATTGTGAGCCTCGGTCATGACTACGTTTCTGAAACCACCATGATTTGGGGTCCAGATTCGGTCCATGAGATAGTAGGCTCCGCCACCCTTGACTTCTAAATTCTTCTCCATTCCTCGCAGGGATTCACCCGCCACATTTTCAGGTTGCAAAGCTTCCATTTGTGCTTCCTTAATTTGTGTGGATAGGTGGGAATGGATAGTCATGGTCAGAGATTTGACCCTCCGACCAGTGTATTCCTTTCGACTGAGGGCATCGGCTACTACGTTGGCCTTGCCAGGATGATAACGAATTTCGCATTCGTAGTCATTCAGTAACTCAACCCATCGTCGTTGTCGCATGTTGAGTTCCTTCTGATCGAAAATGTGTTGAAGGCTCTTGTGATCGGTGAATATAGTACTCTTTGTTCCGTATAAGTAGTGCCTCCAGATCTTCAGAGCAAATACCACTGCTCCTAACTCGAGGTCATGTGTCGTATAGTTCACTTCGTGTGTCTTAAGCTGTCGGGAGGCATAAGCGATAACCTTCCCTCTCTGCATAAGAACACAACCAAGTCCTTGATTCGAAGCATCGCAATACACTACGAAGTCTTCTATCCCTTCGGGGAGGGATAGTATCGGTGCAGTGCACAAGGCCTGCTTTAGTGTCTGGAATGCCTTCTCTTGTTTCGCTTCCCAGTCAAAGGCCACACCTTTCTGGGTTAATGAAGTAAGAGGTTTCGCAATGCTCGAAAAGTTCTTTATGAATCTACGATAGTAGCCAGCTAGACCTAGAAATTGACGAATTTCTGTAGGTGTCTTTGGTGCCGACCAGTTCTCAATAGCCTTAATTTTGGAAGGGTCCACGTGTATACCTTTCTCGCTAACAACGTGACCTAAAAATTCGACTCTTCGAATCCAAAATTCGCATTTAGAGAACTTCGCATAGAGTTTCTCCGTTCGCAGTGTTTCTAGGACTTTTCGTAGGTGTTGACTATGCTCTTCCTCACTTCGAGAGTAGATAAGTATATCATCGATAAAGACGATGACGAACTGATCCAAGTAAGGGCGGCATACCCTATTCATTAGGTCCATAAATACTGCTGGTGCATTGGTTAATCCGAACGGCATCACTACGAATTCGTAGTGTCCATAACGAGTTCGGAAGGCTGTCTTTGGAATGTCCCCCTCTAGAACTCGTAATTGATGATATCCGGATCGTAGGTCTATTTTGGAGAAGTAGTTCGCCCCTTGAAGTTGATCGAATAGGTCGTCGATACGGGGTAGAGGATAGCGGTTCTTGACAGTAAGTTTGTTCAGCTCTCTGTAGTCGATGCACATACGGAACGATCCGTCTTTCTTCTTTACAAACAAGACCGGTGCTCCCCAAGGTGAGAAACTTGGTCTTATGAATCCTTTGTGAAGGAGTTCATTAAGTTGACTGGAAAGTTCCTGCATCTCTGCTGGTGCAAGACGATAAGGCGACTTCGCTACTGGGGTAGCTCCTGGAATTAAGTCGATTCTAAACTCGACTTGGCGTTGCGGTGGTAATCCTGGCAGTTCTTCTGGAAAGATATCGGGGAAGTCGCGTACTACCGAGATGCTCTTGATGTCCTTCAGTTCTTGACTTGTATCGACGATGTGCGCTAGGAATGCTCGACAATCCTTCCGCAAGCACTTTCGAGCTTGGATGCACGAAATGATGCGAAGGTTTGCACTAGGTTTGTCGCCGTAGATAACTAATGTTTCGTTGTTTGGGAGGTTAAGACGGACTGCTTTCTCAAAGCACATGATGTCGGCGCGAAGAAGGCTCAACCAATCCATGCCGACTATGACGTCGAAACTTTTAATTTGAACCGGCATGAGATTGATTGGGAAAGAATGGCCGTCTAATGTTAACGTACAGCCCATGTATATGCAATTTGTGTTTTTGGTTTTTCCATTGGCCATCTCTATAGTGAATGATTTTTCTAACTTGCTAGGTTTAGGTTTAAGTAAATGAATAAAGTTTTGACTCACGAAACTTCTCTCCGCTCCACTATCGAATAATATGCATGCGTATGAATTATCGAGAAGGGACGTACCAGCAACAATAGTTGGGTCAGCTACAGCTTCGTTGTGGCCTATTGCCAAAACTCGTCTCACACCTCCGGTGCCTGCTGCCTTAGGACAGTTTCTCTGGTAGTGGCCCACCTCGCCACAACCGTAGCAAGCCTGCCCTACACCCGCACCGGGAATTTGAGTGATCGGCTTTGCGGGTTCCTTGCAGAAACGGGCTGTGTGCCCTTTCTGGCTGCAGTTGGCGCACTGCATAGCTCGACAAAGTCCATGGTGGTGGTAATTGCATTTGGTGCATTTTGGGAGGTTGCCTATATAAGGCTTTGTTGGGTAGGTATTTGTAGGGGCTGTAGCAGGTACAGTGGCAGCATTTACTGACACCAGCTGTTTCTTTGCGGATTCTTGGGAAGATCCACCCTTCCCTTTAATCCATGCCCTCTTCCTGCCATTGTTGTTGTTGTAGTTGTTGTAGTTGTTGTTTGCTTTCTGTGGGGCTGGTGCAGAAGTGGTTGAGTTCTGATGACCTCCGTAGTCGATCAGAGATTGTGCCAGTTCCTTAGCACTTTCAAAGGTGTCAGGTTTAGAAGCTAACACGCTTGATCGCATTTGGGGCGTCAGTCCCCAGATGTACCTTTCTATCTTCTTGCTCTCGGGAGCAATCATATCTGGACAAAGGATTGCCAGCTCGCAGAATCTGTTGGTATAAGTAGCGATGTCGGTACCAACCATTCCGAGAGTCCATAGCTCGTGTTCAAGCTTTTGAATCTCTCCCCGTGGGCAGTATTCTCTCATCATCATGGCCTTCAAGTTCTCCCAGCTTATGGAGTTTGCCACGATTAGGGTGAGTACTTTAACGTGGCCATTCCACCAAGTTAAAGCTTTATCGAGAAGGGTGAAAGTTGCAAATTTGACCTTGCTGTGCTCGGGGCAGGAGCATATTTCAAAGACTGCCTCCGTCCTTTCTATCCACTGCCTCAGGGCCATCACACCACCAGTACCATAAAACATCCGGGGCTTGGCATTAGTGAAGTCCTTATAGGTGCATTCTCGAGGTGGTCCATGACTCTCGCCATGGTTGGATGGGTGTGTGCCAGATCCCGAGCCATTAGTACTCGAGTTATTGATCTGTGACATGGCAGCTGCCACTGCCGCGGTGACTGCTGCTTGAAACATAACAGCATCAAATTGAGGTGGTGGAGGTGGTGGTGGTATAGGTGCTTCCTCACCGTTGTTTCGCCTTGGATTCCTACGCGGAGGCATCCTTCAACTATAGATTGAAAAGACAAGGATAAGAATTTCATAGAATGGAAAAAATGTATGTGTCTTATGAACTAAATCGCTATAGTTCGACAACAGATGAAAGTATAAGTCTTAAAATAGAAAAATGAAAGTTATTTGTAAGACTGAAGGTATGAAACGAGTGTTTGGGTTCACAAAGACCATTCAATGTTTGAACGAAATACTCAACATAGTAGTAATAGTGCCACTTATATTAATATAAAAGTTGTTACAACGATCATGAAAATTTGACCCCCATAAGGGTCTCCGATTACAAAGTTCGAGAAGTTTAAAGACTTTTAGCCGAGGTCCTAAGCTATAACAAAATTTGAGTCCTAGACAAGCACTACTTGCGTCGAAGGTTGCGCTTGGAGCTTGACTCCGTATCTGATTGCTTTGACTCCATTAGACGCCTATCGAAAACGGCTTGTTGTTCCCTTAGTTCGGCGAGGGCTGCAATCATTTGCGCTTGAAACGATTCAGCTTGGAATTGGGCGTTGTCTTGCATCTTGTCCAGCCTACGGATGTCAGAAGTGTGAACCTGCACTTCCACGTTGATATCCCGGAGTCGACTAGCTTGTACTCCAGACTGATAGGACTGATTGGCTAACTTACCCACCATTACCGGGAGTGCTCGATCAGCCGAACCTCCGCCGCGGACATCATAGAATTCCCGGCACATGCCGTAGGGAGGGCGTAGGTTTTGCTGTTGGCTCCAATGGTGGAGGTGACTTCCCCAGACGGGAGTCGGTCCTTGAAAGTTCCTTATGAAGACGGGAGGTTGAATGGGTGGTGGATCGATAACTTCCGGCTCTGAGTCGGTACCGGAGTCATCACCCACTTCTATGGGTTCCTCGTCCCCTTCGGGATCATCTTCGATCCATCCTCCGTTGCCTTGGTTGGGAAAGTAGGGGTCGCCAGGGTGGTGAAATCCAGCCATTTGGCTGTACGAGAAATAGGGTTATAAGAATTGAGTAAAGTCGGAACATGTAAAACATGTAAGTTAAACTAGTTTAGATAGCAAATACTCCTATAGTATTTAAATTCTTGTGTTTGATTCTTGAAATGGTTTGGTAAGTTTTGACTTGTTGCTTACTATGATCATTCCTCGATATACGTTGGTCCAATCTTGGGCAATATAGTTGATCACGCTATATTTGTCCAAAATCTGATTACATATATCGAGTCTCAATCGTAGTGTCAACTTGTCTAAATACTTGTATAGTTGTATAACATGAAAATAGTTCGTGGTAGGCATGTATTTGTACTTAAATGAACTACCAATTTAAGTTGAACGAAATGCTGCTTAAGTGTAAAAAGAAAATTTGTTTTGTTAGAGAGTATTAGTCCCCTAAGCATTTATAGTTTGTATATCTTATGTGGTTCGATATACTTAGTTCACTATAAACATTGCTCTGATACCAATCTGTCACACCCCCAAACCTGAACGGCGGAAACGTTCGGGGGCGGATGACTTCATGTGGTAACGTAACAAATGAATACATAGTAAAGAAAGCAATACAACCATCATATATATAATTGAAAGTTTACATTTGTCAAAAGTTACATGTTCAAAACTCAATTACAATATGATGTCAAAATACGAGATTAAACTGGCGCCGCAGCATCCCTTCATCAAAAGCGAAATGAATACCTGAAATTACTGATTTCCTGGGACATACAAGTAATTTTGAAAGAGTAGATCAGCATTTAAGCTGGTGAATTTCATAAGTATTTAAGTGACAATGTTTGAATGAACTGAAATGTTTTATCTTCGTTTGTTTGTGGTTAGAAAATCCAATATTTTCTACTAGTATAAAAGTAGCCTTCACTTAAGACCAATGTTTGTTTCTAAAATGTATGTAAATGTAAAAGAACCAATGAATTTGAAAACCTTGTAAATCAATGCATTTTAATACCCCTTGTGAGTTTTATAACCATACTATTGACTCTGAATGCCTATACACAACGTTCTTCAGGCGTTGAAATGTTATGACGTTTGTCACCCCAAACGGTGGACTGCAGCTAACAGTCAGGGCGCGGGTTTGTCAAGCCCGTATAGATCTATACACAAACACCATGCTCCCCCTCCAAGGGATTCTGGTATATAATACAGGACTTGAAATGTGTACTCGAACGTACATGAAGTTAGTGTCTCACAAATTCGTGGTATAAAAACAGATCTACTTGTTAAAATGTTACGTTTGTTCTTGTACACGAAAGTGAACTTCTTGAAATATGTGATTCTACTACATAAGAGTTAGAAATTTGTTTCGTAAAACCATACCTATTATAGTTTCCAAAAAGCGTGTCTTGTTTGTTTAGAAACATTGAGAAAAGAAATCACTTGTTTATGAAAGTATAGATTTTTGGTGTAGAGTCTAGGATAGACAAGAAAAATCTAAGAACAGTTTAGTTTATACATGTATTACAACAACATTATATTTTAAAAGGTAAGATGCTATTGTGACATATGTTATATATATATATAAAAGTTCCTTTAAATGTTTATAAATCGCATGATATTTGAATATATAACAGTATATAAAAGAGTTTCCTTATGGAACACACGATAATACTCGTGTGTTTTACTTGTAATCCCCCCCTTGAAAGCATATAAAAGTATTTAGAATAATTAAAACGGTTGATTAAGGGGTATGAAACTCACTTGAAAGTTTGAAGATAGCGAGATGGAAAACCGGGCAGAGTTTCGTCTCGGGAAACGGATTTTCCTCTGGATTCTCGGGAATCTCGGGAGTAAAATCGACCTTCGGGACTTGAGCCAAAAAGACCAGAGTTTCGGGTTTGAACGGACACGGAAAACGAGGCAAAGTTGGGAGAGAGAGAAGAGAAATGAACCCTTTCTTTGGAAACCCTCGCATTCTATTTATAGGAAGGCTGGTCTGCCTCGGTACGCGGGGCGTACGCTCGTACGCGCTGCGTACGCGTACGTCATGCATGACCGAAGCCTCGACTGCCTCGGTTCGGATGGGACGGGTTGCTGGGGAGGTGGGTCGGATGGGACGCCGGGTCGGATGGGACGTCGGGTCGGACGGGTCGGACGGGTCGGATGGATCGGATTCCTCGGATATGGCGACGTGGACGATCCGAGGCCAATCCTCTCGGTTACGCGGGGCGTACAGGAGTACGCAGCGCGTACTTCGGAGGAGGATGCTGACTCCCCTTCGGATAATATCCGAATTTTGAATTAAATAAATAAATAATATATTTAATAAACTTCAAAAATCCATATCTTCTTCATACGAACTCCGTTTTCGATGGTCTTTATATCCTTGCGTAGGTGAGACTACGCTCTACAACTTTCGTTTAGACACCGTCGGCAAATTCCAAAATTATATTTTTATTATTTATTAAAAATCCATCGTGTTTAAGGAATTTCTTAGAAAATTCATAACTTCTTTATCTGATGTCGGTTTTTGCCAGACTTTTTACCGCTGGAATACCATTGTCGAGACCTTCGATTCTCGTTTAGGTCATTCCGGCCAAAAGTCGCTCGATCTCCGATTCGAGTTTTTAGCGGTCTGTTGCTAAGCCGAACTTGGAAAAATCACATCTTCGCTATATGAAGTCGGATTTGGGCGTTCTTTTCACATACGATCATGGTTCAAAGACATTTAATCATAGAAGGAAATTAAATAGAACTATTTGTACGTTTTATTATGAAAGTAAATTTTATTACTTAGAAGCGGTTACAATACTTGACCCATTCTGGTCCTTACAAGGAGTTGAAATATCGGGTTGCCACAGTTTTGAGATGACGTGTTTATACAATGTTTTCTAATGAATGTTTTATGAATTAATAAATCAAAAATGAAATTTTTGAGCTTGAATTTTGGGGCGTTACACTTCACTTGGATAAAAAGATCATCAAAATGTATAAGAAACGAAGAAGACGTGTGTGTTTGAAGTTGGGACAAAAATGCCCAAAGTTGGAACGAAACCGACAATGCACTTTGTTGATCCCCAGAACTCACGATGTGAGAACGCACAGAAAACACATTATAAGTTTGTAGAGCTCATTTCGATCATTCTTCATTGGGGCTCAATTGGGAGTTGAGATGGGGCGAATTTTTCTACCAAAATGATGTCGAGAGAAGCTAGAGATGGTGGATTACAAGGATTACCATCCTTTCTCTATTAAGGTAATGATTTCTTTCTCTTATGAAGCTTTGATCTTCAATGGTCACTACTAGAAAAACAGCCTTTAACGACGCGCAATGTGTGTCGTAAAACGCTCAAATGACGCGCAAATGCGTGTCAAGGAAGGCCATGTCATAACGAGAGACGACACGCGTTTGCACATCGTCTATAGACGATGCGCAGTTACGACATACATTTACGACGCTCATTTACGACACACAAAGCGTATCAAGGAAGGCCATGTCATAAAGGAAGACGACACGCATTTGCATGTCGTAACCTTACGACACGCGTTTAGGATACGCATTGCGTATCATTAAATCCCCTGTCATAAATGAAGATGACACACATTTTTGTGTCATAAACTTCAGCAATTATTTACGACACACAATGCGTATCATTAAATCCCTTGTCATATATGAATATGACACGCATTTGCGTGTCATAAACTTAGCAGCTAAATAACGATACAAATTTACGACGTGCATTTACGATACACATTTACAACATGCATTTACGTATAATACATAAACAAATATAATACCAAGCATTCAATTTCATCTAAATGTCAAATAATAAAAACATTATACACCACAAGTCTAAAGACAATGTTATCTAACATTTCACTATTATATTGTTTGTGTATACAAAATATCACCAATAAATGAAGCCTATAACAAAAATCGAGGTACCTAACATTTCACATGTATAGTTAAACAAGGCACGTAACGACCACATCAAGCAATAGCTCTCTAGTTCTCCTGATGATGTCTTTTGATTACGAGCAGGAACAATCTTTTCCTATGAACAAAACAACATTCTAATGTTTGTTACAATCATGCAAGAAATAACAATGTACTTTCATATATTTGTTCACATCATAAGTTCATTAATTACAATATTGTAATTTTGTAGGTTTTTCAAAGTATAATCCCTTAATAAAAAAAATTATTGAATGTAGGATGCTATAATAAACAAATAAATGAAAGTAATGTGATATTTTCGCATTTATCCCAGCAACCTCAATAAATGAAAGTACCTTCTTATACACTTAACTCACCTTCTATATGAAGCTTGTATAACTAGGATAGCGACAACTTTGACATACTCCAAACGAAAATTTATAGATTTGAACCAACTCGCGATGCAGATGCAAGAAATTTGGAATAAGATATTGGTATCTGTATGGAAAAGTGTTGCATCATAAGGTTTGTTTCTATTATAGACTGGAATAAGACTAAATATTCATGTTACCCCTACATTCCAAAAAACAAATTTCACTATATTTATCAAATTTAACATGAGTTGTATTAAGCCAGGTTTTGTAGCTATCTATCCTATTTTAAGTGATTAAGTCAAAAAGAAGCAAGTGCATGTACCCACCCTAAGAGCATACCCAATTACAACCAATACAGCTCCCATGTTATGCAAACCATTCAACAAAGCGGTATATATATATATATATATATATATATATATATATATATATATATATACTAGTGAATTTAAGAGGCCCGTGCTGAGCACAACCCATGCAGGGTAATTTTGAAGTTTTAAAAATAATTTGCAATGCATGATCACATTAATAAAGCTTACTATTATAAGTTCTATATATATATATATATATATATATATATATATATATATATATATATATATATATATATATATATATATATATATATATATACTGAAACCAATTTTGACCTTGTTTTCAGCAGATTCACTTTTTGCTACAATGCAAAAGAACAAAAAGGTAAGGTTTTAGCTAATACGAGTACCATGTGGACTGAAAGAGGGCACTCTTTGCATTGCCTTTAGAGTAGATGTAATAGATTGAGATCTCTCGACAACCGTAAGAGGTTAATGTTCCAACCTGAGATTGTAGTTCAATCAGTCAAAGCACATGAGAAACTAAGTCACATGCTCTCAAATTGAGTAAATAAGATGGTAATATGTTAGATTACAATTAAAAAGAAGTATGAATATATATAATTAGTGTTCAAAGTGAATATAAAGTTATTTTAGAGTCAAAATTCAAAACTTTGACACAATTAAGTGTGAAGCCAAAAAGCGTGTGCTATTAACCCAATGTAATTTTAATTCTAAATTAAACAGCATAAGTAAATATCACCTGAAAGCAACTTTAAGGCAATAAAAAATGGTATCAATAGAAGATAACTTAATTACCATTTCAGCTGCAACCTTAGACAACATAAATCGAAACAACTTGATATGGCAGCTACATTACCATACCTGCAAGGCTGCAACACAGATTTAAAATTAATTAGGAAAAAAGGAGTTATTTTTCAAGAAAAAGAAAGGGTAATAAAATATCATTGGTAGTTAGGAGTTGGATAACAACAATCTACTTATTGTTCATCCACTTAAAGCCTTCCATTACCAATTGATGCGACTAAATCACAAATTTAGTTTGTATGTTTCGTTGTTCCTTTTATTTATGTCCAAAAAGAAACCTTTTTTTTTATTTTTCATCCTTTAGGGTCTCATAAAAATTTTGGTCCATGTCCCACATAAAATGACTACTTTACCCCTAATGTGAACGAATTAGTAATTTACTCTTAAAAAAATAAGAACAAACACAAAGTGACGAGCAACAAATGTAGTTGTGCATGGGTTTATCGCATTAAATTAATGGTCAAATTCAAACAAAATCAAATACAAGGGGAGAAGAGAAGCACCAAAATTTGTTTCTAATACAAACGATATAACAAAAGGACCAAATTTGTAAACAACCTAGCAAGACTCCCCTAAGATAATTAACTAATTAACAACAGAAAATTGATCAAATTTTGAAAATTATAAGAAAAAAGTAACCTAATTGACGATGGTAGACTTCGGTAGAACAATTAATCATAGTGGCTTAAATTTATAGATTTATAATTATTCACGGATTCCGGTGGATCTCTAGTGTTATACTCTTCATGCGAATGTATCCTCAGTGATGATGACATAAGCCTGTTTCTTCTCCTTCTTTGGCCGGTCTCAAGTCTCAACTATTTTTGGTAGTATTATAGTTGCTTCAATAACCTATAATGGTCATGAACAAATTAATTAATAAATTTTGTAGACCATAGAGATCATTCGTAAATCCAATACTCTGTTTTTTTAGTTCTTGATCAAACTTGGGAAACGTAAAGTAGGTAGTGGACCGAGACGTCATATCTTATCTCTCCGGATCGAATGTAAGATTAATGTTTTATCTTTCCTATATTCATGCATATCATTTAATGTAACCTTCTTCCTATCTGAGCATGATTCCCAATAGGAAGGTGAACATTCTTGCATTCTTCACTATTTTTTGTTGATAAAGATATGATCTAGAAGATAAAACATTATTTAGCACTTTTGGTATTAATATGTCTGTTTTCTTTTTCTTAGGTGAATGCAATCACAAGTGCTTATTGAATAACCATAAATAGAGATCTCATATGGTGATCCTTCTAGCTAGTAACATGTAGGGTACCAAAATCAGGCTTTAATACAAAACCAGAAACAATCCCAATCCAAAAAACTTTATTTAGGCAAGGTTGTAACACGTAATTTATAGGAATTAGAGACAAAAGTGGACATTTACAGCAAAGTTTTCGCCTGACAAGAAATAGTTATGATCATGATCATTTTAAGTGGGGATTTCAATTTTCCGTTTTTAGTCACGAATATAAGTTATTGAATAAATTTGCATAAACATAAGTTATAGAATAAATCTAATATATATTTTCATTCAAAATTTTAATCAAACACCTACTGTTTATAAAAAAATCAATTACTTATGTCATAAAATATTAATAAATCTAGAAGAAGGTGTGAGAGAGAGTAGAAGGTTGCATAAAATCATCCAAAAAGGGGACCAGTTGTAGATGAAACTTTTAATGGTGGTTGAAAAAATAAAGCCTACCTTTGAAATATGTCTACTACACACATGAACACACGAACACATCAGCATAACGTTCCATTTCAGGAATTAGTTGAGGCACATATAGAATTAAGGAAAGATGAAGGAGGCAATGAAGTGATTACTTGCCGAGAGAGAGGATAGAGATAAAAGGGATATATGAGGCGCCATCTGGGGCAACAAAACGAAGTAATACGTTACAAAATTACAAAAACTACAATCCATGTATTACAAAATTAAAATGAAAATTAAACAATAGAAACCAAAGATTATAAAAACTATAAAATGCAAGAGAGAAATAACAAATCCATAGCAGAAAAAACAAACCTTGAAAGTATAAGCGACAAGGCAGACATGAAGTCTCATATCTCACCCATCTCTCCGGCTTCTAATTATTGTTGGTAACGATGGGGAAACTGTGCAAGAGAAGAAGGGAATAGTTAGACATAAATAGATTGGAGAATAGAAGTGGTGGAAAGTGTGGCGATCATGAGGATCTTACAAAACCACAGCAACAAATAAGCTATTCCACCTCCTTGATATGATTGTTCTGGAATCACAGAAAAAAAAGGACGAAGAAATTATGCGGGTACCTGATTTAGGGCTCTTGGCAGTAGATGGAGAAATTAAATCAATATCTAGTTGACGTTAGGTCAGTATTAGTAGATTTTCTGTGATTCAGCGGCAATCATAGAGAGGTGTCGATTAAAGGGGATCCTCAATCCGGTTGTACAGGAAGAATAAAGTATTACGGCGAAATCGGATTGAGAAACGGAGGGAGACAAAGCGGCATGGTGGTGGCGATGGCTCCAATGGATGTAATGGCAAGAAAGGCTACAAGGAAGAAGATGGGTTTTAGGTTAGAGAGAGACAGAGAAAGGAAGACGAATACCCTAGGCTTCTTTCTTGTTGTTTGGAAGCTGATGGGGGGTTTAATTTTTCACATAGGCGGGGTTTTAATATTTTGGGATTTAATTTCCCGCTAAAAACGCGTGTTTCATTAAAAAAATATAAAGCTATACACTTACATGACACATTATATAATAGGCGTCCACCGTATTTCTTTTTTTTTTCTTTTCTGACACTAGTTTCAGGGCACGCACAAATGCGTGTCGTCAATCCTTCAAATTTTACAAGAGATGACATTATTTTTTGGATGCACGCTTTTGCGTATCGTAAATCACTGCGTGTCATTTTTTGCGTGTCATTAAAGGTTGTTTTTCTAGTAGTGGGTGGAATCTTTCATTTGGTTAGATTGATTGACTTTATCAGTTTATAACTAAAGTATGATGGTATTGATAGCATATAGAAGCATTTAACAATCCTAAGAAGTGATTACTTTCCATGGTGAAACCAATTCAATGAGAGTTGGTATTTGAAATCCCAACTATTGATTTTGAGTAATTGATATTTTAGAGTTAGATTATAATGAATTAGGTATTGGAAAATGCTTAATTCATCAGTTGAATGAGATTTTGTGATAGAGAATGAAAGATAGAGTTTTAACCCATTAAGTGGTTGTTTTGATCTTAAGAGTAATTAAGATCTTAATAGGCTAAGAAAAGTATTAAAATTCTTGTGAACGTGTATGAATAGGCCTAAGAGCAAACTATGGGTCAAGATGCAGAAATTGACAAAGGAGCTGAAGTGGGACAATTAGTGTTCACTAAGTATTAAGGTAAGTTACGACTATCACTGTTTCTTTATGATTGTTATATTTTTGAATTTATATTTATGCATGTATGTATAAGAATATTAATGCACTAAGTGAATGCCATAAAATTATGAGTTGAAGATAGAGCATGTTTATACATAGATAACATGTATCTAAGCATGTATGCATATGATTTCAGTATTTGTATGAGATATACATAGAACATATAGCAGAGCATGTGATGAACATAATTTCCCTCGAGAATGATATTGATATATGAGATAAATATTCCTTCAAGAATGATATTGATATTCCTTTGGGAATGAGATTGAAATATGTGATCGATATTCCTTTGGGACTGAGATTGATATTCCTTCAGGAATAAGATTGATATTCCTTCGGGAATGAGATTGATATTCCTTCGAGAATGAGATTGATATTCCTTCAGGAATGAGATTGATATTCCTTTGAGAATGAGATTGATATTCCTTTAGGAATGAGATTGATATTCCTTTGGGAATGAAATTGATATTCCTTTGGGAAGGAGATTGATATATGAGATTGACATTCCTTCAGGAATGAGATTGATATATGAGACTAATATTCCTTCAGGAATGAGATTGATATTTGATATTGATATTCTTGCAGGAGTGAGAATGAGATGAGATATACATAGAGTATATGAGACCTAAATGAGATGAGATATGCATAGTGTATGAGACTGAGTATGAGATGAGTTATATAGAATATACAAGATTAAGCATGAGATGAAATAGTTATATATATATATATATATATATATAGAGAGAGAGAGAGAGAGAGAGAGAGAGAGAAAGAAAGAAAGAAAGAAAGTATACGAGACTGAGTACGAGACAAGATATATGGAGCTTATGAGATTGAACCAATATGAGATTTACTATATGAGATATATAAAGAGTATATGAGATTTTGTAGAGATATATAGAGTGAATGAGACTTAACAGAAAAGATGTATAACAGAGTATATTAGGTTGAGTATAGATAAGATTGAATAGAAAATGAGAGGCAAAGTTACAAAGAGATAAAGTTAGAGATAGAGTTAATGACAGATTTAAGATATGCGTAGAGTATGAGATGAGTTAGAGGAGTATCTATGAGGATGAGTAATAATTATGAGAAATAATGTAATAAAAGATAAGAGAATAACTCACTAGACCTATTGTCTGATGTAGAAGAGATTTATGTTTGTTGTAGGTTCATGTATTCAATAGTCGTGGTACTGGAAGAAAGGACGGGAGAAAAAGATCAAGATTCAAAGGGTAGGATAATATTGTTGTGCTCTTCATTTATATAAATAGATAAATGCATATGGTGTTTAATTGATTTAACCTGGGATGTAAAAATTTAAAATTTGAGTATATTTTCCGCATTTGTAAATAAAATTTTTGATAATTATTTTAGATTAGATGTTAGAGATCGAGGATGTAATATAACCCAAGTCGGTAGGCTACCAGCCCTATTTTAGCAAGGATCTCAAAAGGTCCTATGCATCTTTGGTTGAGTTTACCCCTCTTGCTGAATCTTATAACCCCTTTCCAAGGAGATACTCTCATCATGACTCTATCTCCAACTTGGAATTCCAGTAGTTTTTATCGAAAGTCGGAGTATTTCCTTTGACAATAACAATCCGCTCTCAATCGTTCCTTGATTTTCATGATCTAGTTGGATATCACTGACTTCTGTCTAACATATCAGTGAACTACACTTTCAACCATAAAGTGCTTCGAATGGCACTACCTATATGCTTGTGAGATGACTTTTGTTATAATAGAGCTCTACCAAAGGTAGGTGAGTATCCCAAGCATCTTCAAAGTCTATCACACATGCTCTGAGCATATCCTACATCATTTAGATGGTCCATTCTCTTTGACCATATATCTATGGGTGGTAGGCTATGCACATAACAAGTCGAGTTCCTAAAACTCATTGCATTGTTTGCCAGAATTGGGACGTGAATTGGATGTTTCTATATGAGAAGATAGATGTCAGTGTAACGTGTAGCCAGACTATCTCCTTAACATAATTCCTAACTAACTTTTCCATTTTTTCCATTTTTTCCATCTCCTTGATGGGTAGGAAATGGGCAGACTTAGTCAGATGATCGATTACTACCAAAATCGTGTCGTAAACATTAGGCGTCGTGAGTAGTTTTGTGATGAAGTCCATGGAAACTTGTTCCCATTTTCACTTGGGTATTTTAGGTTGTTGAAGTAGTCCCGATGGTTTTTGGTATTCTGCCCTAACTTTAGCGTAGGTCAAGCATTTACTCACGTAGGTGGCAATTTCTGCTTTCAAGTTCGACCACCAACACATTTTTTTAAATAAAGATACATTTTATTAGATCTTGCATGAACTGAATATCTTTTCCTGTGAGCTTTCTCCAGTACTACACTCCTCATGTCACCGAATTTTGGTACCCAGATTCGATCCATGAAGCGTAAAGTTCCATCTTCCTTGGATTCGAATTGTTTCTCCATTCCTTGTAAGGATTCATCTCCCTAATTTTCGTCCTTAAGTTCCTCCAATTGTGCTTCTCGGATTTGGGTAGGAAGGTTTTACTAAATGGTTAGAGTGATCGCTTTCACTCTGCGAGGTTTGGCATATTCCTTTCTGCTTAGGTGTCACAACTAGGAATTTTGATGCTTTGTAACAATAACAATGATAACAATTGTGAACCAAAAATGTGAAAGCATGTATGATGCTTATTCAATAACAACAAAACTTCCATCAAACCCTCTATGCAAGCACTTCAAATAGTCAACAAAGAATTGGAAACCCTAGAAACCTCGGTTTAAGTCCATTGTGGACTAGGATTTCCTTATTGGGCCTAATGGGCCAATAAGCTTCCAATTTGACTATTTTAGGCTTAGAGCTTTTAAACGGAATCTAATTGGAGCCACTTCCATTTATTTTAATAATATGGGGCATATTGGGCCTAGAATGAAATAAAATACCCTAATGGACCTTATTGGGCCATAACTAACCTAATTAGCCCTAATGGGCCATAAAAATCATTCCTTGATCTATTTTGGGCCGTGAACCCTCTCCAAAGACCAATTGGGCAAAAAATCATCTAATTGGATCATAATATGGGCTTAAGCACAAAAGGGCCCAAAAATCTTTCCTTTTCTCTCTTTTCTCGGCCCAAGAATAAAACAAAAAAAAGAGAAACTAGTGAAATAAGGAGGGTTAGCCACCTCTTTATTACCTTATGGATTTCCATGCACCATCTCATACATCCATGCAACTCTATCTCTCTTCTTCTTCTCTTCTTATTACTCTCGGCCAAGGGGAAAACACACACACACACACACAACTCACTTTAACATATCTCAAGAACTCACAACAACCCCTTCCTTCTCCACCAAAATTTTCGAGATTTAGAGCTTTTCAAGGAGATTCTTCGACAAAAATCATCATTCAAGGTAAGTTAGTGCTTAAATACATGATCTAACTACTTCATTTCATCAAAAATCTCCTCCTAATCTACTCAAACTCGTGATCTTGCATCTTAGAGCACATCTAAGCCAAAGATCCTCCAAGAAGCTTGTTAGGCCGAGAATAGCATCAAACTTCTTCCATTCTTCTTCAAAACCAAACCCACAAACTCAAGGTGAGTTCATACCCCTCTTTTTCGGTTTTTACAAGTTTTATGGGGGAGAATACAAGTAAAGTGTGTAGATCTATGTGTATGTGTGTGCTATGTATGATTTTATGCATGTATGTGTGATTGTAAGTGTTTATGTGGTAAATATGCAACAAAAAGAGAAGAAATCTTGAGATCTATGACATAAGAAGGAAAACAAACATGATCTAAGGTATACTAGACTAAACAAGTCAAGAAAAATACCCTCTAAGATTAAAATAAACATATTGTAACATAAAACAAATTTTTGGGGCTTAAATTGTCAAATAAACAAAAGTTGGGTGAAAAGTTGCCATTCACGGTTTTCTTGAGGGTCAAAATAGTCAAAACATTTACAATGAATGTTTTTCTGAAAATTATGCTTTTCAAAGGACTTGAAATGTAAATATTAGTTCAATGGGCCAATTTTTGGGCTTTTTGGCCCATTAAGCCCAAAGTTGCGAAAAACATATTTTTCAAAGGGCTGAAATGATAAATTCCCCAAAACAGGGGACAAAGAGTTAAACAAAATTATTTCAAGCGTTAAAAATGCTTTTCTTTACCAAAAAGGATCAAAAATGTAAAGTTTTTGGATTTTGGGCCAAAATTCTAAAAGTTGTAAAAGTTTGGATTTTAACCGAAAAACACTATTCTGGAAGGGCTGAAACTGCCAAAGAATATGTTTTGGGCTAAAAATATCAATTGAACAAGTCTATGGGTCAAATGTGTCAAGAAAATGGTTTAAAGGCTAAAATGTCTTTTTTTTATATAAGGGACTAAAATTGTCATCTTTATTAAAGAAGGGCTGAAATGGGTCAAACCGATATTTTGAAACAATTCTTTTACTATTAAGATGTTTGATTCAAAAATACAAAACCACAACTCATGAAGATGAATAACAATAAATGTTATTGGGCCTCCTACGACCCGATTTCATATATAAGGGACCCTCAATGGCTTTTAAGTGCTATTGGGCCATAGTGGACCATTAGTACTGCTAGTAAGGTCCAAGTAAACAAAATACAGGTCGATAATTAATAGTAATCAAGTCAATTGGGATTTAGTGAGTAATAACAGGTGACACCAACGTGTGTCGGTCGTAGTATGTAGTTATAATCAAAGTCTACTAGAGGGAGAGCGAGAGTTTGTGTATAGATCTATATGAGGGTGACTCCCCTACACCTCAGCGGTTCGCTAGAGTTAGACTCGGCCAGTCTAGGGTGACAAAATCTTAAGATCAATTCAGGCGTTCACCAGAATGCTAAGACAGACGAACTAGTCATTATCATGCATGGTTATAACGACTCACATAAATAAACCCGATATAAATCAAGTAATCAAGGTAATTCAAAATCATTCACGTGATGGGATAACAATTCGAACCGTATATGATAGTTTTATTTTGGAAAACATCGGGTTTTCCGGCAAAGTTCAACATTTTAGCACTTGCACGTTTAATACAATGTTTTTCAATTATACATGTTTTAAAATCATCATGCATATATTTACGGATCTCCTCACTTTTTATAAACAATGGTCTTTTCAGAAAATATCGGATTTTCTGGGTTGTTTTCGTTCAAAGTACACAAAACATTTTCATATCAAACCTGCTTATGAACTCACCAACATTCCATATGTTGACCGTTTTTCAAAATAACTTGTATTCTCAGGTAACAGGTAGGTTGAGGAGTAAGTACCAAGTATGTTAGTGTGTTTTACTTTTGAAAACTATCAAACAATTTATGTATGGAATTGTAACGTTAAAACAATGTACTTGATGTGAACAATGTCAGTTGTAATATATTGATGCATGGTGATGTTTATGTTATGATTCATGTATATTCATTGTGATGATATTCAATTTAAGTCACGCGAGCCCTCGGACGTTTCTGCCGTCTGGTTCGGGGGTGTGACAGGTTGGTATCAGAGCTCTGTTTATAGTGAACTAGCATATCTAACCACACATTAATATGCAACTATAAACCAAAGAGGGACAAAACAAATCTGAACAAAACAAAGCAAATAAAACACAACGATAAAACACCCTTACTCGTAAGACATAAGAAAAATAACATAATACCAAATCAAATAAGATAATGCTAGCATCTCGGTTAAGTCGGGACTGTTCGTAGTCGCATTAAGGAGTGAATGTAGCCTGATCAACTACATTTCCTCCGAGGTACAACTATCACATGTCCCAAGGAAATCGCGATGGTAGGTAAACCTAAAAACATACCCCTTTATTACCAAGAAGAGAACATCAACTCAATTTATACAATAATTAAAACGTCTTAGGAATAATATTAGCATATTTATACACTCTCGCAGACAGCATGGATGGTTTCCATCACCTCGGAGATCCTTATTTCCCTAATCAGGGGAATAACGGATGGTTGGAAGAATCCGAAGAGGAACCTGAAGAGGACCCCGAGGATGAGTCTGAAGAGGAACCCGAGGAAGACCCCGAGGAGGAATCCGAAGGGGAACCTAAGGTGGAAGTCAACGGCGGACCTACTGAGCCAGTGGTGGACCAGGAAGAAGAGGAAGTCGAAGGAGGCCTCGAGGAGGAACCCAGCAATGATGAAGATGGTGATTCGGACGCAAAGTCCGAAGTCATCAACCCCCTTATCTGATTAGGGTGCCCGCTTATCGGATGGGCCCCACTGGTCCTACACCCCCATGGGATATCGACCTTTGGATGTGGAGCAGACAGCAGGGACAGCGACCCCCGTTCGGCATGTCATGCGAGTTCTATGACTTGAGGGAAGGAGGACCGGCTGATCGCGCACTTCCAGTCATGGTGAGGCGATTGCGGAACACTGGCGATCTAGCCCAGAGCACCGCCGATCAGATGCACCAGATGCGGACTAGGGTCGAGCGTTCAGAGCAGGAGACACAAGAGGTTATCCGAGAGTTCCACATGAGGTAGGTAAGGTGGGAGGCTCGACTCTGAGATGTGGAACGACAGGTGGCTCGCCTTCAAGGAGCGTCCACTTCCTCGGCACCACCCCCTAGCACATCCCACCATGACTAGCACTAGTTGTATCCGTCTTTAGTATTACGTTACTATGATCTATACTATGTACCATCAACCCTATGTTTAAGTGATTACACTACTCATAGAGTTGTTACGCTGCTGAACTTGCACCACTTATGTATAACCTTTCAAGCAAAATTTTTATGTATCAAAGTGCAGATAATATTAATGGAAAATTTTATGTGTTCTACTGTGATGTTGTAATCTGCTATGTGTTATATATCCATGATTGTATGCTAATTTGTGAAATTACTTAAGTTCGTGCCACACACCTAGTTTATAGGACCAGAATCTCACAAAAGCCATAGGCATTCAACATCTTTCCGTTCCATGACAGAAAGATGCCTCAACGACAACCCGCAGAAACCCAGGGCCAACCCCACCCGAAGTCAACTCAGCTGCATTCCAAGCAGTTGTATCTGTTGCGGTCACTACAGCTATGGCGCAAATCCACCAAGGGAACAATGGTGGAGTCAATGGACAAGGGGATGGAAGTTCAAACAACAGGATAAATCAAGGACCCACCAAGACATGCTCCTACAAAGATTTCACCAATGCCAAGCAACGAACCTTTAATGGCACTAGGGGAATGATAACCCTGAAAAGATGGATTGGGAAGGTGGAATCGGTGTTCGAGATATGCGAATGCCCTGAGGAGATGAAGGTGAAGTTTGCTGCATGCACGTTCGTTGATCAAGCTCTCACTTGGTGGAACGGACACGTACAAGCCATGACCCTTCTCCTAGACAACTCTATGCCATGGGCGGAGATGAAAGAAATGATGATGGCCGAGTACTGCCCGCGAGGCGAAATTCAGAAGATGGAACAGGAATTCTGGAATCTCACCGTCTGAAATTCCGACATTGACGCATACATATCAAGGTTTAGCGAATTGTCTCTATTGTGCCCTGGCATGATTACTTCGGAGGGAAAGAAAATTGAACGATTCATCTGGGGATTAACCTCCCCAATCCAAGGAAATGTGATAGCAGCAAATCCCAAAACCTTTGACAGTGCCAAGAGATTCGCCAAGAAATTATACGACCACAACAACAAGAAAGGCGAGAAGCCGGTGGAGGCTGAAGGCAAGAAGGAGAGTGACAACAAGAAGGGAAAGAATAACAAGAAGAAGGGACGTCAAGGCTCGGAATCGTCCAAGAAGCAGCAAACAGTGACAGTCAATGTTGCAACCACCCAAGTTCCCTCCGAACCACATGCTCCAGCTTCAGCTACTCCAAGTGATCCTAGGCAGTATTCTAGAATTCTTCCAAAGTGCAACAAGTGCAGTCTCCATCATAATGGAGAATGCAAAGAGATGCATTGCACCAGATGCAATCGAAAGGGTCACACGGAAAAATATTGTAGGATCTACCCTCCCCAGAATCAACAGCAAGGAAACAACAACAGCAACAACCACAACAACAACAATAACAACACCAACAACAACGGCAACAATGATGGACCGGGCCACACTTATTATGGATGTGGAAAGACTGGGCATTTCCGTCGAAACTGTCCCAACAACAACCCTGGGAATGGAGGAACAAGAAGAGTGCTGACCATGGGTCAGGGAGAAGCGGTTCAGGATCCCGCTGTTCTCAACGGTACATTTCTCCTAAACCACACTTATGCATGCATCCTATTTGATACCAGAGCAGAACGAAGCTTTGTGAGCAATAAATTTAAACACTTGTTAAAACAACAACCCCAGAAGCTTAATGAAAACTTTACGGTGGAAATGGCCAATGGGAAAACAGAATCCACTGGGGAAATCTATATCGGATGTACCCTAGCCTTAAACCAACACGTCTTTCGAATAAACTTAATGTCTGTTTCCATTAGGAGTTTTGATGTGATTATTGGCATGGATTGGTTAAGCCCCCACCATGCTGAAATTATGTGTCACGAGAAGGTCGTTCGCCTTCACCTTCCGAATCGTGAAACCCTAATTATATACGGAGACAAACCTAGCACAACCCTTCGTCTTATATCGTCCATTAAGGCACAGAAGTATCCGCGAAAGAAAGACTTGACGTTTCTGGCTCATATAGTGGATAAATCCAACGAAGACATCAATATTCAAGACATTGCAGTAGCTTGTGAGTTCCCGGATGTCTTTCCTGAAGATCTTCCGTAGATACCCCCAGAAAGACAAGTCGAGTTTCAAATTGATCTTGTTCCAGGAGCTACTCCCATTGCCAAATCGCCTTACAAATTGGCTCCTGCAGAGATGCAAGAATTGTCCAGCCAACTCAGTGAACTTTTGGACAACGGATTCATCCGACCCAGTTTCTCACCCTGGGGAGCTCCAGTTCTCTTTGTTAAGAAGAAAGACATATCTTTTAGGATGTGCATTGACTACAGGAAACTAAATAAGCTCACTGTCAAAAATCGCTATCCACTCTTGCGAATCGACGATCTATTTGACCAACTTCAAGGCACAAGTTATTTCTCCAAGATAGATCTGCGATCTGGGTACCATGAACTCAAAGTTCGAGAAGAGGACATCCCCAAAACCGCTTTCCGAACTCGTTATGGACATTATGAATTTGTCGTAATGCCCTTCGGTCTAACGAATTCCCCTGTCGCATTCATGGACCTAATGAATCGAATCTGCCGACCATTCCTCGAAAACTTTGTCATCGTTTTCATTGACGACATTCTAGTCTATTCTCGAAAAGAAGAGGAGCATGGTCGACATCTCCGACGAATCTTGGAAACCCTGTAAATCGAAAAGTTATACGCAAAACTCTCTAAGTGTGAGTTCTGGCTCCGTAGTGTGAACTTTTTGGGTTACGTTGTTAGTCAAGAAAGGATACACGTGGATCCTTCTAAGGTCAAAGCCATTGAAGGATGGGCAATCCCAACGACACCCACGGAAATTCGCCAATTTTTAGGCCTCGCAGGCTATTACAGTAGGTTCATCCAGAACTTCTCTAAGATAGCCAAGCCACTTACCATGCTTACACAAAAGGGTGTTCCCTTTGAATGGACAGATAAGCAAGAGGTTGTATTCCAAACTCTGAAGCAAGCACTCTACAGTGCACCGATACTATCATTACCAGAAGGAACAGAGGACTTCATATTTTACTGTGATGCGTCGAATCAGGGTCTAGGTTGCGTAATTATGCAGTGTGGGAAGGTGATAACTTATGCATCCCGACAACTAAAGACACATGAGGTGAATTATACAACCCACGATCTGGAATTGGGAGCTGTGGTCTTCGCCTTGAAAATTTGGAGGCACTACCTTTATGGTACAAAGTGCACCATTTTCACGGACCACAAGAGCCTCTAACATATCCTAAATCAAAAAGAGTTAAACATGAGGCAATGAAGATGGGTTGAGCTACTGAACGATTATGAGTGTGAAATCAAGTACCACCCAGGGAAGGCTAACGTGGTAGCTGATGCCTTGAGTTGAAAAGAATACTCGAATCGTCGTGTGAAAACTCTCCCGATAACCATCCAATCCCACCTGACCTCGCAAATCAGAACAGCCCAGTCGGATGCCATGAAGGCAGAAAACAGAACGAGCGAAGCGTTACGCAGAATGGAAAAGAATCTCGAAGTGAAAGAGGACGGAGCATATTATTTCATGAACCGCATTTGGGTCCCCAAACTTAGGGGATTCGGAGAGGTAGTCATGAATGAAGCCCACAAGACACGATACTCCATCCATCCGGGTCCAGATAACATGTACTTGGATATTAAGCAACATTATTGGTGGCCCAACATGAAGGCAGAGATTGCCACCTATGTTAGCAAATGCCTTACTTGCGCTAAAGTGAAGGTGGAATATCAGAAGCCCTTGGGATTATTACAGCAAACAGTAATTCCCGAGTGGAAATGGGAAAGGATTACCATGGACTTTGTGACCAAATTACCCAAGTCAACAGATTGATTGGACACCATATGGGTAATAGTCGACAGATTAACGAAATCCGCTCATTTCCTGCCAATAAAAGAATCCTACAAGATGGAGAGGTTGACGAGGATATACATCAAGGAAATTGTGAGACTTCATAGGGTGCCGGTATCTATCATCTCGGATAGAGATAGTAGATTCACTTCACATTTTTGGCAATCACTTCAGAAAGCACTGGGAACACACCTCGACATGAGCACTGCTTATCATCCGCAAATGGATGGTCAAAGCGAACGAACCATTCAGAAACTCAAAGACATGCTTCGTGCGTGTGTGATAGACTTTGGAAAGTCGTGGTATACCTACTTACCCTTAATCGAATTCTCGTATAACGACAGTTATCACACGAGCATCAAAGTTGCTCCTTTCGAGGCGTTGTATGGACGCAAATGTAGATCACCGTTGTGTTGGGCTGAGGTAAGTGACACCCAGGTAGTGAGAGAACTGACGGCAGGCGGTGCGTTAACGAGACCAGAGATCATACGTGAAACGACAGAAAAGATAGTTCAAATCAGAGCACGACTACAGGCATCACGCGACCAACAGAAGGGTTACGCTGATAAACGGCGGAAGCCCTTGGAGTTTCAAGTCGGGGATCAGGTGTTGTTAAAAGTCTCTCCTTGGAAAGGGGTTATTCGTTTTGGAAAACGGGGAAAGTTGAATCCACGATATATCCAACCTTTCGAGATTCTTTCCTGAATCAGTCCAGTGGCGTATAGACTGCAGCTACCCGCTGAGCTCAGTAGTGTACACCCTATATTCCATGTTTGCAAATTGAAAAGTGTTTATCCGAAGAAACCCTCGTCATTCCCCTTGAAGAAATAGAAATTAACGAGTATCTCTTGTTCGTCGAAGAACCAGTCGAAATTATGCACGGGGAGGTGAAGCATACTAAGCAAAGTCGCATTCCGATTGTGAAGGTACGGTGGAACACGAAGCGTGGGCCAGAATTCACATGGGAACGCGAAGACCAGATGAAACAAAAGTACCCTCACCTATTCTCGCATTCTCAAATCTAGCTTTCAAAAGAATTTAGGGACGAAATTACCTCTAACGAGGGGATGATGTCACAACTAGGAATTTTGATGCTTTGTAACAACAACAATGATAACATGTGACAACCCAAATCATTCTGTTACATTACCCCGTTTCCGTTGACGGAATATTCCACTGTATAAAAGTTCCGTTAATTTGAGGTCGTAAAATAAATAAATGTTTTATTTATTTATATTCTACGTCGTTATTCGTCGTAATAAAATGAAGTAAAAGCATGTAAATTACATTTCCATATTAATTTGGAAAAAGTTAAATTTTATTGCGACCACTAAATCGGGTGCGACCAAAAGCCCCGTTTAACGGCAGTATTGGGTAGATTTCCACTGAGCTTCAACTCCAACCCCTATATAAGGGAGAGTAAACTCCATTTCCACCTTTTTACTCTCTCTCTAAACTCTCTCTCTCTACAACTTTTTCCCGAGCCAAAATTCGTCCATTTCGAGCCCCAAACGAGTAAGCCACCTATCCTAACTTGTTATATAACTTATCTAGCCTGCAAATTCGAGTTTAAAACATAAAATAGGGAAAAATTCATGTGTTTACGGACCAAGAACACTCTTGGGCCGTGAACACCATTTAATGGGGTTTTTAAGCCCCAAAACCCCTCCAAATTGTCCCTAAGGCTTAGATATGACTTGTAGGCTTATGGAATCGGACTTAGAACACCTTGAACTAGCATTTTGGAGAGTAAACATGAGTTTACTAACCAAGAATATGCTTGGGCTGTAAACTCCTCTTTATGGAGAGTAAACTCATATTTGTGTGTTAAAAATGCCCTTAAACACACCAATGGCCTTGGATTAAATTCTAGAATCAACCACCAACAAGCTAGGGACCTTAAACTTAATTAAAACAACTCCATAAGGAGCTTACGGCCGTAAACCCCTCATGAAAGGGTACCTGGGTCGTAAATTCCTGCAAAGGGGTTAAAAGGTGCCCCAAACTCACCCCTTGACTTGTAAAAATGAGTTGAACCAATTATGCTTTACCTTTGGCCTTCAAAACAATTTATGTTGGTGTGGGTGAGAGTTTATGGCCATAAACTCTTATTTTACTGCCGTGAACTCATCAAATAACCCATATGTTGCATTAGTCCCTTTCTAATGCCCAAGAACAAAACCTAGCATCATCCCTTAAATTATAGTAGGCCATTTAACACTCAAAAACCTCATCCATGAGTTTACGGCCGTAAACTCATGGGTATGGGGTGTTTAAGGCCGAAATCTCTCCTAAGATTTTACTCTTGAAGAGTAAACTCCTTATCCTAGTCATTCACACCCTTAGATGTTACCCGGGACACCCCTAACGCTTAATTAAAAGTGTTTTCGCACTTAGGGAGCGTATACTTGTTTAATTAGTATTAAATGTACTAATTTTATGTGAACATATGTTATCATATGTTAAATAGTTCACTAAGTGTGTCCAAGTCTTTACTTGGCACCGAGCACCCAACCGGCACCTTCGTCGGATCCACTTACACCAGGTGAGTTCATACCCCTGAATGAACCTTTTAAATGTTTTTACATGTTTTATAGGGGTGGAATACAAGTTAAACATGTCAGTTATCATATCAATCACGTGTGATTGATAACCCGCATGCACAAGGATTTACCACACTGTAAACTATTTTACCAAGTAGGATACTATAAATGGTTTTCCAAAAGGTTTTCACTTGTTCAAAACTCTTACTTATACTGTTTTATCAAAGTTCATTTAAACAGTTTTATGAAAAGTTTCCAAAGAATTTCTAAAGGTTTTCAAACTTATTTTACCAAAGTACACCAAGTTGTGATTTTCTCAAGTATAAAGGTTTTCTTCCATGTTTTGATACTCCCTCTTAGTTTTAAACTCCTACTTGATAACGCTTTCACTTCGTGATGCGTTTATACTTGTTATTGCCTCTAATTCGCTTATACTTGTAGTCTTTTATGCCTATTAGACGCTCTTACTTCACTTGTTGTCGCTTCTACTTCGTGATACACTCATATTTGCTAACGTTTCTACTTCACGATTCGGTTATTCCACACTGTACGTTTATACTTCACGATTCGGTCATTCCACACTGTATGTTTATACATCACGATTCGGTTATTCCACACTGTACGTTTATACTTCACGATTCGGTCATTCCACACTGTATGTTTATACATCACGATTCGGTTATACTTCACGATACGTTTCCACTTTTTACACACTCAGACGTAGTTAGATGTATGCATGTGCTTGTATAGATGCATATAAATAATGGTTGAAGGACTTAGGAAGGTTTGTCCGCCCTATTTCCTTTTCTTCGTTGAGATGTGGTCTGGTGGGATCGGATGTCCGTCCGAAGGTCATTTGATTCATTAGTTATATATTATGTATACGCGCATAGCCATATAGGTTTACTCTAGTCAGTTCAGTTATGAGTCTCTACCTCTAGTTCAGCACTTATATTGGAAACCCACTATCCACTATTTGGGATTCATCTTCGGGACACAGCCTTCTCCGTCGTCTAGTTGGTAACCAGAGTCTCCTGTAGGGAGAGCGGACATTGTGTGTATAGATCTATATGGGATTGACACCCCCACACCCAGACTGCTAGCTACAGTCCACGGCCTACCAAGCCAAGGGGTGACAAATTTCACATTTTATAGACGCTTGCAGGGCATCAGGTACTCTAGACGTTTCCGCCGTTCCGGTTTTGGGGTGTGGCAGATTGGTATCAGAGCATTGTTTATAGTGAGCCAAGTATATCAATTCATAAAAGATATACAGCCTATAAATACAAAGGGATAAAACACTCTGACCAAGAATTATACTTTAAAATATAACCATATTTTATCAAAGTATAAGAACATCCAGAATCTAAACACTTGAACACAAGTATCACAAGAAGAACGATAATAAAAGTCTTCGGATGTTGAGCATTGCCGTCAAACCTGGGCAGTTATGTAATCGTAAGCTGGAATAAATGTAACCTGGTCAATTACATTTATTCGAGATGCGATGAACATGTGCTTGGGAGTGATAGTGGTGTGCAACAGGTCTGAAACTTACCAATTAGGAATGCTAGAGCCAAACATAAAGTTAAAATACTATAGGAGTATTTTGGAACACTAAAAGATTCACACTAATCCCATAATCATATTCAGAAGATAAGAAAACAAACAAGAAATTAAAATACCATAGGGGTATTTTAGGATGCATAGATAACCTTGTGTGAGAACTAAAAAGATCCTTATTGATATACCTACAGCTACAGAGGGTATACTCTCAAGGTTATATATAATAAGGATCCCATAGGCTAAGAATGTGTGGTTTCGCTCTACTTCCTTTTCCTCGTTGGGATGTGGATATAGAGTAGTATCACACATTCGAAGGCCTATCGGATCTAAGCTATATATGATTTGTATACCCTGTGTAATCGTAGCAGGACTCAATATGGATCATCCAGTGAAATGTTAATAATCTTTTCGGATTCTTTAGACATTTCCATTCTCGCACGAACCCTGTAGACAACCCTATCCACTTCAGCGCTTGACAGAAGAGTTGATGCAGACCCAGAAGAGGTTCATTGAGAAGATTTCCTGTTCGGAAATAAATGAACTGCGTTGAGACTATTGAATTCACCAAGTGCCTATATCTTTTTAGGGACATCGGTGAGAAATTCGCCTAAACTTCCAGTCATCCATCATGAAGTGATGACACCCGGAGTCGGATTCGGGAGTAAGGTGGAGTAGAAATTCAATGTGTCTTCATGAGAAAAGAACCCTAGGTAACTACCCAAAGGAAACCAACGCCGATTCCAATCAAAGATACAAGGCAGACAGAGGGAGCCAGTACATAGAACCCAAGAAGTGTCTTACCCTCGTGTTCATCACGCTAATACACCCTTAAAATAATACAATTTAGTGAGTTAGTGGTTACACTACTCACGCTATGTGTTAGGTAAATCGTCGTTTCCCGTTGCCAGTAATGCGATTAGAGCGGATCCCCACTCCTCTACTGAGGGTATTTAGCCATAAGCCTTCATGAGCCTTTCTTCCCACGATCTTCGTTCCGAACTGTTCTCAAATCTTTCCAGGCCGGAGAGTGAGACCTTTCCCAGTATAAAGGTAACATAGTAGGAACGACTCGCATCTTATGGCCTTTCTGATACTCATACTCCTACCTTGATTACCAGGACTACATCATAGGGATGTAGGTCGACACTCAGACAACCAGTACCCGAGGCACGGGAAAAATTTATGCCTAATACAGTCAGGACAGATATGTCCAAGGCTAGCCATCGTCTCTCATTATCGTGTGTTCCTTTCCGTGTAGGAAAAACCATGCCTCCAAAGAAGCGTAACCAGTCCACAAGCAAGAAACCTACTCTTTTATTCAATGAAGCTACATTCCAAGCTGCAGTCTCGGCAACCGTAGCAGCTGTCATGGCTCACCTGAATGCTAACAACGCCAATGTTAGCAAGGGCCCTGTTGGGAATTCCGATCCTAGCAATGGACAGCAGCAACTAACACCTACATACCCAGCCACCCAAGAACCTCAACCGAATCCACTAAAGAGAAAACTCAAGATCGAGGAGGGAGGTGCCTCGGCTCAAGGACCTTCCAAAGGGCAACGAGCTGAGACAGTCAGTACCCCTGTCAATCCTTCCCTCCTGACTTCAAAAAGACCATACCTAGGAAACCTTCCCCACTGCGGCAAGTGTAGCTACCATCATCATGGTATATGTCGGGAACTCTTATGTGCTAGGTGCAACATGAAGGGGCATACTGCTCGCGTATGCAGAACTCCGGTGGAGCGTATCGCATCAATCACCAATGTGACGACCAATCCAATCGCCCGTCTATGTGGTGAGATTGGACACTTCAAAAGGGATTGCCCAACTAAAGAAAACAACAAAGACACAGGAGGAGCCTAACTCTACTTCTTAAGGAGAAGCATCAAGGAACCCGGTAGATCTTGGTATGTCTCTTGGTCTCAGATAACTAAACTGAAAACATCAAAAGACTAATTCAAATGTAAATATCTTCCCCATTAAGGCAAAAGTTGCAGCACTGTTATAAAATTTAAAATTCATCAGGTAAAACTATAATGACTAAACATATACATTACGGCCATGTATGGTTAAGATGGATAGACCTAGAGTGAGTGAATGTCGCCTCATTTCCTGTTCCTCATTTGGTTGTGGATTTAGGGCGGAGTCGCTCAGTCAACAGTCCTCCCCACCTTAACTATACACGACTAGTATATGTTAGGCGATTATAGAAATGCCTCGTGAGAATCCATTCATGAAAAGGTACTCTACTCGGAAACACTTAGGACTCTCTATAGTTCCGCGTCGACTCTATCGGTCCAAGTATCCGTGGCAGTGATACATAGGACGAAACCCGAGACGCCTAGAACTTGTGTGCCTGTTCGGCGCATGACTCTATCGACTCTCATTTTATGTCATGTCGAAGTATGCAAATTTCAACGACTCTATCGATCATGGTTTGACGTAGTGCAACCATGTATACATCCCTAGTGTTGTGTAAAAAGAACTTTCTCCGTAGCCATGTCGACAAATAAAGGTTCTTCCGAACCTAAAACATAACACAAATGATTAAACCTAATGCGATCCGTCAGTCGTCACTCTTATCTCGAACCTTCCGTAGTACCCAGGAGAAGGGTACCGCGCGCTGTTGATTGACCCCTCTTAGTCATATGGAAACCGAAGCGAAAGACACTACAAGATACTCCAGAAGACAATAACCATCCGAAGCGTACTTCGTAGAATCCCCAGAAAGACCCTTCGCACCTCGCACATCAGATTCGTGAACCCAGAGGATAGAACTCATGGGACTGACCACTATAACCAGGTATATGCATAAAGGTGGTATATAGTTGAGATCAAAAAGATTTAAGATGTGTGTTTCCTCCCTACTCCCTATTCCTCGTTGGGTTGTGGGTCTGGGGTGGAGTCGCACAACTGAACATCCTGCCGACCTCAATTATATACGGCCTGCATACACCAAGTATTAGTGGTTAAGCCAAGTATGAGCTCTACCACGAACCTCATAGTAAAGCCCTTCATCCTATTCCATAAAATAGGAGCTGGAGTCAAGAGAACCACTGCGGATTTAGCTACTATAATGACCACGAATCCGAAATTCGTTGTCATACCGGTTAAGCCCACATAGTAGCTAACACCCTCAGTTAGTAAAGAGATTAAAGTTCTGAGTGATGGGAACCTATACTCACTAGATTTGACCTAGACCGGGAAAACTCAGAACCTTCGGAAGAGTAGTTGCAGTAGATGCTCGCACTACTCAGGCACTTCGTCCACCTCATTACAGACTAGTAGTGCCTAGGACCCTCCACCCTCTCGCATGGGGGAAATCGTCGTCGCCCTGTAGACAATAGACAGCATTCTCCAAAGGGAACACTAGAATACCGAGAACCACAGGATAACCTCCGCAGCCAAGAATACTTGATCAAAGTGTGAAGGTAGTTGCGTTAAGCCTCATGACCCAGATCCCGGAGAGATTATAGACTTAACACCAGCCTTGGTGTTAGTCGAGGGTTTATGCAGGAGAATGCGCTTTCCGCACTAGAATAAACCAAAGTCTTAGAGATTCACTGGACTATTAGGTGTTCCACGAATACTATCTCACGCAGAAATAGTAGAACCACCTCCCGAGATAGTCTAACACTCATCTAGTGAAAACCTATCTCCCTGACCCTGAGGGTTTCCGTTGGGAATATCTCAAGATTCATTGTGCAGGTTCATTTTGCACGAGCTTGAGATAGACACTCTACAGCAGACAGATAACCGTAGGCACGCAACCCATCCCATGATCTAGAAAGCCTCTAAAAGCCAATTGACAGGAAAACGCGAAACCAAGGAAAACCCGAGCTTCCTAAGAACCAACCTGAAGGACTACACTGCCAGTATGGGAGAGAACGTTAGGAACTTCGGAATGGAGATCACGCCAGTGATGATCTTGCCATACAAGTACACTATATTCTAAGTACTGAAAAGCTCTACCCTTCCGAGAGCTTTGGACCATCCGAGATCCTTTACAGAGATTGGTCCAACCCTTTTCAGACCACTACTACTTTCCGATATTCCACAAGCTTCATCCCAGATCGATTCACTCCTTAGACTCGATATGTGTTTACCCGACGTCACTCTTCGTATCCCACTCATCTTGATAGAAACCTTTGAGAACCCTAACCTCGTAGATGCACCAGTCGGAAAACACTAACTGCACACAGAATCTGCATCCCGTAGGTGAAGGTTTGTTGAAAAGACAAACACAGGCCAGAGTTCACGTAGGAATGCGAGGACAAACAGAATATAAGGTACCCTCCTGCCTCTACTCGGCCATTCATACCTACTTCCTTGCCTAGACCTGAATTTCGGGACGAAATTCCCTCTAACGGGGGGATGATGTGACAACCCAAATTATTCCGTTACATTACCCCGTTTCCGTTGACGGAATATTCCACTGTATAAAAGTTCTGTTAATTTGAGATCGTAAAATAAATAAATGTTTTATTTATTTATATTCTATGTCGTTATTCGTCGTAATAAAATGAAGTAAAAGCATGTAAATTACATTTCCATATTAATTTGGAAAAAGTTAAATTTTATTGCGACCACTAAATCGGGTGCGACCAAAAGCCCCGTTTAACGGCAGTATTGGGTAGATTTCCACTGAGCTTCAACTCCAACCCCTATATAAGGGAGAGTAAACTCCATTTCCACCTTTTTACTCTCTCTCTAAACTCTCTCTCTACAACTTTTTCCCGAGCCAAAAATCGTCCATTTCGAGCCCCAAACGAGTAAGCCACCTATCCTAACTTGTTATATAACTTATCTAGCCTGCAAATTCGAGTTTAAAACATAAAATAGGGACAAATTCATGTGTTTACGGCCCAAGAACACTCTTGGGCCGTGAACACCAATTAATGGGGTTTTTAAGCCCCAAAACCCCTCCAAATTGTCCCTAAGGCTTAGATATGACTTGTAGGCTTATGGAATCGGACTTAGAACACCTTGAACTAGCATTTTGGAGAGTAAACATGAGTTTACTAACCAAGAATATGCTTGGGCCGTAAACTCCTCTTTATGGAGAGTAAACTCATATTTGTGTGTTAAAAATGCCCTTAAACACACCAATGGCCTTGGATTAAATTCTAGAATCAACCACCAACAAGCTAGGGACCTTAAACTTAATTAAAACAACTCCATAAGGAGCTTACGGCCGTAAACCCCTCATGAAAGGGTACCTGGGTCGTAAACTCCTGCAAAGGGGTTAAAAGGTGCCCCAAACTCACCCCTTGACTTGTAAAAATGAGTTGAACCAATTATGCTTTACCTTTGGCCTTCAAAACAATTTATGCTGGTGTGGGTGAGAGTTTACGGCCGTAAACTCTTAGTTTACTATCGTGAACTCATCAAATAACCCATATGTTGCATTAGTCCCTTTCTAATGCCCAAGAACAAAACCTAGCATCATCCCTTAAATTGTAGTAGGCCATTTAACACTCAAAAACCTCATCCATGAGTTTACGGCCGTAAACTCATAGGTATGGGATGTTTAAGGCCGACATCTCTCCTAAGAGTTTACTCTTGAAGAGTAAACTCCTTATCCTAGTCATTCACACCCTTAGATGTTACCCGGGACACCCCTAACGCTTAATTAAATGTGTTTTCTCACTTAGGGAGTGTATATTTGTTTAATTAGTATTAAATGTACTAATTGTATGTGAACATATGTTATCATATGTTAAATAGGTCACTAAGTGTGTCCAAGTCTTTACTTGGCATCGAGCACCCAACCGGCACCTTCGTCGGATCCACTTACACCAGGTGAGTTCATACCCCTGAATGAACCTTTTAAATGTTTTTACATGTTTTATAGGGGGGAATACAAATTCAACATTCCATTTATCATATCAATCACGTGTGATTGATAACCCGCATGCACAAGGATTTACCATACTGTAAACTGTTTTACCAAGTAGGATACTATAAATGGTTTTCCAAAAGGTTTTCACTTGTTCAAAACTCTTACTTATATTGTTTTATCAAAGTTCATTTAAACTGGTTTATGAAAAGTTTCCAAAGAATTTCTAAAGGTTTTCAAACTTATTTTACTAAAGAACACCAAGTTGTGATTTTCTCAAGTATAAAGGTTTTCTTCCATGTTTTGATACTCCCTCTTAGTTTTAAACTCCTACTTGATAACGCTTTCACTTCGTGATGCGTTTATACTTGTTATTGCCTCTAATTCGCTTATACTTGTAGTCGTTTATGCCTATTAGACGCTCTTACTTCACTTGTTGTCGCTTCTACTTCGTGATACACTTATATTTGCTAACGTTTCTACTTCACGATTCGGTTATTCCACACTGTACATTTATACTTCACGATTCGGTCATTCCACACTGTATGTTTATACATCACGATTTGGTTATTCCACACTGTACGTTTATACTTCACGATTCGGTCATTCCACACTGTACATTTATACGTCACGATTCGGTTATTCCACACTGTACATTTATACATCACGATTCGGTTATACTTCACGATACGTTTCCACTTGTTACACACTCAGACGTAGTTAGATGTATGTATGTGCTTGTATAGATGCATATAAATAATTGTTGAAGGACTTAGGAAGGTTTGTCTTCCCTATTTCCTTTTGTCGTTGAGATGTGGTCTGGTGGGATCGGATGTCCGTCCTAAGGTCCTTTGATTCATTAGTTACATATTATGTATATGAGCATAGCCATATAGGTTTACAGTTTACTCTAGTCAGTTCAGTTATGAGTCTCTACCTCTAGTTCAGCACTTATATTGGAAACCCACTACCCACTATTTGGGATGCATCTTCGGGAAACGGCCTTCTCCGTCGTCTAGTTGGTAACCAGAGTCTCCTGTAGGGAGAGCGGACATTGTGTGTATAGATCTATACGGGGTTGACACCCCCGCACCCTGACTGCTAGCTACAGTTCACGGCCTACCAAGCCAAGGGGTGACAAATCTCACATTTTATAGACGCTTGCAGGGCGTCAGGTACTCTAGTGTCGGTTAGTATGGTTACGAGTATCCCAGGTTACCTTATAATTCATGGCCTTAAGGTAACGGTATTTCACCAGCAATTTACACTATATGCTAGAAACCCACTCTCAGAGTCACACTGTTTTTAGACCTTGCTAGCTGTATCTTTCATTTGATACTGTCTGCGGTCTGTATTCTCTGTTTTAGACCTTACTAGCTATATCTTTCATTTGATATTGTCTGGGGTCTGTATCCTCTGTTTTTAGACCTTGCTAGCCGTACCTTTCATTTGGTACTGTCTGGGTCTATGTCTCTCTTTGTTAGACTGAGTCAGGCGTGTCGTTTGTTCGATACTCTCCTAGAGTCTATGATTCCTTTGCCTTAGTCAGCAGTCTTCACTGCTGAGGCATATGTTATTTCCCTGATTTCTCTTGCTTTCTTTAATAATCAAATTCTGTATTTTGATAATGATAGCGATTAAGGGAAAACTACTTTTTACCATATAACTCCGTCCAGTCTTGGTAGAAGACTGCTTTTATTAAAGAAAATATAGGATTTTTTGGAAAAGACACTAATGAAATGGACACTCTAAAACTACCACTTTAATTAAAGTTATTTGGATAAAATGACACTAAATACTAATGAACTCACCAGCATTTGTAAAAATGTTGATACTCGCTTTTCTAATAACTTGTATTCTCAGGTCAGCATTAGACAGGTACATTCCCGGAGCTGTTGATGAAGATAGCTTAGTACCAAACTGCACTTATATTATTACCTGTATTACTTTGTTGTATTGTAATGTAAACCATGTAAACCTATTACTATTAATGCAATGGTTGTTGTACTTTGATTACTATAATGCATGTGTTGTGATACTTGACATGAGGTCATCCACCCCAGAACGTTTCCGTCGTTCTGGTTTTGGGGTGTGACATAACAATTATGAACCAAAAATGTGAAAGCATGTATGATTCTTATTCAATAACAACAAAACTTCCATCAAATCCTCTATGCAAGCACTTCAACTAGTCAACAAAGAATTGGAAACCCTAGAAACCTCGGTTTAAGTCCATTGTGGAGTAGGATTTCCTTATTGGGCCTAATGGGCCAATAAGCTTCCAATTTCACTATTTTAGGCTTAGAGCTTTTAAATGGGCTCTAATTGGACCCACTTCCATTTATTTTAATAATTTGGGGCATATTGGGCCTAGAATGAAATAAAATACCCTAATGGACCTTATTGGGCCATAACTAACCTAATTAGCCCTAATGGGCCATAAAAATCATTCCTTGATCTATTTTGGGCCGTGAACACTCTCCAAAGACCAATTGGGCCAAAAATCATCTAATTGGATCATAATATGGGCTTAAGCACAAAAGGGCCCAAAAATCTTTCCTTTTCTCTCTTTTCTCGGCCCAAGAATAAAACAAAAAAAAGAGAAACTAGTGAAATAAGGAGGGTTAGCCACCTCCTTATTACCTTATGGATTTCCATGCACCATCCCATACATCCATGCAACTCTCTCTCTCTTTTTCTTCTCTTCTTATTACTCTCGGCCAAGGGGAAAAGCATATACACACACAACTCACTTCAACATATCTCAAGAACTCACAACAACCCCTTCCTTCTCCACCAAATTTTTGAGATTTAGAGCTTTTCAAGGAGATTCTTCGACAAAAATCATCATTCAAGGTGAGTTGGTGCTTAAATCCATGATCTAACTACTTCATTTCGTCAAAAATCTCCTCCTAATCTATTCAAACTCGTGATCTTGCATCTTAGAGCACATCTAAACCAAAGATCCTCCAAGATGCTTGCTAGGCCGAGAATAGCATCAAACTTCGTCCATTCTTCTTCAAAACCAAACCCACAAACTCAAGATGAGTTCATACCCCTCTTTTTCGGTTTTTACAAGTTTTATGGTGGAGAATACAAGTAAAGTGTGTAGATCTATGTGTATGGGTGTGCTATGTATGATTTTATGCATGTATGTGTGATTGTAAGTGTTTATGTGGTAAATATGCAACAAAAAGAGAAGAAATCTCAAGATCTATGACATTAGAAGGAAAAAAACATGATCTAAGGTATACTACACTAAACAAGTCAAGAAAAATACCCTCTAAGATTAAAATATACATATTGTAACATAAAACAAATTTTTGGGGCTTAAATTGTCAAATAAACAAAAGTTGGGTGAAAAGTTGTCATTCACGGTTTTCTTGAGCGTCAAAAGAGTCAAAACATTTAAAATGAATGTTTTTATGAAAATTATGCTTTTCAAAGGACTTGAAATGTAAATAATAGTTCAATGGGCCAATTTTTGGGCTTTTCGGCCCATTAAGCCCAAAGTTGTGAAAAACATATTTTTCAAAGGGCTGAAATGATAAATTCCCCAAAACAGGGGATAAAGAGTTAAACAAAATTATTTCAAGGGTTAAAAATGCTTTTCTTTACCAAAAAGGATCAAAAATGTAAAGTTTTTGGATTTTGGGCCAAAATTATAAAAGTTGCAAAAGTTTGGGCTTTAACCGAAAAACACTTTTCTGGAAGGGCTGAAACTGCCAAAGAATAAGTTTTGGGCTAAAAATGTCAATTGAACAATTCTATGGGTCAAATGTGTCAAGAAAATGGTTTAAAGGCTAAAATGTCATTTTTTTATATAAGGGACTAAAATTGTCATCTTTATTAAAGAAGGGCTGAAATGGGTCAAACCGATATTTTGAATCAATTCTTTTACTATTAAGATGTTTGAGTCAAAAATACAAAACCACAACTCATGAAGATGAACATATGTAAAATCCCAAAAATCGTTAACAGTAACCGAGCGGCCTCGTGCCAATTCAAAATAACAATCGTACAATCAAACCTTCCAACAATTATACAATTCCTAAGAACAAGTAAACTATCCAAATGTTGGGCTTAAAAGTCTAATCATGCTTGTTGGGCCTTTGTGACCCATTAACATGATTTTGGGCCCAAGGAATAATAATAAATGTTATTGGGCCTCCTACGACCCAATTTCATATTTAAGGGACCCTCAATGGCTTTTAAGTGTTATTGGGCCTTAGTGGCCCATTAGTACTGCTAGTGAGGTCCAAGTAAACAAATACAGGTTGATAATCATTAGTAATCAAGTCAACTGGGATTCAGTGAGTAATAACGAGTGACACCAACATGTGTCGGTCGTAGTCTGTAGTTATAATTAAAGTCTCATGGAGGGAGAGCGAGAGTTTGTGTATAGATCTATATGAGGGTGACTCCCCTACACCTCAGCAGTTCGCTAGAGTTAGACTCGGCCAGTCTAGGGTGACAAAATCTTAAGATCAATTCAGGCGTTCACCAGAATGCTAAGACAGACGAACTAGTCATTATCATGCATGGTTATAACGACTCACATAAATAAACCCGATATAAATCAAGTAATCAAGGTAATTCAAAATCATTCACGTGATGGGATAACAATTCGAACCGTATATGATAGTTTTATTTTGGAAAACATCGGGTTTTCCGGCAAAGTTCAACATTTTAGCACTTGCACGTTTAATACAATGTTTTTTCAATTATACATGTTTTAAAATCATCATGCATATATTTACGGATCTCCTCACTTTTTATAAACAATGGTCTTTTCAGAAAATATCGGATTTTCTGGGTTGTTTTCGTTCAAAGTACACAAAACATTTTCATATCAAACCTGCTTATGAACTCACCAACATTCCATATGTTGACCGTTTTTCAAAATAACTTGTATTCTCAGGTAACAGGTAGGTTGAGGAGTAAGTACCAAGTATGTTAGTGTGTTTTACTTTTGAAAACTATCAAACAATTTATGTATGGAATTGTAACGTTAAAACAATGTACTTGATGTGAACAATGTCAGTTGTAATATATTGATGCATAGTGATGTTTATGTTATGATTCATGTATATTCATTGTGATGATATTCAATTTAAGTCACGCGAGCCCTCGGACGTTTCCGCCGTCTGGTTCGGGGTGTGACATTAGGGAATTAGCTACTACGTTAGCTTTGCCTGGGTGATATCGAATCTCGCACTCATAGTCGTTCAACAGTTCTAGCTATCTTCGTTGTCTCATGTTGAGTTCTTTTTGGTTGAAGATGTGCTAAAGACTTTTGTGATCGGTGTATATGATACACTTCATGGCATACAAGTAGTGTCACCAAATATTTAAGGCGAAAATTACAGCTCCCAATTCCATGCTGTGGGTGGTGTAATTATTCTCATTATTGTTAAGTCGGTGTGAAGCATAAACGATCACATTGTCTCTCTACATAAATATACAACCCATGCGCTGGTGTGATGAGTCACAATAGATGACAAAGCCTTTGGTTCCTTCCAAAAGTGAGAGAATTGGCACACTACACAACACGTGTTTCAATTTCTGAAATGCAGATTATTTTTGTTCTTTCCATTTGAAGTTTCGTTCTTTCTATGTAAGTTTCCTGAGAGGTTTGGTTATCTTTGAGAAATTCTCTATAAATCTCCTACAATATCATGTCAATAAAAGAAATTGATGCACCTCTTTTGCCATTGTGGGTGCTTCCCGATTCTTTATCGTTTTGATTTTGGAACGGTCTACGTGAATTCCATTGTTGTTGATGACATGTCCTAGAAAATGCAATTCCCTGATCCAAAATTCACAAGAATTTTGTGTATAAATTCTCTTTTCTCAACAACACTAGAATGATTTGAAGATGTTGATCGTGTTCTTCTTCAGTGTGTGAGTATATCAATATATCATCGATAAACAAAATCACAAACTTGTCCAAGTAGGGTTTACAGACACGGTTCATTAGGTCCATGAAGATTGTGAGAGTGTTGCTTAAACTAAAGGGCATGACTAGAAACTCATAATGGTTGTATCGAGTCCTAAATGTCATCTTTGGGATGTCTTCCTCTTGTACTCGAAGTCAATGGTACCCTAACTTTAAATCAATCTTTTAGTAGAAGTTGGATCCTTGTAATTGATCGAATAGATTATCAATCCTTAGAAGTGGATATATATATTTTTGATCCTCAGTTTTTTCAACTCTGGATAATTGATGCACATGTTAAAGGCTTCGTCCTTCTTTTTGACGAATAGAACCGAGGCTCCCTAAGGTGAAAAGCTCGGTCTTACGAATCCCTTATCCAAAAGCTCATTAATCTATCCAAACAACTCTTGCATTTCTGAAGGGGCTAATCGGTAAGGAGATTTTACCACTGGTGCTGCCCCTAGAACTAGGCCAACTCGGAATTCAACCTCGCGAATTGGCAGTAGTCCTGGCAAGTCCTCCAGAAATAAGTCGAGAAAATCACATATTTGTGGTATTTCTTTGATTTCCTTCTTCTCTCCTCTCTTATCTACGATGTGGGCCAAGAAAGCGTGATATTTATTGTGAATGTATTTCAACACCTTTATGAAATATATGATTATAAGGTTTTTCTGGGCTTATCTCCGTAGATCGCTAAGGATTCCCCATTGGGCAAAGGCAATCATACTGCTTTTTCATAGAATTAGGTCTCGGCTTTGTGTGGCAATACCAATCCATGCCAATTATGACATCGAAACTACTGATGATCATAGGAATGAGGTTGACATGAAAGGTGTGGTTATTGAGAGTTAGAAGACAATTTTATAGTATTTCATAAGTACTACCAGATTCTCTATTGGTCATTTCCATTACATAAGGATCATCTAATGTAGTGACAAAAGAACATGGTTTGGCATGCGGAATTAAAGCTTGCATAATTGAACATGGTGATTTGGGTGATCAAGAGATGTATTGATTGTATATGGTGTTACAAAAAGGATCTAGATCTAGACTACATAAATAACACACACTTACACACTCACTTTTACATCTCTCAAGCACACCTCTACAAGTGGACAAACCCACCTTATATAGAGGTGTTTACATGTCTCTCTCTCATTCTCTATCTCTCATGTGTCACAAGGCTAATACTCTACATGCAAGTGGGTTTTACAAAAAGTCAAACATTTACAAAGTCAATCATGAATAACTTTGCACCCCAACATTCTCCCCCTCAAAGTTAGGAATGAATGACCCACTTCAATTCTTCCAAATTCGATCAACTACGCGGTTCGAGCCTCAAAGGTGACACATGTTGAAACGAACTTCAATCTTCAATTCTTCCACGATTCTTCAATTTGGGCTCTAGGATGTGAGACCATACAATCCGAGCAGCAACGAATGATTAACTCCAAATAATCACCCAAAAGTTGCGCATAAAAACACACTCCAAAAATCTTCAATAAAACCAAACCCATTTCGAATACATCACTTCCGAACTTCCAATTGCGTCATCTCGTAAGCTTCAAAACTTCAAGATCACTTCGGTCTTCAAATCCGCGTAATATGAAAAATTCAAGTTCGAATTTCCATATAAAACTTCTCCCCCTTTTTATAATCTAGATTTGATTATAAAATTCCAAGGAAAAAGAACGTGCTCTATTTGGAATTTTTCATGTCAAAACTCCCCCTTAACATGTGGCATAAACTTTGTGCTTCAATCTAGAAAATCCAAAAAATATTCAATTTTTATCTTCGTTGACGGATTGCCTTTTACAAAATTTCTCAAAAATGGGTAGAAATTGTAAATTTCAAAATTCTGCAGTGACCCGTTGCGCCAAAAACAGCCAAATATGCGAAACACACCCCCATTTGCGAAACTGGGTAGAATGTGTAAATTCGCACAACCTTCAGGGACCAGAAATGAAAATTCTGCAATTTCTTAGCTTTTATTACCCATTTGCGAAGTTGGGTATAAACTGACATTTCAATGAAAGTTTAAGGAAGTGAATCAAACATTTGTCTTCTTCTACGCTTGTTACCAGATTGCGAACGAATGAACAAACATTCACAGATGCGAACATGAGCTTTGCAAATGAAATTGCTATCTTTGATGCAAACTAACCATTTAAATTTTAAACCCAATCAACATCATAGAAGCGAAGCTTTCGCATCTCTAACCCCAAAACGTAAATGTAGATGTAAATGACCCAAATTAATTCATATGCCTTCGGTTCGATTCTGAGTCAGTTGCGAGACCCAATCACCACTTTGGAAATTAATCAATTCCATTTTTCTTGACTTCGCATCGATTGACAGCAACATACATTGACTATCGATTCGCATTTCCATATCAACTTCTTCGCACATCGATATACAATTCTTCGCATACTAATCTTCGCACAAGTGTCGACTTCCCAAATCACTTGCAAAAACAGATTCGAATGAACAACTGTCGCATACTGAAACATGGATGCGAACGAAACACTTTGACCTTTAAAACCCAATCATCCAATTGCGAATCTTGTTTGACCATCAACCACAAAATTTTCGTCATTCGCATTTCATTCACCCCAAACACATCAACAATCTTCAAAATCACATACTCTACTGTTCGTTCTCAAATCATCCAAACCTTGACCCTTCGCACATTCACTTAGATCAAGCATCCAATTTCCCAGACTTCACTTTAATCATTCAAACCACAACATCCAAAATCGACTTAGACTCCTGGACATCGATCTCAGCTGTAACGATTCTATTTTCAAATCCAAATCCAAAACCCAAGTATCGAACAACATTCATCTACTGTGTTCAACATCAAGAACATAGAATCAACCAATTTTCGAAATTAACTCTCAAATTGAACTTGATTTCGACACACACAGCCTCAATACAACTTGTATCTATCGATTTCATTCTACCAATACATCCATTCATCGCTTAATCTCGATTTTAGCTTTTTCACAGTTTGACTTTTCAAAGTCAAAGATCAATGAAACACGAAATCGATAAATCTAATATCCAATTTCAGATCAAAAAGTGTTCTAACAATGTTCTTCATCGATTTCAAGTGTTCTTGACTCAGATTATCAAGATCAAAAACTTAATTGTTTAATTTCTTCACTTGAACTTGTATGAAATCGATTTCATCATGTTCCAAATCACAAGAAATCGAATCACATTTACAGATTAGCATCAATCTCGATTGATAACAAAATGAGAAAACGAGATTTAAGAACTCAAGAACAATCAATAAACAAGATACAGAAGCCGATAGTACAAGTAAGATATGCGAATGTACATATTATCTTACGAACAACTATTGATGATTCAGACGGATTTTAAAGACTTGTGGGCTTACTTCATTGAAAAATCGGATTTAAATGAATATCAATTGGGCTTGAAATAAGATGAACAGTAATGAAATATGATCATTTGGGCTTAAATCAAAAGTAATTGAATCACTGTGAATTATGAGCATAAATTTCGATTCAAATGAACAATCACAGTTTAAGAATCAAATCAAACTAACAAATATGAAATTGGATCGGACCTTGATCTAAAAAAAATATTGGATCACAACAAATGGGTTTTTCAAGAAAAATTTGATGTAATGAGTCAAACGATCACAAATCAAAAACGCAACGCACGAATTCAATGAAATTAAGAGAGACCATAGAGAGAGAGAGAGAGAGACTCACCAAAATTGCTCCAATTGTGACAGATTTTGCCAAACCGAGAATCGTTCTTCAAAAGTCACGTTGATCGTGAAAACCAAGCTCTGATACCAATTGTAGTGACAAAAGAACATGGTTTGGCATGCGAAATTAAAGCTTGCACAATTGAACATGGTGATTTGGGTGATCAAGAGATGTATTGATTGTATATGGTGTTACAAAAAGGATCTAGATCTAGACTACATAAATAACACACACTTACACACTCACTTTTACATCTCTCAAGTACACCTCTACAAGTGGACAAACCCACCTTATATAGAGGTGTTTACATGTCTCTCTCTCACTCTGTATCTCTCTTGTGTCACAAGGCTAATACTCCACATGCAAGTGGGTTTTACAAAAAGTCAAACATTTACAAAGTCAATCATGAATAACTTTGCACCCCAACATCTAGTTCATAGACTTATGGTTTAAAAGTTCTCTAAGCTTAGGTGTAATAAAACTTTTTCCAGCATCGGAATCAAAGAGTATAGATGCATACAACCCGTTAACATGAAATGTACCTGTCACAACGATATGGTCCTGGATGGCATCCCTTGCACCAATCACAAATGCTCTTCCTCGAGCATTCCCTCCATTGTTACTTAGCTTCACCAGTTCCTCTTGATGTACCCAGTAACCCCGCACTCAAAATAGGCTCAATTGTCTGGCAAGGTAGTCACCCCTAGGTTAGTTGTGGTGGTAGGAGCATTTGCGGGCTTTTGGTAGTATTTTATAGTATGCCCTCTGCGATTACACCTGGTGCAGTACATGTAGTATCCGGAGTGGTGGAAGTGGCACGAGTTACATTTTAGGTGTTTACCCGTGTATTGTCCTTGGGGTGTGGGAGTTGCAGCCGATGTTATGATTGGGCTGACGATGTATTCCCTAACCATTACATTTCTCTTACTTGGAGCTTGCTTGGAGGTACCCTTGAATCCGCTTCCGGATTTGCTTTTATTTTCCCCTGACTTCGGATGTCAGCTTTCTAGACCAAAGTTCCTCGTATTATCTCTTGTGTGGTTAGGCTATATGCTAACCTCTTGGCACTATCATAAGTTGTTGGTTGAGATGATGTGACCAACCCTTGGATGGGTTGAACCAATCCTCATATGTACCTTTCCACCTTCTTGTACTTGGGATTCATGAAGTTTGGACAAAGGGTCGCGAGATCGTTGATCATGTTGTGTAGGTTGAGATGCCAGCATTTCTCATTGCCAAGTTCCACAATTCTTGCTCTAACTGTTGCATTTCCTCTCGAGGACAATATCCGCCGATGAGAATTTGCTTCAGTTGATCCCAAGATAAAGCATTAGTGTTGGCGAAACCTAGGGTCACGCGTGGTTGTTCCACCAAAACATGGTCGTATCTACAAAAGTGCATGCGTCAAAGTTTACCTTGCATTCATCCGCACAAGAGTTGATTTAGAAGACAGATCCGGTATTCTCGATCCATCTTATAAGGCCTACAACCCTTTCGTTCCCATAGAACGTTTTAGGCTTGCAATTTGCAAAATCCTTGTAGGTTCATGCCCTTGGAGCACCTTGATGATTTACTTAGGAGCTTTCATCTCCCTCTCCTATCCCAGAGTTTGTGTGAAGATTGCTTACAAGTGTTGCTAAAGCACCAACTATTCTCTGCTCAGCCATGACTTTGATGGTCGCATGGTCTAGAGGTGGGTTACTTTGAGCAGACCGGACGTCTTCCTCTACTTAAAGATCTTGGATAGATATGGTAGTTATTGGGGGTTTCATTTCTAAACTCCTAAAGTTAGTGTTGAGATGAGAGTTATTCAATCATTTTTGTAAGTTTGTATCCCCATGGTCATGGTTATGTCGTAGTGTGTTAGTGTTAGCATTAATTAAAGCAATAGAGAAATAACACAACAACATAGATTTTATGCAACCATATAAGCATATTATGCATCATATTATCATATAGTGAAACCACCAAAACAAAGTGTGGTTAGAGTAAGAAAAGCTCTGAGGTTACAAAATAAACAAGTATGTTTAGAGCTTTTCTAGTACTCTAACCCAAAAATTATAAGTGTGTCCGTCCAAACCATTGTGTTAGGGAGTTAAAAAGGAACTAATATGCACATTACACAATCAAGAGAGCCATTAACTGAACTAACTGTCTATACACATAATCGATCTTAACATTTGAAAAGGAAGTTCGTGATTCTGTCATGTCCACCTAAAGCTCCAACATATTCGTGTGACTGATCACCTCCTCCAACACTTGATGATGAAACTGAGCCTCATCCCTCACCTCCTGCAACTGATCCTGAATAAAAAGGGTCCTCATCTCCATCATATCCCTCTCCTCCTCAAGATACGGTACCTGCTTTGTGAGCTGCCTCATGGCTATCCTCAAAAGAAAGAGCTCGGAGTCCATCGCTCCTATGTGATATGAGTGATGGGTAGTCCATGGTACAAGAGATGTGCGAGTGTTATTCAAAATGGATTACATAGATTTGAGGTTTGAAATGGTTTTTTTATGTTTTATAATTTTAGTTTTAAAAACATATGATATCATGATAACTGAATGCATCCAATTAATCATGGTATCAATTTTCCAAAAAAAAAATCATATTTAAGGTTCAAATTTAAAATTCAATTTTAATTTTAACGTGGTTCGATTTTAACGATAATATTCAATATTAAGTTTGAGTTTGAGCCATAGCCATATAGAACCTTATTTATAACTTAATAAAACTTGATTTTATTATTAATATGATTGAGTTTGAATAAGTTATAAAATCACTATTTTAGACTTATAATTTTACAATTTCAAAATTTGTTGTTATTAACGTTTTAATAAAACCGGTTTTTATTTTAAAGTTATAACTTGTTACATCTTATGTTCTCATTTTGTAAATTGAAAACCAAACTTCATGTGATGTTTATTTTGTCCAAAAAATAGTTTGAGTTTGTGAAAATGTAAATTATCAACCACACAAAATATTTACTTGAAAAAAAAACAACATAAACATGCATTTAACATAAACAATCATTGATCTAGTTAACACTTTTGTGAGCCATTACAAAAATGTTAATTCTTTCCTAAGGAACAAAGGGACCAAATATAACAGCTTGTTCTTCATGTGATCTTCAAGCTCTCACTTGCAATTACAACCAACTTTGTTGAAATTTTATAAAGATTCTATAAAAGTTATGAACTTTTATAAAATGTTCATAAAAACGTGGGTCTCCATGGTTCTTCAATAAATGGTCTCCATATTCATGTTGTTACATATTTTACAAAATAAATCTAGTCTAAAACTAATCTATTACATAAAAATAATAAGAATAAAAACTAGCTATTTTTATTATATACTTTACGGATAAAAGAATATTACAAACCATTTTTAACCAAATCAAACAAACAACAATACAAATGATACAAGGCTTATTTATGCACTCTCAAATGGATATAAACATAAAACAACCTTTGTTTTTCTAAGACAACTTTAAGTGATAAAAATTGCATGTAAGTTTTTGTCATATAAAATAACAATTAAGAAGTTGTTAAAAAAAATATGTATGAACGTATTTTTATACAAAAACAAGTTATCCATATTTTCCAAAAACTAAGATTTCCAAAAATCATAAAATCTAACCAAACTTGCAATTTGGCTCTTGATACCAATTGTTGGGTTCTATTTCAAAATTAGTTTCATAAACTAGTAAAATGGAAAACGGAAGACTTCAATTTTTCGAAAATAAAATAACAAATTACACCCCCAAGGATCATCTTCCAAGTAATGGAAAGATAAAAGGACAACCAGATAAGGAAATGAAGAAATAACAACTTTTGTAGTTCTTTGGGTCCTCTTGGGAGACTTAGAAGTTGATGGAGAATGTGGAAACCTTTGGGACACGAACAAGAACTTAACTTGATTTAAGATGTTAGTCTTGTAAGACTCTTAAAGCTCTTAAGGTGTAAGTTCATAACCAAAGTATGAACTTAATGAGAGAAAAATGCAAGTGTTTTTTCAATTTTAAAAGCAAAAACAATAGAGAATAAGTATGCCAATCATACTCACAGTTTTGGCATGTAAAAATGTCAAAAATGAAAGCCTTTCATGCACTCTTAAAGCTAAAACAATACATATGAGTCATTAACTAATTAAGCACTCATGTCATAAAGGGAACTTCTCCCCCATGTCTTTAAGAGTTAGTCATGCTTTTGATTAAACAACTCAAAAGGCCATGCTTCTTTTATTCTTTGTTATAAAGATATAAAAGAAGACAAAAGTTTATAAATTTTGTAAATTTATTTTATAAAATATAAACTTTGGCTTTTGGCTAAAAGACAAAAATCTTTCTAGTCCAAAATAATGTACATGACTTAATAAATCATACCATATGATATATTATGTTACTTGCTAATGAAAAATTAATATTTTCATGAAATAAATAATTTTCAATTAATTATAAGAGTTTATTGATTCTTTTATTAAAAACAATTTCTAATAAATAATCAATTGTATCAAGTTGTTGTTAGTGTGACTCATTAGTATTATATGTTAATTAGCAATATCATTTTAATATGACTCTTGAGCATACAAGATCTTTCATTTATGTGTCATGAAATTCCAAGGTTATATATTTTGCTTCTACCTGGGTGGGGAGATCGATGTCATGAACCGAACATATAGTAGCGTCCACATCTTTCACTATTGTATTATGTATTGTATTGCAAACATATATTATATTTCTATTTAGTTTGCATTGTCCATGCAAAGAGTCGTAGTATTCCCCTAACGGCTTTTTAGGATGCCAAAAAACTCGAACCATGTATTTTTTGTTGATTCTTATGTGGCCTTTAACCGTTCTTTTTTCTCAATGTTGGATGTGAAAATGAATTCACAAAAGTTTCCCAACTTAGGAATATACCATTCACAAGATAATATGCATGCTTGTATTCGTGTTTGTACAAACAAAATAAACATTTTAGCTGCTTTTCTAAGAACTTATTTCATATAATAATGGTGATAGGTAGAGGAAATTTATGTCATTATTGAAACCAACATCACCAAAGTATGCATTTCAAAACCATAAATCTTGTAATGCTACCGCTTCAAATGTCATCGTTGGGTACTCGTGATCACCTCTCATGTACTAGCCTAGCAATTTTGTTGGACAACTCCTCTAATTTTGGTGTGTGTAATCAATGCTACCAAACATTCCAGAAAATTCATGTCTAGATTCATGTGCAACATACAAAAGTTGAATATCGTTCATTGTTGGTTTGCACAGATCATTGCCTCCATACAACATAGTATCACATCAACAAAAGTGTTGAAGACTTTCACATGAAGTTCTTTCCGACATATTAAACATTTTAGTTACTTAAGAATTTATTTCATATAATAATGGTGATAGGTAGAGGACATTTATGTCATTGTTGAAACCAACATCACCAAAGTATGGATGTCAGAACCATAAATCTTGTAATGCTACCGCTTCAAATATCATCGTTGGGTACTCGTGATCACCTCTCATGTACTGCCCTTGCAATTCCATTGGACAACTTCTAATTTCAGTATGTGTAATCAATGCTACCAAACATTCAAAAATTCATCTCTAGATTCATGTGCAACATACAAAAGTTGAATATAGTTCGTTGTTGGTTTGCACAAATACTTGTCTCCATACAACTTAATATTACCTCAACAAAAGTGTTGAAGACTTTCACATGAAGTTCTTTCCGACATATTCAAGTACTGAGCCAACGTGCCCGTTGAATTTCCATACGCCAGTTTCCGTATTTCATATGCCCATCTTTGTAACGAAAAGCCTTGCACTACACATTGTTTGAAAATATGAATATGTTATTTTCATATCTTCAAAAAATATGCATGAATAAGTGTCTACTCATTCGGAATATTCTTCAAAATTCCTCGTCACCCAACATTGCGTTATCAACAAAGTTGTTTTGAATTAGATGCTTTTGGGAATCAATTTAAATAACATTTTTCAAGGGTGTTTTGGTCACACCAAGAGGAGGAGATCGCGATCCAAAATTGGTTTGTGGTGGAGGATGGGAGCTCTTGGTTTCTATTGGGGGTGAAAATGAGCATTGGTTCAATCTTTCCGGGTTACTACGAAATTTTACTTTGTCACCTAAATGAAAAACAAAGGTATCTTAGTTATGGATGGCACTTCTACTTTTGCGAATAACCTTCTTCCATCAAGGTTAATATTTTGGGTTGGAAATTAAAATTAAATAAGCTTCCCGTGAAGAGTAATTTTAACAAACGTGGTATTCATTTGGACTCCCTTTTATGTAAAATGTGTGGTAACGACGTTGAAACAATAACAAATACGTTTTTTAATGTGTTCTCTTCCGGTTGAGTTTGAGTTCAAATCACGAAAAAGCGATATTCCAATTCAAGATAAGATTACAACTCTTTTGAAAATTTTCACGTACTTGAAGAATTCTCTTTATATGAATTTTATGTAGTGGAATCATGGCGGTAGCTCTCACGATTTTTTTAGCTATTTGGAAGTTTTGTAACGACATGATTTTTGGCTAGATCAAGAAAACTGATAATTTTTATTTTATAGTCACGAAATCAATTGTTTTTAGTAAAAACAATAAATTGAAGATTAATTGGGTGGGATCATTACAAAACCCAAAAATTGCTGTAATTTTTTTTTTTTAATAAATCATAATTTTTTTAAATTTTTATCTAGCCTATTCTAATAAATTTTACCTTTCCAAAAAAAATATAACATAATAATATTTCATTGCAATGTCGATTTGCGACTAATGAGATTGACGTAATATGGAATTGATTGCAAAGTTTCTTCACTTATACGTGTCATAATGATAACCTCACGATTACCATTTAATATTGTAGTTAACAAGGCTGTTTATCTGACTAATTAAGCATTAAACAATCACTACTTAGGGTAATGTATAACGTGTCAGATTTGTCTTTTATAGAATGTATAAAGACCAGGTATTGGTCGTTGTAATCAATTTGTTGATTTTATATAATAAAATTTAAATATTTTTCAACCACGTTTGTACAACACAATTCCTTTTTAAAAAAAAAATTTAATTAAATTAATAAAAATGTTATAAAACAAGGGGAGTGTTTCTTTGTTCATCCACAGGAAAAATTATCGATTGACATTTATACTCCTCTATATAATTAATAAATAAAAGAAAAATATCACATGTTTTCTTATTATAGCCTTAATTATTCTTCCATGTAAAATTTTCCTCTATATAGGGTGTATTTGGCAAAAATAGTTGTTAGTTGGAAGCGGTTAGCAGGTAGCTGGTAGCGGGAAGCGTGTAGCGGGTAGCTGGTAGCAGGAAGCTGTAGTTTTTATTTGTTATACGAGTGTTTGGCAAAAATAACAGGAAACTTTTGAAATATATAAAACTACATAAAATAACAATTGATTAAAGGGTAATTATGGAAATTGATTTCAAAAGCTCGGTAGCGTTTTGTTAAACGCAACATGAAGTAGCTTTTAGATTTGGAGCATTTTGTTTAAACTAAAAGCTAAACGCTTGTACTGTCAAACGAAGCTTTTTGTTTAAACTATAGCGTTTTGTCAAAAGCTAAAAGCTAGAAGCTTTCAAGCGCTTCCAAAAGCTTCGTGTCAAACACACCCATAATCCAACAAAAAAGTAGCCACAATACAAACAATTGACAATTCAATCCAGTAGTTCAAAGATATAATTTTTCTAGGGATGTATATGGGGTAATTTGGTTCGTTTTTAGTTAAAATTGAACCATAACCATTATAAGTAGTTAATGTATTTTTGTTGTCATTAGGTATCAGTTAATAGTGGTTTTGGTTAATGGTTTTTTGTTAGTTAATGGTGGTTATGGTTAATGGTTAATATTGGTTAATCATAATTGTCGAAAATGTGATAAAAATAAAAAATAATATGCTATAAAAACTGAAAAACATAAAGTAGATTGTTATAAAAAAATGAACGATTCGGTGTTTATAATCTTATTAATATGATAGAAGATTAGGTATCCCATTTAATTCCAAATAATTACTTTTTAAATTTTAAATTCCAAATATAATTACCTACTATATATTTAATATTATATTATATTATACATTTATTAATATTATTTTGTCTGGTTCGGTTTTTAATGGTTTGGTTTTGAATGGAAACCATAACCGAACTATGGATTTTAATGGTTTGGTTTTGAATGGAAACCATAACCGAACCATATGTATTTGGTTAATCAAAAATAGAAATTTCACCACCTTTTTTTAGTAATGGTTCGGTTATTTCGATTAATTTGATTTTGGTTTGTTTTTTAGTTAATATGCTCACCCCTAAACTTTCAATTGCAAAGTGTTTCTTTCAAATGTTCATAACAACATAAACTTACCATTGCAAAATAACCATAACAAATGATTTAGTTCATATGCACAACATTGAAAAAGAAAGCAATATTTATAAGAATCACGTAGAGTGTTGAAACAATAAATAAATCAATTAAGAATAACAATTAGATGCTAAAAATTAACTTCTAGTAATCCAAAAACAAACTATCGAATGATTATTAGCTGAACAAGCAAAAATACATAGATATTGGTCGGTAAGTGCAAATGAAAACAGAATAACGGGAATTGTAGAGACATACCAACGAGTATTCTAGGTCAAGAAGGTGCCTTCGATTGGAGCATACCGACAAGGAGTGAAAATGAACACACATACAACGATCAATTGGAGCATACCAAAGGGAACACACATATACACCAATCGATTTTTGGATGAACACTCGGTGGACAGCATTAATTTTCGGAGCATAAGGACGGGAATTATAGGTCAAAGAGTGGTGTTGGAGCGAGAGGGAGAAGCGGCATGTAACACCGTGAATTTCAAAATAATTTTTCGCATAATATAAAAACATTTTCATTTAATTTAAAACAAAATATCAAGTTAAAACTCCAATCCATATCATACAAAATCCCAAGATCACATATCATAAAAAAAATCACATGCGTGTGTACAGATCAAGTCGGCGCCTTCCCACGGTCATCACTAGTACCTGAAACAACAACACTAACACTGTAAGCACAAGGGTTAGTGAGTTCCTCAAAATACCACACATAACACATATTAGCCACTCGAGGCTATAACGCTGTGGGTCCGTAGACCCTACTCTGTGAACCCATTGCTTCAAACTCTGGGAACCTTCCGGTTCCAACTCTATAAACATGCACAACATAAATCACATAGAAATAATGCAGTACAACACATAACATACATATGGCATACAAATACTCTATCACCTAACTCTAATTACCTACTCAAGGTAAAGTATAGTGAGAAGACTCACCTCGTATGTCTCGATAACTCGCGAATCCTATAAATCACTCGTGCTCGATCCTCCGAGCTATAATCCTCCTATAACACCGTATATCTCTAATTAACACTCTTACCACTAAGGTTGACTACCCCCATCAAGTCAACACTGGTCAACTCTGGTCAACAGTCAACGGTCAACTTTGACCGGAAGGGCGAGTGCACTATGGCGACTCGGCGAGTCTATACGTGTTCACTGACTCCCTAGGATCCTCTCCTGACACGTCGAGTACCCCCCAACTCGACGAGTCCCACCTGGCATGAATCGTGGGGCCACCACGACTCAACTCGCCGAGTCTCAAGAACAACTCGGCGAGTTCCAGCTCGACTCAGTCCACCTGTCAACCCTCTTTAACTCTCCCTGACTCACTGAGTCCACCCTTAACTCGGCAAGACCACTCGCTGAGTGGTTAAGGACAATCTTCATGCTACTCGTCGAGTCTGTTCTTCGGACTCGGCGAGTCCATGCCATGCATCAACTCAATCTCGTTTCTGAGGTCAGATCCGCTCCATCAACTCATAGATCTGGCCCTCCCAAGCTCATTCATCACGTAAAGTCACAGTCTTGGCTACCATGCAACGCCTACAAGGCTTCTTTTGAAGAAATGACCTCTAAAATGGCAACCTAAGCTTCCAACTCAAAAGGGAAGACATAAAGCATGGCATTTGGGACTCTCTGGACCTAATAAGGTCCAGATCTAGGTACCATATCCCCATGGGACCTCTCACACTCCAATTACAAAGCAAACAAGGCATGAAGAAACCCTAGATTTGACCATAACAACAAAAACACGAGAATAAGCTCTGAATGATACCTCAAGAAGCTTCCTCTGACGAAATGGAAGTAGATCCAAGCTTCCCAACTCTTCTAGCTTGCCTTTCCCCTTCCTTTCTTGCAAACACACACAAAATTGGTGAATAATGGCCTCTTATCTCACTCACAAGAACTCTCAGCCGTTTTGGTGCTCTCAAGGTCAAGGTAGCCGCAATGAAGGGCCATAAGGTCCTTTAAATACGGCTTAGGACCGGGAAATTAGGGTTTCATTAAACAGCGCGGACTCGCCGAGTCCATCCCTTGGACTCGCCGAGTCCAGGCGCGAACCCGCATCCAGAACCGCGATCCTACTCGGCGAGTTTGAGCTCCAACTCGCCGAGTCCCCTCACAAAACACCAAAAATACATGAATAAAAGATACCTAGAAATACAGGCCGTTACAATTCTCCCCCACTAGAACTAGACTTCACCCTCGAAGTCTCGCTCTGCAAATAGCTCCGGATGCTGCTCACGCATCTCACGCTCTAGCTCCCAGGTCATCTCTGACCCCTTCCGATGCTGCCACTGAACCAACACCAGGGGTACCTCCTTGTTCCTCAAAACCTTGACTTTCCGATCTCTGATAGCCACTGGTCTCTCAGCATAATTCAGGCTCGCATCCACCTGAATATCCTCTAATGGAACCACCGCCGACTCGTCGGCTATACACTTCCTCAGCTGCGACACATGAAAAGTGTCGTGAATCTGCCCCAACTTTGCTGGCAAATCCAAACGACAGGCTACACGGCCTACCCTCGCGATCACACGGAAAGGACTAATATATCGGGGCCCCAACTTGCCCCTCTTCCTGAATCGAATCACTCCTTTCCAAGGAGAGACCTTCAGGAGTACAAGGTCGCCGACCTGGAACTCAAGCTCGGACCGACGCCTGTCTGCGTAACTCTTCTGTCGGCTCTGAGCGGTCAACAACCTCTGTCTGACCTGCTGGATCTGCTCTGACGTCTGAAGCACGATCTCTGTACTGCCCATCACCCGTTGTCCAACCTCTCCCCAACAAATGGGGGTCCAACACCTCCTCCCATACAACAGCTCAAAGGGTGACATACCAATGCTCGAATGATGGTTGTTGTTGTAGGAACACTCTGCCAAGGACAAATATGCATCCCAGCTACCCCCGAAATCCAACACACATGCCCGGAGCATGTCCTCGAGCGTCTGAATCGTCCGCTCACTCTGACCGTCTGTCTAGGGATGATATGCGGTACTAAAATGCAGTCTAGTACCCAACTCCTCATGAAACTTCTTCCAGAATCTGGAAGTGAAGCGCACATCACGGTCTGAAACAATCGAGATCGGCACCCCATGCCGAGATACCACTTCCCTCACATACACCTCCGCCAATTTCTCTGCTGAAGAACTCTCGCTGATAGCAAGGAAGTGAGCGCTCTTCGTCAATCTGTCCACAATCACCCAAATTGCATCAGCTCCTCTGACAGTCCTTGGCAAATTGGTGATGAAATCCATAGTGATCTGTTCCCACTTCCATTCGGGAACCTCCAATGGCTGCAACTTACCATGCGGCCTCTGGTGCTCGGCCTTAACCTTACGGCAGGTCAAGCACCTCTCAACAAACCATGCGACATCCCTCTTCATACAGGGCCACCAATACTCCTTTCTCAGATCCAAATACATCTTAGTGGCCCCCAGATGGATCGAAAATTTCGACCGATGCGCCTCCTCCATCAAAATGGTACGCGTTCCTCCCACAAACGGTACCCAGATACGCCCCTGAAATGTCATAATCCCCCGACCATCGGTAACGAACTCTGAAACCAAACCAACAACCCGTTCCCTCTTCTGCATCTCAGGTTGCACAGCCTCGGCCTGTGCCCCACGAATGGCGTCCAACACTGGAGCTATCACGGTCAATCTCAAACATACATCCCGCAGCGGGGTGCTCTCCGCCCTGCGGCTCAATGCATCGGCTACCACGTTAGCCTTGCCTGGGTGGTACAGGATCTCACAATCATAATCCTTGACCACATCCAACCACCTTCTCTGACGCATATTCAGGTTAGGCTGATCCATCAAATACTTCAAGCTCTTATGGTCCGTGTATATCGTACACCGAACCCCATACAAGTAGTGACGCCAAATCTTGAGGGCGAACACCACTGCCCCCAACTCTAGATCATGGGTGGGATATCTCATCTCATGAGGCTTCAACTGCGTCGATACATATGCTATCACATGCCCTCTCTGCATCAACACCGCTCCCAACCCCAAAATCGATGCATCACAGTATACCACAAAGTCCTCCATCCCTTCCGGGAGGGCTAACACCGGGGCTTCGCACAACCTTTGGCGAAGTGTCTCAAAGGAGGCCTGCTGCTCGGGGCCCCATGAAAAAGCAACACCCTTCCGGGTCAATCTGGTGAGTGGCACTGCGATCTTAGAGAAATCCTTGATAAACCTCCGATAATACCCTGCCAACCCTAGAAAACTCCTAATCTTGGAGGGTGACCTCGGCACCTCCCAACTCATCACCGCCTCAACCTTGGCCGGATCGACCAATATCCCTTCCTGGTTAACGAGATGTCCTAAGAACTGGACCTCCCGCAACCAGAAATCACACTTGGAGAATTTGGCATAAAGCCTCTCCGATCTCAGAACTCCGAGAACCTCTCTCAAATGCTCCTCATGCTGCTCTCTAGATCTCGAATATACCAGAATGTCGTCGATAAATACAATCATCGACCGATCCAGCATCGGCCTACACACTCGGTTCATGAGATCCATGAACACTGTCGGAGCATTGGTGAGCCCGAAAGGCATCACCACAAACTCATAATGCCCATAACGCGTCCTGAACGCTGTCTTCTGGACGTCCTCATCTCGCACCCTCACCTAATGATATCCAGACCTCAAGTCGATCTTGGAGAACCAAGATGCTCCCTGCAACTGATCAAACAAATCGTCGATCCTCGGCAACGAGTAACGGTTCTTGACCGTCAGCTTGTTCAACTCCCGGTAATCAATGCACATCCGGTGTGAACCATCCTTCTTCTTGACAAACAGGATAGGCGCTCCCCACGGCGAGCTGCTCAGCCGAATAAACCCCTTTCCCAGCAGCTCCTGAAGCTGCGAGGATAACTCTTGCATCTCTGGAGGTGCAAGACGATAGGGCACCTTAGCGATAAGCGCGGCCCCGGAACCAAATCGTACCTGAACTCCACTTGCCTCACAGGAGGCACACCCGGCAACTCCTCGGGAAATACATCCGGGAACTCACGCACCACTGGAACCTCCTCAACTGAACTCGGCCTCTCGAAATCCACCCGCGTATCCATCACATACGCCACAAAGCCCTGACAGCCCTGCTGTAGACACTGCCTCGCCCTAGCGGCCGAACAAAATGCTGATCCTGAACGTGTACCCTCACCGTACACCGAAAGAACTCCCCCACTAGGGTCTCGTATGGTCACCAGCTATCGCTCGCAGTTGATAACCGCACCGAATCGGCTCAACCAGTCCATGTCCACAATGACACAGACATCACCCATCGCAATAGGAACTAGATCAATCGGGAACTCAACACCGAAAATCTCGACTACGCACCCTAGGAGAACCTCCGTGGCATATATCACCCTCTCATTAGCTATGGACACTCTCAGAGGCCGACTCAACGCCTCACGACTAACACTGATATGCTGACTAAAGGCCAAAGATACAAAAGACCGACTCGCACCCGAGTCAAATAACACCAAGGCAGGTACAGAATTCACAAGAAAAGTACCTACGCAAAACATAATATAAGCATAATATCTCAACATCAAAATAAATATACGAAAGAATACATACCAGCCACGACATCAGGCGCTGCGCGGACCTCCTCCGCGGTCAGCTGAAAAGCTCTCCCTCGTGCCCTCGGTGCCTCGGCCTTCACTGGCCGACTCTCTATAGCTCTGATGGCGGCAGGGGCAGATCCCTGAGATGATCCTCGCAACTGCGGACACTCTGCCTTCCGGTGTCCGGTCTGATTGTAGTGAAAACACACCGCAAACCCCTTGGGGCAGTCCTTGGCCATGTGCCCCTCCTTGCCACACTTGGAGCAAGATCCCGCTCTACAAACTCCGTCATGACCCTTGCCACACTTCCCACAAGTGCGGCCCTTCTGGCTCCCTGGTTGGGGATCAGCGGGCTTGGCCCGCTTGGCTGCCGGCTGAGACTGTGCCGGTCGCCGATCCCTCCCCTGAGACTCCGCCTCCTCCTTGGCCTGAGTCTCTAGCTCAATCTCCCTCTTCCGGGCATTTGCCTGAAGCTCAGCAAATGTCCGGTACGAGGAGTTTGCCACGAACTCCCGAATGTCTCGCCTCAAGATACTCAGATATCGGCTCATACGTGCCTGCTCGGTGGACACGTGCTCAGGGCAGAACATCGCCCTCTCATGGAACATCCTGGTGATCGCTGTAACCGACTCAGTACCCTGCTTGAGGGTCAGAAACTCCTGGGCCAAACGCTCCCTCTCCACCTGGGGAACGTACTCATCTCGGAACATGGCAGTGAACCTCTCCCAGGTCACTGCCGCAAGCTCAGCAGGCGTGAAGTGTGCCGTCACAAACTTCCACCAGTCCTTCGCTCCCAAGCGAAGCTGGTTCAGCGCGAACTGAACCTTCAAATGCTCAGGAGATGAGCAAGTGAAGAAACACCCCTCTATGTCAGAAATCCACCTCATAGCTGCCACCGGGTCCTGGGTCCCATCAAACTCTGGTGGTTTTGTGTTGCTGAACTCCCGGAACAGCAACGCATCACCACCTTGCGGCCTAACGGCAGCAATAGCTGCGGTGGCCGCTGCAACAGCAGCCTCGGAAAGAGCGGCATAACGCTCGTCAAAGGTCTCAATCAACGTGGTCTTGATAGACCCGAACATCTCTGGTATCTCTGCCCTGATGGCCGGAACCACCTCCTCGTGGATGATCTGGCGGATCTCCTCATCACTGGTATCACTGCTCTCAGGCATCAAACGTGTCCTCACCATGATGTACCTCTGAAATACAACATACGATAAATTAGAATCCATTCAAGCATACTCACACTCGACAACTCATCCCTCCTTGATCCTTGGTATTCCAAAGATTCTTACTTGGGCTGTACACCGCTCCGGTGCTTTCAGTAGTACGGGCCCAATACTACTGTCTGCACCGTATCAGAATACACCCCAAGTCCTCCTCTTCGGATCCCAAATTCCAAGTACTCTATCATGCACAGGCCAGTCTCTAATAGATCTCTCATAAGCCCCTCGCTACTACCTACTCACTCTCAAGCATCTCATAGCAGCTCACCTTTTCCTAGGCTAAGGCATCACAAATCAGGCCACTCTAGTCCTAATAGGAATACTTAGCCTACTCTAGCATGCGAATACATCATATCAATATCAATAGCACATAACATGAGGGTATTTTTGGAAATCACCGTTCGGACGCGGACCGATCGTACACACACTCTGCTCTGCGTTTTTCCAAAATCTTTTACTCTTTTTGAAAATACTTCTCAAATCCTCAGTTTGAGTTCAAATACGCCCGAAGGTGTACTCGAATCCCTCAAACCAAGGCTCTGATACCAAATTGTAACACCGTGAATTTCAAAATAATTTTTCGCATAATATAAAAACCTTTTCATTTAATTTAAAACAAAATATCAAGTTAAAACTCCAATCCATATCATACAAAATCCCAAGATCACATATCATAAAAAAATCTCATGTGTGTGTACAGATCAAGTCGGCGCCTTCCCACGGTCATCACTAGTACCTGAAACAACAACACTAACACTATAAGCACAAGGCTTAGTGAGTTCCTCAAAATACCACACATAACACATATTAGCCACTTGAGGCTATAACTCTGTGGGTCCGTAGACCCTACTTTGTGAACCCACTGGTTCAAACTCTGGGAACCTTCCGGTTCCAACTCTATAAACATGCACAGCATAAATCACATAGAAATAATGCAGTACAACACATAACATACATATGGCATACAAATACTCTATCACCTAACTCTGATTACCTACTCAAGGTAAAGTATAGTGAGAAGACTCACCTCGTATGTCTCGATAACTCGCGAATCCTAGAAATCACTCGTGCTCGATCCTCCGAGCTATAATCCTCCTATAACACCGTATATCTCTAATTAACACTCTTACCACTAAGGTTGACTACCCCTATCAAGTCAACACTGGTCAACTCTGGTCAACAGTCAACGGTCAACTTTGACCGGACTCGGCGAGTGCACTATGGCGACTCGGCGAGTCTATAGGTGTTCACTGACTCCCTAGGATCCTCTCCTGACACGTCGAGTACCCCCCAACTCGACGAGTCCCACCTGGCATGAATCATGGGGCCACCACGACTCAACTCGCCGAGTCTCAAGAACAACTCGGCGAGTTCCAGCTCGACTCAGTCCACCTGTCAACCCTCTTTAACTCTCCCTGACTCACTGAGTCCACCCTTAACTCGGTAAGACCACTCGCTGAGTGGTTAAGGACAATCTTCATGCTACTCGCCGAGTCTGTTCTTCGGACTCGGCGAGTCCATGCCATGCATCAACTCAATCTCGTTTCTAAGGTCAGATCCGCTCCATCAACTCATAGATCTGGCCCTCCCAAGCTCATTCATCACGTAAAGTCACAGTCTTGGCTACCATGCAACGCCTACAAGGCTTATTTTGAAGAAATGACCTCTAAAATGGCAACCTAAGCTTCCAACTCAAAAGGGAAGACATAAAGCATGGCATTTGGGACTCTCTGGACCTAATAAGGTCCAGATCTAGGTACCATATCCCCATGGGACCTCTCACACTCCAATTACAAAGCAAACAAGGCATGAAGAAACCCTAGATTTGACCATAACAACAAAAACACGAGAATAAGCTCTGAATGATACCTCAAGAAGCTTCCTCTGACGAAATGGAAGTAGATCCAAGCTTCCCAACTCTTCTAGTTTGCCTTTCCCCTTCCTTTCTTGCAAACACACACAAAATTGGTGAATAATGGCCTCTTATCTCACTCACAAGAACTCTCAGCCGTTTTGGTGCTCTCAAGGTCAAGGTAGCCGCAATGAAGGGCCATAAGGTCCTTTAAATAGGGCTTAGGACCGGGAAATTAGGGTTTCATTAAATAGCGCGGACTCGCCGAGTCCATCCCTTGGACTCGCCGAGTCCAGGCGCGAACCCGCGTCCAGAACCGTGATCCTACTCAGCGAGTTTGAGCTCCAACTCGCCGAGTCCCCTCACAAAACACCAAAAATACATGAATAAAAGATACCTGGAAATCCGGGCCGTTACACGGCAGGAGATGTATTCAAGTTCACTTATCGTTTGAGAGTTAGACAGTGGCTAGAAAGTGAAGAAGCTGTGTCGGATATGAGCAAAGGATGAAGGAGGAAACCATTGTCTCCATAGTATGTCGTTTGGAAATTAGATCTCTCTCTCTCTCTCTCCAACAATTATCTATTAATTAAATTAAAGGGTATTAATCTCTCTTGTAATTAATTATTAATTAAATTAAAGTGTATTAATGACAATATATAAAATTTTGAGTGGATGAATTTCATGGAAAAGTCAAAACCCTATAAAAAAAACTAGATAAACAGTTACAAATTACAAGCTATCATAGGCCAAATTAAAGGTTAGCATTTGGACCTCTGGACCGAAGCGAGAATCGGACTAGGATCGAGCTCAACAATCTAGTCTATGGTCCACCGGTTTTTGCAAAACCGGTATGGTCCAAGAGTCGATTTTGGTCCGGTCCAAATACTCACCCTTACAATCGTAATAGATAAACTAAATTTTGGTAGGCTTCAACGAGTTGTACCATATGCACTTAAAGTTGTATCGGTCCAATAGATACAAGAACCGGAAAATCCGGACGTGAACTGGCCTCAAACGCTCTGGTCCAAGGTCCACCAATTTCTACCGAACAGGTCTGGTCCGGTCCGGTTCGATCCAAATTCTCAACCTTAGGCCAAACGCACCAATATGATCATCATAAACTAGAAAACATCTAGTTTTAACCCAATTAAACAGAAAAGTTTAACGTTAATTATAATTAGTAAATGATCGCTTTCTTGGTTCCATATGAGCCACATCAATGAATAAGTAATAGCTAATTTTAGAAACTTAACCTTTTTTGTTTTCCGAAACCTCCCCAAGGCGTCACAAATGGAGAGTAGTGTCGTGTTTTTAGTTGGCACGTCATGACACGTTAAGTTTTATGACACGAACACGAACATGACATGACATGATGTTCTGTTTTGTTTTATTAACACAAAATAGACCCAATTAATACATGATAAACACAACAAAAACGAAAAAGATAAAATAAAATAATTTTTTTAGAACGACAAAGATAATATAAAAACAAACTAGCAAGAAGCTAGAAAAAGTTACATAGTGTTAGAAGCAGAAATTGGGTTTATAAACTATAAACCCTAGTGCATTTTACACTTCATTCTATTAAAAATCTTGAAGAACAGCCTAAAAACAATATAATCAAAGATAACTAAAGCCTTCGATTTCATCATTCCAAAAACTTGGGCACTGCGGAAATTCCACAAAACCCAAAAAGTAGTAATCATCATTGCATCAAAGCACTTACGTTGCAGACACCTCCACAGAACACGTAATCGGGACATCAACGAACCACCACCTAGCAAGCATCTTCCAAATACCGAAATAACCTCACACCCCAAGAAAACATGCACAGTCTCCATAAAAATAGAACAATACGTGCATAGTCTAGAGTCTAACGTAATCTCATGAGCAGAAACTAACGATTTGGTAGTAATACGATCCAACCCAATCCTCCAAGCAAGGATATTCAAGTTGATCAGATAATTGTTTCATCGAGTTGAAAAACAAACCTTAATCAAAGTACGAATATCCAGAAAACACCTTTAGTTTATTTAATTCAAACCTAATCTTACAAAAAAACGAAAAACAAGGCAAACACATGTTAATATCGTGTCAAATCTTGAACACAAACACGACACGATGTTGTGTTTTTTACACTTGACCCGGAAAAAAAATTCGAATTTCTATTTCATTACAAATTCATGTTGTATCGTGTATTTTTGTCATGTTGTGTCCTTGACAATCACCCTTACTCCAAGCCAAGACATAAGTTGAGACAAAGAAATCAAAGAGGGAACAAAGAGCTCAAACCACTCCAAGTGTTTATCGAAAACGTATAGTAGTAGAAAACATGATATGCTTCTTCGACTTTAGCAATGCAAAACAAGCATAAGGAGAGTGAAAAGATAAACCTTTTCTTAATAGAAAACATGATACTACCTTTCACTTCACTTTTTCACTCCCAAGAAAACAGGGCTGCTCTTTCCTCATAAACATGAAACCTACAGGAGATTAAACAATTTTTTTATGATGTAGTAGCATATAGTTTTAGGACTCAATCCTTTAAAGTATCTGCCAAACATTTATCTTTCCCGAAATATGTGGCTTTTCCATCACCAACTTCCTGACAAAGAGACTCTTGAGAGGAATGTCATGATCACCTATGTCTTCTTCAATTTAACCAATATAAAGCTAAGGCCCTTTAATGTTTTTTTTTTATTTCGGCTTATCATCAATAAGAGTAATTTTGTGGAATTTTTCTATACATTTAGCCCAAAGCATGTTTCTATCGATCTTTAACCTCCATCACCATCTCGTAAGGAGGGATAAATTCAAGAAATGCAAACCACCATTCCAAACCTACCCATGTATTTAATAAAAGTAATATCATGCCAAACAATCCCAACTATCTTTTTTTATTTGAAGCATCACCATGAATCTTCTACCAATGGATTCAAGGGTGTCAATACTTTAATTTCGATATATTTGATAATTTAATATACTAATATTTATTAAATTAAGACAAAACTGAAAAATGGTCCTTACTGTATACATTTTTTTCGGGTTTTGGTCAAACCACAACTTTTTTAGATTGGTGGTCTTTTTGAACATGTTTATGTGTAGATTTGATCCCATTAAACTTAAAATGACTAATATGTCCTTTTAATTTGTTTTTTCTATTTTCTTAAATACTTTATCTTTTATTTTAATATTACTATTATAATAAATAAAGTGGAACCCACCCCACCTTTATCTCTAACTGTCTCTCCACTGAAACTCAAAAATACACAGACACGCTTAAACATATGTTTGGCAATCGTGTCGTGTTTGGGTTGGCGTGTCGCGGGTTGGTGGGTTGGCAGGTCAAAATATGTCAAACCAAACACGACCCATTTAAATATACAGGACACGGGTTGGCGGGTCACGGGTTGGCGGGTTTGGAACATAAACCCATATATGACTCGCAAACCCATTTATTTATACGGGTTCACAGGTTGGCGGGTTCATGGGTCAGATTTGGGTTCGTGTGTCTGAATTTTAGACATTTAAGTCTTAAACATCCAAATGAAAATTAAAAACATTCATATAAACATGTTATAGACTTAGCATTATAAGTTACGACTTACGACCTTAGACCATTCACCACGAGTCAAAATGTCAAAACTGTCAAATGGTCTATGAATCAATGGTATATATTATATAATACTTATTAAATATTAATATTTGATACATAAATACATTTAAAAATAAAAAAAAATATTAAGAATATAAATGGGTTGGCATGTCAACTTGTTTATTTTTTGAGAAACTCATATATAACCCGTTTAATAAACGGGTTGGCGGGTTGAAAAACTCAACCCAAACTCATTTATTTCGTGTCGTGTCGAGAATTTTCAGCCCTACTTAAACATCTTTTCTCTCTCCCTCTCTCTCTCTATCTCTCTCCCTGTTTATCATCATCCTTGTTTACCCATCACTGTGAATCAAAGGGTGAGTTTACCCCTTCTCCCTCTTCTATTGAAACCAAAAAATCGATCGGAACCATTTTCAACACAACGAAAATTGAGATTGGATCGATAACCCATTCAGAGAAAACCATCCTTTGTTTGAGAAACATTTTATTCACTGATTTAATCTCATCGAAGAAACATAAATCAACCAACACAAACCCATAAATACTTTCGTCAGTTGACCATCGATAATGAAGCAACAGTCACAATCAAAAATGACTTAATTCAATCATCTTTCAACAAAAATATCCCCAATAACATCAATTTAGAATTCCATATCAAACAAGATAAAATCTAGAAAGTGAAGAACTCGAGAGATGAAAAAAAATACGAATCATAAAATCAACTGACACAATTTGAAGGTCATGTCATGTTCATCTTTTTTAACATACACATACACAACGAAAAACACTGGAACTACAAATCGATGGTGAGAAGCATGTAAAAAAAATTAAACCTAACTCTAAACAAATCCAATCGGTGAATGAAAGTTGAAAGGTATAATAGAAAACTCAAACGAATTAAACCCGACTTTGAAATAAATTTAATCTTTGACTGTATATTCATTGATGTTATCAAGAACCTCAAAACCCAGAATACACAAATTTCTCTCATCTCCTCCATCATATTTCGTCTCTTTCTCCCAAATACGTCTTCTTCTTTCCAGATATGGGGAACATCGTAAAAGGAAATTTACTAAGAAACATTAACCCATATTCGTCTTTGTTTTCGAAACATCAACCATGATTGGTATTTGAATGAAACTCCACCATTATCGTCTTCTTCATACCGTAATCAATCCTCATTTTGAATTTATAGATCTAGTGTGGGTGATGGGAAAAACAAATTACAATGACATATTAGTGATTTTAAATTTAACAGGGACCAAATCCACATACAAACATGCTCAAAATGACCATCAAACCAAAAGAAAATATGGTTTGGACCAAAATCCGAAAAAAAATACATACCACAGGACCATTTTTACAATTTTCTTTTTGAAATTAACAACAAAACGAAATGTAAGGTAGGTTAAGTTATATTATTATGTATTTACTATTTAATAAAAAAAATTATTGATTTAAATAATGAGTTTTTGATAAATTAATTATTGATTACATGTATAACTAAAATTTGTCAAACACTAAACAATAATTTATTAGTTTATTATGTTTTGGTATGAGATTAACTAATACATATTCCTTTTTTTTCTTAAATAATAATAATAATAATAATAATAATAATAAATTAAAAAAAAAAAAAAACTCAATTTTAAAACCCAACAAACTAATAAGCACTTTTATAAAGAAAACATAAATTATTTTAAATAAACAATCACAAATTCGGAAAGAATTTATCACTTCTAACCCTTACCGCAAATAGAGGTTTAATACACTTTTCTTTTTTATCTAACTAGTTGTGAAACCCGTATATCATACAGGTTGATTAAAACAAAATGTTAAATAGAAAAGATTAAATGAGAAATTTATCTGAATTAAAATTATGAAATAACTGAAAATGGAAGAAAAAAAAAATGCAAAAAATAAATAAATTATAATTATGTGTTTGGTTATTAGATCTATGTACTAAACGGGTAAATTATAACAAAATGTTAAACACAAAAGTGTAAACTATAAATTTATTTGAAATTGAAATTGAAATTCAAAATTTAAAATTTGAAATTAATAGTTATTATGATAGATTTAATTTATGGAAACCAAATTAATGATATATTGGAAATAAAAAATGAAGTAAATGACAAGTGGAAAATAAATATTTTTCAAAATTATGACAAAATGACATGTGGCCAATTAAATGAGAGAATGACATGTGGCAAAATCATTTTTATTTATTAGGGTAGATTTCAAGATTTCAACCTCTCGGCCCTTAAAAACATGGAAATAAAACCCTCCCATCTGATACATTTTGGTGCAAGATACAAGCATAAGGTACACAACTTCTTTGGAGGGTTTGTCGGGTTAAAGAAGCTGCAAAAGAAGTTCATTTTCGTTGTACAGCCACGGCAAAACCGTGTTCACGAAGTATCGTCGCTATCAAAAGCCACCTAGGACGATCCTATACATCATAAGGCTATGGAGAATGAAAGCCATTACAAAATGTGTTGTCAAGTCAGCGTCACGTCAGCTCCACTACAAACTCACCACCAAACCTATAGACATTGGAAATGGTTACCGTCACGTCAGCTCCACTACAACCTCACCATCAAACCATTAGACATTGGAAATGGTTACCACTCGACAATATTTATCTTTTTATTTTTTATTTTTTAACATTAAATCACATTACATTTATTAAAAAACATAGAATTTTAAAACCTAAATTACTAAAAAAAACATAGAAAATTAAACCTAAATTACTAAAAAAAAACATTAGGAAAAAAAACATAGAATCTAGTTGTTCTATTTTTCACGAACTTGTTGGATTTTTTTAAAACACGACTAGATCTTCCGGGTCGAGATCCGGTTGAGACTTTATGTTTACAATTGAAGATTGGTAAGTGTTATTTTTCGGCGAGGAGCTTCCTCCGTTGATTCAAATTATTTTTTAAAAAAACTTAGAGTTTTGTCTATTTTTTCCGTTAGTACGTCATCAGTAGTCGCTTTTCCACTTGAAGACGTCGCCTTTCTCACTTTGTCCCTTCCCAGTGGCCGATGAAGTTGGACGTCCGATGGACCCTCCTCCTCGGTGGTGTCGAAGTCATCATTGAGGTCAAGGCCAACACCTATGTTCGACTTGGAAGTTCTTGGCATTTTGTTGGAGTTGGTGGTAGATCTCGAATGCGTCGTTTCCGGATAGAGACCCCATTTTGGACCATTACGACAAACTTCTCATGTTTTTTAGTTGCTGAATGGTTTACCATTGTTGGTATTTTTGTATTTGGCAGCACGCGGTTGATAAAATGTTAAAATCGTTGCTACCACTTATGTGTATATTTTTAAGATTGTCAAATATGCCATTAAATTTGGTGCAAGCCACTCGAAGGCCAGACCATTTTGCGGAGTCATATGCCCGGTCCGTTTTTCTTCCTAATAACGCGTGAAAGTGGTCTAAAATACGATTCCAAAAACTTTGATCTGATTGAGCGTTGCCGACATCCCTGTCTTGTGATATGAAAATCCAAGCTTTAGCTAAAGCTTCCTCCTTGTCTTCGGTCCAGTGCGTAGTTCTCTTTCTTTTGGATCTTTTTTTTTTGCCTTCTATGATTTGGTTGTGTTTCTTTGACCCGTTCGTCATCGTCATTGTCTAGATTTATAGGTTGGGATTGAGATAATGGGACTTGAGATGGTTGTAAAGGTTGTGAGTGAAATTGTTAAGGTTGGGAAGATTGGGGTTGAAATTGTGGAGAAGGTTGTTGTTGAAAGACTTGAAATTGTAGTTGATTGAATTGTGGTGATCATTTTTTGGTAGTGGTTTGGGTGGTATGAAGGATTGGTGAATAGAGGTCAGTGTTATAAAACTCACCGAGTTTTCCGGTTACTCAGTCGAGTACTGCTTACTCGCCCCCTTACCGAGGCGAGTTATAGAATCTGAGTACTCCCCAATCGACCCCTTACTGAAGCAAGCAGTGTTGTAAAACTCAGGCAACTCGGTAATTAATATGTATAATATACTTAATTATTTATTTTTTAACAAACACACACACATGTGACTATATATATATATATATATATATATATATATATATATATATATATATATATATATATATATATATCTTAAATTTTTAGTAATTATTCACGAAGTGAGATCATTGTGTGTTTTTCAGTTTTTGTATATTCACATGTACCTAATTTTGTTATATATTTCAGTCAACTTATGATTATAAGTTTTGATTTTGACATATATAATTTTCCTAAAAATATTTATACATGAGTACCGAATCCGAGTACTCATGAGTACTCCCGAGTACTTATTACTCGACTGTTGACGAACAGGTACCGAGTAGCGAGTTCTATAACCTTTATAGATGTTGTTGTTGGATTGGAGATGTTGTTTATTGTATGTAACTAAGATTTGCAAATGGATCAGTTGGAGTGTTTTGGGTGTTTTGAATGGGTGTGGTATTTTAATTTGGATCCATAGATTGAAAAAAAAAAAAATAAAGAATGTGAGAATAGATTGTGTGTTTTTGTAGTGTAAAAATATATGCAAAAAATATGTAAAGTTTATGTATATATAGAGAGATTGTTTTTTTAGTTTTAAAACTGAAAAAAGATTTTTTTAAGAGCATCTCCAACCCATTCGCATTCTCCATTTTTTCCCTCATTTCTTCCCCCATTTCTTTCCAACTCTCTCCCATTTATTCCCCCATTTTGGGGGAAATGAATAGTATAACACCAAATGGGAAATGAATAGTATAACACCATATTTGGTGTTATACTATTCATTTCCCCCAAAATGGGGATAAACTTTGAGTCGTCGATTTTAGTCCCTCGTTTTATATTTTTATACATTTCTGGTTTTTTTATCTACTAATTTTTATTTAAATGTAATATTTAATACTTATAATATTGTGTTATATATTAAATTATATTAATTAATTATAAATATAAAGTGTATTTTTTGTTCGTGAAATTCATATTAAAATTTAAATACATATTGAAATTTTAAAACACAATAACGTATATTACAATAGCTTATAATTACTTATTATAAATATAATCTTATTTATTTAATATTATTGTAATGAAAAAAATATAGATTATATATTTGTTAAAATCAAGTTAATAGAAGGGTGTGTTTGACAATTTATATAAGTTATAAAAATGGAATATACTTTTTGGAGGTAAAATGGAGTGAAAATGGAGTAGGGTTGGAGATAAAACACTTTTTACCCCATTTTTTACTTCATTTTTTGGGGAAAAAATGGAAGTGAGTTGGAGATGGTCTAATAAGCCAACGCTCAGCACAACGGTTATATATATATATATATATATATATATATATATATATATATATATATATATATATATATAATCATCACCCTCGTAAGCGTCCGTATTAATGAAGTCATCACACCCAAGCCACCGGCCATTAGGGGGTGTTCACGCATCCCTTGGCCGGACACGTTAGCTTCATGCGTATTCTTCTATATCCACTCCGATTAACCTAATAGACCCGTATTTTTATGGTCTCCCAGCAACAACTGCAACAACAAATAAAGTCTAACCATCGTTGATCATGAAAAATAAAGCGTATCTTGACCAAAATCTTTAAAAACTCTGTAGCACGTGGAAGAAAGCTGTGATTTATTTTTAAAAGTATAATTGATTTGAATGAGGAGATAATTTAATAATTGGGACGTATACATAAGAACAACCTAAGTTATTAAACCGTTTTAGTTTTAAAATTTTTTACCAGCTTATAGAAAAATAAAACTCAAATTGATGAAAAGTAAATTTTGTTTGGATCTACTCATCTACATCTTTAACTTCAAATAATAATAATAATAATAATAATAAAATAAAATAAAATAATTCAAGTCAAAAACTACTCAAATAGGTTTTCTTTAATTTTTTTTTTCTATTTTAGTTTCTGGTTAAATTTAACACGTTACAAATAGTTTCTTTTTCGAGTTTTATAGTTTGTTATAACTGACAAATTAAAAAATAAATTAAAAATATTTTTTTTAAACTATTAAAACTATCGTTTCAACGGTTATATATATATATATATATATATATATATATATATATATATATATATATATATATATATATATATATATATATATATATATTAAGACGGGTCTAATTTTGTAAAACCGTGAGACCATTTTTTTCTAATGAAATATTCTAATATTTTGTTATTTAAAAAAATATAATACATGTAATATTTTGATATTCTAAAACAATATTTTTTTAACACATTTTACATTGAAATATTCTAAAAGCATATAATGTTAGAATATTATAAATATTATATTTTTACGATGACTAAAATATTAGAATATTTCACTAAAAAATTGATTTTACGGTCTCACAAAATTATGTCCGTATCAAATGAACTCATATATATATATATATATATATATATATATATATATATATATATATATATATATATATATATATATATATATATATATATATATACCACCTCCCGAACGTAGATGTCAGCTAACTTCTCAGCGGATATGCTCTCGCGATCGGTATGAAATGCACACTCTTGGTCAATCTATCAACAATGACCCAGATAGAATCAACACCACGTGTCGTCCTTGGCAACTTTGTGATGAAATTCATGGCTATCTCTTCCCATTTCAACATGAGAATGGGTAAGGGATGCATCTTGTCATGGGGTCTTTGATGCTCGGCCTTGACTTTCCTATAAGTTAATCATCGTTCAACAAACCAAGATATCTCATTCTTCATACAGGTCCACCAATAGCTCAACCTCAAATCCCTATACATCTTCGTGGCCCCCGGATGGATAGAAAACTTTGACTTATGCGCCTCCTCCAGAACTGTCTGTCTCACCCCACCTGATGTCGGAACCCAAACTCTACCACACTAATTCAACAAATCCTGACTGTCTCTGACAAATAAGGGAATTTTTCCCCTGAACCGCTTGGCCTTCCAATTCTCTTTTTCTAATCCCTCCACCCGAGCCTTCTTGATCAAATCCAACAAAGGCGAAGTGATAATCATCCTCAAGCAGATATACTTGATCGAGGAACTCACGGCCTTGCGACTCAAAGCATCGGCCACCACTTTAGCCTTACCAGGATGGTACAGGATCTCGTAATCAAAATCCTTTACCACATACAACCATCTACGATGTCATATATTCAAGTTCGGCTGGTCCATCAAGTACCTCAACCTCTTGTGGTCAGTGTAGATAGTACACCAAACTCCATACAGATAGTGTTTCCAAATATTGAGGGCAAAAACCACGGCCCCCAACTTCAAATCATGTGTAGGTTAGTTCGCCTCATGAGGCTTTAGCTGCCTCGAAGCATAAGCAATCACGTGACCCATCTGCATAAGAACAACTCTCAAACCCGACAAGGCGTCACAATATATGAAATCATCCACACCATTAGGAAGCGCAAGAATTAGGGCCTTGCACAGTCTCTGCCTTAGAGTCTTAAAAGCCAATTGTTGATCAGGAACCCACCGAAAGGTCACATTCTTCTTTGTCAAACGGGTCAAAGGAACTGCAATCTTGGAGAAATCCTGGATAAATCTCTGATAATACCCTGCGAAATCTAAGAAACTTTGAATCACGGATGCAAACCTCGGAACTACACTTCAAATGAGTCAAAGGCACTGCAATCTTGGTCGGTTCAACTAAGATACCCTTTTGGTTGACGATGTGCCCCAGGAACTACACTTCACGCAACCAGAACTCATATTTGGAGAATTTAGCATAAAGCCTCTCCCTCCTCAAGGTCTCCAACACCTCTCACAAATGTTCCTTGTACTGCTCCTTGGTCATGGAGTATACCAGAATATCATCAATAAATACAATCAGAGACTGGTCCAGCAACGGCCTGCAAACCTGGTTCATGAGATCCACGAATGCTACTAGTGCATTGGTGAGCCCGAATGGCATCACCACGAAATCGTAATGGCCATAAAGAGTCCTGAAGGTTATATTATGTACATCATCATCCATGGCCCTCTTCTGATGGTACCCTGATCGCAAATCAATCTTGGAAATCTAAGATGCACCTTGAAGATGATCAAACAAATTGTCAATCATTGGAATTGGGTAACGGTTCTTCACCGTTAGCTTATTCAACTTCCGGTAATCAATGTACATTATGTGTGATCCGTCCATGTCCTTAACAAATAGAATCAGTGCTCCCAACGAAGAGCTACTCGGACGGATAAAACCCTTGTCTAGCAGTTCCTAAAGTGCGTAGACAAATCCTGCATCTCTGGTGGTGTTAGGCGATACGACGCCTTGGCTATTAGAGCCGCACCAGGAACCAGATCAATTTGAAACTCACCATGCCTCGCGAGAGGCACTCCTGGTAAGTCCTCAGGAAAAACATCGGGGAAATCCCAAACAATGGGCACCCCACTCAACTCCACTGCACCCTCAACTCTAGTGTCTGCAACATAAGATAGGAACCCAGAACAACCATGTTATAGATACCTCTTGGCTCTCGCAGCTAAATAGAGATTTGGTCCATGCAAAGCCATCTCGCCAGCAATAACTAGTTCTCCCCCACTTAGGGTTCGAACTCTTACCAGCTGCCGCTCACAATCAATCATGGCCTTATTGGGGCCCAACGAATCCATCCCCATGATAACCTTCGATCCTCTCAAGGTAATCAGCACCAAATCAATAGAGTATCTCTCAGTAAACAAATTTAGGACACACCCGCGATGAATCCTCGAAGCACTTACACTACGGTCATCCATAATCTCAACCTCCAGTGGAAAATCCAAAGTCCTGGGAGCATCACAAAACTTCTTGCTAAGTGCAAGAAATATAAAGGATCGGGTAGCACCCGAATCAAACAAAACATAAGCGGTCATACGATTGACCAAAAAGATCCCTATACAAGATCAAAATAATCATAAGCATAAATAAGAAAAGCAATAAAAGATAAGGATAAATCACATACCAGTAACCACATCTGACACTACACGGCCTCATCGGCCATCAGCTGAAATGCCCTACTCTTCACCACAGGAGCCTCTGCCTGGCCTTGGAGGCCATTAGTAATCCTCAATGTGGTTGGCGTAGGCGGTGCCAAGGCTCCCCCTAAAAATCTCAGATAATTAGCCTTTTATGGCTGGTCTGATTGCAATGGAAGCAAATTAGAGCACTCTTGGGGCAGTCCCTACTCATGTGGCCGGACTGACCACATCCAAAACATATGTAACCTAACACTCGACATGCCCCACCATGCGGATTGTCGCACTTACCACAGTGGCTATGACCCTGCGAGCCGCTGACACGTGAATCAGAAATCTTGGGCTTCTTAGCCTGGCCCACCGCTTTCTGTACCTGCTCTGGCTTCCATTTCAACCGAAGCTCCAACTCAATCTCCCACTCATGGGCCTTCTCGATCATATCATTTAGGGTCTTGCGCCCTGAAAAGCTCACAAACTCCCTAATATCCTCTCTTAACATGTCATGATATCTCGTCTTCCTCATCACCTCATGTGCAGCTTACTGCGGTACCAACAAAGTCCTCTCCTGAATTTGGTGGTAATCACCGCCATAGTCTTAGTAGTTTAGAAAATGTCCTGGAACTCCCTCGCCAGCTGCTGCAACTCAATAGCTGGTGTTAATTCCCTCTAGAATCTTTGGACAAAATCCTCCCATGTCATGGCTGCCACTACCGCTGACCCTACTACCCGGCTAACCTCCTCCCACCAGTCTCATGCTCAGTCATTCAGCAGGCAGGATGCAAATCACACCTTTTCCCTCTCATGGAAAAAACTCATCCGCTGAGCATTCTCCACTTCAGCGATCCAGTGTAGGAGTGGGTTCCTTATCCCCAAAGAATTCAGGAGCTCCACAGGCCTTGAACTCCTGGAATGAGGGAACTCGAGCTCCTATCTGACATGCAGCAATCTCAACTTGAAAGGTTCTGAGCCTCTCACCCATCAGCTCCATAATCCCCTCTTTGATGGTACAGAACAACACAGGGGTAGCATCCAAGATACCCCGAGTAACCTCAGGTGAAATGAAGTCGCACGAACGCTCATCAATCGGCTTTGTGCCGGAGCTAGAACCTGAACCAGATGCAGAGCCAGAACCTCCTCGAGTAATCATCACCATCCTCCAAACTGAAACACAACATATAAACACTCAACCTAGGACTTGATGGGATTCCTCTACATAGGCCTCCTTAGAGTTTTCAGGTTTGTTCTTGTCTCAGGTACAGGTCATGTGCTTCTAGTAGTACAGTCCCAATACTGCCTTTCACACCTACATGTACCTTCCTCAACGTCAATCCTGATTCCTCTAAGTCACTACACCAAAACCACATAGCAATCCTATGTTATACAACATACATATCCTTGACTCTCCTAGGAAGTCTCAACTCCCACCACTCACAATACCAAGAACCTCAATCAACACTGTTGGTTGCCTTATGCATGCAACTTATACACAAAATAGGATCACATAGACTGTCAAATGATGATTCTACCCTAAGTCCACAACCAAACAAGGAAAAGGAAATGAGGCCAAATCGATCATTCTAGGGCTATACAATCCTAACCGTATAAAACTTTGAAAGCATACACTTAGCAATTAACTGAGCCGATGCCAATTCCATGTAATACATAACATCAAGTTCCACTAGGCTATAAGGAATCATGCAAATCAGTCAATTCTGTCATATGATTCCTGAAGGTATCCCTAGCCCTAATCTAGCATGCAATTCTCATATCAAGCATACTACTCATAATACATAGGTATGGGAAATATGGGAACCATTTACTTGAGCTCGGTTGATTGCACGCATCACACCCCTTCTTCTTATTAAAATGTTTTTAGATGTTCAACTTCATTTTCTTAAGAAAAATTATCATTTCCTTAGTTTGAGTTCTGACACACGCGAAAGTGTGCCCGAATCCCTCAAACCAAGGCTCCAATACCAACTGGGAACATCCCGAAAATAGTAGTAAAATTTTGCATTTAAAAGTATATCAAATAATTCATTAATTGTTCAAAATCAACACCAAGTCATAATATTCAAAACATCAGAGTATAATTATTTCAAATGCAGAAATCATGACGGGAGGTGTAACGCCCTTTTTTTATTTGTTTTCCATTTTGGGGTGTTGATCAGGGTTTGGGTATTAGTAGGCTAAGGACCCTTGAAGAATTGAGATTTGGACTCACTTGGAGGTGGATGGTGTAATTTGGGCGATCCAGGTATTTAGTTTGTGTTTTGCAACCAAAGGGTATATTGGTAATATGTCAACTCGGGCTTTTATGGAAATTGGATGTTTGTAAGGGAAATGATAAGACAGGTACGATTTGGTCAAAGCTTAGAGGTTCTCGTTACCTTTTCATGGATATATGGATCATCGGAATCGGATTTATAACGAAGAAGGTATGGCCTTCGAAATATGTTAGGGTCTGAGGGGAAACCCTAGTACGCGTTGCGTACCTAGGGAGTATGCGAAGCGTAATGATGCGAAAGGCATTACGTTGGGCTTAATGAGGTATACGCTTAGCGTACTGTGAGGGTTGGATAGGGGGTGCGAGACCTCATACACTGGGCATACAAGGTGTACGCGGGGCATATGAGGGGTAAAGTGAAAACCCTAATTTTGATGTTGTACCCTATATAAGAACATTAATCTCTAGGATGGGCCTCTTTACCAGCCTCCAAGTCTAAAAAACCCTAGAAATCGTCCCTTAGCCTCCATGGTGGTGTTTTTTAGCTCATTATGTGTATGTTGGTGTTTTTGGGTCATTATCAAGAAGATGGAGTTTGGTTCAAGGTTGTAGATCAGGGAAGAGCTTATGGATCTTGATTATGTGCTTCATTTCTAGCTTATTTGAGGTAAACAGATATGATATTGTTCATTGTTGGTTTAGATCTATTTTGATTGTGTTTTTGTCCCTTTTGGCCCCAAGAATGAGATCTAGTGGTTTGTGTCACACCCCCAAACCAGAATGGCGGAAACATTCGGGGGTGGATGACTTCACGTAGTATCATAACCATTGAATATTGTAAAGAAAGTAACACAACCATCACATATATAATGAAAACGTATGTTGTTGCGTTATACATAATGGCAAAAGAATATTACAATGGGATGATAAATGTTTCATAATAAAACATCCTTAGTGTTCCTTTCTCCAAAAGCTGGTGGTTACCTGTATTACTGATTCCCTGAGAAATACAAGTGGTTTCGAAAAAGTGTCAACAATTAAGTTGGTGAGTTCATAAACGTTTTGTATTGAAAAAGTATGTCCTTTTTGATAGTAAACCGATGAACGAGGTTTTCTGAAAATCCAATATTTTCTATAAATGATTTGAAAAGTTTCCCGTGTTGGAGTGCGTTTGTGTTTTCCATACATGAATAATAGTGATAAAATTTGTATTAACGATAAAATGGAAAACTGAAATGCATATATGAATCTCGTAAATCTAACTTGTTTTTATACTTTTATGTGAGTTTTATAACCATGCTAATGACATTGTTGGCCTGTAACAACGTTCTTCAGGCGTTGGAACTGTTATGACATTTGTCACCCCAGGCCTGCCGGCCTAGCTGTAGCTAACAGCTTAGGTGTGGGATTGTCAATCCCGTATAGATCTATACACAAGTATCACGCTCCCCCTACAAGGGATTTTGGTATATAATACAGGACTTAATAATGCATACATCGAACGTACGTGAAGCTGTCTCACATTACTTGGTATAAACAGATTTACAATAATAAAGGCTGTACTTCTTTTGAAAGCATTTCATTTGTCGAGATGTATATGTAAAATGTATGAATCACTTGAATACTATACTCATTATAGTTTGTCAAAAGTGTGTTCCCATTTGGTGATAACAACTTGGTAATATAATATCCCTTTAAACGTAAAGTTATTTTTGTATCAAAACTCTATAAGAACGATATTATAAAATGACACTTTGATTTGTATGTACTTGTATTCCCCCCCCCCCCCTAAAACGTGAAAAGAATTGAAAAGTAGGGGTACGAACTCACTCGTTTCGAAGAGAGAGGCTAGGGTTGAGCAGAACTTCGTCCGCGGATGGTTGCGTCGTCGGGCTCTTCGGGGATCTCTGCAGCGTAAATCTTTCGTCGGGGCTCGAGTGCGGAAACCGAGGTGAGGGAATGGTCTCTGGTGCTTGGAAGGGTGTGAGAGTGACTGAAGAATTGAGAAAAGTGTGCAAAGACTCGAGCTCATGCCTTCTATTTATAGGACTGGAAACCCTCGTATGCGGCGCGTACTTCCGGAGTACGCTGGGCGTACTCGGTACGCGGGGAGTTCTTGGTTACGCGGGGCGTAAAATGGCGTCATGGCTTACGACTCGGGTCTAGCTAAACGTAGCTTGGGCGGGCCGATGGGACTCGACGCTGGGTCTAGTACGCGGGGCGTACTCCCAGAGTACGCGGGGCGTAATCCCTGCTTCCGACTTCTAAATTCCGTAACTTTCGCGTACGAGCTCCGTTTTTCGCGTTCTTTATATCCACGCGTAGGTGAGATTATGCTCTACAACTTTCATTTAGACTTCGTCGGCTAGTTTTGACTTTATTTTTAATGATATATTTTTAATAGGCCGGGCCACCTAAAGTTCGTTAAAAATTCATAGGTTCTTTATTCGACGTCGGTTTTCGTTTGTCTTTTTATTGTGTTATTACTACTGAGGAGATCTTCAACTTTCGTTTAGGTTGCGTTAGCTAAATAACACTCGATCTTCAATCCGAGTTTTTAGCCCTCTACTACCGTTACGAAACTTTGAAAATTCGTAACTTCTTCATACGAGGTCCAATTTGGGCGATCTTTTTATGCACGTTCACCTTTCAACGAGATCTACGACTTTTGTTTAGATACTTAAGGCTTAAAATGCATTTTATTGAGATTCTACTTTTTACGTCAAATAATGTTTTAACGTCGCGTCGTAAATATACGAGTGGTTATAATTTCTTCAATATAACCCGGTTTTGAGCGTTCTTTATGTTTTTGGAAACCTTGGCATGATATCTAATATTCGATGCATCCCAACTTGGATACTTGAACACTTTATTTTCGAGGTTAATTTCGTTGTACTTAGCTTTCGAGCGTTACAATGCTTTTGGAAAAATATAGGGTTGTCACATCATCCCCCTGTTAAGGGAATTTCGTCCCGAAATTTACTCTAAGATAGCGTTTACAGCTTTGGAAAAAGATGCGGGTACTTTTGTTTCATCTGATCCTCGTGTTCCCAAGTGTATTCAGGTCCTCGCTTGGCGTTCCAGCGGACCTTTACAATGGATATTCGGCTTTGTTTAGTCCTTTTGATTTCCCGATCCATGATCTCTACTGGTTCCTCCACAAACTGGAGGTTTTCATTTATTGCAATTTCGTCTAGAGGGACGACAAGGGTCTTGTCGGATAAGCACTTCTTCAGATTCGATACGTGAAAGGTAGGGTGTACGTTGTGGAGCTCCTGAGGTAGTCTAAGTTTGTAGGCTACTGGACCGATCCTGGCAAGGATCTCGAATGGTCCGATGTATCTAGGGTTCAGTTTCCCACGTTTTCCGAAGTGTATTAAACCTTTCCAAGGTGAGACTTTGAGTAGGACATGGTCTCCAACTTGGAATTCCGAGGGTTTTCGTCTTTTATCTGCGTAACTCTTTTGTCTATCCCTTGATGCTTTTAGACGTTCTCGGATTTGAAAAATCTTCTCCGTAGTCTCCCTTATGATTTCTGGTCCAGTGAGCGTGTTGTTAGTTGCTTGTCCTTTTGCTAGTTGCGTGTCCCCCACTTCGGCCCAGCACAAAGGTGACCTGCATTTACGGCCATAGAGGGCTTCGAACGGGGCAGCTTTGATACTGGTGTGGTAGCTATTGTTGTACGAGAACTCGACCAAGGGTAGATGTGTGTCCCATGCTTTGCCAAAATCGATTACGCAAGCTCTCAGCATGTCTTCCAGGGTTTGTATAGTTCTCTCGCTCTGACCGTCGGTTTGTGGGTGATAAGCGGTACTCATGTCTAGTCTTGTCCCTAAAGCTTTTTGTAGCGACTGCCAAAACCTTGAGGTGAATCTACTATCTCGGTCCGAGATAATGGATATGGGCACACCATGCAGTCGTACAATTTCTCTGAGGTATGTCCTTGTTAACTTCTCCAATTTATCCGTCTCTTTGACTGGTAGGAAATGCGCTGACTTAGTTAATCTGTCGACAATTACCCAAATGGTGTCGAGTCCGCTTGTTGTTTTGGGTAATTTTGTTATGAAATCCATGGTTATCTGCTCCCACTTCCATTCGGGTATTTCTGGTTGTTGTAATAAACCCGAGGGCTTCTGGTATTCCACCTTGACTTTGGCACATGTCAGGCATTTGCTCACGTAGGTAGCAATTTCGGCTTTCATGTTTTGCCACCAGTACAACTTCTTGAGGTCGAGATACATCTTATCGGAGCCGGGATGTATGGAGTATCGTGTTTTATGGGCTTCGTCCATAACGATTTCTCTGAATCCACCAAACTTCGGTATCCAAATTCGATCCATGAAATAACGAATTCCGTTGCTCTTAGTCTCAAGGTTTTTATCCATTCCCCTTAGGGCTTCTCTTGTCACATTTTCGGATTTCAAGGCTTCTATTTGGGCTTCCTTGATTTGTGTGAACAGGTGTGATTGGATCGTCATAGTCAGGGACTTCACCTGGCGGCCTGAGTATTCCTTCCGACTGAGTGCATCAGCCACTACATTAGCCTTTCCGGGGTGATATCGAATTTCGCACTCGTAATCACTTAGTAGTTCTACCCATCGTCTCTATCTCATGTTGAGTTCCTTCTGATTGAGGATATGTTGGAGGCTTTTATGATCGGTGAAGATGGTACATTTTGTGCCGTAGAGATAGTGTCTCCATATTTTCAGAGCGAAGACGACTGCTCCTAGCTCAAGATCGTGCGTTGTGTAGTTTACTTCGTGCGTCTTTAGTTGCCTTGAGGCGTAGGCGATGACCTTCCCTCTTTGCATTAAGACACACCCAAGTCCTTGGTTTGATGCATCACAATAGACCACGAAGTCCTCCATTCCCTCTGGCAAGGTTAGGATGGGCGCACTACATAAGGCTCGCTTTAGTGTCTGAAATGCACTGTCTTGTTTTTCTCCCCAGTCGAAGGTCACATTCTTCTGGGTTAGGGTGGTAAGTGGCTTGGCAATCTTTGAAAAGTTCGGTATGAATCTTCGGTAATAACCGGCGAGTCCCAAAAATTGCCGGATTTCTGTAGGGGTTCTTGGAGTAGTCCAACTATCTATTGCCTTTATCTTGGAGGGGTCCATGTGTATTCCTTCTTTGCTTACAACATGTCCTAGGAAATCCACTTCCCGAATCCAAAATTCACATTTGGAAAATTTTGCGTAAAGTTTCTCTGCCCTTAATGTTTCCAGTACTTGGCGGAGGTGTTTGCTGTGTTCTTCCTGGCTTCTTGAATAGATGAGTATATCATCTATGAACACGATCACGAACTTGTCCAGGAAGGGACGACATACTCGGTTCATCAAGTCCATGAACACTGCTGGAGCATTCGTCAATCCGAAGGGCATTACCACAAATTCGTAGTGACCATAACGTGTTCGGAAAGCCGTTTTGGGGATGTCTCCTTCCAGTACTCGCAGTTGGTGATAACCAGACCTTAGATCGATCTTTGAGAAGTAGCTTGCTCCCTGCAGTTGGTCGAATAGATCGTCTATGCGCGGTAAGGGATATCGGTTCTTGATCGTGAGTTTGTTTAGTTCCCGATAATCGATGCACATGCGAAAGGATCCGTCCTTCTTTTCACGAACAGGACTGGCGCTCCCCATGGTGAGAAGCTCGGTCTGATGAATCCCTTGCTCAGCAGCTCGTTTAATTGACTGGATAGTTCCTGCATCTCGGCTGGGGCTAAACGGTACGGTGACTTTGCTACAGGGGTAGCTCCGGGGATTAAGTCGATTCTGAACTCAACTTGACGTTCGGGTGGAATTCCTGGAAGATCTTCTGGGAAAATATCCGGGAAGTTGCAGACTTCCGGAATATCTTTAATGTTTTTCGATTCTCGTTTCTTTTCTACTACGTGGGCTAGAAAGGCATGATATTCCTTACGAAGATACTTTTGTGCTTTAATACAGGAGATGATTTGTAAACTTGAACTAGGTTTGTCGCCATAAATGACAAGAGTTTTGCCGTTTGGCAGATTTAAGCGAACAGCCCGTTCGTGGCAAAGGATATCGGCATGGTGAAGGCTCAACCAGTCCATACCGATGATGACATCGAAACTTCTTATGAAATGGGCATAAGATCGACTTGAAACAAACGCTCGTTTAAATTTAGTGTGCACCCTATGTATAAATCGTTTGCGTGTTCTGTTTTACCGTTTGCCATTTCTACAGTGAATATTTTACTGAGTGGTTGGGGTTTTTGATTAAGTAGGTGTTTGAATTCATGACTCACAAAACTTCTCTCCGCACCGCAGTCAAAAAGTATGCATGCATAAGTGTTGTTGAGTAGGAACGTACCCGTAACCACCGTCGGGTCTGCTATTGCTTCATTCTGTCCTACTGCCAACACTCTCCCTACACCGCCAATATTCCTTTCCTTGGGACAATCCCTCCTGAAGTGTCCAGTCTCTCCGCACCCATAACACGCCCGGCTTACTCCAGTTCCAGAAACTTGAGTGATTGGTCGTGCCGGTGCTTTACAGAAACGGGTTGTGTGCCCTTTCCTGTCACAGTTCTTGCAGTGCATCTCGCGACAAATACCATGGTGATGGTAGTTGCACTTGCTGCACTTGGGCAGATTCCCTGCGTATGGTTTTGTTGGTGCAGAGGTAGCAGGAGTTGTGGTGGGGGTAGTAGCAGCATGAACTGCAACCATTTGTTTCTTTGAAGGTTCTTGTGAAGTTTGCCCCTTCCTTTTGTTCCAAAATTTCTTCTTGTTGTTGTTGTTGTTGGCATTGATTTCATTGTTGCTGTTCCCTTTGGTTGGTTCAGCCATAATCGCCGCGACTCCTTGACAGACACCATGATCAACAAGAGATTGCGCTAGTTCCTTGGCGCTGGCGAAAGTCAAGGGTCTGGAAGCTAGCACACTTCCTCGAAGTTGGGGTGATAGTCCCCAAATGTATCTCTCAACCTTTTGGCTCTCCAGGGTTAACATTCCTGGGCAAAGTGTTATTAAGTCACTGAACCTGTTGGTGTAACCAGCTATGTCCGATCCTACCATCGAGAGGTTCCACAGTTCCTATTCAAGCTTCTGAATCTCGCCTCTTGGGCAGTATTCTCGAAGGAGCATTCTTTTCAGGTTTTCCCAACCCATGGAGTTTTCCACCACCAGGGTTAGTGTCTGGACGTGGCCGTTCCACCATGTCAGGGCACGTTCAGAGAAAGTAAAAGCGGCGAACTTTACTTTGCTTTCTTCAGGACATGCACAGATTTCGAATACAGCTTCTGTTTTCTCTATCCATTGAGATAGAGCCAATACTCCCCCAGTCCCGTAAAAGGGAATAGGTTTTCCGTTGGTGAAGTCTTTGTAAGTGCATACCCCTGAACGGCTTTGACCTTGGCCATTTGTAAAACTGTTTGTTCCTCCCCCCGATCCGTTGTTGCTCATTTGAGCCATTGTTGCAGTTACAGCAGTCTGGAACATAACGGTGTCCATAATTGGAGGAGGTGGTGGAGGTGGTGTTGAAGTTGAGTTTTTGCGTGTTGATCTACGAGGAGGCATGTTCTGGTAGAGAAAAATAAGAATGAATACTATAAGTTTCTAATGTTTTGACAATCATGTGTTAGTTGTAATTTGTTTTGACTTTAGTTTATGGTTTCAAGGTAGGCATAGAAATTTAAAACTCGTAATTTTTGAGAGGTATATAATAAGAAATACTTCATATTCATTCATATAGGTCACACTTGAGGTGTGTTACATTACATATCTTGTTCGGGAAAAATTTGACCCTCCTAGAGGTCTCCGATTGCAGATACTAAAGGGAAATAAGGAAAAACTTTTATCCGAGATCCTAATCTATAACAAAATTGTTGGGCATCGAACAAGCTCTACTTGCGGCGTTTGGAGCTAGACTCGGCATCCGACCGTTTGACTCCCATCAGTCGCCTCTCGAGATCTGCTTGTTGTTCCTTCATCCCTCTTATTTCTGCCAGAGCCACTATCATTTGGTTCTGAAGTGTTCCCGTGTAGATTTGGGTATTCTCATGTAGTCCTTCCAAACGGCGGATGTCAGCGGCGTTACCTTGGGTAGCAGCATTGATTTCACAAACTCTGGCTGCTTGTTGGTCCGCCTGGTAGTTCTGGTTAGCTATAGCATTCACGACGACAGGAAGTGCTCGATCTGCTGAGCCTCCCCCACTGACGTTGAAAAATCCCGACACATGCCGAATGGAGGGCGTACACCTTGCTGGCGGCTCCAGTAGTAGAGGTGGCTTCCCCAGATGGGGATGGGTCCCGGTTGATCTGGTCTAATTACGGGAGGATGAGGGATGGGAGGGTCGTACACTTCTGGCTCGGAGTCTGTCCCGCTAAAAATCTCCACGATCTCTTCGTCGACTTCGAACTCCTCTCCGACTTCGACTTCGGATTCTTCCTCGACCTCTTCTTCGATTTCCTCTGGGTCTTCCTCCGGTTCTTCTTCTATCCAACCGCCGTTGCCTTGGTTTGGGTAGTAGGGATCTCCTGGTAAATGGAATCCGGCCATTTGTCTGTACTAGGATAGATGTATGAGAACGTTATAAGAAAAGAAATTTCTATTTAGCGACTTATTATTTTTAACTATAATTTTTATTGTACAACTATTTTTAATAATACTTCTATACTATTTCAACTTGGCGAAACTAGAACAATTTTGTATTTGGTAAGTTTTCGGCTTGTTGTCCACTACGACCATTCCTCGACGTACGTTGGTCAAATCCAGGATAAATATAGTTGATCAGGCTATATTTATTCTCGACATGATTACATACCCCGAGGCTCAATCGTAGTGTCGTAACTTGCCGTAATACTTTTTAGTAAAACTTGTTATGATACGAGATTTATGCATGCTTGTAAAAATGTATATCTTTAAAAGAATGTATTTTGTTCATGAAAATGTTTCATCAGAGGGTTTTTGGTCCCCTTTGTATTTATAGTTTGTATATCGTATGTGGTTCATCAGAGGGTTTTTGGTCCCCTTTGTATTTATAGTTTGTGTCACACCCCCAAACCAGAATGGCGGAAACATTCGGGGGTGGATGACTTCACGTAGTATCATAACCATTGAATATTGTAAAGAAAGTAACACAACCATCACATATATAATGAAAACGTATGTTGTTGCGTTATACATAATGGCAAAAGAATATTACAATGGGATGATAAATGTTTCATAATAAAACATCCTTAGTGTTCCTTTCTCCAAAAGCTGGTGGTTACCTGTATTACTGATTCCCTGAGAAATACAAGTGGTTTCGAAAAAGTGTCAACAATTAAGTTGGTGAGTTCATAAACGTTTTGTATTGAAAAAGTATGTCCTTTTTGATAGTAAACCGATGAACGAGGTTTTCTGAAAATCCAATATTTTCTATAAATGATTTGAAAAGTTTCCCGTGTTGGAGTGCGTTTGTGTTTTCCATACATGAATAATAGTGATAAAATTTGTATTAACGATAAAATGGAAAACTGAAATGCATATATGAATCTCGTAAATCTAACTTGTTTTTATACTTTTATGTGAGTTTTATAACCATGCTAATGACATTGTTGGCCTGTAACAACGTTCTTCAGGCGTTGGAACTGTTATGACATTTGTCACCCCAGGCCTGCCGGCCTAGCTGTAGCTAACAGCTTAGGTGTGGGATTGTCAATCCCGTATAGATCTATACACAAGTATCACGCTCCCCCTACAAGGGATTTTGGTATATAATACAGGACTTAATAATGCATACATCGAACGTACGTGAAGCTGTCTCACATTACTTGGTATAAACAGATTTACGATAATAAAGGCTGTACTTCTTTTGAAAGCATTTCATTTGTCGAGATGTATATGTAAAATGTATGAATCACTTGAATACTATACTCATTATAGTTTGTCAAAAGTGTGTTCCCATTTGGTGATAACAACTTGGTAATATAATATCCCTTTAAACGTAAAGTTATTTTTGTATCAAAACTCTATAAGAACGATATTATAAAATGACACTTTGATTTGTATGTACTTGTATTCCCCCCCCCCCTAAAACGTGAAAAGAATTGAAAAGTAGGGGTATGAACTCACTCGTTTCGAAGAGAGAGGCTAGGGTTGAGCAGAACTTCGTCCGCGGATGGTTGCGTCGTCGGGCTCTTCGGGGATCTCTGCAGCGTAAATCTTTCGTCGGGGCTCGAGTGCGGAAACCGAGGTGAGGGAATGGTCTCTGGTGCTTGGAAGGGTGTGAGAGTGACTGAAGAATTGAGAAAAGTGTGCACAGACTCGAGCTCATGCCTTCTATTTATAGGACTGGAAACTCTCGTACGCGGCGCGTACTTCCGGAGTACGCTGGGCGTACTCGGTACGCGGGGCGTTCTTGGTTACGCGGGGCGTAGAATGGCGTCATGGCTTACGACTCGGGTCTAGCTAAACGTAGCTTGGGCGGGCCGATGGGACTCAACGCTGGGTCTAGTACGCGGGGTGTACTCCCAGAGTACGCGGGGCGTAATCCCTGCTTCCGACTTCTAAATTCCGTAACTTTCGCGTACGAGCTCCGTTTTTCGCGTTCTTTATATCCACGCGTAGGTGAGATTATGCTCTACAACTTTCATTTAGACTTCGTCGGCTAGTTTTGACTTTATTTTTAATGATATATTTTTAATAGGCCGGGCCACCTAAAGTTCGTTAAAAATTCATAGGTTCTTTATTCGACGTCGGTTTTCGTTTGTCTTTTTATTGTGTTATTACTACTGAGGAGATCTTCAACTTTCGTTTAGGTTGCGTTAGCTAAATAACACTCGATCTTCAATCCGAGTTTTTAGCCCTCTACTACCGTTACGAAACTTTGAAAATTCGTAACTTCTTCATACGAGGTCCAATTTGGGCGATCTTTTTATGCACGTTCACCTTTCAACGAGATCTACGACTTTTGTTTAGATACTTAAGGCTTAAAATGCATTTTATTGAGATTCTACTTTTTACGTCAAATAATGTTTTAACGTCGCGTCGTAAATATACGAGTGGTTATAATTTCTTCAATATAACCCGGTTTTGAGCGTTCTTTATGTTTTTGGAAACCTTGGCATGATATCTAATATTCGATGCATCCCAACTTGGATACTTGAACACTTTATTTTCGAGGTTAATTTCGTTGTACTTAGCTTTCGAGCGTTACAATGCTTTTGGAAAAATATAGGGTTGTCACAGTTTGGTACCACTCCAGGAGCTATGAGTTGCCACTCTTGGTGTTTTTGAGGTTCTAGATGCATAAAGTTGTCTCTTTTAGGGTTTGGAATCCCCTATGCATGAGATGGTGTCCATTTGGTGAAAGTATAATGCTTTATCTTGAAGATTGGTTCTTTTGGGGCATGCAAAGTCACCAAGTCAGTGACTTTATGGATCTAGACACTTGTGTGGACTCAGATCTGTGGTTTGGACTTCTAGGATTAAGCATTAAGAGCTTAATCTCGATTTTGGCTTAATGGATGAGTACGCTTGGTGTACAAGTCTGTACGTTGGGTGTACAAGCAGATAGTATGTACACTTAGCATACAACTGAGTACGCCCCGCATACTTAGTCAGGTGGGTTTTTTTTGCAATTGGGCTTCGATTTCGGGCTTTCTTTTGGGCTTGGGTAGTTGAGTTCTGAATGGTCCATCTGAGTACAAGTATTCTGGACTAGGAAAAGTGGTTGGGCTTTAGGGTAATACCCATGTAAGGGGTTTGGGCCCAATTTAGAAAATTGGGCCTTAGTTGATTTTCTGGCTTTTGGGACTTTCAAAATGGGATTTTGGGCCTTAGTCTTGGACCAAGCTAGGTTAGGGGTGAAATGGTCTTTTTACCCCAAGTATGGATTTATGGTTATGGATTGTAACCCAAATGTTGATTGGGTGTTGTTTTGATATTGACAGTTCGGGGATCTATCAGCTGGCCACCAGGGTTCGTTTGTGTGAGGTGAGTTTTTCTCATTGTATTTACGGTCGAAGGCACCAAGGATGACCCATTGGTTCGATATCCTGTTATCCTATGATATGTTGAGTATGGATTAGATATGCATGATTATGCTAGTTGTCGATATGTTGGTCTGGTAGATCTCTACGACTACTTGTGATTTTTGTCTGTATGATTATCGGTATATGTATGGGTATTGTGTTGGGTTGAGGTTGTACCGCTTTGTGTTGTAGCCAAAAAACCCTGGAGCATTCCAAATATCAGCTAAGGGTCGAGTAGGGTAATTCAAACTCATACTAAGGGCTTAGTGGCATTCCAGATACGAGTTGAGGATCGGATGGTATGCCAGACTTGTACTGAGGGCAAAACATTGGTATTCCAATCCGATGACTAAGGGAGTAAGGCAAACGTGAGTTGTGGGCCTAATAGGCAAGCCAGACTCGTACTGTGGGCTCAGGGGTAATCCAGTATTTTAGTTGTGGACCCATTGCATGTTGTTATTTTGTATATGTTATATGTTTGTGTGTTGGTATTTTGGGGGAACTCACTAAGCTTTGTGCTTAGAGTTTTGGTTTATGGTTTCAGTTACTTTAGAGAATCATGGCAAGGCGAAGGCGTGACTGTACACATGCTGATTTTATGTCATTGATCTTGGGAGGCACTGATTTTTAAATAATGTTTTGGAAACACTAACTTTGTAAACATTTTTATTAGTAAAAGGGTTGTTTTGAAGAGTTTAAAATTGTTGAAATTTTTGGGATGTTACAGGAGGATGTTGTGCCATCACGTCAGGCCCTTCCCTTTTGAACTGGAAGTACCTAGAACCATAAACATAAATTGTAAGCACAAAGCTTAGTGAGTTCCCCAAAGTACCACATACCAAACATACAACCAGGCTTAACCCTGGGGTATAATTGAACCCAATATAAACATACGGGCCCCGCCATGGGGTGTATTACAACCCGATCAACACATATGGCCCCACCCTGGGGTCTATTTCAACGCGAACATATTGTAGTGGGCCTCGCCTTGGGATCTATTTCAACCCAAACATACTATAGTGGTCCCCGCCTTGGGGTATATTTCAACCCAGCATACAATCACATATAAACCACATAGGACTATCATTCAGAGTAATGTAATAATGGGTCGGCATTGGTGCCTTCGACCCATGGCTACAATGAGAAAACTCACTTCACAAACAGATGATTAAACTGAATAGCATGCCGCTTTGAGATCAACTCTACCAGTCACCGTAATAAATTCAGTGGCACAAACTCAACATACATATTAAAATACCTAAAACACCCCTAGGTCAAAACCTAGTAAAAAACCAGTTCAAAGTCAACTGAGTCAATAGAGTTGACTTAGTAAGCACATCAGGCGTACTCCTTATGTATGTGTGGCATACTACACGGTTGACCAAAGTCGGGGAGTTGACCACGTACGCGCAGCGTACACGGCTGCTCACTGCTTTAACCATCAAGTGCTTAATCCTTAAGTACTTACATCCAAAATCCAGATCTAGGCTCAAAAATGTTTTGTTAACCATAAAGTTTCAAACTTTATGGTTTGGCACGGCTATTAAGATCTTAGCTCCGAAAACCCTAACTTTTTTACCCATTAAGACAAAAAGGTGACACTTTGAGCTAAAATTTGATCCATAAGAAATATACATCAAAGTTGAAGATTTTTACCTCTAAAAGATGCACCAAAGGAAGTAGATGTTGGATCCAAGGCCTTGAGTGAAATACCACAACCTCAAGGTTCTTCCTTCTACTCCAAAAGCTCCAAAATGACACCAATAGGGCTCTTCAAGCTTTACTATGTACTCACACACTTAAGGGCTTCGAAATGAGGAAGGGGTGAAGATAAGAGGGTGCATGACGCCATAAAGGTGCTTAAATAAGGTCCAAACCCTAAAAATCAGGGTTTGCACATTGGCTACGTATGCCCTGCGTACTAAGAGTACGCCCAACATACGTAAAAAATGGCCAAAATTACAAAAATGTCAGTGGGGACCAATCTTGAAAACAAATCTTAACTCAAGGTTCAAGAGCGAATACTTGAAAATTTTAGACGTTATAGTTTTTATCAACCTTAAGCTTGTTAACTTCTATAAGGAGTCCTTTTGTGTAAGGTCATTACACCGCCTATCTTTCCAAAAGTGATTATGATTTTCAACTCCCGTCTTTCTAAAAAATAGATCATCAAGAGACAAATCTCACTTTATTGATAAACAGAAAGCCACATACCCAAAATGTCACACTTAGCAAAAAGCTTTTCGCCAATACAATTAGTATTAGGCAAACCCTTAATACAAGATGACCAAAGGAAAAATGTCTCAACTTCTAGATTGTGTTTGGTATTTCATTTTGAAGTTAAAAAGGACTTTTACCCAAAAGGACTTATTGACTTATGAAAGTAAGAAAATGATTTTATTTAAAAGTGTTTGGATTAACTTTTACAGTCGCAAAAGTCAATAAGTCAATAAGTAAATAAGTCAATAAGTTAAAAAGTGTTTGGCATAATTTTGTCTTTTATCTACTTTGTAAACCAAATAACTTATAAGTTGTTTCAAGAGGTTAGAAATTGTGACTTCTTAAAATCTCATTTTAAAGACTAAACAAAAAGTTGTTTTAAAAGGCATTTTTCTATACCAATATATTTTTTTAACTTATTGACTTTTCAAGAAGTCAATAAGTTAAGAAATCATTTTTAGATGAACAACAAACATCCTCTTAATCTCCATTACCATTTTACAAGGAAAATAATGTTTAAAGATATAAACTCCCAATTTCAAGACCACTTTTTTGCTTAGGCTTTGTCACCGTGTCTATATCCCAAACAACCCAATGAATCTTTATTTTATTATCTATACCTCTTTAAAGAAATACAACTTCTAGCTACCAGCTTATCAATTACCAACTAACAACTATCAAGTACTGACTGCCAACTACCAACGACCTATTAACAATTATTTTTAAGTGAAATTGAGTAACCCATATAAACAAAGTCTTTGAATAAAAAACCTAATTTTTTTTGTTTTTGTAAAATAGCCAATTTGTCCGGAATATGTCATTACGAAGAGATCTCCCAGATACCGGAGTAGGATTCCGGACATTCCTTCTGGAATAGTTAATTTTTTTTGTATATATAATATGTGTTTGGTGATTCTGTATAATATTTGTTTCTACAAAATGTGGTGCATGGAATCATAAAAACTACAAAAAAGCAATAAATACATAAACTTAAATTTGTTTTAAATAATAGTACAATGTTCAAATGGACTTCATCCTCGTACCCCAAAAAAATTATGCCAATCGTTTTCGATATGACATGATCCATGGACTGCTTTTACCCTCTATAAAATATGATTTCATGGCGACCAACATATCCAGGAACCAACACAAAAACACCCCGTAATCCCCTCTATTGTTAATCTGTTGCTGTACGTTTGGGGCCTTTTCAAGAGTCATGTTGAAACTCTCAACTAGGATTGCATCAGTTAATTTGCTACCCCAGTAGTTGATACCTACTAGCAGTTTGTGGATGCAGGCTCGCATAGCTATAAACCAATCTTGATGTTCTGAACAATAACCTTCTTCCATTGACTATCGAATATAGTCATTTTGAATGTCTTCATATCCAAAACACCCAAGAACCAGTCATCACTTGGGATATTGATTGGGATGTAAAGCTACACAAAAGGTTGGAATTAATGAATCATCAAATAACTTTATATTATAAATCACTATTACTTAGGTAATGTGATCCAAACACAATTATATTGTATCACACTATGACCAAGCTGTGTAAACAGATCCGTCAACCATGTCACTCGAATTATATGTATCAGTGTTGAATGTTGATGACACAACTGTCCACCGAGCATCATCCCGTCAATAATCTATCAACAACGAGATCCACATTACGATGTGCTGCAAATCAAAAAATTTACAATAAATTAAGTACTATTATTAGAAGTGTAGTACGTAATGAGCATATAATTATCTAACTTACATCACATTCCAACCATCCTATGTGACTATCTGCATATAAGCACGTCCAAAACTCAATCATTAGAATAATGGTGATAAAACGGTGAGAAAACAATAGCAAAGCATCCAGTTCTTTATATAGACTATGTACGGTATGTTCTAAAGGATTGTCCAACGGTGTTGGTTGTTACTATGCAACACCTTTCCTCTTCATATGTATCCATGGGGACTTATACCATATGAACATAACTTTTTGGAGCAGAGAACGGTTAAGAGGTTTTGTAGGTGTTTTGTATTCTTTTCATCGAATCTATTTTACAAATGACGATTGAATACATGCAGACGGCTGCTCATGGACATGATTCAGCAGATGTTCGGGTGTGCCAGACCCATAATCATGCTCCCATAAGCCATTATTGTCTGCGGTACCAACATCTTGCACGATAAGTGCCTGTATGGTTAAGTAATATTTAATTATAAAAGATGCCATAACGGTTGTACCATAAAGTTAAATAAAAATTGTATGGGAGTGAAATAAATATAAATATACCTCCAACCCCTTCTAGGTACCAACATCATCTTCGGGAGTATTATTAATAAGTTTTAGAAACATTGCTAAAGTACTGTCATGTTCTGCTAAACATTTACCCTGTGACCTCAACTACTTGCAACATTCAATGACCTCATTTTGAAATTCATGGATCTCATTTTGCAACTCAGTAATAATCCGGTCCTTATTGGTTGATGGTATAGTGGGCGACAACAGTGGTGGTTGTTGGTGAGATGCAACATTTATCCATGCCTTCTTTTGTCGAGGCTCATGGGTAGAGGAATGTTTGGGTGATGATGTTAGGGAAGGTGTCATGTGAACTTCTGTGTTAGGTAAATCAGGGCGATCAATCCACACCGAGCTAATTATCCAGCATTCAACACAACTCTCAGCTTTTGTCGGTTCCAACTTCTGTATAAGTCTATTATCCTACTAACAAAATTATAAAATTATAAATAAACATAAATTATATATATATATATATATATATATATATATATATATATATATATATATATATACTTATAAAGCTAGCATTTTTTCTTGAATCTAATGCATTTGAAACCCCCATTTTTTAACTTCCTGAAACCACATTCATTTGAAACCCTTTTTTTTAACTAATGTAACTCAAAAGTTTTCTTAACTATGATTTAACACTCAAAAGTTTTATAACTTATATTATGTTTAATTAGCATTTAATGAAAAGTTTACTATAAAAAGGTCAATCTTTTGTGTCTTTTGTGTTATATAAAATCTTACATGTAAGAAGGATGTCATAACATTAATGTTTTGCTTGGAATATCTTTCAACCAAAACAAATGAAGCTTTTTTATTCTTTCTTTATATTTGGTTTCTCATTTAATCGTTATATGTGATTTGTATGTATTACTCAATCTTGAATGTGACTCTCCAAACATCAATGTTTTGCTTGGAATATCTTTCTGATTCTTCTTTTTCAAGAAAAAAATTTTGATTGCAGGTTAGTGAAGAATTGTCATCAAGTTTCTATGGTTAAATGGTGTTAAATTAAGAAAGAAGATTCAGAAAACGGATATAGGTTTTTTTTTGTTTGAGCAAAGTTGATGAATATTAGTTTTTTCTTTTGATTTAAATATATGTTTATGTAACATCTTTATTTATATATTCAACCACTCAATGCTATTATTTATTTGATTGTAGTTTTTTTATTCTAATTATGTTTATTTTCTATTATTTTTTTGTTGGGTTATCCTACACAACATATTTAAAAGATATCATAATTTTTAACATTCGATATCTAATTATGATAGACTTATCATGATATGTTCTTCATATAAAAGTAATTTATCCATATACTAAGAAAAGAATTACATATGACATTTACGAAAATATATATATTATATGTGATTTGTTTAACATGTATATGCACCTATGTATGTTATAAATTTATAAATAAATATCTTTATGTTTAATAATTGAAGGGATTAAAATGATGCATCAAAACTAATTATTTAGACGAATATAATAATAATAATAATAATAATAATAATAATAATAATAATAATAAATACACATTTTCAAGTACCACATTCATTTAAAACTCACACTACAACTCAAGAGTTTTCTAATTTATGTATATTTTTTAGTTACAATTCAAGAGTTTTTAACTTATGATTATTAATTAGTAATCACTAATAACTTTTTATTTTCCTTTCTTTTATAGGGTTGTAAAGTTTTGCTCATTAAAATATTAATGTATTTGAAGAGATTTGTGATTTAAATATGAAGAGTTAATATAAATGTTATAATAGATGTTGTAGTGCTTTTATGTTATTAAAAGTTATAGTGTTTATTTTTCATATTTTTTATTATTCGTTGTATATATATCTTTTTTAATACAAATGTTATAATATATATTTTTCTATTATGTTTTTAAAAGTTGCAGTACATATTTTTGTTTATACGTTTTGTTACCCGTTATATTATCATTCATTTGATATATAATTTACACAATTTTAAACGGTTTATAAAATTATCAAATAGTTGTATATATCACAATGACTTAAAAATTAAACTATAATGTTTAATAAAACTAATATGGTAACTATATGTTTGCTTTACTACTAAAATTTTGTTTCAAAGTAGAAATATTAAATAATAATTTGGTAAAAGTTATTATTTTAACTATATAATTCTATTCTAGCGTAACGCACGGGGATTCGCCTAGTATATATATATATATATATATATATATATATATATATATATATATATATATATATATATATAGGTATCATACATCGTTGATGTTTATAAACTGGTTACACTTACCCGAACCGAATGTAAAGGTCTTAGTATCGACGATGTAACAACCCGATGGATCACATTCGGTTCTCGGGTACCAAACAAATCGCTCACATCCATATATGAAATAATCATGTATTAGAATATTATCAACCAAAAAATAATAAATTGTTAATCATGTACTATGCCTTAAAAGCGTGTACAAAACCATTTAGGATGTACATCATTTTTTTGAGGTTGCTTAGCTATTAGTGTAGTTGTTACGTAATTGAGTGAGAAATATAGAATCAGAGTGATATGAAAATGATGAACACAAGATCTAAATATAATCTGTTTGGCTCGATTATGCTTTCAAAAGAGTACAGAGTACATAGACAATTACAGGAAAGTTCTTCTCTAACTCTAGTACTGATCACCTATTTATAGGGAACAGAAAGCATACAAAAAAATAAGGGCATTAAACATGATAACCTTCGACAATAAACTACCCTTATAATAAATTTACAAACTAACGAAACTATCCTTTAGACCTTCAACACCTCACAACTAACTTCAACATCAACATTCTCCCCCTTTGTGAGAAGTGTCGAAACTAGGTCATCAACATTTGGATAGCTTTATGCATCGAACTTCAAATTTCTGCATACCAATTCATCAATTTCTTTAGTTCAACCTTATCTCGTTCGTTGTTCTTCTTACAGTGATTCATATGAACCATCAAGTTCGTATACTGTGATGTAGTATATCTTTCAACATCGCATGATTGGAATAAAAACTTCGTGTTCCTTCCCTTCTTGCTTTTTCGAACAAAGATTATTCCAAGAGGCTTCAAACAAATTTCTCCATCATCATAAGGCTGGAAATCGACTTTACTCTTCAACAATGATTGAGGTACAGTAATCTATTTACCCATAGTCAAATCTAATTCGACATATGTCAAGGCTAAATAGTTGTAATAATTGTCGATGAATAACTTGATATGAGCAAGACCCAGCTGATATTCTTCTTTACTTGTACCTTGAAGTTTTGATTCATTTTTGACCTTAAGAATCTCCATGACTGAGATTAAGTCATTCAAATTTATAAGAGGAAAGTCAGCTATAGTAAAGTTGAAGTTGGTATTGTTTGCTCTGACCATGTGATATCGAAAATTTTGAAGTACACCCTCGAATAGAACATATTTGGAGATACTTAAAAATCTAACAATCTTTATAAGTGACCAAACTTCTTCTTCTTATTTCCCAAGTACTACATGAAATCGAAGTTTTAACTTCTTCTACTCTTCCTTATCATCGAACTTATCAACAATGTAATATGGTGAAGTAACACTGTAACAAACATCATTTTGTTGATGGGAAAGTCCAACTGATTCATATCTGAATTCTCAATTGCATAACTCTTCTTTGGTTTCTTCTCAAAATCATGCATTTCTCCATGTACTACCATAGCTTCAATGTTCTCATAGCTATGTAGCTTCCTTGGATCACCTTTGTTCAAAGTTGGAGGATCATTTTGACGAAGTCTGAGAATACTTTGAATATGACGTTGCTTTTCCATTTCAGCTTCAATAGTTGCTTTTCTTTCTTCCTTCGACAGTTCAACAACAACACCTTTTCCTTTTCCTTTCTCTGCTTTAGTAGGTGTTGGCTTCGAAGAAGAACTAGAACCACCAATAACAATCCCTTTTGCCAAAGGTCTTGTTGTTGTTGTTGTTGTTGTTTTCGAAACAATTGGATCAGTCTTCTTTGGAAAAGATGTTGGAATTTGAGTAGACAAAACTTTTCCCACCACTTTCGCATCACCGCTTGCATCTTGACTTGTCTTTCCAGATGCTCCTTCGCCTTTACTTACACCAAAAACTTTTCTTTCTCCCCCTTGCAACCCTGTGACAACAGGTTGGGCATCCGTTGGTAGTAAATTCAAGAGTTTCGAAAGTGGAGCCAATTCATAATGAATTGTCGACTCAAGCAATCGAAACTTCTGAGTTAAAAACCCAGGAGTGAATAGTGATGAAGAACTAGATTTCAAAATCATGGCTTTTAATTGAACCAAAATAGAATCAATCTTCCCAAAGTTCTTTGACTCGATCTCAGCTTGTGCATCCATCTTTGGAAGCATGAAATTGTAACACAAAGCAATTTTTGTTACAACTCTACCAATAATATCTACTTTCTTGAGAACAAAAGAGCAGTTACTAGTCAATTCTTGTATCTCCTTTGCAACATCAGACCTTAATTCTTCAATCTTTCGATTGAAATCTTCTCGAACAGTCTTCGCATCCTGAACAAAGAGAACACGTCTTTGCTTAGCAACTGCTTTCAAGTCCTTTAATTCACCATTAAAGGTATCAGATTGAGCCTTGACCTTTAACTCGTTATTCTTGTCAGATTGATCAGTTTTATTGAGAAGACGAAGCTCTTGAGCTTTGAGCATTACATCCACTTCGATTCCAGACACCGAATGTTTACCCCTACATCAGCTTATACTTAGAGTAACGAGTGTAGCTTTCGGTTTAAGATTTTGAACTGTTTCCTAGACATCAGCATGTTGTCGGGAATGTTCTCATCTTTAGGATCAAATTTTATGTCTGCAAACGAGCGTACAAATCCTCCATCATCGATTTCATCATCATGAACTGTTCTTGGTTCTTCAGTTGATTGAGATGGGAATAAGGATGTTACGTGTTGTTGTATAATGTTATCAAAGGTAGGTGAATGTGTGGTTATAAGAAATCAAGTAGGAATAGGAGTATGAAATGGAGGTAAGGAAACAATAGGATCAACACCAGAAGTTTCGAAAGTAGAGGAGACAACAATAGAAGAGTTACCTTAGGCTTCGTTTGTCAATACTCCATCACCCTTACGGACATTTACATCCGTATCAGATACGTTTGCAGTGACGCCTGAAGTTCGAACCTCCTCATGAAATGATTCGGTATTCAAAACCTCGGGTGGTACGATAGTTGTCTACTGAGGAGTAGAAAGCTTTGGTTGTTCACCTTGATTAATGGTTGTGTCCATTATAGAATTTTTCACAGTGCCATCAAGATTTCCAGTCTCCTCGTGAGTCGACTTAACTGGAGAATCCCTCACAGGTGAAAATTTTCCCGTATGATCATTTTTTAATGGAGATTCTGGTACAACTTCATCATCCATTGAATCATCTTGAATGAATAATATCCTCTGCTTCTTTTGTTTCTTTGAGATCTTCTTAGCCATATCCTCTTCTATCATTTTCTTCGGAGACACAGTGTGGGTATTTCACGAATGAGAACACCCTTTCAACCAATTTATGGCTTCCTGACAAAAGATGGTAAAAAGCTTTTGTGTAACAACGTAAATTTTCAAAACAAATTTTCATTTTTCAAAGAACATAGTTATCATTTAAACATTCTCAAATTCCATGTTCAACAATTGTCATCAAATAAAACGCATCCCAAGATCACAAATAAAAATCTTCGACCTATGTGTACGGATCATGCCGGTGCCTTCCCGCGATCGTCATTAGTACCTGAAACATATAACACATGACACTGTAAGCATAAATGCTTAGTGAGTTCCCCAAAATACCACATACAACACATCTTAGCCACTCTAGGCTATAACTTTGTATGACCCTCTGGTCAAAGTGTCTTAGTGGGACCCTCCAGTCCCATAACTCTGTGGACCCTCTAGTCCTAACTCTATGGACCTTTCGGTCCTAACTCTGTAAACTTTGAATCACATATAGCATATAATCACGTATATATCACATCATATAATAGTATACAACATACTCTGCCACATAACTCTAATTACCACTCTAGGTAAAGTATAGTGAGAAGACTCACCTCGGGTAACTTGGTAAATCTTGAACTCAGTAATACGGGTCTAGCCTCCGCCTAATCACATGGAACAATTACTCTAATCAATACAACTCTCAAAGGCTAGACTAAACCCTCTCTAAGTTCTCTCAGAAGGGTAAAAGACCATTTTACCCCTCCAATGGCTCACAAGTCCAAAAATTGACTAGACCCTAAAAGTCAACGAAAGTGAACGGTCAACTTTGACCAGACTCGTCGAGTGCACATAGGTGACTCGGCAAGTCCAAGCGTGTCCTCTGGGTCTATCTAAACCTCACTCGGCTCGCCGAGCGAACCTTCCACTCGATGGGTCGCCACTGGTCATGAATCGCGGGGCAACCTGACTCGACTCATCGAGTCCCCTTATGGACTCGGCGAGTTCCTTCCATAGCAACACTCAAACGACCTTCTAAGGTCAGATCTGCTTCACCAACTAGTAGATCTAACCTTCTAGCACTCAAAAGTCACGTAAAGGTTCGAACTTTAGGCCCATGCATCACACTATCATCTCTATATGCCAAAATAACCCTTAATATGATAACCTAGGCCCCAAAACTCATAAAGGATTGCATAAAGCTGAAGAATAGGGACTCTCTGGACCTCTCAAGGTCCAGATTTGATAATATTGTCACAAGGGGATATCACACACACTAGATATCTTACCAAAAGAGAAGAGAAGAAACCCTAGATTCATGAAATCTATTACTCAATGAAGATGGACATGAATCCTTACCTCCCACAGCAGCTCTGAACGAAATGATGGAAGATTTGAGTCCCACAAGTCAGCCTAGCTCGAAATCCTGCCTTCCCTTTACTAAAACACACCAAAGAATGATGAATTAGCCCTCCTCTTGCACTACAAGCTTTTTGTATGCTATCTAGGGTTTCTCAGGGGTGTAGTGGCCGCAAATGAAGGCCATAAAGGCCTTTAAATAGGGCAAAAGCCCCAAGATTTAGGGTTTCTGCCGCCAGCACAGACTCGTCGAGTCACTTAGCCGACTCGTCGAGTCCAATTATTAATCCAGTCAGCGAATCGCGATCCTACTCGACGAGTCTAGGCGTCAACTCGTTGAGTCCCTCTCTATAACTAAAAAATAAAAGGTTAAAATAAAATACCTGGGAATCTGGATGTTACAATTTGGACCTTTCAGCTGAATGGTGAGGTTTGCGAGCCATTTTCTTGAGTTTCTTTAAAACACCAATTTTCGAAGGTACCACATCCTTCGAAGGATTGACAGTTTCAGTAACTACTGGCTTTGAGCTTTTCTTCGAAAGTTTTTCTTTAACAATAACCTTCTTTGGAGATTTAACCACTTTTGCAACCAGACTGAATTTCGAAGGACATGGTTGAGCTTCCTTCTTAGATCCTCTTCGCTTCTTTTGGACCTTCTGTTGTCTTCAGTAACAAAACCCCAGTTTCAACAGATGTATTGATATGTTGCAAATAATTCACCAAAACAAGATTCGACGAATCTACCTTTTTCAAAATTGAATCTGTTATATGAGCCACAGTTGGAAAAATATCAACATCGTCTTCAACTGTCTTAGGAAATTGATACAAAGCAAACCCAACAGTTTCTTCATTATCAGGCACTTGAATACCCTCTTTGTCATAAACGAACTGAAGAATGAGACTCCAGTACCTAGCACAACAAATTCCATCATTGGCATTAGTATTCCCAATACTCTTAAAAATTTGTCCCATAGCTGAGTAGCATAATCTATTGTAAGTCATAATAGATTCCAGCCACCATCGTGTAGACTTCCAAACGTGCTTTATCTAATCCCACACTTCGACCTGTCAAGCACCGAAGATAGATTCCAAAGAAAAGTTCCAAATACATGGAAACCCTGATTTCTTGAACCCGCTAATCTTGGTGAGAGTTGGTTGATAACCCATCTCATTGAACATATGAATTACATGCTCATTCATAACCTTGTAAAACGGTTCAGAAATGGGGATGTTCAAAATTTCGGCAAATAGTTTCTTTGATAGCCCAAAATTCTTGTCACTCACAAGTTGGAAAGTAACAATCATCATTGTTTTGCTATATGTTGTTGTATAATCGGCCAAAGATAACAAGAAAGAGGAACAACAAACGAATTGAACATGACAATAGACAAAACAGAACTCTTGAGAGCAATGGTGAGCATCTGTAATTCCTCCGGATAAACACTTTCATCGCCTTGAACTTGGTAATTTGTGTTTTGAATCTTCATCAGAGGTTGAGACAAAACATCATCAATGGTTTGCGATTGATGAGCAGCCATTGTTAGGGTTTTGGAAAGAACTTTGAAGAACAGAGAGAATGAAAGCACAAATCGTCTGAGAATCGTTTTGTGAGCGTAAAGTTGGAATAAAATCCCCAATTCCAAACGGTTGTTATTAATAGCATGCTATGTTTGCCTTGAAAGTTGTACCTGTATCCGTAAAGCACGCCATGTCAGGAAAAGTAATGAGTACTTTTTCCTAGAAAATCGCACAGTAACCAAACCATCATATCAGATGTCGTTTCGAAAGTACCCTATGGATAAGTATCAAAAACCTTCGGCGGGTTGGGCTCTTTCACTTTTGGGTTGAAAAGCGAAGTCATGAGCCAGAATTGCAAAATCATCAGCCTGAGTTGGTATTACTTAGAACCTCAAGGATTTCATGAGTGCAATGTGTGCCAAGGAAAAAAAATGAGAAACAAATTTAAAAAAATGATTCTTGTGATGTCGAAAATAAAATTTCGATACAAAGGCAGTTAGATCCCAATCAAAGATCGCTTCGCTAGTTATCAAAAGAGATCATCAACAGCTTGTGCGGTTTCCCATGAATTACAATCGAATACTTGTTAAGAAGTATCGAAGGGCATCTTTTATAAGGCTTTATGGGTGGGTAAAAATTTCGTTACATGTCACAACAAAACATAAGTGTGAGAATTTATAACTGAAATTACTTGTTTGACCAGTGTAGTCAGGGACAAGTATGCTTTGGAAAATTTTATCAAGTAACAAGGAATTAGAAAAATACTCACACTAAAATTAAATTCCACAAATCAAAATTAGGACTGGATCTTGTTTGGTAAAAATGTCATGGGTTTCGATCATTTTATCAAGACCACTGAAAGAGAAAGAACATGATTTGTAGTATCGAAAATTGGTACAAAAACAAATGTTTCGTTACATTCTGGAACAAATTTCCCTGTTAGTTCCTTATAGGTTTCGAAATATTGGGTTTCACTTCCATCACAGTTTCATGAATCCAGATCATTAACACAGAGTTTGTAGATACTTATAACTTGGTTGGTTTATACCAGATATGTCTTAGGTATATGTCATTGTGTGTGATCGTGAAAGAACTTTGAGATGAAAAAGATTTGTTTTAAGAATCGAATGTACCGCTGCTATATATGGACCAAGCAGTTAGATCTTAACTTCAATGAGAAGAGTAAGGTAGCTCAGGAACAAATGTGAATATAGCCTGATTGGGAAGGAATTCTCTGGATGGGAAAACCATTAAGGCTTCGAAACACATTGCGTTATGGAGGCTTTGGTCGACATGTTGCAACATGCTTCTAGGGACATCTTAACTAGTACAAAGTTTCGAAAGTTTACCTTTACCTAAAGCAGCAAGCATGAGGCATGAAAAATCTTTGCTAAAAGCTACATAAGAAAAAGTTAAACAAACAAAAATATTATTGGATTTTTGATTTTTGAATGAAAAATTACAAAAATAAGAAAATCCTTTTTGATATTTTTGAATTTTTGAAAAAAAAAACGAAAAAGAAAAATCTTTTTGTTGTTTTTGTTTATAAAGATAACAAATCATAAAAAAAAATGTACCCAAGTTGCGAAATTATGAAATTATCTAAAGTAGCGAATAATTTTTCAAATCAATGTGTATGATGTCGAAAGCGAAGCAGGTTGAAGCGTTGACTATGAACAGTAACCGCTAAATCATGAATAGTAATTGCTGAATCGACATCTTTCCTCCTCTTTGTCATTCTATCGAAATTAATATTGGAACTGAATTCGCATCGATCATTCCCAAACCATTCAGAATTCTCACGAAAGATTTTTCATCTAAGGGTTTTGTAAAGATATCAGCAAGCTGATCAGTGGTCTTTACAAAATGAACTTCTATGTTTCCATCTTCAACGTGATCTTTTGTAAAATAGTAACGAAGAGCTATGTGCTTAGTTTTCGAATGTTGCATAGAGTTATGGCAAATACGAATGACACTTTGTGAGTCACAATATAACGGAATCTTCTTCATGTTGATTGCATAATCACGCAGTTGACTTTGTATCCATATGATTTGCAAAGTGCAAGCTGCAGCAGAAACATATTCTACTTTTGTTGTGGAAATCGAAACACATGTTTGCTTTTTTGATTGCCAGCTTACAAGCTTCACATCCAATAGTTGACATCCACCACTTGTGCTTTTGTGATCAAGATTACATCCTCCCAAATCAGCATTTAAGAATGCTTGTATGAAAAGCCTGTCTTCGAAGGATACCACAGTCCTAATGAAGTTGTTCCTTTGAGATAACGAAATATATTCTTCACTACAGTTAGATGAGGTTCCCTTGGATATGATTGGTACCTTGCATAATTGCACACAGAAAAAATAATATCAGGTCGAATTGTCGTGAGGTAAAGTAACGAACCTATCATGTTTCGATATAATGTAAGATCATCAGTTGGTTTGTCTAACGAAGGATTAAGCCTTGTTCCAACAGCCATTGGTACTCTCAGCTTTATGCAATTCGTCATTCCGAACTTTTCCAGCAGATTTCTTATATACTTCTCTTGATTGATAAATATTCCTTCTCTACTCTGACGAATATTTAATCCCATAAAATTGTTTATTTCCCCCATCATGCTCATCTCAAATTGGCTTTTCATCATATTTTCGAATTCTCTTGACAAAACAGGGTCAGTAGAGCTAAAAATAATATCATTGACATAAATCTGAACAAGCATAAGATGATTTCCAACTTTCTTTCGAAAGAGAGTGGGATATACTGATCCTTGTTTAAATTTTGATTGCTTTAAGTAATTGGTAAGAATTGCATACCAGGATCTTGGTGCTTGTTTTAACCCATAAACAGCTTTGTCTAAGATATAACAATGATCAGGATATTTTTCGTTAATAAAACCTGGGGGTTGTTCAACATACACCATCTCTTCGAGTTCACCATTGAGAAAAGCACACTTGACATCCATCTGGTACACATCAAAATCTTTGTGCGCTGCATAGGCTAAAAATATTCGAACAGCCTCGAGTCTTGCAACAAGGGCGCAGGTTTCCTCATAGTCTATACCTCTTGTTGCGAATAACCCTTAACAACAAGCCTAACCTTATTTGAACATTGTTTCCTTCTTTATCAGTTTTATTTTTAAAAATCCATTTTAACCTGATAACCGATACATCTTTTGGTTTAGCAACTAGACGCCAAACTTTATTTCTTTCAAATTCAGCCAATTCAGATTGCATTGAAACAATCCAATCATGATCTTCCATAGCAATCTTGACCTTTTTTGGTCCAATTTTCGAAATAAAGACATTGAACAATCAAAATTATTGATTAACATTTAGTACCTCATTTTTAGCACGAAGTTGAGCTCTAGTCAAAACTCCATATTGAGGATTACCAAGAACTTGTTCCTTTAGATGACTTCGTGTCCATTTTCCTATGGTGGATATGCAGGATCAAACTCTAATGGTGCATCTTCGAATGTTTCATCATTCTCTGAACCTGCAATAGACACATTATCCGTTATATCATGAAAAATTTCAGTTTGATTATTTGAAATATTTGGTTGATTTTTATTTTTCTCCCCCTTGACAAAATTATCTTCTAGATGCTCCTCCTCGACATCAGTATTCATTCTCCCTCTCTCCCCCTCGAAAGTATGCTCCCCCTCAACATGAGTAGTCGAATTCAAGTGTTCCCCCTCCACTTGATTAGTTTGCAAAATTGGCAAACTTTCGTTATGAACTAGAGAATTTGTTGTCGAATGTACATCTGCAATATCTTGACTGATTGTTAAATTATCAGTATCCTTAGATGCTTCCGGAACTCGATTATCATCAGCATGAAGTTCCGCATCAACAACCCTATCAGGAACACCAAATATTAAATCATAATCAAAATCTAAAAAGTTTACACTTTGAGGTTCATCATTTGATTCATTAAGAATTTACTTTTGTTCAAAATATTTTTCAATACATTTAACATAATAATCATCAAAAGTAACATTGAACGTTTCTTCAATTTTGCGTGTTCGTTTATTTAACACCCTGTATGCAACCGAATTATGTGAATAGCCCAAAAATATTCATTCATCAGCCTTCGACTGAAATTTTGAAAGATTATCCTTAAGATTTATTAGAAAGCACCTGCACCCAAAAACATGAAAAAATTTCACATTAGGTTTACGGTTATTTATGATATCATAAGGAGTGATGTTGAAACAACGATGAATAAACGATCTATTTTGAGTAAAACATGCAGTTGAGACTGCTTCAGCCTAAAAATATTGAGGAAGATTCGCATATGTTAGCATTGTTCTTGCCGCTTCGTAGAGTGAACGATTTCGTCTTTCGACAACACCATTCTGTTGAGGTGTGTAGGGCGAAGAAAATTTATGCGAAATTCCTTTGTCTGTTAAGTATGAATCAAGAACATTGTTCTCAAATTCTGAGTCGTTGTCACTCTTGATCTTTTGAACCTTTTTCTTTAAACTTGTTTCAATTTGTTTGATAAAGTTGATCATTTCTTGAGCAATTTCAGATTTTAACCTGAGAAAATATACTCAAGTAAACCTTAAAAAATCATCAACAATAACCAAAATGTATCGTTTCTTGTTGAGTGTTTCAACAGTCGATGGTCTACAAAGGTCAATATGAAGAAGTTCTAATGGTTCAACAATCTTCGAATCAATTACAATTGGATGACCTTGTCTATGTTGCTTTCCCTGGTCACAATCTACACATAAAGTATCATTATCAAACTTTAAAATAGGTAAACCCCGAACAAGATCATTTACGACCAACTTATTGAGATTTCGAAAGTTCAAATGAGAGAGTCTTCGATGTCACAACCATCTGACATTTGATTAAGCTTTCGAGAGTAAGCATACTAAGGGAACACCAAAAATGGGTTTTATGTCGAGAGTGAACATATCGCCTTTACGTTTGGATTTGAGCAATACTTCTTTTGAATCAATGTTCGAAATGACACTGCATTCTTCATTAAACACCACTTGACTACCAGTTCCCACAAGTTGCGAAACACTAATCAAGTTATTTTGAATACCTTCAACATATGTTACTCTATTCACTGTGAATTTTCTATTCGTTGCTTTTCTATAACCTTTGACATGACACTTGTTATTGTTACGAAACTTCACCACTCCTGCATTATCTAGAGTTCCACAACCATGCAAGTTTTCTTTCTTTCCAGTCATGTGACGAGAGAAACCACTATAAATGTATCTTTTATCATCATATTGCTCATCAAACAAAACCTGCAATTAGTGAAAGAATTTAGGTCCCCAAGTCAGTTTGGGTCCTTGGTGATTAGATTGAAAAACATTACGAAATGAAGATCCTAATAACCAGTTACAAACTTTTGATTTGATACTATCAATTAGGTCCACTTCATTAGTTAAAGGCACAGAAATGTAATCATTCACAGATTTAGAGTTTCCACAAACTTTCGCCTTTTGCTTCTCAGAACATTTCTCATTCACCTTTGCTTTCGAAATTGGCTTCCACCGTTTTCCTATTTGTTGCGAATCTTTAGAAGAAGAACTTACATTCGAAGATTCATTCAAATACTTTTCATAGGCTTCCTTGATTTGTTGCTAAGAGAAATTTGCTGATTGAAATGATTTTCCTTTTCCTTCAAGCCAATGATTAATGTTTTTCACATTTGAATTTCCTTTTACATACGAAACTTTGGAAAAAAAATTCGTAGGAGGATTTGGAAATTTTGGTTGTTTTGGTGTGAAATTCACTTTTCTGTTGGTGACATTTTCATCAAACTTTTTATTCAAAACATTTTGTGACGGTACATGAGTTTGATAATTCCTCAAATTATTCGACAATTGAGTTTGTTTTGAAAATTGATTTTGTGAAAATCGTGTGTGATGATTTGTATATGGAGTCCTTATTGATTGATGATTTACAAATTGTTTTTCATTTGATGTTTGATTATTATTTTGAAAAGATGATTTTGATCCATGAAAATTAGATTTCGAAATTGGAGGTGGTGGTTTATTTTGAGACAACACTTGTTTAGTTAGAGCGGGATTTTCGTTGTTCTCAATATTCTTTGAAAAAGATTTTTGAACATATTTAAACTTTTCTGTTCATATGAATTATTTATCAAATCAATTGATTTCTTTCGAGACTCAGCGACATGCCAAAACACTTACTTTCTTGCTTGTCTTTTTGAAATTCCATTTTCTTCAGAAGTCATCAATTTGTTTCATAAACTCTTGAGAATTAATCTTTGCATGTTTGGAAACATTTTCAACTTGTTTTGGAACTTCATTTGAATTTTGAGATTTTTCAACCCATTTTCGTTGTGGTTTTTGTCTTTGAAAGGTGTAAGAATTCTTTGTGAGATTATTTTCGACAGTGCTTTGATTTTCAAAAAATCCTTCTTTCGTTGCTTTCTTGTTATCCTCTTCAAACCAAGTTGTTAAATTCAGGTTTAATTTTTATCATTATTTCCTGTAGTGACAAAAACCTGATTCGGAAAGATGACATCTTCCGTGCACTTGAAGTTTGGATACACAACTGTATTTGTTTCAAGATAATGTGAACCTTTTTCTTTCATTATCTTGTCGAATTTCTCAGTTTCATCAAAGAATTGATCAACGACAACTCTTGGAATTTTCTTTGGAACTTTATCCTATTTTATGGTTTCCTTCGAGACATCCACATCATCATCACTATCTGTTTGGCTATCTTCGACAGTCACATGGTGTAAGGTCCCTCAAACTGAGAATCCAAACAGTGATCAAACAAATATCAATAGAGCAAACAATACTGTAGTAGAAGACAGAATAATCCAAGCATGCACACGCTTTATATCAAATAAACTTCTAATACACCTTGGGACCGTAAACAGTAAGATACTCTATGATTCGTCAACAACCTGACAAGACACTGACAAGCCCTATATATAGGGGGAAGTTTGTCGTAAACAGGTTTACAGCCGTAAACCTGTTTATGACCGTACACACAAAATCAACCGTAAACCCATTAAAAACATATAAAACATGACCAAGAACTAATCAATACTTATACATATGATTCCCTAGCCCAAACCACAAAATAATGACCTATCAATCTCCCCCTTGGTTTGAGGCTAGCATGAGCTCAGTCCTTTTCAATTACCAGCACATCAGATCTTCCCATTGCACCCAACCACATTTCTTTGCTAATGATTTCATAAATCATGCTCATGAATTCTTTTGCAGCTGGTTCCAAAACTTCCTGCTCGCAAATTATTTGATGAGTTGCTAAAGTGTGAATGTCCCTCTTACCAAATTTAAGAAGATCCCTCTTATCGATTAGACAGAATACACCATCTTTAAACTTGATAACCACTGAGGTTGTTTCTGGATCATATACCCAATACAACATATTGTTCAAAGAACCATCACAAAAAAATTTTACGATGGGAATCTTTGTCAACTGATTCGTAGGAGGCCACATGACGTTTTTAATAGTCTTCTAGGTGATCGGGTCAAACACATGTTTAGCAGTCTTCAGAAACGATTCAGCAGTCTTCATACCATCAAATCCTCTCCTCACCTGATTTTCCAAAAAGTGTTTGAAATCTGTCGCCTGAGGATCATTGGAAGGATTGTAAAAAGGAGCAGCTGACAATTTAGTAAGATCCACCTTGGTAAGCGAAGAGAAATCATTTGGATGCTTATAATACTCCATGGTGTTGCTCTTTCTTTTGACCACCCAACAATTGATTTTATCATGAAAGCCCCACATACGGATTCCTGACCGATCTTCATATTTATGTTGGAACTTTTTCTTTTGTAGCTCAGTCACAATTAATTGAGGATGATCACCATGAACATTCTGATCAAAAAATTTCATAAAGAGCAAGCCTCCCCTTTTCTGAGATGTAACCGTTCTCCCTCCTCGCTTAATAGTGATTCGGGGTGGAGCTTGTTCTGGTTCCTTCTCAAAATGGTCAACAATCGTTGTGGTTCTAACTGGCACACTATCAGTCTGTTCAAAAGTTGGAGTAGCAGCTGGGGCAGTTACAGGGGCCTGAGAAACACTTGGGCCTTCAGCTGCTGTCAGAAACTTATCTCCAAATTCAGCAATAAGTCTATTCTTCAGATCAAAGTAGCCAACTGAAAGAGCACCAAGGTTGAGTTGGAGATCAGAATTTTGTTTGGTCTTCTGAGCATTATCTTGCTAAAGTTCAAATTTTTTGATCGGACTTTAAGGAACTTTCATCTTTGAGCTCAGAGATAGGAGAATCAAGGTCTTTAATTTGAAGATCCTTTTCGATTATTTTCTGTTTGAGTACAGTAATGTCCTCCCTAAGCTCTGGTTTTGATGTGTCTGCCCCCTTCATGCTACCTTCCCCTATAGATATACCTTTTTCTCGAGAGGGAAAGTTTGTTTCATTTTCTGCTAAGAACCTAGCAAGCCTTTCAGAGGCAATATCATGCTCAGATCTTGTAGGGGAGACATTCCCAGGAGCTGAAGAGCTCCCAGCTTCAAAAGTCGTTCTTGGTTGATCATGATCAGCTTCAGCTGTAGTGGTTGGAGTCGTGGTTGAAGTAGTAAGTACGGGCTGAACAGATTGTGTCAGATCTTGAATCAGTACCCCTAGCCTTGGATCTAGTCTTCTTCTCTTCAATGAAGGCACATATATATGAGTCTCAATCGGATCACTCGCAGACGCCACAGATGTAGGAATTTCAATGTTCGGAGGAGGAAGCGCTAAAGTTGAATCCATAGGATTGGAAGTGTCGGCAGTCTGATTAACCAATGGAGGCATTGCTTCTTGAATATTATCACCAAAAGTTTTAAAGAGTGATTCCATGTCTTCATGTGACGGGCAGAAGTTGTCAACAAAGCTCAGATAAAGCTCTAAATCTTCATGTAGAGACAAATTGCCCCTAAAAAGAGAATCATCGTATTCAATATCTTCATCATCAGCATCTTCACTTTTATTGCGGTCACTCTGAATATGCACAGATGTCAACTCATGTTCTTCAGCCACAGTTGCAACCGGAGGAACTCTACTCTCTTTATGGCCCGACACTGTAATCACAGCATCATCAACTGTCATATGATCAGACGAATCATGAGATGCAGAAACTTCACTAGACTTTGCGAAGATGCCAAATTTCACCAGAGGGTATTTGCCTTCAAAAGTAACTTTACCCTTATGATTTTGCGTGATCAACCCAATGGTATTTGGACCAAGAGACTTCATGTCCAAGGTTTCACCTTCTTTGGGAATCTCCAAATTCAGGGGCCTGAGAAACACTTGGGCCTTCAGCTGCTGTCAGAAACTTATCTCCAAATTCAGCAATAAGTCTATTCTTCAGATCAAAGTAGCCAACTGAAAGAGCACCGAGGTTGAGTTGGAGATCATAATTTTGTTTGGTCTTCTGAGCATTATCTTGCTAAAGTTCAAATTTTTTGATCGGACTTTAAGGAACTTTCAGCTTTGAGCTCGGAGATAGGAGAATCAAGGTCTTTAATTTGAAGATCCTTTTCGATTATTTTCTGTTTGAGTACAGTAATGTCCTCCCTAAGCTCTGGTTTTGATGTGTCTGCCCCCTTCATGCTACCTTCCCCTATAGATATACCTTTTTCTCGAGAGGGAAAGTTTGTTTCATTTTCTGCTAAGAACCTAGCAAGCCTTTCAGAGGCAATATCATGCTCAGATCTTGTAGGGGAGACATTCCCAGGAGCTGAAGAGCTCCCAGCTTCAAAAGTCGTTCTTGGTTGATCATGATCAGCTTCAGCTGTAGTGGTTGGAGTCGTGGTTGAAGTAGTAAGTACGGGCTGAACAGATTGTGTCAGATCTTGAATCAGTACCCCTAGCCTTGGATCTAGTCTTCTTCTCTTCAATGAAGGCACATATATATGAGTCTCAATCGGATCACTCGCAGACGCCACAGATGTAGGAATTTCAACGTTCGGAGGAGGAAGCCCTAAAGTTGAATCCATAGGATTGGAAGTGTCGGCAGTCTGATTAACCAATGGAGGCATTGCTTCTTGAATATTATCACCAAAAGTTTTAAAGAGTGATTCCATGTCTTCATGTGACGGGCAGAAGTTGTCAACAAAGCTCAGATAAAGCTCTAAATCTTCATGTAGAGACAAATTGCCCCTAAAAATAGAATCATCGTATTCAATATCTTCATCATCAGCATCTTCACTTTTATTGCGGTCACTCTGAATATGCACAGATGTCAACTCATGTTCTTCGGCCACAGTTGCAACCGGAGGAACTCTACTCTCTTTATGGCCCGACACTGTAATCACAGCATCATCAACTGTCATATGATCAGAAGAATCATGAGATGTAGAAACTTCACTAGACTTTGCGAAGATGCCAAATTTCACCAGAGGGTATTTGCCTTCAAAAGTAACTTTACCCTTATGATTTTGCTTGATCAACCCAATGGTATTTGGACCAAGAGACTTCATGTCCAAGGTTTCACCTTCTTTGGGAATCTCCGGAAACTGTTCATTGATAATTATTTGAAGAAACCTCGGATACATCAAAATTTTGTCTCTTGTCTTTGCTTGAATGTTCACAACAAGCTCATCCAGAATAAACCTTGAGAAGTTAAAGTTGAGTCCAGCAGCAAGAGCAGCAATAGCTCCTTTTGTTTCTTAACAAGATCTCATATGCACCCGATCTTCTACCTGAAATGCAGCTCACAAAAACATGAGCTAAAAACCTCCAATAAGGTTGTAGTAACTTCTTTAAGGTAGGAGGAAAATCGCCTTCATAACCTATTTTGCTTAGGAGCTCTTGAGCTTGATCCAATTCAATTTCTGTAGGAAAGCTTGATTGGTCGTCGATCTTCAGAACATCTCTGATTATTTGCTCTGTGACAATAATCTTGCAACCTTTAACGAGAGCTTCAATGAACACAGAATCATCCTCTTTCTTTACTGTTGCTGATTTCCAGAATTCTCTGATTAGACGTTGATAAATTAATGGATTCAAAGTTAGAGCTGAGGCCAAGCAACATTCCTTCATGCCATGAATCATGGACTTGAATTCACTATGAGCAACAGGAGGTTCAGCCAATAGGATTGCCCGATTCTGACTTTCTGCAAATTTGAGTTCGGCCATTTTAACCTGCATAAACTGAGACAAGTGAGAAAACAACAATAATACATATATTTTGTGCAAAAGATGTGATTTTGACTTTAATTTTTAAACCAAAAATGAGTTTTTAGCTGGAAAGGGGGTTTACGGCCGTAAGCCCTTCATTGACCGTAAACTCCGAAAAAACCATTTCTTGATTTTAGTATCGATCCAAAGTCAATTTCTTGTTAGAGCACCTTCGTGATGATCGGAATGCACGTACCTATACGTTCAAACGGTTAATTTCAAGATTAATCACGAATTTTGTGGTTCGGTGAACAGTGATTTTCGAGAGCACAAGCGAGTTTACGGCCGTAAAAAAGAAAAAATTAGCAGAAAGTGTTTACAGCCGTTTAAATGGGTATTTATACCTGGTCCAAGGCTCATAGGCTGCCCACTTCAATTTCAAGTCCAATACCACAAAAATTTTAAAAATAATACATTTTGAGGATTTTTTAAAGAAATAAAATAAAACAAAATAAAATCTAAAAATTTTAAACTAAAATAAAAACAAAAAAACTTTAATTTTAATTTTAATTTTTTAATTTTTAGAAAAATAAAAAATAAAATAAAAATAAAAATAAAATAATCAACGATCTAACACTAATTATCTTTTACCAAAGATGATAATATTTGAGTTTGGGATCAAAGTTCTTAGGCAGCCTGAATCCGTTTATCAGTATTTTCTTCTTCATGAATAGATCTGGTTGATCGCTGGTATTGTGGTCCACTTAAACACGAAAATTTTGTGACAAGATTAGGTTATACTGCAAGTGACAGGACATTCTGACTTTGCAATTCTAACCAAATTCCTAATAACCATTCATCTGATGATGACCAGGGATATTGTTGTCCACCTAAGTTAAGCAGCGAGATCTACAGAAAACCTATTTATTGATTGATTTTAGATGTATTAGAACATGTTTCCCACTTCCTGATATACCCCAACTATCAAGAACTTCCGAGGCACTCCTTACTTTAGGTGAGCAGACAATTATTATGGGAGAAGACAGATTTAGAGTGCATATGTTGTACACCCAAATCGGATCTTCCAATCACGCAGAGAGTGAAACATATGTCTAACCAGATTCAGAGGGATTAAGAAGTAGAATGGTGTATATGTTGTGTACCAGGTCGGATTATCAGACATGCAAAGGAGACAGCATATGGCTAACAAGTAGAAAGAATTGCATAGAAGGATATGCAGAGAGACAGAGTTGCATATGTTGCAGTCCAGGTCGGATCTTCCGATCACGCAGAGGAGGCAACATATGACTAACAGAGAGAAAGCATGAAAATAACCTTCTGCAGACCTATTTTAATTGGAATTTTCCGGCCGTCCCGTCAATATTGGAATTAAGGACAGAGTTCATACATCGAGGAAGAGTTAAGCCACGATTTTAGATATTGATTGTTTAATTTTATCCGCAGATTCCCATGTATATCTCCCTGCTCAACCTATCCAAGCATCATATTGTCAGGCTAAATAGATATGTCTAGGTCAAGAGTTGTCAAGTCATTTAATTCCTTAGCGCATCGAACACATAGCCTAGATAATTCAAATTTGATACCTTACACAAATTCAAATTTCCTGTTATCACCAAGTTCATATCACTTCCCATCACAACATCAAAAAGCAAGGAAGACACATAATACTTTTGGTTTTTTTGATTTTTTTTAATTAATTAAATTTTTTTTGTTTTGGTTTTTGTTTATTTCTCCCCCTAAATTTGTGCATGGAAGAGAATGAAAACTAAATGCGCAAATTTAAAATAACCTAAAAACAAAAATTAGTCCTCAAAGCATATCATTTTTAGAAATTCAACAAGCACATCGAATCGAGCTTTGTTAAAAGGTTTTGTGAACAAATACGCCACATTGTTAGCAGTGGGAACATGTTCCAACCGGATGAGCGAACGCTCATAACAATCTCTGATAAAATGCGCTTTGATATCGATGTGCTTGGTTTTTAAGTGTTGGACAGGATTTTTAGCAATTTGAATTGCAGCCTCATTATCACAGAAAATGGGGGTTTCTAGAAAATTCAAACCGTAATCCAGGAGTTGATGTTGTATCTAGATAACTTGAGAACAACAAGCTGAAGTGGCTACGTATTCCGCCTATGCTGTTGAGGTAAAGACGGTATGATGTTTCTTGCACTGCCATGACACTAGTCTATCACCGAGAAATTGACATCCTCCAGACATTGATTTCCTGCCAGCTCACAGCCTCCATAATTACTGTCAGCAAAAGCATATAAATCAAATTCAGAATTTTTCGGATACGAAAGACCCAATTTTGGGCTGCCTTTGAGGTACTAAAAGATTCTTTTGATAGCAATAAGATGTGAAAGTTTTGGATTATCCTGATATCGTGCGCATTGACAAATTGCAAACATGATGTCAGACCTGCTTGCGGTTAAGTACATCAACGATCCGATCATTGATCTGTAGTCGGTCTGATCTACGGATTCACCTTCAATATCTGGAGTCAACAGTGGTCTCTCAGCCATTGGCGTCAGTGCAGGTTTTGCATCTCGAAACCTGAACTTCTCTAGCATATCTTCAACATACTTAGCTTGATGTAACAGGATCCCGATTGATTCTTGTTTGACCTGAATCCCCAAAAACATGGTCATCTCCCCCAACGAACTCATCTCGAACCTCTTCTTCATAACGCTTTCGAATTCTTTGCACGGTTTTGAACTTGTCGACCCAAAAATGATATCATCAACATAGATTTGAACAAGAATTTGATCGGAACCAACATGCTTAATAAATAAGGTTTGATCAATTGTTCCCCGCGAATAGCCATGCTCGAGCAAATGCTTTGTAAGAGTAGCATACCACGCCCTTGGAGCTTGATGTAACCCATATAAAGCTTTGTCCAACTTGTAGACGTGATTTGAAAATTTTGAAATGACAAACCAAGGAGGTTAATCAACATAAATCTCTTCCTTCACAGCGCCGTACAAGAAGGAAGTCTTGACGTCCATCTGGTAAACTGTGAAGTTCATGTAGGAAGCATACGCAAGTAAGATGCGAATAGCCTCCAAGCGATCTACTAGAGCAAAAACTTCGGTGTAGTCAAGACCCTCAATCTGACGAAATCCACAAACAACCAATCGGGCCTTATTCCGCACAATAACCCCTGAATCATCTTGCTTGTTTTGATATACCCAGCATGTGTCGAGTGACTTCTTGCCCTTGGGTAATTCAACCAGCTTCCAAACCCCAAGCTTTTCAAACTGTTTTAATTCTTCATGCATAGCATCCACCCAGCTGGGCTTATTCAAATCCATTTGAATATTCTTTGGCTCTATTTGAGATATGAAGCAAGAATAGAGACATGTATTTACATTTCCATTCTGACTTCGCGTTCGAACACCATCACCCAACTGGCCAATGACGTTTTCAATTGGGTGATCTCGTTGAATTCTGGAAGGTAGTTCCTGGTTGATGTCATGGAGTGATACGGGAAGATTGTGAATATTTACAAATCCATCATCTGCTGATTGATCCACCTCAGATGGTCTAGGATCATGAGAGGAACTCACCACGAACTCGTTAGCAATCGGATCGAGAAAGAGAAGTTTCATAAACGATTAAGTATCAGCGGAAGCATCTATGGACATAACCTCTCTTTCATCAGGAACAAGTGGAGTAGGATCAGCATCTGGACTGTTTTCTTTATTCTGAGAACCGGATAAATTACTTGGAACACATGATTCCACTGAAGGAGTCTTAGAAGACACCACCAATGGTCTATATATAACTTCTTTGTCCTCATCTTCAATCACAGTTTTCGGGCCAGAACAAGAACCAGATAGATCATCTGAAAACACATTGAACGATTTGAACGGAGGTGTATAGTCAAATAGCCAATCTGGACCTGCTCTAGCATCCGTCTCGTTCTCCTCCAACCAGCGCACGTCGAAGGATTCCACAATTTTCTTTGTCTTCTTGTTGTAGACCCTATACGCAGTGCGAGCAGCATACCCCCACAAAATAACAGTCATTAGCTTTGGCATTGAATTTAGGGTTGGAATCCAGATGAAGGAGGGTGCAAGGACAGCCAGATATCTGGAAATGACTAACAGATGGTTTTTTACCATAAAGAATTTTGTACGGGGTCTTCATCTGAACTTTGTTGATCAATACTCGATTTTGGACATAACACGCCGTATTGATCACCTCGGCCCAAAAGAAAAGTGGAAGTTTGGAGTCACATAACATTGTCCTTGAAGCGTCTTTTAACGTTTGATTTCGCCGTTCAGCGACACCATTTTGCTGTGGTGTGTGAGCAGCACTAAATTGACACACGATCCCTTTTTCCGCACAAAAATGATCGAGGACAGCATCCTTGAACTCTGTCACGTTGTCAGTTCTGAGTGCCTTCACCCGTTGGTTGGTTTGGTTCTCTATCATCACAATAAAGTTCTTAATCAAGTCAGCGACCCCAGCTTTGTTTGATAGAAAGAAAACCCACGTGAATCGTGAGAAGTCGTCGACCACAACCAGGCAATATGAATTCCTGTTGATGCTGAGAACGTTGACCGGACCAAATACGTCCATATGTAATAATTGGAGCACCTGGCTGATTGAATTGACCTGTTTGGGTAGATGTGGCTTTCTGTGATGTTTTCCTTGAGCGCATGCCACACACATTTCAAATGTGATGAAATCATTGACAGGAAGCCCGCACACTATTTCATTTTTAGCAAGTCGATTCAAGTTCTTTGCGTTGGCATGTCCGAGTCTTCGATACCACAACATAGCATTGTGTTCTGCAACCTTTGAGAAGAGGCAAGTGACTTGTTCAGGAAGATTATTGTTCATGTCAATAATGTATGCATTGTCGTCCCGTTTGGATTTAACAAGGATCCACTTATCTGGGATGACAATGCATGGCTTCAGAATTAGACATTCTTTATCTGTGAAATGTGTCGAATAGCCCTTGTCACAGATCTGAGAAACACTTAACAAGCTGTGCTTTAACTCTGGCGCATAATTGACATTCTCGAAACTCGGCACTCCATTTGAAACAATTCCTTTCTGAGTGATTTTGGCCCCATCTCCTCCCGCAAAGGAAACATATCCCCATTAAAATTCTGAATGTTGTACAGTTGGGAGATGTGCCCTGTCATGTGCCTTGAACAACCGTTGTCGACATACCAAGGTCTGGCGACATTCCTCTGTAGTTGTTCCTGCACAACGAGTGAGATTTATTTAGTTTTGGGAACCCAGGTCATTATAATCCTGGGTCTATCCTTGATGTTCACAGATTTATCATTTTGTTTTTGTGACTTTACATCAGATACATTTTCAGAGGAAGACGATGATTGGGCAATTATAGATTTGGGCACCCATTTGTAGTTAGGTTTTGAAATATTTACAGGTGAATTAAGAACAATTTTCTTCTTCTTTGAGCGCTTAGATTTTTTGCTACAAGTAGTCGAAGATCCAGACGCACCCTTTGACGAAATTGACCTTGGCTTACCCATGGTCGATTTCGACAAAGCACCTGTAGCAAATTTATATAAAACCTGTTTATTCTATTTAGAATTTGCCCTTTTTCCATTATTATGAATTTTCCAATCATCTTCATGAAGACGAGATCTCGAAGACTTTCTAGTTAAAGACCTTCCTCGAGACTCATTTTCTTTCCTCAGTGTTGAAAAATCCACAAACATTCGGTTGGAACAATTTCGAGCGATATGACCAACAGTACCACAGTTAAAACAAATTTGTTTATTTTCAGAAGATTTGGTACTATTTTTAACATTTTTCATCCTCTTATTGACCTTCCGATTATTTCCACAAGTGCAGGTGCATAATTCAAGTTGTGTGATAGGCAAGGATAAGGTGGAAGTGCTAGTGACAGATTTAGATTTAATACAATTCACAAAAATAACACCACAATCATCAGAAGTTTTAATGTTAGACACCACATTATCACCAAGCAAAATATCAGTCTTAACATCAAACAATTTCATCATTTTTCAAAAAAGGAACACCAAATTTTGACATGCAATTATTATCAGATTCAATTCTTACATTCTCCTACTTTTCTTGGCTTACTGATGAATTTGCATTGGAAGTAGAAACGTTAGTATCTAAATTCCTAGCACTACAATTTGTTGCTTGTTCAGCAGCTGATTTACCATAAACCATACATGGTTCACGGTCAATCTCAGCTTGAGTTAATGGAAAAACAAGATAATTGTGATCGAATGGGGGAGGGACACTCTCATAACCTATTCCTACTTGTTTCAGGTCCTTCCATCTCATTCAAAAACCATTAAATTCATACACCCATAAAATGCGCTTATAGGATAATGTCGGTAGATGCGCCAAGTAGAGATTGTCATAATACTAGCAGATGTGCTTATGGGATAATCCTACCAAATGCCTTATAGGATAAATGTCTGCAGATGCGCTTAAAAGAGAATATCATAAACCTGGCAGTCGCGCCTCATAGTGTTTGACGTAATCCTGTCAGAGGCGCTTGAAGGATGATGTTGGTAGATGCGCCTTATGTAGCAATGTATTTTGTGCCAATTCCTTAGGTCAACCCTTAGGAATGAATGAATGAAGGACTTGACGAGAGATTTTGGATTATAGGCCAGTAGTTATGAATAACTGTTGTAAGGTCTATTTTGTTCTGTTTATGCTTTTGGTTTGTATTGAACATGACATCCCGAGATTTTGTTATATAATGAAAATACATTTCTTTAAAGAAATGCTTTGATAATTTTTATCATATTTTGTTTTGGGAACAAATTCCGCAATTGTTTTCTTTAAAAGATTACTCTGATTTTAAAAACAAAGCATAAACAAATCGGTCCTTTCTGGCCGTGAAATTGGGGATGTCACAATTGGTCCGCCCGCACCGGGCCTTCAATCCACCTGGTCCACTCTCTGATTCTACAGTATGACTGGTCCGCCCACACCGGGCCTTCAGTCGGCCTGGTCCACTCTCCGACCCTCGGCACGTCTGGTTCGCCCTCTTGGGGCCTTCAGCTTATCCGGACCGCTCGCTGGGCCTTCGGAATATCCGGTCTGCCCTGGATATGTTGGCCTACAGCACAAAGCAGGACCCGCCTCAACCCAACCCCCATCAAACAACCATGTGCACATAAAACAGTTAATCACATAAGAAATCCTTAACCAGACAAATAGTCTAACAGATCACATAGCATATCAACATCCTAATTAGGATTCCGACCTAAGCGGTCACTAGCATAACATTACCCTATATATTGGGTACCGACCTTAACCAGGTCACTAACATAACACCATCCTAAATACCAGGATGCAGATCTAGCAAAGCAATAACATAAAAAACAATACCCGAATTTCCATCCGATAAAGGGCCGGCCTTGGTGCCGTAGACCCTATCGATATAGTGAGGATAACTCACCTGTAATTTCCAAATGGAAAGATAAGACCAAGCTGCTCCGACCACCGATACGATCTTCACCACAGAACACTACCAAAGAACCAATTCCATAAATACCCAAAATTACCAAAATACCCTTGGAAGTCAAACTGGTCAACTCTTGGTCAAAGTCAAAGTCCTCAGTCAAAGTCAACTCTCCTGGTTGATTCTACTCGCCGAGTCAACCCGTCGACTCACCAAGTTCCCATTCCTAGAAAAACTCTCATAACACAACTTAACTCGCCGACTCGCCCCAAGACTCGCCGAGTCCAACAATCTCTGAGTCCCATCCTGTCCGACTCACTGAGTCGCCGGCCGACTCACTTAATCCAAGGCTTTAACTAAAAGAGGTTGGGGTCTGCGACCAGACTCGCCGAGTTGTTCTTCCAACTCGTCGAGTCCATGCACATGTTTATACAAGTCGTCGAGTACACCCATGTGACTCGCCGAGTCTCTCCAGTTCTCAATTATTTCAGAAGCTTTTCGGGCCATGCAGGGGCTCCAATCCATTGATACACCCTTCTACAATCTAACCCTCACATAAAGTTGCAAACTTTACGTGAAACCAAGGAGATATAGGCCCAAAACATACTAGGGCTTGGGTTTTAGACAAAGGGGCTTCACCAACAACTCAAAGAACGAAGCTTTATGACATTTTAGACCATCGCAAGTCTAGATCTAAAGTAGCAACCTCATATCTAAGCCTCTAACTCGAAATAACTCTCAATAATACCAAAAGTGCCCCAAATCTCAAAATGATAATATATCTAGATGCAAAAGAGCCCAAGCAACAGATTATTACCTCCAATATCAGCTCCAACCGAGGTAGATCCCGGATCTACACAAGCCCCTTGATGCTAGCCCCTAATTCCTCAAGCTCTTTCCACCAAATTCCTCTTCCAAGTTCTAATCTCCTCAACAATGAAGCCTCAGACGAAAATTAGGGTTTCTGGAACTCTCAGGGGGATTAGGAGGCTCGGGGAAGGACATAAAGTCCTTTAAATAGGGTGCAACCCTCGAGATTAGGGTTTTCTATCTTCAGCTCCAACTCGTCGAGTCCAAACAGCTGACTCGGCGAGTTGGCCACTTAAACCCGCGATCAATCCCGCTCCGACTCGACGAGTAGCATACCTACTCGTCGAGTGGCTTCCTTAATTTACACTTAGCACCCTCCAACTTCTTGCTTCCAAACTTGGGATGTTACAATTCTCCCCCACTTAAATTAGGCTTCGTCCTCGAAGCTTGCGGCAACACAAACTTCTGGATGATACTCCCACAATGCATCCACTGGTCTCAAACCAACCCAGATTCCTTCAAACACTGCTATCGAAACCCTAAAATCCATATATTCCCTTGTAGGGTCCTGGTCAACTGCTTCAAGCCGACCACCAGCTTCTTTTCTCTGATGCCAACACTCATCAATTATGTGCCACCTGGAGATACTACCTTACTTCCGTCTTACGTATTCATTTGCCACCTGCGAAAACTAGATACCACAACACCCACTGTGCTCCACCAAGATACTCGTCCATATTCCTTTGCCTAAGATTGGCGATGACCCTGATAACTTGCAACTTGGAACGAATCCTGTTCCATCCTCTGGGCCTATCCCTTACGCGTTGACAGGATACCGCATCCCTCGGCTCTCATAACCCATCAACCAAACATATCGCGTATCCACTCGTACCTGGCCCAAACAGCCTCGGGCTGGAATACCAAACACACTAGGTCCAATCAATCATGGGGTCCGGTCATCCTTATGATGGAATACCCTAGATTGGAATACCTCCACATACATAACTCAAGCCTACAACCATACTCGGAACTAAGGACCTTGTCCTTGCATCACCCTCAAACCTTTCGGTTCAACACAACGGAATGCAACCCACTCACACCTCCCTATCACGATCTCTAGGTCCTTGACCTTCGACTGAAATATCCTTATACCTTCCTCAGCACCGGTCCAGACTACTCCCGAGTCTGTTAACATGTTGTCTCACCTTCCCCTGTTCCAAATCTCCAATCTGGAACCACTATCCTCCTCCTCTTCCAAGGAGACTGAAAACATGTCAGCGCATCATCCAACATTGCCATAACCTCAACGAGCATCCAACCTGTATGTGCTTCCATATATTTGGTACAATCCAAGTGCTTACTACCAATAACTAAAATACTTTCGATCATCCATTTACTCTGTTGCCTCCCTTTCAGAGGACCCACACTCCTTCCGGAGCTACACACCCTTCCTTTACAGAAAGTCTACTCAACAACCCTTACCGCACCTATAAGTGTCACTGAGCTAAACTCCACTCTACACTATCCATGTAGAGCAACTGCTATTCTCGAACTCCCATATACTCTGAATCCGATCACATAACTAACTAGGCCCACGCACGGCCTCCAATCAACTCCATCGTCATGATCAATACTTGGGGCCAGACCATATCGCTTACTATTGCATGGCGACAAATTTACTCATTCTCCTCATATCGATCCACTAACACATACAAAGTCTTCAGCATGACTGGACCGCCTTTCTAGGCCTTCAGCCTATCTGGACCACTCTCAGAACCTTCAGCATGTCTGGGCCACCCTCCTGGGCCTTCAGCCTGTCTGGACCGTTCCCCAAGCCTTCGGCCTGACTGGTACGCCTCCCGGCCTTCAGTCTATCCGGACCGCTCAAAACCGATGTACGTCGCCCTGAACCATTCTTCCCAGGAATCTCTCCCATGCAGTCTGTTCAAGCCCTCTATGGGTTCCGAACTCCCATTCCATTCCCGGAATCCTTTATGTGGCCTAAACCCAGGCCTCACATTGACCAACTACCTTCCCTGAAACCATGGTCTGTTCCCTGCCCCACTTATCTATCGCTTGCTCCCATCATGCCACACTCTCGGCTAACAACACTGATAAATCTAAACAGCTAACCAACCCTGGATACTTGCTGTTTCACCGGAGAATTTTCCAATTCTCCCCACTTAGCGTACCCGCTACTAACTTCCGCTGAAAAACCGGCATAACACGATCGACTTTACTTGATAAAGTTCCCCCCCTCCCTTCTCCTGGAAAAAAACCCTCCGGAGTGAGCAACCTCCACAGGTCACTCCCCCGACATTGCACATCCCGAACTCCAAGGAAGTTCTAATCTCAACTGAACACCTCTCGCGACGTAGCTGCTATTCCAAGCAACGAGATCACATACCTTATCTTTCAACCAAGAATCCTTCTGAACGCTAACCAACTACAACCCTAACTACTTATATTCCCAATCATACTATGAAGCATACGAAAAGAAGCGAACAAATTTACAGTACCACATAATCTGCAAATAATAAGATATCAGAATGGAAACATACCCGCAGCTGCATCCGGCCCTGACCTGACCTCCTCTGTTGTAAGCTGGAAAGCACGTCCCTAAGCCATCGGAGGCTCCGCTCCACCCTCACCTCCACCCGTAATCCTTAAAGGGGCCGGTGCTGGAGCCTGCACCGGTCTAGCAACAAGTTGTGGACAGTTGAACCTCAAGTGTCCAACCTGATAACAATGATAACAGATCCTCATATTCATATAGTATGATATGAATATACCACATCAATTCGTTATGTATGGATGATGAGATTTCATTGATACAGAGCTAATTCCAATAGACTTATTGGAGGGTCTCATTGGCGTGCATCCAGTAGGAATTGAACCTACGAATTCGCCAATTATGAGTTGGGTGCTTTAACCATTCAGCCATGGATGCTTAGCGGGTCATAGTGAATGACCAGATTCCAATTCAAATGGAATCTTTCAACTAAAGCAATCCTGAGCCGGGACCGACTGACGGCAATCTCTCGCATAATGCCCCTCTTTCCCACACTTGCGACACGCACCACCAGACCTACAAACTCCGGCATGACCCTTCCCACACTTCTCACAGGTGCGGCTGCTCTGACCTCTAACCCAAGAGTTAACGGTTTTGGATCGTTTCGACGCCGGCTGCGACTACACCGAGACCTGCCTCTGCTCTCGCAACTGCAACTCCATCTCTAACTCTCGCCGCCTGGTGGCCTCGTGCAGCTCTAACAAGGTATCACACCTCTGTGTGGACACAAACTGCCTGATGTCCCTCTTGAGCATACTCAGATATCGGGACATCTGAGCCTGCTCCGAAGCAAACTCCGGGCAAAACATCGCCCTCTCAGTGAACATCCTGGTGATCTCCGTCACTGACTCTTAATCTTGCTTTAGCTCCAGGAATTCCTGATCCAACCTCTCTCTCTCTCTCTCTCAACCCGTGGAACATAACGAGTGCTGAACATCTCCCGAAACTAATCCCAAGTAACTGCAGCCTGCTGCGCATCCGAATAAGATCCCGTAGTCAACCTCCACCAATCCTTCGCCCCGAGCCTCAAAAGGTTCAAAGCACACCTCACCCTCTGATCCGCAGGGCATGAACACGTGAAGAAACAACCCTCCACATCTGACAACCATCTCATAGCAACGATCGGATCCTGAACTCCATCGAAAGTAAGGGGCTTCGTCTTATCGAAGTCCCGATACTGAAAACCTCGACCGGTTCCTCCCCCTGCCGCTGATACAACCGTTGTAGCTGTCGCGGCAGCCGCCTCCGTAAGAGCTGCATAGCGCTCATCAAAGTACTCAACCATGCAGTCTTGATCGACCTGAATATCTCTGGCAACTCAGCCTGGAACATAGCAACAACCTCATCATACATTATCTCAAGAATCCTGGCATCCAACTCATCCGTACTCATCTGACCAATGACCTCGGGTGGTACTGATCCCTCCTGACCACCCTCTCCTGATCCCGATCCCGAACCAGATCCTGCCCCAAGACATCTCCTAATCGCCATACTAAAAATACACCACAAAATATTAGGCATTCCTCATAATAATCCCGAGAACTAGCTCCCAACAAAACCCTAGGGGTTGTGACTTCCCTAATACGCGTATGGGTCCTATGCTTTCAGTAGTACGGGCCCATACTACCTTCCACACCTACCCATATTTGTATCAAGTATCACCACAACACCCTAACAATAGCATATACAAAATGAACACTCAACCCCCACTCCTAGAGGAGCACCACTATCCCATAACCGACCTACCGGTCTCACGCAACCCTCCCATCCATGAAACTTCCACCAACCCTGCAGCACTAGTGTATGCTAGTCATACATAACGCTGGACCCTATAGACTTTCGAATATCCAATCCTACCCTAAGCTCCTAATCATACAAGAACATAACATAAGGCCAAATCAAATATTCTCAGGCTATAAGATCTTAATTATGTATAACCATGATGCATACACTAAATAACTACAGTAATGATGTCAATTTCATACAAAGGAAACCCTAGGCTAGCAGGCATCATATAATTAGGAAATTCTATCATGCAATTCCTGAAGATCCCTAGCCTAGTACTAGCATGCTATTCTAACATATCACATAATCAAATAACTTGTATGGTATTTTAGGGTCTACTTACTGGCTCTGGCTGATTGTACCCTCTGCATCCTCCTTTACTTACTTCGAAAAACCTTTTGAAAACCATTTTGAAAATCCCTCCTTGATTTGAAACTAGATTCACACGAATGTTCCTCCAATTCACTCAAACCAAGGCTCTGATACCAACTTGTAACACCCATAAAATTCGAGCCAACTTAAAACATTTGATCTCATTCAATAACCATTAAGTTCATACATCATGTTTTCAAAATAGTTTAAACATCAAAGTATCCCCCAGAACCATATCACAAAAATCATAAAACATGAGAAGCGGTACAATCACGCCTTCGCCTTGCCACGATCTCCTGAAGTACCTGAAACAATACACTAAACTGTAAGCCCGAAAGCTTAGTGAGTTACCCCCAAAATACCAACCACACATAAACATACTCATAACATATCACAAATAGAACAGCCATGCACATCGGGTCTACTGTGTGACTGGTCCGCCCGCACCGGGCCTTCAGTCCACCTGGTCCACCCTCCGAGTCTAGCCATGTACATCGATTCTACAGTGTGATTGGTGTAACGCCCATAGATTAGGGCTAGTCAATTTAAGGACAATAAGCATCAAAAATGACTTTTTTATGGAAGATTATTTTGAAGGAATAATCTTAACTAATTTGTAGTATATGTTACAAGGATTCCGTACATATAAAGAACGCCGAAATCCGAGTTATAACGAAGAAGTTATGATCTGCCGAAGTTTCGCGACAGAACCGGCACGACGATGAATGACGTAAAAAGTGAATCTACTTTAGAGCGATATTTAGTCTTAGCGATCTAAACGAAAGTCGTATAGTTTGTTAAACCGTGAGCGTACATAAAAAGAACGTCCAAATCTGACTTCATATGAGGAAGTTATGATTTTTCTAAGTTTCGACTTAACGGTATGCAGCCCGAATACTCGATTTGAGATCGAGCGGTTTTTAGCCAAAACAATCTAAACAAGAATCGAAGATCTTGTTGATAGTAATGCAACGCTAAAGATAGACGAAAACGGACGTCGTATGAAGAAGTTATGAATTTATAACGAAGTTTTCCTGTCCCGGCCTACTAAAATAATATAATAAAAATAAAGTCAAAATTAGCCGACAGAGTCTAAACGAAAGTTGTAGATCGTAGTCTCACCTATGCGTGGATATAAAGAACATTGAAAACGGAGTTCGTATGAGGAAGATATGAATTTTTAAAGTTTATTAAATAATTAAAATATTAAATTTAATTATAAAATCCGATATTATCCAAAGGGGGGGAGTCACCGGGCTTATCCGGGTTACGCCCAGCGTACCTGGATTTACGCCCAACGTAAATCGTGAATCCAGCCCCTATAAAAGGAAGTCGAGGCTGCCGAGTTCATTGCTCCTTTTCTCTTCTTTCTCTCTCGTTTTTGTATCGTTTTTCGTACAAGAAATATCCCGAAGCCCCGGTATCAATCCCGAGACCCGAAGTAAGTCCCGAAGCCCCGAAGATCCCGAGAAGTGCGATTCCCGAGCCGAAGCTCTGCCCGCGAGAAGCCAATTTTTGTGAAGATCTTCCAGATCTATCGAAGAATACTACTTCTACAAGCCGTAGAGTAGTCCGATCATCTTCTGATCAAGTGAGTGTGTGGTCACTTTCTTCTAACACATAAATATTAAGTATTTGCTATGAAATACGTGTTATGTGTTTATATATAAGGTTGTTTATATGTGTGAGTGTATAGTCCCTTTCATAAACACGATTTTAATGCAAGTATCATTTGAATGTATTAAGTATATGTTTTTAGTGAGTGTGTGGTTACTTTCTTCTAACACATAAATATGAAGTATTTGCTAAAAATACATGCTATGTGTTTATGTACTGTTGTTTATTTGAGATAAGTGTGGAATGGGTGTTTTATATGGTTTTTAAATGAGTTAAACTGTATATGTATTTTATATCTACTAATATGTTGGGTAGAACATGGGTAGATGAGATAGTTGGTATGTGATAAAATGATGAGGTATGTAAGATGATTAAAGAATAATATTGGTAGATGCACCAATTAGAGAATGTCATAAAACTAGCAGATGCGCTTAAGAATAATATCGGTAGATGCACCAAGTAGTGAATGTCGTAATCCTGGCAGATGCGCTTATAGGATAATGTCGGTAGATGCGCCAAATAGAGAGTGTCATAATACTAGCAGATGCGCTTATGGGATAATCCTGGCAGATGCGCTTATAGGATAAATGTCGGAAGATGCGCCTAAAAGAGAATGTCATAAACCTGGCAGTCGCGCCTCGTAGTGTTTGACGTAATCCTGGCAGAGGCGCTTGAAGGATGATGTTGGTAGATGCGCCTTATGTAGCAATGTATTTTGTGCCAATTCCTTAGGTAAACCCTTAGAAATGAATGAATGAAGGATAGTTGAATTCTTAGGGTAAAATCCTAAGAAATAAAGGAGATAATGGGGATGGGTAATTTGGTTGATTGCTTGATGGTTGAATATAATAATTATATAATTGTGGGTCGAAAACTCTATATGCTCACCAGGCTCCCAAGCCTGACCCACTCAGTTTTCTTTGCATTACAGGTAATGGCACAAGATTATAAGTTGGTGGACTTGACGAGAGATTTTGGATTATAGGCCAATAGTTATGAATAACTGTTCTAAGGTCTATTTTGTTCTGTTTATGCTTTTGGTTTGTATTGAACATGACATCCCGAGATTTTGTTATATAATGAAAATACATTTCTTTAAAGAAATGCTTTGATAATTTTTATCATATTTTGTTTTGGGAACAAATTCCGCAACTGTTTTCTTTAAAAGATTACTCTGATTTAAAAACAAAGCATAAACAAATCGGTCCTTTCTGGCCGTGAAATTGGGGATGTCATAATTAGTCCGCCCGCACCGGACCTTCAATCCACCTGGTCCACTCTCTGATTCTCCAGTATGACTGGTCCGCCCACACCGGGCCTTTAGTCGGCCTGGTCCACTCTCCGAGCCTCGGCACATCTGGTTCGCCCTCTTGGGGCCTTCAGCTTATTCGGACTGCTCGCTGGGCCTTCGGAATATCCGGTCCGCCCTGGGTATGTTGGCCTACAGCATAAAGCAGGACCCGCCTCAACCCAACCCCCGTCAAACAATCATGTGCACATAAAACAGTTAATCACATAAGAAATCTTTAACCAGACAAACAGTCTAACAGATCACATAGCATATCAACATCCTAATCAGGATTCCGACCTAACCGGTCACTAGCATAACATTACCCTATATACCGGGTACCGACCTTAACCAGGTCACTAACATAACATCATCCTAAATACCAGGATGCAGATCTATCAAAGCAATAACATAACAAACAATACCCAGATTTCCATCCGATAAAGGGTCGGCCTTGGTGTCGTAGACCCTGTCGATATAGTGAGGATAATTCACCTGCAATTTCCGACTGGAAAGATAAGATCAAGCTGCTCCGACCACCGACACAATCTTCACCACAGAACACTACCAAAGAACTAATTCCATAAATACCCAAAATTACCAAAATACCCTTGGAAGTCAAACTGGTCAACTCTTGGTCAAAGTCAAAGTCCTCAGTCAAAGTCAACTCTCCTGGTTGATTCTACTCGCTGAGTCAACCTGTCGACTCGCCGAGTTCCCATTCCCAGAAAAACTCTCATAACACAACTTAACTCGCCGACTCGCCCCAAGACTCACCGAGTCCAACGATCTCTGAGTCCCATCATGTCTGACTCACTGAGTCTCCGGCTGACTCACTTAATCCAAGGCTTTAACTAAAAGAGGTTGGGGTCTGCGACCAGACTCGCCGAGTCCAAGAACAGACTCGCCGAGTCCAAGGCAATCTTCAACAAACTCGCCGAGTTGTTCTTCCAACTCGTCGAGTCCATGCACATGTTCATACAACTCGTCGAGTACACCCATGTGACTCGCCGAGTCTCTCCAGTTCTCAATCCATTCAGAAGCTTTTCGAGCCATGCAGGGGCTCCAATCCATAGATCCACCCTTCTACAATCTAACCCTCACATAAAGTTGCAAACTTTACGTGAAACCTAGGAGATATAGGCCCAAAACATACTAGGGCTTGGGTTTTAGAAAAAGGGGCTTCACCAACAACTTAAATAATGAAGCTTTATGACATTTTGGACCATCACGAGTCTAGATCTGAAGTAGCAACCTCATATATAAGCCTCTAACTCGAAATAACTCTCAATCATACCAAAAGTGCCCCAAATCTCAAATGATAATAGATCTAGATGCAAAAGAGCCAAAGCAACAGATTATTACCTCCAATATAAGCTCCAACTGAGGTAGATCCCGGATCTACACAAGCCCCTTGATGCTAGCCCCTAATTCCTCAAGCTCTTTCCACCAAATGCCTCTTCCAAGCTCCAATCTCCTCAACAATGAAGCCTCACACAAAAATTAGGGTTTCTGGAACTCTCAGGGGGATTAGGAGGCTGGGGGAAGGACATAAAGTCCTTTAAATAGGATGAAACCCTTGAGATTAGGGTTTTCTATCTTCAGCACCAACTCGTCGAGTCCAAACAACTGACTCGGCGAGTTGGCCACTTAAACCCGCGATCAATCCCACTCCGACTCGATAAGTAGCATACCTACTCGTTGAGTAGCTTCCTTAATTTACACTTAGCACCCTCCAACTTCTTGCTTCCGAACTTGGGATGTTACATCGCGATCATAGGAAACACACGGGAAAGGAAGGCGTCGCTAGAACCAAACGCAAGAAAATAGTCACCAAAGTGGAAGTCGGTGACAAGACAAAAAAATTTCTTCCCGTAAGACAACTCGTAACCCCTAATCTCAAAAATCATTTCATCTACTTCGTTTCGGGGGTTCGTGATAAATTCGTGGCAAAAACACGTAATGTAAAAGTAGAAGATCCCCATCTACCTTAGGATTATCTAACCACCTCCCAAAACATGAATTCTAAAACGTAGTCTCACATGTTGGTCTGTCTTTGATTGCCCTAATAATATCCGCACAAAGTTTGGGTTTACAAGACAGTGTAATAGATACATCAAAAACGTTGTCGTGCTGCAAATAGAAAACTTCTTATTAACCAACCCCGGAACGAACAGTGACGACCATTCTGGATCATGTCCTTAACACTCTGGACACGTTCTTCGTGTTCTGAACTAGTTCCTCGAATTCCGGGAGACAATTTTTTGTTCTGAAATACTAATTTCCGATGTATAATAACATGATATCCTAATGCACTATCAAAATGTATTGCTACTCTGGAACATGGTCAGTTTATTCTGGAGGTGTTATTTGCATTCCGAAGGAAGTTCCATAAACAAAAAATCTTAAAACTAAAGTAATAAAGGTATAAGAGTAAATGACTTACCCGTAAAACAACCGGATCATCGTGATCGTGTTCCATATCTTAAGTCGGAGTTCGGAATGCGTGTCGGAGATCAGAATCGGAAAGTCATAGTGTGTACAATGTTGGAGAGTGTGTCGGAGATTGGAATCGAAAAGTCGGAATGCATTTGTAAATCGAGATACAAAATTTATCGGAATATAATTCGGAAAATAAATTTGAAAATCGAAGTCTGGAATACGTATTGTTACTCCGAAATGGGCATTTCGGAGGATACTTGATGGGTCCACCCAGCAAATATGGAGTCTGAAATTGTTTCCGAAATTTCTCATTCCAAATAAAAATGTTATTTTGCAAGATACAATTTAAATAAGTTACTTTTTTTTCAAAAGTACACTAAAAAAAGGTTAAGTTACTCAATTTCCTTATTTATAAAACCATCGGCTAGCAACTATCACGTACCAAAGGAGCTCGAACCTAGGAATTCTTTTTAAAATATTACGAGTAGGCTTCTACTTCATTCATTTACCGTTTCAAAAAAAAAAAAAAACATTATTATTACCGTTGAATTTGGATTGCTTTTATCTAACATAGTTAGTTTTATCGAAAATAGCAAGTTTGATAAAAGAAAATGTCCTGATAGTTCGTCACGTTTGAAAGAACAAGTATATATTTTTTCGAAAAACCAGGAGAAGATCGATGGTTTTCAGTTTTAACCCACTGTGAAAAACATTTCATCTTTGTCCCTCCTAAAGAATCAAGATCACATGATAATGGGGTTTTGGGGATCTTCATCATCGTCAGCGTTCACGACAAAAACTCTCGATAGCGACATCCGTGGACGGCGTTCTCCCGATTACGTCAACCAAATTCATAATTCTCACAGTAATTCCAACTCAATTTCACTTTATACCCTTCATAACCCCCCTGTCAGTTCGTATATCCCCAAATCGCACTTATAATTCTACTGTTTTTGTGTAACCTTGCGTATACTACTGTAACTCCTTCGTCTCTATATAAACACACTCGATAATTTGATGGAAATAAATCCCCAGCCATCAATTTTTCTTTCATCGACTGCCGTAATCCGATATTGACCAAGCTAATTTTCTGGGGTTGAGAAATTCAGACCCGTATCCCTGCGTATCTGCATCTATCCAAATTGTTTGGTTGGTGTTAATCGATTTTAAGGTACGGTTTTGACTTCTAATTCTGATTTTTGGATTGGGGGTTTTGTAATCCAAATAATTGTATCATGTAGGGTTCTTTGGTTTCGAGTAATTAATCGATTCTGAAGCTTGTAATTTGGATTCATTTCCAGGAATGAATTGGGGGTTTTGTAATTCAAGTAATTTGTTTTGATTAAATGAGTTCATAACGCGTAGGTTTCTTTGCTTTCTAGTAATTAATCGATTCTGAAGCTTGTAATTTGAATTCAATGAATTCAATTTCAGGAATAAACTTGGGGTTTCTCAAATACACATCGGAAGATGACGATTGTGAATGGAAAACCTCTGAAAGAAAAGAGATCGAGAAAGAACAACAAACAATCATTGGTCGATGAGAAATCACCATTGTTGCCGACCCAGAAAGGTGAAGAACAAGGTTTTGATGAATTCAATGGCGCTTCTTTTCCTGGTGCGGTGTTCAATCTATCAACCACAATCGTGGGTGCTGGAATCATGGCTTTACCTGCAACTATGAAGGTTTTAGGACTTATTCCTGGAATTGCTTTGATAATCTTCATGGCATTCTTGACCGATGCTTCCATCGATCTGTTGGTTCGATTCACTAGGGCTGGAAAATCGGTTTCTTATGGAGGTGTTATGGAAGACGCCTTTGGAAGTATTGGTCGAATGTTGTTGCAAGTTTGTGTCATGGTTAATAACATCGGTGTTCTTGTTGTCTACATGATTATCATCGGTATGAATATGATTCAATCAAATATATCACAAGATTTACGAGATATACGTAGAACTTGATTTTGATTTTGATTCCGGTTTGGATTATGTTCCTTAGGTGATGTGCTTTCGGGAACAACTTCCGATGGAATCCATCATTCCGGAGTTCTAGAAGGATGGTTTGGAGTTCAATGGTGGAATGGTCGTTTCTTTGTACTTACTGTCACCACCCTTGGAGTTTTTGCACCATTGGCAAGTCTAAAGCGCATCGGTTAGTCTTTTTATTCAAACATTTTATCAAACACTTGGTGTGCAACAGATAAAAAGCCCTGACATTTTATCGAACACTTGGTGTGCAGATTCATTGAGCTACACCTCCGCATTATCTGTAGCACTAGCAGTTGTATTCCTTGTGATCACAGCAGGAATTACATTCTTCAAATTGATAACCGGAAGCATCTCGATGCCCAAATTGTTCCCCGATATAGTTGATTTCACATCCGCCTTCAATCTCTTCACAGTTGTCCCTGTTCTTGTCACTGCTTACATCTGCCATTACAATGTTCACTCCATCGATAACGAACTTGAAGACAATACTCAAATAAAAGCAGTTGTTCGAACATCACTAATCCTATGTTCATCTGTATACGTGATGACGAGTCTCTTCGGGTTCTTATTATTTGGTGATGAAACCCTCGATGATGTTCTTGCAAACTTCGACACAAATCTTGGAATCCCGTATAGTTCGTTGCTTAATGATGCTGTTCGCGTTAGTTATGCACTCCATTTGATGCTTGTTTTCCCAATCGTGTTTTTTCCATTAAGATTGAATTTAGATGGATTGCTATTCCCACGTAAGGGCCCACTAGTTTCTGATAATTTAAGGTTTGTGTCAATCACGGTTGCCCTAATTGGTGTCATCTTTTTGGGGGCGAATTTTATTCCGAGCATTTGGGATGCTTTTCAATTCACCGGTGCAACGGCGGCTGTTTGCATTGGGTTTATTTTTCCCTCTGCAATCACTCTCGGGTAAGTTGAATTTTATTAAATTATTCATTAATATTTCAATTTACTCTAATTATATTTAAACTTAAAATATTTATGATAATAGGTTTTTATTGAATAAAACTAATGCAAATCCGATGTGTGTATTGTTGTTATGATTGAAAGGTGGGATTTTGATTGAATTTTGTTTGGAATTTTAGGGATCGATATGGAATTGCGAGCAAGAGGGATAAGATTTTGTGTGTTTTCATGATTGTGCTTGCGGTTTTCTCGAATGTGGTGGCGGTTTATAGTGACGCATTGGCTTTGTTCAAGAGGAATGGTGGATCGACACGCGAATGATGGGTGTTGTTTGGAGATAGTTTTATTTTTGTGAAGATAGAACTCGAGTCATTCGTGTTTTGAGTTGTATAGATGTGTGCTTGTGTTTTCGATTGTTGTTTATCTTGTAAGATGTGTTTCTATATCATGTTTTCCTTTCACTACATTTAAAATTCGACTTCGTGTTACATAATAATATGTGCAAATGCATTTTTTTTTCCGAGAAGATGAGGGTATTAATGTATTTGGCATATACTTAGAAATCAACTAGTCCTCCCATATTTCTGTCTGCCAAAACAATAAGCGGAAAAACAACCATATAATCTCTAAGAATGCCTAATTAGGCTTATATCCTACCCATGACATTATTTGTAAAATGGTATAATTTTTAGTGAAGTGTTTCCTCTCAAGCACATTCCACAATTTTATTTTACTCAAAGTATAATGTTTAGAGTGTATTCGTTTTCTTTTTATAACGTCTATAGATGTCCCAAAAAAAAAACGCTCTTATATTTTAGTTTTTGAGTAAATCACTTTTGGTCCTTGTGGTTTTCCCAAATTCATACATTTGCTTCTACTATAGGTATTCTGACATGGCTGGCCCATGTGGTTTGCATTTGTTACATGCTTCTACTATAGGTATTCTGACATGGCTGGCCCATGTGGTTTGCATTTGTTACATGGGTGGTCCCTAAGGCGTTTAAACTAACAGCAACGCTTACTTTTTATAATATGACAAATTTGCCATTGTATTTATCATTTTTGTATTTGCTTATTATCTAATAATTAGAACTAATCACTATACTAATTACAACTATAATCACCACCGGTACTCAAGGTTCTAAATAACGTTAGGTGTGAATTGGTAACAATGTCAAGTCTTAAGTTTTTACGAGCCATAGCGAGTCACGTTGTTTTTAAAGCATGATTTAAGGCAACAAGTTTGTATAATTAGTAATTCTATATATTTTTTCTACTATTATTCATTTTTATCTAGACTTAAGAAGAAATTTTGCTAAAGAGTGACATCAAATACAAGACTTTGAGTCATGGCGTGCCATGTCAAAGCCATAAAAAGCTTTTTAGAACCTTGCCAATACCACAACCATAACCATCCCCAAACTCTAACTATTAACATCACTAGTTATTTTCTCGCAACAAAGACTATACATAATACCAAACCATAATACAATCTCTTAACTTGCATCAGATTTTTATTTGAAATGAAATTCATTCTAACATCATACCTAGAAGGTGTTTGGCTTTCCTTTTGAAATGACTTGTTGGACTTTCGGCTTTTTAAAAAGTTAAAAGTTAAAAAGTTGTTTGGTAACTTCAAAATATCTTTTAAATTGACTTTTTGAGAAGAAAAAAAATGAGGTGGTTAAGAAGGCACGAATATGTAACTTTTACCAACTTTTGACTTTTTTCCCTTTGCACCCTCAAAAGTTTATACAAATACATTTTAAAACTTTCTTTTGAAAAATACATAAATCAAAAAGTCATTTTCTAAAAAGGACTTTTTAGTGCTATCCCAAACAACCCCCCCCCCCCCCCCCCCCCCCCCCAACTACTATACCGTTAGCCACAATAAGTAATCTACATGTTCCAAGTTCCACGTCATTAGCTCCCAACAAAGCACACAAGCAATCCAAGGAAAAATGAAAAATAGAAAACCGGACACAACCAATGCAAGGAAGCTTATTAGTTTTGTGCTCAAAAGCATTACCAACAAACCACATTGTTTCTAGTAAAAAGAAAACAAGGACAAAACAAAAATAATGGAAACTTAACACATATCCTGGTCACAAACATTACAAAAAGCACGCTCGAAATCTTCACACTATAAGCAATGTCGTAGACTATATATTCGAATAAATTAATCATTGTTCCATTATTGGTGGACTCTTAACAGTTCCAATGAGAAAAAATTTCTTTCCTTGACTATTAAAATATACCAAGAATTTTGTTGATATTATCTGCAAAATCCTACCCATCCATATGGTTTTCGTCTACGATATCTCCCATAAAAAAGTCATTCACCAAAATTTAACGATGAATCATCGATCAATTAAATTAGATATGATATTTCCAAAGTAGTAAAGATTATCTGAACCCTTTTTCAGGAACTTCAACTCCATCGTCTCTTACAAGCAATATGACTAGATTTTGATTCTAATATTTCGATTTTAATTTTTACATAGACGTTTGTATTCCGACACAGACCTTTTGATTATGGTACTAAGGTTATAACTTATTTAGGATGTTGATTTCATCCTTGATATTATGATTCTGACACCAAGAAGTAGGGACGATGGTGTTGTGGAAAATGGAGATGAGAAAATGAACGTTAGGGAAGTTGTTCCAGTAATTACATAAATACATAAATGGTCACTGGCTTATAATAAATGCTAAAATAATAACAAAAAGAGAAATTTGGTCTTTTCAAATGGGTTTAATGACTGTAAGTAGGTAAAATTAGCCTCAAGTACCATCGATGCAACAAATGCAAATCACAAGGACACCCATGTCAAAAATCCAATAGTAGGACCAAATGTATGAATTTGAGTAAACCACATAGACCAAATATGTAATTTATAAATTTGGTACGCATCTTTTTTACCAAATTATTTGGATTAGTAGCCAAGTGCAAAATCCTAGATCATTGCCCTTTGAGAAATTAATTTATACTTTTAAGTTCAAATTTATTGAGTGGTAGTAACCCTAGATCATTGCCCTTGAGAAATTAATCTATACTTTCTTATCAAGCTCCATTATGAACTATTTACATTACAACTCATTAAAAAAAGAAAAGAGTTCTAATAGAATAGAATAAAGGATAGTTACTTAAAAGGGTAATATAGAAAAATAAAAAATGGAAAATCGGACACAAACAAGTCAACGAAGCTTAATAGTTTTGTGGGCAAAAGCATTACCAACAAACCACATTGTCTCTGTTAAAAAGAAAACAAGGACAAAACAGAAATAATGGAAACTTAACACATATCTTGGTCAAAAACATTAGGGAAAATGACTTGTCACGGTAATTATCTTTTCGTTTTGTTCACGTTTAGACAAAATTTTTTGTATACATTTGACCATTTAACTTATTAAATATGTTCTTATATTACCATTGTTAGTTGCTATAGCAGGTGACAATGGCAATATTTGAACACATTTAACAAGTTAAATGATCAAATGTGTACAAAAATGAAAGTAGTCTAAATGTGAACAATTTTTTTTACAAATTTATTAAAAATTTTATTATTTCTTAAAATATTTTTATGATATTTTTTCTTATAGATATTTCTAATACAATGTTTTAAACTGTGCTTATAATTGTTTTTAACTTTCAAGGAAAACGTCACGCCGCCTGGTCCCTTTAGTTTGCAAAATTACATGAAATGTCCTCCTGCAATTGAATCTAACTTTTCAGATGTTAGATTTTGATGAAAAATATCATTTTGTCCTTGTACCAAATTTGCAATATACTACAAACCTCAAGGAATTTTTGTGTAATTGTAACGCCCGCGTTTCCAGGCTAGGCATTTTCGTTGATGTAATAGTCTAGGTTAACCTTTGTAACCCATTTTGAAATAATAGAAGTATATTATTTGAGTATTATGTGTTTTGTGCTTAATTGCTTAATTATGTTATTTGATTAATTAAGAATAAAATGAGCGTCAAAATTTAAGTGTAAAATAAACTTGATATCTTTGGATAATGTTGTAGTAGTTGAAACGAGGTTTCCGAATATATAAAGAGCGTCAGAATCTGACTTCGTATGAGGAAGTTATGATTTTCTGAAGTTTCGACTTAGCGGTATGCAGCCCGAAATACTCGTTTTGAGATTGAGCGGTTTTTAGTCGAATCGATCTAAACGAGAATCGAAGATCTCGTTGTTGGTATCGAAGCGATGAAAGTTAGGCGAGAACGGACGTTAAACGAAGAAGTTATGAATTTATAACGAAGTTTTTCTGTCCCGGCCTACTAAAAATAATTAATAAAAATAAAGTCAAAATTAGCCGACGGAGTCTAAACGAAAGTTGTAGAGCGTAGTCTCACGTTCGCGTGGATATAAAGAACGTCGAAAACGGAGTTCGTATGAAGAAGATATGAATTTTCGAAGTTTATTAAATAATTAATAATTAAATTTAATTATTAAATCTCGGTATTATCCGAAGACGATTCATCGGACTCATCCGAAGTACGCCCCGCGTACACCGAGGTATGTCGACATTCGCACTCGAGTATTTCGGATACGTAAGCCATGACGATCTGAGGCGTACGCCCCGCGTACTCCGAGGTTCCAGCCTCTATAAATAGGATCCGAAGGCAGCGGACTCCTTTGCTATCTTTCTCTCTTCTCTCTCCCGTTTTACCTCGATTTGCGTGCCAGAAGTACCCCGAAGCCCCGGTAATATTCTCGAGCCCCGAAGCAAGTCCCGAGATCCCGAAGATCCCGAGAAGTGCGATTCCGAGCCGAAGCTCTGTCCGCGAGAAGTTCGATTTTTGTAGAGATCTTACAGATCTGCTAAGGATTACTACTTCTGTAAGCCGTAGTGCTGTCCGATCATCTTCTGATCAGGTGAGTGTATACTACCCTTCATAAACACGATAATAATACAAGTATGGTTTAAGTGTATTAAGTATATTGTTGTTTATATGTGTGAGTGTGTAGTTACTTTCTTCTAACGCATAATTACAAGGTATTTTATACGAAATCTGTGTTATGTGTATATTTTGTGTTATATGTGTGAATGTATATTCACTTTCTTCTATCTCATAGATATGATTTATTCTCTATGAAATACGTGTTATGTGTGTGTGCCTCATCTGTTATGTGAAATATGTATTGATTAAAGCATGCTATACAGGTTTTTAAACTATCTATATTTTTATCTACTAATATGTTGGGTAGAACATGGGTAGATTAGTTGGTGTGTAATAAACAGATGAGACGCCTCGTTGTTGTTTGATTTAGTCATCTAGCGGAGTTTAGATGACGACCACAGACTTTTCTAGACAGTCTTGTGGAACGCTAGCAGGTTCGCCACCTGTAGGTGTTAATGAACTTGGGTGTTCATTCGCTGTACTCCATCCCCCTCATGATTGCCTTATTTGACTTATATTGTTGAGGAACCCCCGAAGCATGTGTTGTCGCCCCGATGAAATATTCTTAGACTAGGTCCCTTATGTTAGTTGTCTTAGGGACATAAAGTGAGAATAACGGGAATGGGTAATTGGGTTATTGTTGGTTGGTGGAAATTAAATATAATTATTTATTGTGGGTTGAAAACCCTATATGCTCACCAGGCTCCCAAGCCTGACCCACTCAGTTTTATTTGTATTACAGGAAGTGGCGCGAGGGCATAAGATGGATGAACCATCAAGTTGTTTTGTTTACAAGTCTGTATATGTATATATTTGTTGAATGACTTGTAATGTTATCGTTTATGCTTATTGGTCTGTATCGGAACATGACACCCCGAGTTTTGATTATATAATGAAAATACATTTCTTTTATGAAATGCTTTGGTAAACATTGTTTTATCATGTTTTGTTTTTGGGAACAAATTCCGCAACTCTTTCAAATCAAAAGGATTTACTCTGAAATTATTTTAAAAGCATAAATGAAAATCGGTCTTTTCTGGCCGAGATTTTGGGGATGTCACAGTAATTTTGTGTGTGTGTGTGTGTGTATATATATATATATATATATATATATATATATATAATTTAAACAATTTGATATTTTTTTTATCTTTTTGACATTTTGTTTTCTGTTTTTATTTAATGATATTTAATATTTATGGTTTTTTTAATGTTTTTCGTAGACTATATATTCGAATAAATCCAAATAAATTCAGACATCATTGTCCCATTATTGGTGGACCCTCAATAGTTCCAATTGGAATAAATTTCTTTCCTTGGATACTGAAAATATACAAAAAAAAAATTCGCATATTATCTGCAAAATCCTACCCATCCATTTGGTTTTCGTCTACGATATCTCCCACAAAAAAGTCACTCACCAAAATTTTAGGAGGAGTTAACCTAATTTACTCCACTGCTTCTGGATCAGATCGTAATCATCTTTATTTAGGACACGATATTACTGTCGATCAATTAAATTAGAGATGATATTGGCAAAGTAGTAAACATTATTTGAACCCTTTTTTTCAGTGCTTGGAACTTCAACTCGATCATCTCTTACAAACGACATGATTAGATTTTTATTCTGACATTTCGATTTCAATTGTTACGTAGACATTTAGACTCCGACACAAATCTTTTGATTACAGCACTGAGGTTATAAATCCATTTAGGATGTTGATATCATCCTTGATATTATGATTCCTACACCAATGAGCTGGGACGATCGTGGTGTGAAAAGTGGAGACGGGCAAATGAACGTTAGGAAGCTAAGACTTTAGGGCTTCTCTAATCAACTTTCCAGAAAAATTACATAAATGGTCATTGCTTATAATAAGTACCAAAATAATAACAATAAGGGCAAATTGTTTTTTTCAAATGGGTTTAACGAATGTAAGTAGACAAAGTTAGCCTCAAGAACCATCGATGTAACAAACGTAAATCACAGGGACAGCCATGTCAAAAATCCAATAGTATGACCAAATGTATGAATTTGAGTAAACCACATAGACCAAATATGTAATTTATAATTTTGGTATGCGTCTTCTTTACCAAATTATTTGGATTAGTAGCCAATTTCAAATTTATTGAGTGACATCAACCCTAGATCATTGTCCTTGATAAATTAATCTATATTTTCTATTCGAGCTTCATCACGAACTATTTATATTACTACTCATTAAAAAAATGAAGGGATCTAATAGAATATAATAAACAACCTCAAGCTAAGAGTACCTTCATTAGTTATTGGTTCGGAGAGACATAGTCATTTATATATATTTTTTCTTCGCTACATGAATAATAAATATTTTTATGAAGAAATCTTAGCAAGTCTTGGACATTTTTTTGTATGAACGGATTGTTTTTCATAAATCTATATCTCAAAAGATATATATGACTATAACTAACAAAAATAAGACGAATAAATAAATTCTATTTGACTTCCACGCTCAAAGTGATTCTATATCACATCATTCTACTTTTACAGGAAAACCTATATTTGATTATCATAAGAAATATTCTAAATCAAATATTTAACAAACTTTTTTAATATTCGACTATGTAGCTTGTGTGCTGACAATTCTATTCGAAAAATATTATTCAAAATTGTGGTGTGTTCTTAAATTATCATTATCATGAAGTAATAAAGTATTACGCTCTTAATTAAATTTAAAACATAAAAACTGAATTTAATATCAGTTAAACTTATAATATAATACTACATGCAACATATATTACAGTACGAAAATTCATTATATGCTAAAATAAACTAAAAATACATTCATTATACCTGAAAGAGACAATTTGTTAAAAAAAATAATAAAAAAATAAAAAAATAAGGATAATGCAGAGAGATTTAATACCAAATGTCATGTAAAAATTCAGCTTGGACGTGCATTTTTAAAACTATTATGATAAATATCAGAATGAGATAATAATTGATCAAAGCTGACAATAATACATCATTTTACACAATACTTATTACACAAAAATAGTAAAAAACAACTCGAATCAAAATGAGCATAAATCACTATTTTTCTAGTTTCAATTATATACAAAACCCATCCATCCATTCACCAATGTACAAATCATAAACAAGATACAACTTCCAAAAAAAAAATCAAGGGTTTCCAGTAGTAGTCACAAAAGGCACCAATCTTTTATAATCCCTTCTCCTCCCAAGTGCACAATTATCAAGCACTCTCCCAAGTATCAACTTCGTATTCTGCAACGCCAATTCCCTCGCCGGAATCCCCGATTCCGACACCCCAACCGACACACCTGCCCCGAACCCCAACCCCAACCCCAAACCCATCGCCTGTTGCAACGGTCCACTTCTCGCCTTAAAAGACGATTGAGGAAACAACACCTTTTCATCAACCCCGGGCCCACCACCACCAAGCCCGTTTTCATAAACCCCGGAATCATGACTGTGGGACCCGGTCAACGAGCTGCAACTTTGTAACAAAGCTTCTAGAACACTCAAAGCCTCCCAACAAAGCGTGCTTTCAACTAATTGGGACACAATCGCGTACATATGAGGGCTTTGTGCAGCATCCATGGGCGTATGTTGTAGTAAAGCCTTCATCATTAATAAAATAACGCGTTGGTATTCAACGGGCCCACGTTCTAGAAGCTTTAGAAGATGCCCGAATGCGAGAGCGGAATATTTCGGTAGCCATTCGTTGCATAAAAGCGGGGAGACACACGCGAGTAGGTTATCGATTGTTTTGATTTCGCCGTGTGAATACGCGATGAAAACCGTCGCTAATCCGTCTAAAGATTTTGCGCGACACCAAATCGCTAAATTTGTCGATACGTTTCGGGATTTTTCGGTAAGCGTGTCGTGGGTGAGTTGTAAAGATAGCCATGGAAGTAATCCGATGATGTGCATTAGAAGACGTGTTTCGGGGTCACCGAAGATGGAATCACATGAGTGAACTGTTATCCGGGAAAGAACCTCGATTGAGACACTGTGGCTTACGGTTGACATGAGTCCTTTGAGTACGAGCGGTTGGACGCCTTCGAACGCCGGGACTTTGACTTTCGCGTTTCCGTTTCCGTTTCCGGATTGTGATTCCGTCCGGAAGTCGGAATCAGAAACGGTGTGATCGAGCTCGTCTCGCGGCATGCTTGAGAGAAGGACGTTTTCGGTAGTGCGGTCACGGAACGATAACCGGTCGATTACACGCGCGAAAAGCTCGAGGACTTGGCAGTACACATGGACGAAATCCGTATGCATCATCGCGACACATCCCCAAAAAAGTTGCGGGTATAAAATGACCTTTTCGGGCTCCATATTCTCAACCATAACTTGTAAAGTCAAAAGAATTTCCATAACAAACCCTAAAACCGAAGGGACCGGGTTCGCGAGGCATCTATGGAGGCAACGAAGGAGTGAGACGCACGCGTCGTTCGTGACAGCTGGACGTAAAGCCCGGTAAATCTGGTGGGACCTACATGACAGGTGGCGCGACGTGCATTCCATGGCCCATTTTAGTGCTTCTGCCCCCCAAGTTTCTCGTAAATCGCCTTGGAAAAATATCGCATCCACCATGCTTTGAACTAAAGCGGATAAAAGAGCGGCACTCGGGAGCTCGATTTTGACAAGTGTCGGGTCCTCATTCTCCCACATCATGCTTCCGCGTTTTGATTGGACGTATTTTATTAAACTCACGACTTGTTGTTTGTTTTCACCATCGTTGTTTTCAACATCGTACAGCTCCAAATGACGGCCGGCTAACGAGTACAATAAATTCACGAGCAAATGCTGACAATGTTCCAACACGATGTCTTCCGAGCTATCCATCGAAACAAACGTGACATGAAAAAGCAACGGCAAATGCTCCCGAAAATCCTCGTCATTCTCATATGCGATCTCCGCAAGCAAAATCAACGCGATGTCCGCATGAGTCAACGAATGCTGTTGATGTCCTTGTAACGCGGAATGAAGCTCTTTCGCGTTCACCCCGTGGGTCCCACCGGGCGGATGCAACCCGTCGATTTCGGAATTCGGAGTATCGATCAAATAATCGCCGCTATCACGCGACACGTGGCGGCTTCTCATGCTTCCGGTTGAGCTTCGAACGCCCATTAGCGGGCCGGACATGTTGACCAGCGCCGGAATGAGTTGCCCGGACCGCCCGCCGGTCACGGGAACAATGTTCATTTCCGGCGCCATGGGAGTCAACGGGCCGGACTGTGTCCGGCCCGTTCTCCAGGTCAAGTTTCCGCTTGTATTCCGTAGCGGGCCGTCCAGGGAGCCGCGTACCAATAGTGGTGACATATGCGGTTGGTTGTCCAAAACCGCCGCCATCTGTGCCACCGCTGACGTCTGAGAAAATTCCAAAACGTAACCGTTTGGTTCGTTTTTATTAGCAGTCGGTCTCACCGGTTCCATACTGTCTTCCAACATACGTTGTGCCAACTGATACACCAAATGATCGATCGTCCCTTGCGGACATATACGCGCTAAATACAAACTCACACGCTTCGCAACGGAAAAGTACGTCGCGAACGCACCGCTTATTTCCGCCGACGCGTTGGAATCGCAATCCTCGATTCCCTTCGTAATCAAGAAATCCAAAACCGGGCGGATATTCCGGGGTTTGGAGGCGATCGTACGCCAAAGCTTTTCGATTTCATCCGGAAACTGATCCCCGTGACGCCACGTCACATAATAAAGACTTTTCAATAACCTTTCGCTCCATCCGGAGTCTTTTAATTTCCAAAAATTTAAATTTTCGATCCATGGAGCCATGCAAGTGAGGACTTGGTGTTGGGCGATGATGTCAACTGCATCGAGTTGTCTTTGCATGATTTCTTCACAAAGGAGTTGGCTGAGTTCGGGGTGGTCTTTGGCGAGTTTGCAAGAGAGTTTGTATTGGAATTGTTGGTAGGAATCGGGGAGGTTGCCAACGACGGCTGCACGGTAGCTTCCGGAACCTTCTATTTTGTCTTCAGCCCATTCGCGAACGGATAAGGTTTCGAGCATTTGGAGGGCGTCATCACGGATTTGGCGGGAAGGGTCAACTACTTTGTAGAGGATTAGAGAGAGGAGTCTTTGGATTTCACATTTGGGGATTTCTTGGCGCATGTAGACTTCGGCTAGGACACTGAAGTAGCCATCTGCTATGGCAGCATCGGAATAATAGCACTGAAGGAGAAAAAAAGACGTTTTTAGTCAAGACAAGTAACATATAAGATGTTTGGGTTGTGAATTCTGACAGAATTGGAATCCGAGATTCCATTCTGTGGCGTGTTTGGTTTCTGGATTCTGACAATTGGAATTAGGGACTCCATTGGATGTAAATCGATTGTGTCGGAATCCTTTAAAGTTTAAACTCAACGTTCAATGGATTACTACCCCTAAAGGAGGGTGCAAGGAATTCAATTCCATTCTTTCTTTTATAATAAAAGACCAAAATGCCCTCATGTTAAAGAAAAAATTAAAAAACCAGGGAATGAAATGGAATTCAATAATAGAACTTGAATATTTTTATAATTTTTACTTTTATTTATATACAATGACGGCTGCTTTGGTCTTTTAAGAAGAAGGAAAGAATTAAACTGAATTCCTTCCACCAGAATGGTAAAATCCACCAAACATGGAATTTAAATCCGATGCAAATGAACTCCATCAATTTAGCAACCAAACAAGCCACAAAACTGGAATCTCCGATTCCAATTCCGACGTTCCACTGGAATCCATGAACAAATTATGCCTAGAATAGTAGAATCTGAGGGAATTGGAATCTGTTGTGCATTTAGTTGGCAGGAAATGAAATGGGATTCAATGATATACTGAATCGTCCATTTGGCAACCAATCACACAACGGAATGGAATCTCGAATTCCAATTCCGCCTGTTAACATTTTACAATACAAGAAAAAAACATCTATCTAACCTGATCAATGCAAGCAGGGAACAAATCCAAATTCGTAAGAAGAAGATTCTTCAACGCCATTTTCGCAAGTGAAACCCTAAGATGACCCCCTCGATTCCGATCCCGACCCGTACCCCCTCTCCCACCATCACCCCCATACTTATTATAAGACGGAGTTCTCGGGTCAACGGGTGAATACCCAAACGGGGCCCGCGGAGCAGGCTCAATAAATAAACTATTAATCCAAGAAATAACCCTTCCACTCATCTTCCTTGCATTATCATCAAAACAAGGCCCATATAACAAAGAAGCCATGGCATTCATTGAAGCCCATTGAATCGCCTCAACTTGTTCAGTCACTTCTTTATCAAACGAAATCTTATCAATCGAATCTTTCGATCGAGAATGCTGACTGGATTTATACCTTTCCACTTCACGTCTATAATCACTTGCACTATCTTGACTCCATGTGGACCCCGATTCATCACACCAGGATAAAAGAAGATCGAATAATCTTTTTCGGGTTTTCGGGTCGAATTTCTCTGATTTTGATTCGACAAATTCCGGGGCTAAAGATCTTAGGACACACGCGAGTGAGTATCGAAGAGGTTGCATTTCTTGAAAGGATTCCAGAGGTGAAGTTGAGATTAATCTTGTGGTTTCATCGATGTATTTTAGGTAGTGGAGTCGGAATACCGGTTTCCGGCTTAGCATTCCGGGCCAGATGTTTTCGGCTACGGTTCTGTATATGTTTGCTATCCGGATTCGGAGTTCTTCACGCCGAAGCTTTTGACTCTGTTTCAATTTAAATAAACAAATAAAATATTAAGTTTTTTTTCAAATATTAGAATTAAGTGGATTAGTGAATGGTGATACCTTCCATTTTGATTTTCCATCTGTTTCTAAGGAAATTTCGTCCATGAAAGAAGCGAGTTCACTGAACATTATTTCACACACTTCTAAATGGGAATGCCCTAGAGCCATAGTTGCTGCATGCTGAAATTCAAGAAAGGAAAAATAGTTAGTTTTAAGAGAATATACTGTATTTTTTATTATTGATAAAAAAAAAAATTGGCTTTGGTGCTTACAACATGAGCTTCAGAGCCAGATTTTAGTGAAGGGAAGATGAGATGGAAAAGATCACGTGTGGTTGCAGCACCAGCTCCTTCTCTTCCAGGTGGACATGAACAGGCAAACATTGCATACATGAGCCATTGATCTAATTTGCTGTCTGCTTCTTGATATTGATGAGCCTTTCCCCCCAATTCAACAGGTGTAATGTGTTCAAGGCGTTGAATTACTTCCAATCTGACAAAACAAATATCAGTTTTCTCAACATTTCAATTTTTGGTTGTTTTCCTTTTAAAAACAAGTGTTTGAAGTTCTAAAATTGTTGGATTCATTTATTATTATTAATCGTGTCATGACAACTGTTCCATTAAAGCAAAAAAGACACATCTTATGGTTAAGGACTACCTACAGTAAATACATATAGTATGTTTATATATATATTATTACATGTTTGGATTAAATGATAAAATAGGTATGACATTTACTAATATTTTGCATTAACCATGTGTTAATCTAATAAGTTATTAAACATATATCATTTGACCATAACAATCATTATATCTTTTAATCTGCAGTTACTTTAATGAAACAAACAGTTGGCATGCTGTTGATAGAAAACAACAAAAATGGAAAACCGAGAAAACTGAAAAAATGAATGATTTTAAAAAACGCCGAAAAACATAACCAAAAAAACAAACTGAAAAACTGAGTCGTTTGTAAGAAACGAAAAATGTAACTGAAATAGTTGAACCATATCTATAAAAAAAGCTTGACAACTACCGAAACTAGAAATAAAGATAATTGTTATTAATTGTAATAATAATAATTAATAATAGTAGTAATAATAATTTTTAAATCACAATGGCTTTTCCAAAAGTAGATACAAAACGTAGTGGTTTTATTGAAAAAATAATGTCTGAACGTTAATGGTGATATAGCAGGTTTTAAATAAAAGGTTGAAAACTTTTATGAAAACTTTCCATAAAACAATTTGATATTAAAAAAAAAGGTAGAAAATTTTGATTACTTTGCATCTTGAACAGACTGAGGACAGAGCACTGCACCATATTTGACAAGCTCACTAAGACAGCGGGCCCATCTGTTCTTATCAGGGCTTTCAAAAAGTATAGCCTGCAGTGTTGCATCTGGAGGCACCACATCAGATTCTCTTCTCAGATCAAAAGGTCTCCCTGAATCCCAATAGCAGCTTTGAACAATATCATCCTATCATATCATATCATATCAAACATTTTTACACAAAAATAGAAACCATAAGTAGAACAAGAACATATTATATATTACATACCCCATTTTCTTCAAGAACATCGATTATAAAAATGGGTTCAGCTTCATCTTTCAAAAAATCCGATCTTTCATACAACGACAAATTCCTTATATCATTCCTTAAAGCACGCACACATCTCAACAACTCCAAAGCCGTATGCCTAATCTGACTATCAGCAGAGCTAAGAAAAATAAGCCCAACCGCATCAATCTCCGAAGCGCGATATTCAATCGGTTGTTCACCGGGATGAAAAGAAGATCTCTTAAACCCTTTTTGTTTTTTCGCATTATCCGAAACCACAACAACATTTTCATCGTCGTTTTTGTTTTTTTCTATGTTGTTATCATCGGACAAACAAGCTCTCCAAAACCGAAGGAGTTCTAGAAGGCGTCCGAGGGATGTTTGGATCAAGAGAGGGAATTCGTCTGGGAGTTGGAGGATGAAGTTTGACATTCCACGCATGACTGCAAAGCGGCGGTGTGGGAGGTAACGGACTATCCGGTTGAGGACTTGGACCGCTTCTTCGCGGACCCCCGGGTCGATGCTGATTCCGTGTTGCGGGATTATTTCGGTTATTTTATCGGTTCGACCCACTTCTTCGATTAGGTAGGGTATGCATTTTAGAACTGAGCGGAATAAATACCCTTGTGATTTTTCTTTGGTCACAGCATCTAAGGTAAAAAGTAAAAAATTTATTACATCTCAGAAGTGCATGTGTTGTGCTGTTGTTGTATGATACTAAGGTAATGTTTGGTATGTAGTAATCAAAGAGGGAATGGAGTGGAGCAATCCTTCTCTTTTCATTCCTTGAAGGAATGGAATGCTATAGATATATTATAGTTAGAATTATTACTCTTTATTTGTAGAATCTTTAAGGGCTTTTGACATGAAAGTACTTAAGTTTGTCAAATTTTCTAGGTTTTTTTGTTTGTTTACTTTGTTAATGTCCAGAGTTTTGCAAGTTTTTTTTTCATTATTGCCCTTGTTACATGTAATGGTAGGTTTACAGGGACGAAACCAACAAAATTTGAAAAACTTAAGGAGTTTCATGTCAAATTTGGAAAACATACTCAGGGTAAAAACATAAAAGGTTTGTAAACTTAAGGGTAAAAGTGAAAAAAACTTGGCGCACTTTAGGCATTAACACATAAAATCGTCGCAAGGACAAAACCGTCACATTTTGACAAATTAAGGACTTTTATGTCAAAAATCCAATCTTCAATAACAGCAATATTTTTATGGTAAGTAACTTATATTTCTATTTTAATATTTAGAAATTAAATATCCTCCTATATTTTCTTCCTACATATCCTCCTACCCATCTTAAATGATAACATGTGTCATATTTAATGAAAGTAATAATATTTTAATACATTTATATGACACATGTCATCATTTAAGATGGGTAGGAGGATATGTAGGAAGAAATGTAGGAGGATATTTAATTTCTTTTTAATATTTTATGGTAATTAACTTTTATTTTTGAAAAAAAAAAAAAAAAAAAGAGTTTTTTAAATAATAGATAAATCTTTATTAAGGTTTGAAATACATATAGTATGTGTTTTAAATGGTATGAGATATGTTTATGTGTGATTTATATATAGATGTATCTTTATTAGTTTATTTGATTTAAATTTAGATTAATAATATACAGTAGCATTTATTTATTTATCAGTTTAGTGATATTTAGTTTTCTGATTATGCATAACAAACAATATGTTTGAATGACTCATTCCATTCCTTTGAGCCAACAAAACATGACAATGGAATGTAATGATCGATTCCATTGAGTTGCACATTCCATTACGTTGTTAATTCCATTCCTTAGTAATTCCATTCCATCATACCAAACAGATCCTAAATGCCATAAAAATGGTAGATTGTGAACTGGATTACCTATCGTGGTCTTTGAAGAAGTGAGAAGAGCTTGACTATAAGCTCGATTACATGACCTCAAAATAGACTCGATTGCAGCCTTGACTTTTGGAACATAATGCCCTATATCATGAGCTGCAAAAGTAGCACAAGTCAACAAAAAAAAAAAGTCAAAAAAAGATCCAAATTTCACAAATGGGATTTGAAGATTCAAGATTGATTATTTACCATGAAGGATTTCCAAGCCAACATGTTGACTTGTTGGTGACATGGCGATTGCAAGTAAGGCACGAAGGCCAATAACCTTTGCTTCACTTGGACTATCTTGTTTTAACAATTCCAATATCACATGATTCATGGAAAAATCAAGGTTATGTTCTGCTATAGTAACACAAAACTCAACAACTTTATCATGTTGGACATCCTGTGTAAGCATTCCTTTCCTTAAAATTGTCAAAAGCTGAGCTGTCACGCTGTCCAGGTAATCCCATACGCGATTGGGCGGTTGAGAATTCCCATGAACACTCAAATAAAATCTTAAAACTCGGTGGAGACAATCCAGAGCCATGAAACGGTTGTTCTTGTCCTGTAAAATCAATGTTCTAAATAATCTCTTATAATTATCTCTAAATGTTGAAATTACGATTTTACCCTTAGATGCTTGTAAAGTTGCTCCATATGAGGGCCAAAGTTATTGAGGAAAACAACAGGATCACCAAGACAAAGAAGCAAAGTCACCAAAGGGTACGCCACCTAATAATAAATCAAGAAACTTATAAACTTATAAACTTATAGTAAAGTAAGAAAAGGGTAATATGGGGAATTTGCATTTACTTACGGCTATATGTTTGCTTTGTTTATCTGTCCACTGCATGAGTTGACTTCTTATTCGTGCAACAGCTTCATACCAAAGAGTAAGTGCGGGGTCCACGCCAGGTGGCGGCCAGTTACCTTTACCACCATCTGCAAGTGGTGCTAAAATGTTTGAAAGCATATTGCAAAGGGCATTGTGAAGTTCACTCTTTCTTTTATGTGGGACCCGATTAAGAGGGTTTGCTTTTGCCACAAAGGAAGCTGATGCATTTAAACCACCCTCTGTCTTCACCTAATGTATTATTATTCACTGTATATTATTATATGCTTCTAGAAAGAAAATAATTTTTTTTTAAAAAATGTTGTATTTAGCATATATAGTTATTATATACCCCGAGCTTTAAGTAACGCATTCCATTAATGATGCTAAGTGTTTCACTTCGAGCACCACTAGTGTCAATTCGACGTGTGTTGAGTTCCATGAAGAAACGCTCAGTTACAGAACTGAACCTATTGTGGGATAGGATAAAGATAAACATTGTTAAATTACTAAAAAGACCCTGTATTAGAAGTAGTAAGTTTACCTTATACGTGAAAGAGCGCCTAAGAGTTGTGCAACAAGATCTAGAAGGAGTCCACGCAAATCAACCAAAGAAGGGTATTCAATCTGACTAACAACCCTGAAAAGAAACAAAATTTCAGCTTATATATTGGGAAAAATGGAGGTTTTTAGAGAGAACTTGGTGTTATTAGTTATTAGTTATTACCTGTCAGCATTTATGAGCCAATCAAATACAAAGTTTTCAAGTCCAATCCAGAGTTTTTCTGTAAGTCCTTCTTGTGGACAACATTCCACAAATCGAATACATGCTGAGCAGAAAATGCATTCCACTGCAAGCTTTCTTTGGAATGTAGATGCATCATTAGCACCTTTTGGGGATTCACTGAAAACAGACAAGAAATAACATGATCAAACTCCATAAAAATGTAGAATAACAATGGAGTTTAGAGACTCACGTTTCTCTCCAACGAAGTAGTGCTTCTAGAAGAGGTACAGGTGTGTGTCGTGCCACCATTGCTAAAGAATCCAGTACTTGCTCGTATGCAGGGTCTGAGGGCCTAAGGTATTGTCCATCCTGTTTATACAACAACACAATCTAATCAACAATTGCCACGACTTCAACAGAATACGTCAATTTGTGGATAGAACTAGCGTACATCAACTCTGATCGTCTTGTACAAATCCGAATTGTAAACTCGGAATCGGAAATTAAACATAGATGTAGATGATAAGTGAGTAAGTGAATATCTTTACCTGTGCTTGTGCTGTTTCAATTCGACGCCTCGCAAGTGGAAGGAACCGTTGCAGCAGTGCATCGACAATAAGCTTCGCCGCACTCCCCGCCTTCATCTTCCCCCAAAATTAGTTATCAATCTCTACTTCTTCTAACTCCAACTGAGCAGTTTTCACTTCATAATCAAACTTATGATCCAAAGTTGTTTAAAACCAGAATTGGAAGCATAAGTTATAGAAACGAAGTCGATACTATATCATACAAAACCCCAATTCGTCATAAATCTGAAGTACCTGAAAAAGCCCTAAAAGCAAAACGGTCACAAACTTTCGCCTACAATATATTCTTCTATGTTTCCAGGAGCTCTGCAACTTCTTCTTCCTCTCTGTCCATGTGATCTCGAAAGCTTGAAAAAATAATTTTAATCAAAAATCAACTATAAATTTGTAGCCTTTTTCACCATTGATGACGACTGCAGAGCTCTACCATCTATCTCATTCTTTGCCGTTTACCGTCAAATTACCAAATGTACCCTTAATATCTCTAATGCTTTCCAACTATATCCCAATTTCCATCTGTATTCTATACTCGCCAGGTTGGAAAAGGAAGAAATAAAACACTATCTCATTTTTAATTACAGGAGAAAATAACAAATATGTCATTTATCTACCATTTTTGTTGAAAAATATAACCAAAAAGTTTAGGTTGCGTTTAGATACGGAAAAACAATTTTCATTTTTCGTTTTTCGTTTTTCCTTTTCAGTTTTTGTTTTCCATTTTCAGTTTTCATTGGAAAATTTAGAAAATTTGTTTAGTTAAAACTTATTCATTTTTCATTTTCAGTTTTAGAAAATTAGAAAAACGTGTTTAGATGTGTATTTTTCTATCCGTTTTCATTTTTGGAAAATGGTAGCGGTGGTAGGGTGGGGGCGGGGACGGTGGGGGCAGTGGTGGTGTCGATGATGGCGACGGTGGTGGTGGCGGCGGCAGTGGGGTGGCAGCGATAGTGGTGGTGATGACAAGCGGTGGTGGTGCTGCTGGTGATGGGGTAGTGGTGGTGGTGATTGTAGGTCAGTGATTGTGGTAGTGGTGTTGGGTGTGTTTGTGTGTATTTGTAGGGGCGAAGGTGTGGGTGTGTGGGTGTGTGTGTGTGTGTTGTGGGTGGGGGTGGGTAGGTGGGTGTGTGTATTTGTGTGTTTGTGTGGGTGGGGGAGGGGTGTGTGTTTTTGGGTGTATGTGTGTATGTGTTTGTTTATGGGGGTGGGTATGTGTGTATGTATGTTTGTGGGGGGTAGGGATGGGTGTGTGTTTGTGGGTGTGTGTGTTTGTTTGTGGATGTGTGTGTATGTGTGTTTGTGGGGGTGGGGGTGGGGATGGGGGTGTGTGTGTGTGTATGTGTGTTTGTATGGGTGGGGTGGGGGTGAGGATGGGTGTGGGTGTGTGTTTGTGTGTGGGGGTGTGGGTAGATAGTAGTGTGGTGGGTTAGGGGTGTTAATGTGGGGGTTGGTAGATGTGGGTGGGGTAGGAATGAGTGTGTTTATATTTTAGAAAAAATTTGATTTAGAAAAATGTGGAAAACAATGATTATCAGTTTTCCAAAAATTTCCAACTTCTTTGTAATTTTAGAAAACAGAAAATTTCATTTTCTGTGAAAAATTTAGAAAATTAGACGAACTAAACGCGTTTTCAAAATTCTCATTTTTCTTGGAAAAAAATTTCGAAAAACGGTCTATTTTTCCACAACTAAACGCACCCTTAGCATTTCCGGAAATGACCATTAAGTGCATAGAAGGTCTTCTATAGACTCAGCATCTCCTCTGTGAATTTAGCATATGTTTAAAGAGTCGGATTTCATGTTTTTGTTTTTCAGCTCGCAGAAACTTCTATACGAACTCACACTCTAAAGATCCAATTCGTAATACGGATTTGAATAAAATTGTTGTTTTTTATTACTTTTTGACTCTATATAATGGACCAATGGTATGATAAGAAATTTCATAATTCCCAAGTAACTTCCAAATTTCAGATGGTTGTTAGCGTTTATATAAACAATTTCATATTTTTCTTAAACAGGAAAGTTAACAAATCAAGAGAATCTACTTTATCTAGATGGAAATCATTACGTAGTTGAAGACCAGTAACTCGCAAAATATGTTCCTAAAATCATTATTGCAAATTGCAGAAACTCTAAAATAATAAAAGATTTTTCAGTGTTGATGATATTTAGTGTAACACTTAACTTTTTAACACAAAAAATAACCACCTAAACTAGGTTATTATTCCATACATTCATATTTTCCCCATTATTCAATTTTTACCTCATAAATCAATACTTGTAAAATCTCCATCACATTCGCATGTTAAAAAAAAACTTATAAAACATTAATCCCTAATAATCAGTATATTATATTATTCACTTAATACGATAATAAACACCTATCTAGATGTCACTATCTAGAAGAGATGCACAATTACTCATTCACTACATCTCAACTATAATTAGTTTACTAACTCATATAACAATAATTTGTAATCAATATCAATTACAGTAGTTAATTACTCTATACACCATCAAGTAACAAGAAGTCATATACTATACACCTCGCGTAACACAATCATTATCACATAGCTAGATATCAGTTCTTTAAAGAACAAATATGGTTACTCACCTCGAGAAGGTGTATACGAATGGAATTCCAACTCTAGAAGTTACTCACCTTGAGAGGGTGTATACGAATGGAATTCCAGCTCTAGAAGTCTCATAATTTATCATGTTTTAGAAACTGCATAACTATCAAAATAACACATATTTATTGAGTATAACTCACTTATGCACAAGTTGATCCAACATTTCATCAAGTTCATATTTCTTGAATTAGTTATCTAGATGTATTAATTCATTAAGACATTAACTTAATGTTACCTTATTCACCACCTCACAAATTTAAGCATTGTAGCTTAATATAAGCCATTTATACATGACTTAATCCATGAGATTAATTCAACTATCCAAAACTAGTTTTGTTCCATGTATAAGTCGTTTATATGACTTAATCTATCAAGACAAAAAAATCCACTTATAAAAATTGTCATATTTAGGGTTTATAATCATCACCATCATCAATTCTACCATATTAAGATCACAAGCATTTAACTAATAGTTTAAGCAGGTAAACATGTGATCGACATACCTCTTTCCCTAATTCATCAAGGATTTCACTAATTAAGAGCATAAAAATTATAAGGTTCATAAACCCTTTCCCAAAAATCAGCAGATGAATCAAGAATTAACAAGGTTTAAGAGATTATACCTTTGGTTTAAGTGGTAATCAAAAAAACTCTTGTAATTTCTCTTTAATTCTCCTTGTAGCTAGTTATAACCCAGACCATCAAAATCACTATTCCTCAAATATTTGGAAGTGCATAGGACAAATATGTGTTAAAAACACAATTTGGCCTTTAAACCCCATATTTTTTTAATTATTATGCATTTACACATTGCCTACTTATGTGGACGCGTCATGTTCTTGCAGTACTTTTGTCTTAACTTTGTATGACCATAACTTCTTCACACGAACTCCTATTATAATGATATTTATATTCGCACATTTTTATTCGAGTTAACTATATCTTTCTTTTACACTATGTCTGCCAAAAATGATTATATTTGTATTTATAATCTCATAAACAAAAAGGCATACATTATTCGTCCTCAAAACCACACACCAATACATATTTTACATTCATCCTTTCATATACTCTCGAAAAATAAATGTATAACCCTTTATATAACATATAAAGGTATTACTCCTCTCTTGATATAATTAGTTAAAAGAAATATGTGTTACAAGCTCTTCTATGCTTCAAAAGATTACGTCCTCAAAATCATTTTAAAACAAGTTAGGTATTTAGATTTAAACTTTTCCTCAAACTTTTAATTACAATTACACTTCTCCATATTTTGTAACACAACACATAAAGTACATCTGGGTTACTCTCGAGTCCACATGTTAGCTCTATATAATACATTATTACTACTATCCTTATCAATCTCCACAAAGAGTCTAATGAATCAGAACGTCATCCACTAGTCTGAAGTGGATAATACTTTCCTTATTCATATCTCATTAATTATATTGGATAAACAATTAGGAATTCTTCCATTAAATCAAACATAACTTAAACATATCACTACTTTCCCCTTGATAGATTTGCTATCATGTAGGCTTTGCTATAATGATAGGAAATTTCGTAATCATTATCTTTCAACAATTCATTTACCGTGTATAATAAATGCTTCTAGTTTGGTGTGAAAACCACCACAGTCATTTCTAAATCATAAACCAGATATGCTTCCTCTACTGTTTATAGTTATCTTAATGTGAAGCAATTACTCATCTCATTTGTACATATTCATGTCATTATGTGAATTGTCATTATAAGTAGCATAATCATCTCTACTTTACAAAACACCAATACCATAGCCTTACTCAAAACTCAGTTAAGGTGATGAAAATGCCACATATTATATCCCAACTATTTAAAGTCTTCAACCGTTCTTATCAATTTAATCAACGATACCTTTATACCAAGGAAATTTTTCTACAAAATGCTAATAACAATCATCTTATCCTCATGTACATTTCTTGTATTATTAAAGTTTTATTTTTTGGGAGAAATTTGGTCCTACACGGGGCATAGGATAGTCACTTACACATGGAGCAGGTCAACAAGTCTTGGCAAGGGTTTAATGCCCTACGCGGGGCGTTGTTGAGAGAAAGCTTTTGAGAAACACACTTGAATAAAAGTTAGAATAAGTTATAATGCGGAATAAGTCTAACTCAAAGGATCATGAAGCTCAACAATAATAAGAAGTTAGTGTTAGAAAGTTAGATAATTAGATGCGGAAATATAATGACGAAAATGTAAGGAAATATAAATGACAACAAGTATTATATCAAGTAAACACTAAGCTGATTCTTAACAATGATTGCATTCAAACCAAGTTAGAAAGTGTGATCAGCTTAAAGTGATTAAGTCAAGAATGACTTGCTCCGAAGGAGACATTAAGATCTTAAGGTAAGAATTTAAGTTCTGTAAGATCTTTGAGAATAAGAGAGTAATGAGAGAAGTAAGGTGAGATGAAGGAGATGAGAGATGTATGTGATAATAGATGTGTTTTCATTAAAGGTGGGACACTCTATTTATAGAGTTCTGAGAACATTACAGGAGAATAAAAAAAGACTATAAATGAAAGGAAGTGTCCATGTAAGGTACACTGGACAATACATTGTAAAAACAAAAGTTAAAAGAAAAACTAAGTCTTTGTTCCAGACAAAGTAGTTGCGGACGACTTCTTGTTGTGGTAGCAGAAGCAGTATTGTGGTAGTGAGGAGGACTTCGGACTAAGGTTCAAGAGGTTCACTTTCTTGATTCAACAATTTCCCCCTAAGTGACCTCTTTAACCTTCTCACTTGTTAAGCTTCAGAAATTTGATCAGCATCCACCAAAATTTTCTCAACACGTGTGCTTGCTCCCTAGCAAAATGCTCTACTCTGTCAGCGTACTTATCTGACTAAGGTCACTTCCTAGGCTCTTCCTAGGTTCTCACACTTCTCCGCCATCAGCTGCTGGGAAACTCCTTATGATGACAGTCATCTACCTCCTGAATATCGTCACGTTCACTTGGTAGCTGACTCGCATCATCGGGAGTTCCACAAAGCACAAAGCAAGCAGTATCCGTGCGTCGAATAAACACATATAACCCACTCTAGGTGATAACTCCACTATCTCTACTCATACTCAAAAGATATCACCGAACTCTGTAACTCTACCCCCGCGGGTATCTAGCTACTCTCTCAGTAGGCTTCACACATTCTCATCTAGGTATCTCTCCTAGATTACTCCTCTACCCAAATCCCTCTCTACATAGGATTCCTGCTGGATACTCTTACTCAACACATACTCGAAAGTGCATCACAGATAATAGCAACTCATAGGCTAAGGCATCACAAATCAGGCCACTCTAGTCCTAAAATATGAAATACCTAGCCTATCTCTAACGTGCATAGTATCTCATAACATATTTCATAACACAAAAGTAAAGGTATTTTGGGAAATCACCGTTCGGGCTCTGGCTGATTGTACACACTGCTCCTTCCCGCTTTCTCTTAGAAACTCTTGCTCGTTTTAGAAAAATAATTTATTTTGAAAATTTTCCTCATTTCCTCAGTTTGAGCCTAGACATACCCGAAGGTACATCCGAATCCCTCAAACCAAGGCCCTGATACCAACTTGTAACGACGTGAAAATTAAAACATTTTTCATTTTTAAAATGCATACTATTCATAACATATCGTGTAAAAATCTCTTTTATTCAATTACAAAGCACAAATCCATTATTAATCCAGAATCCTCCTAACTCTTTCTCTGGTGTATACAATCAAGTCGGTGCCTTCCCGCGATCCTAAGAAGAAAACCTGAAACACATAACACATAACACGGTAAGCACGAAGCTTAGTGAGTTTCCCAAAATACCACATACAACACATATTAGCCACTCGGGGCTATAACTCTGTTTGACCCTCTGGTCAATGTGTCTCAATGGGACCCTCCAGTCCCATAACTCTGTGGACCCTCTGGTCCGAACTCTGTGGACCTTCAGGTCCTAACTCTGTAAACTCTGTAACATACATAGCATAAATCACATAGAAATAATGCAGTGTATCACATCATATAAATAGCATACAAAATACTCTGTCACATAACTCTAATTACCACTCTAGGTAAAGTATAGTAAGAAGACTCACCTCGGATGAAGAACAACTCCTTTAGACACTGTTGATACGCATCGGCCTCTATCTCTGTGCCAAATCTACAATGATCTCAAATTACGATCTAAGTGTTGAGTTAATTTTGAGCATTCTAACACTCCTAAGTGTAGATGCAACCCTAAATACCTTGGATCTATGTTTTCTCTATATGTACGAAATCCTTGTAACATATACTACAACTTAGTTAAGATTATTCCTTCAAAATAATCTCCCATCAAAAATTCATTTTTGACGCTTATTGTCCCTAAATTGACTAGCTCTAATCTACGAGCGTTACAATTATCTCCCCCTTAGGATGATTACGTCCTGGAATCATCAACGAAATAGGATTCATATACTGACTCCATACGTTATCTCTCCATCCTAAGTAATAACCGTGATACTCAATCTTTCATCTGCTCTTCATACTATTTTGGACTTTCAATCGTAACCTTCAAGTTACAAAATAAATCCTTATTGTGGACTCCTTCTTCTTCCTGGGATAAATACATTCCTTTATCTATTGTAATAGATCGATGGTTCGTGTCCCGATGGCCTCTCATCGTAGTCGGACTCAATTGATATGACCACTAGGGTCGAAATAACAACCATCTTACTAGTCATTACCGAAACAATGGTAATGACATGCTTGAATAAAACGGAAACAATTTCTAGCTTCTTGGTAACCTTGTGACTTTCCCTGATCCAAGTGCGAGTCCTGTGCTTCCAGTAGTATAGATCTCTACTACCATTCACACCTACTCATACTCGTCCCAAGTATTGTCTCGCAGTCCCCAAGTCCTAAAATCACAAAGCAACTTAACGCATACGAATGTGTCCAAATAATCATAAAAAATTTCCTAGACTCTACTAGGACTTCTTCCATGCGCATCTCCAGTCATTAATCCTGCTTCACCTTGGTTGGTGGTGGAAAGTTCATCCGATGGGACAACTTCAGGAATAACACCAATTGTTCCATCATTCCGCCAATCGAAGGTGTACTTTAGACGTATCATACTCCTCTAAACGTTTTGTTATTTTATCAGACATAAACTAAAGGCAAGACACCACTCTTACGATATCTTCCGATAGGTGTCATTCACTATCATAAGCCTTTCATTTCCTCCATTTACTCAATTCTCTACGAGTCTTGACCATAACGGTTTGTACACCCAACCTGATGTTCGGTGTATCGGGAAAGAATTTAAGATAAGAAAGCTTTATTTACGATAGACTTATAACTCTCCTTATCACTCCGAAACGTTTACATGCTAGTTCTAATACCGTAGTCATACGCTTAGAATCCTAAACACAGAAGGTTTCCAGACCCGGTCGGCAACAGACCATAGATCCGAACAAATAATATCATATATGGCAAACATATAACATTTAGCACATAAAATAACTTTAGGCAACTTTCCTAAAATAAACTAGTGCTCGTGTCGATTTAGGTGTACCACCTAACATTTAATGGACACACTCAACTCACAATCATCGCTTAACATTCTAAGTTTAAGTTTAGAAATAAATCCATATTCCTAGTTCGCTTAAACTAATGCTCTGATACCAACTGTGACATCCCCATTTTCATGGCCAGAAAAGACCTATTTGTTTATGCTTTGTTTTATAAAATCAGAGTAATCCTTTGATTAAAAGAGTTGCGGAATTTGTTCCCAAAATAAAATATGATAAAATTTATCAAAACGTTTCTCAAAGAGAATGTATTTTCATTAAATAATAAAACCTCGGGATGTCATGTTCCGATACAGACCAAAAGCATAAACAATATAAAATAGACCTTACAACAGTTATTTATAACTACTGATCCATAATCCAAAATCTCTCGTCAAGTACACCAATTTATACTCTTGTGCCATTACTTGTAATGCAAAGAAAACTAAGTGGGTCAGGCTTGGGAGCCTGGTGAGCATATAGGGTTTTCAACCCACAATAATACATTTATTATATTCAATTATCAAACAATCAACCCAAATACCCATCCCCATATCTCCTTTATTTTCTCAAGGGTTTACCCTAAGAACCAACTATCCTATTCATTCATTCCTAAGGATTTACCTAAGGAACTGGCACAAAGTCCATTCGCTACCACGGTTTATACAACAGGCACTATGTCACATAGTCACCAGGGTTCATACAATAGGCACTACGTCTCATAGTCACCAAGGTTTACACAATAGGCACTACGTCTCATAGTCACCAGGGTTTACATAACAGGCACGGAGTCACATCGTCACCAAGGTTTATCAAATAGGCACGAAGTCGCATCGTCACCAAAGCTTACTTAATAGGCACGAAGTCACATCGTCACCAAGGCTTTACTTAATAGGCACGAAGTCGCATCGTCACCAACTATTCCATCTACCCATGTTCTACCCAACATTTTTGTAGATATAAATACAAGCACAATTTAAATCATTTAACACCCGTATAAAAACATCAATTCCAAGCCCATCTCAAATAGACAAATAATATATAACACATAACACGTATTTCATAGCTAATACTTTATATTTATGTGTTAGAAGAAAGTAATTATACACTCACACATATAAACAACAAAATATATACACATAGCATGTATTTTATAAAATACTTCATATCTATGTGTAAGATGAAAGTGACTATACACTCACTTGATCAGAAGATGATCGGACAACACTATGGCTTGTAAAAGTAGTATTCTTCGGTAGATCTGGAAGATCTTCACAAAAACCGGGCTCCTCGTGGGCAGAGCTTCGGCTCGGGAATTTCACTTCTCGGGATCTTTGGGGGCTCGGGACTTGCTTCGGGGCTCGGGAATGATACCGGGGCTTCGGGATAATTCTTGCATGAAAAACGATGCAAAAACGCTAGAGAAAGAAGAGAAATGAGCAAAGGAATAAGGCAGCCTCGACTTCCTTTTATAGGGGGCTGAAACCCAAATTATACTGGGCGTAATCTTAGGTTACGCTGGGCGTAACCTGGATAAGCCCGGTGACTCCCCCCTTGGATAATATCGAAAATTTATATTTAAATCTAATATCAAAAATATTTAATAAACTTCAAAAATTCATATCTTCCTCATACAAACTCCGTTTTCGACGTTCTTTATATCCCCGCGTAGGTGAGACTACGCTCTACAACTTTTGTTTAGACTCTGTCGGCTAATTTTGAATTTATTTTTATTATATTATTTTAGTAGGCCGGGACAGGAAAACTCTGTTATAAATTCATAACTTCTTCATCCGACGTCCGTTTTCGCCTATCTTTTTATCGTTTCACTACAATTAACGAGATCTTTGATTCTTGTTTAGATTGTTTCGGCTAAAAACTGCTCGGTCTCAAATCGAGAATTCGGGCTGCATACTGCTAAGTCGAAACTTTAGAAAATCATAACTTCCTCATACGAAGTCAGGTTTGGATGATCTTTTTATGCGCGCTCTCGGTTTAACGAACTCTACGACATTCGTTTAGATCGCTAAGGCTAAATATCGCTCTAACGTAAATTCACCTTTTATGTCGTGCTGTGTCGTACCGGTTCTGTCGCGAAACTTCGACAGGTCATAACTTCTTCGTTATAACTCGGATTTCAGCGTTCTTTATATGTACGGAATCCTTGTAACATATACTACAACTTAGTTAAGATTATTCCTTCAAAATAATATCCCATAAAAAAAGTCATTTTTGATGCTTATCGTCCCTAAATTGACTAGCCCTAATCTACGGGCGTTACATTGAATGACCTTAAACTTTTCGGGAACTTATGGGTTAGGGTGAATAATTGGAGGAGGTGAAAGAAGTATGATTTCCATAGGACATCATCTTCATTTAGGAAAGCTTGTTTCAAGAGATTTGGAGAGATCATAAATGTCTAAACCAGACATCTTTTGGGAGATATTCAAGATAGTTGATTTAAAGTCCTTAATATAACACCCAATATGAAATATTAAGGCTAGGACCCTACAAACTATTTTATAACTCGGAAAAGGGATGCCGTAATCCAAGCTATAAAATATTTGAAGGTAGGTGAATGACGATTCACCAATTTCCACCATGAAAACGAAATAATTTAATTAGGTTTTACTTGGATTTGAAACTCCTAGATTCTTTTGAGATTCATTGAACTGTTCAATGACATGTTTCAATCTCGAGTGTGCCCTTCAGGTTTTGTGACTGGGATGCCAAGGATCACAAAACAAGGTGTGAATAACCATGCGAATATACTTGGTACCCTTAAGTGTTTACCCCTTAATCGATGTGCCGGTTAACCACACGCGCTCCACCGATACTATGATAAACATTAAGTTACCCTTTGCCTACCTTGTTAAGTCCAGGTTAGTGTGCCGGTTAACCACACACGCTCCACTAACGACTTAAGCAAAGTGCAAAGTGTAATTTCATGTATTAGCACCTTATTCACATTTTCCTAGGTAACTAAGATTGGGTATTTATAAATGGTTTAGTTACTTAGTATTTATCATTAATATTTTTAATGAAGGGAGAATTATAGTCCTTGTCCTACCTGTTCGGCTAACGACCCTCCACCAGTCAAGGAAGCGGTGGGTGAGAGTGGACACCCATTAAACTGCCATTTTATAGGCAGTGACCTTATACCCCCCTTATAGACCGGCTTCGTGAATGAGGCCTACTAACGGTAAGACTGACTTTACTCTTATATATATATATATATATATATATATATATATATATATATATATATTTATTTATATAATCAACTTATAATATTATAAAGTATAAGGGTTGAATTTTAACTTTTAAAATTCTAAGGGCTAACTTGGAATTAAAGTATTCATAAGTAAAAACCTTTCAAATTCCAAAACTTGAGGGCAAGTTTTGAAACTATTCAAAACTAATTAATTCCATAACTTATGAGTTTAAAGTAGTTTTAATTAAAAGACTCTTCAAGTTCCATAACATGAGGACAAGTTATGGAAGACTTTAAACTAATAAAAAAATGCAACTTTTCTTTATTTTGTAACTTATGGAATTAATTAAGGTTACACATTTTGTTACTTAATGAAGTGAGTCTTGAACCTCCATAACTTGAGGACAAGACTCTTCATTTTTGTAACCATTGCCAACTATTATGAGTTTTATGAAACTTAAATGTGACTTTCCATATAACTTGAGGACAAGTTACAAAAACACATTTTAGAATCAACTCTTAGATTAAAATGGATTGAAAACACATAATCAATTAACTTAACTATTAATCTAAGCAACTCATATGAACAAAGATAATTCACATCAAACTTTTTCATGTAATTAGCATAACTTTTAAACTAATACAAAACATGAATCTATTGACAATTATCTTTGAAATTGGATTAGCATGAAAATTACCACATCAAAAACAAGTTTATAAGTTCAAAAACAGCTTAGGGTAATGTTCCTAGTCCAATTCCAGCCAAAACAACAAACAGCAAGATGTCAGCACCCAAAACTCGTTGAGTTCCTTGAGAAACTCGTCGAGTTCATGCCCAAAATGACACTACAAATAAAATTACATTTAGTGGCACAAAAAAAGTGTCACTAAAAACCAAAAATGTGTCACTAAAGAACCCCTTGGCAATCAGCGGCACAAAAAAATAGTGACACTTAAGGCGTTGCCACTAAAGACCTTGAGTGGCACTTTTTGGTTGTGTCGCTGCAGACTAATTGGGTTTTAGTGGCACTTTTCAGTTATGCCACTAAAGCACTTATAGATTTTAGTGACACTATTTTTATGCCACTATTTAAGTGCAAAAATAGTTATTATTTTCATACTTTTAGTGGCATTTTTTTAACAAAAAAAATTATATTAATAAATTAAATCTTATTTTTTTTTATTTTAAATGAAATATAAAATAATTATAGGATAATTGTGAAGGTCATTCAAGAGAGTTTGGTTTGCATCTTGTCCACCAAAAATGACTAAAGTACCACCCATAACTGTAACTGATTAACCCCCACGTGAAACCTGCAATAGTAACACAAAATAGAAATATGTTTCAAGTCCATCAATAACAAATGGTTGAGTTTTGTTGTTTGATTTGATTTCTTGCATAAATTTGACGAATATGTTGAGAAGGGTAAAATGGTCATTTTACTCTTATTCAAATAATTCATTCTATCCAAAAAAGAAACAATATTTGTTCATACAGAACTTACTCCAGACATCATTTATGCAATGCATAAACATAACAAAAAAGTTTGCATATTGTGATTTAAATCTAATGTTCATGTGTATATTTTTACTTAAAACAATGCATAATTTTTATACTTTTAGAACACAATTAATAACTATATTTTGGAATATTGTTTGATGCTTATGCCTAATGGAAATAAAAACTAATGAAAAAGATTAATAACACATACATGTGGTTTTCCATAGGTCTTCATAATTGACCAAGTATTCTTTTGCAAATCAAATGCCTTCACTGTTTCAATAAAATTAAAAAGATATAATTATACATATAAGAACAAATAGCTATATTTTGCAATTAAGTTATGTTTGACTAAAAAAGATAGTAAAAATTCAAACAAACCATTGACAACTTCTGAAGGATCCTTCAAATGTCCTGCAATTGATATAAGCTTATTCCCTCCCCATGGTATCTACAAAATCAACAATGAAAATTATTTACAAATTTATAAAATCATTGCTTAATAAATTTTTATATATATAAAAAAAGATCTTGATACTAACCAAAGAATACCCAGTACAAGGAGTTACTGTGGTCGGGGCCTCAAAATTCGGTTTGACTTCAACCTTTGACCACGTCCAAAAGTCTTTTTAGAATGCTCGTCAAATTCCATCCTCATGCTCAAGTGGCTTAAAGTTATAATAGTTTGCAATAAACTTTTTTTTGCATAACAATATATCTCCTTGACACGAACGACATAAGATATCTACAAAATTTGTAAGAAAACTAATTATGCATACTAAGTGCAAAAACAAGCTTAGATGTGTCAATAATCGAATGGAACAAATAGATGAACAAAAATGCTATGTCTTTCGAACAATGTGACCAAGATCCATAAACAACCACAAGAACATAATCAAAGTCGAAATGAACAAAAAATTATATATTTAGATGTGTAAATTCTGAAACCAAACTTAAAACATTACTAAACAAAAGAACATCATGATTCATGAACCACATTGTATCTCTAATATATCTCTAGAAAACTACTACAAAATCAAAAGATGCATGTGGAATTACCTCAAGGGTGAGAACCGTAGCCATTGACTATTCTTTCTTGCACTAAATCAAGCTTCTTCTCGACAAACACTTTTCCTTCGTCTTTAACATTATCATCTTCATCATCTTCGCTATCCAAAGTAAACTGAGCATGATCCAGATGCAGCATCTCAACTCTGAGTGGTTTATAATGCATTAATTTATTGCTCACACCATGTTTTCTGCTAAGTAAACTATAAACTCCAGCAACAAAACACACAAGAAGTGCAAGATGACAACTAAATTGCAGGGTAGCAATGGCTCTAGCTCTATGAAACTCATGGTGTCCTTTACACCTGATTGTAAAATTTCCTCTACTCTTTTCACGCATGAAGCAACCATTTGTGATAGAGCTCGAATAGAATGAAATCCCTATTTGAACAAACCACATACCTTGCAGAACCAAACCAACTCCTCGCCCTAACCTAGAATAGTTTGATTTTGGGGTTATGAGTTCGAGAAGTATGGAGACAATACAGATACAAATTGGAACAAGGAGTAGATCATAGTAACGATTCTCGATCCCGTATGGATATTTCTTATGGATGTAAAACAGAAAGAATTCTTCGACGAAACCAAACAGCCAGAGAACGTTGAGGGTTGATGATGGGAATTGGAATGGGAGCATTGAGGAGTATCTATGAACGTAGGAGGACGAAAAGGGAAGACGATATCGCAGTCAGAGTGGACGATTATAGGTCAATGAGCGAAAGCGCATGGCGGAGTGGAGCATTGCAGTTCCCACGAAGAAGAAAGGCGCGAGTAGGCGAAGCACGGGCTAAGGCACGAACGAACAGATACACAGATGAGTGAAATTTTTAGTGAAAATAATTTCGTTTTCCCGCTCAATGTAAAAAAGGGGCGGTAATGAAAAGTTTTTAAGTTTTTTTCAATTAAAATTTTATTTTGGGGTTCTAAGTATTTTATCAATTATTTTAGTAAAATATAAACTTGCACTTTAATTTATAATGCCGCTAATAGATATGGAAATTTGTGTCAAAAAAATGTCACTATATCTATTAAAAGTTATAGTGGCATAAAAAAAGTGCCACTAAAAGTATGATATAGTGGCACAAACACAAAATGCCACCAAAAGTTTGTGCCACTAAATGTAAATTTATTTGTAGTGTGATGAACTCGTCGAGTTTTTTGCATAAACTCTTCGAGTTTATGGTCTGGACAGATTCAAGTTTGAAAAACACATTTGCATCAAGTATAAGAGAAAGCAAGCCTAGGCTCTGATACACTGTTGAGTTTTGAGCATTCTAACACTCCTAAGTGTACATGAAACTCTAAATACCTTGGATCTATGTTTTCTCTATTATACATGTAAATATGAACTTTCCAAGGTATTCATCCTAACTATCATAATAACATTGATTCATATGAGTATATAAAGTTAGAATTACATACCTCTTTGATGTAGATTGTCTTCATGAAGCTTGAGTGCCTAGTGCCCCAAGTGTGACACCTCAAATGGTTCACACAACACCAAATACACTTGGAATAGATTAGATAGAAATCCATACTTCATGAAAATCGGCTAGCCCTTTCTATCACACAGAGTGGCCAATTTTGTCACCAACAAGATCTTTATATAGTGTCACAATTAGGGTAAACCCTAATTGTCATGGATTTCCATTTCTTTGGATCCATGGGTTCAAATACACCATGGAGCATCCATGGAGCATCCTATGGGTTTTAGCCCAACTTGATAATCCATGGAGTCTCAGCCCACTATACCAAGTATGGATGATTTACACAATCAACCCATATATTTAATTAGTCTTCTCTTGATCACTTAATTAATCCTAGATTAATTCTTGATCAATACTAATTAAATAATCTTATTAATATATTAGAACTTATAATATATTAACAAACCATAAGTGTTATTTCTCTCATTATAGTCTATCCAAATGCATGATGCCATGCAACCCAAATGGACCATGTCGGATCGGGTCAAGTCTTACCAATTATAGTTGTGGACTTAGATATTAATCCAACACTAAGTCCCAATCCTCATTCTCTAGGTCTAAAAGTAGTCCACTAACTAGCCCATAAATAACCCCAAAACCCATTGGGCCCACCAAGGCCTAATAATAAATGGACTCTCCCGAGGCCCAAATCTCAAGTCCAAGAGGCAAGCCCAACTCAAGGGCCCAAGGCACATATACATATTCCTATGGTCCAAATCTCTAGCACAACAAGCCCAAACTCCAGGCCCAACACTTAAGGCCCAATATAAGATTTAGCCCAAAAAGTCCACAGTGGGGTTACGCGGGGCGTACCTCCCTTGGTACGCTCAACGTACTCCATCATACACGAATCCTAATCGGGGACACCAACCTAGTACGTGGGGCGTACTAGATTTATGCTCAGCGTATGCCTAGATTTACTTTTTCAACTCTTTTGGTCTTAATGAGTTAAGACCATAGCTATACTCTTAGATCTGGATTCCATAAAGGCTCATACTCAATAAAGCTCGTGACTTTAAGCCTTTGCATGGCTGATCAAGTCCCAAACACAAAAACTCTCACTCTTTACTACCCAAAATTCTCATATCTCATGCATGGTTTGATTCCAACATCCAAGGACTCATTTTTATGAATGCTTTCCACTAGAAACACTTAAAGGACATATATTAGGCTGTGGAGCTTAACCACTCATAAAGCTTCAAGCTTTGGGACCAAAAACCCTAAACCCAAAACAAAAAATAGCACAATAATAAGCAAGTTCAAAACTTGATACCTCTGGAAGATGCACCAACAAGAGAAGAACATAGATCCAAAAGCTAGGTGCTCAAGCCATTCTCTTTCAAAGCTCCCTCTTCTTCAAAAGACAAAAACAACAAGTGATCACCCCACTAGATCCACATGAGAAAGCCACCAAGATTCAAACCTTATGCTTTCTGTAGCTAGATCAGCATGATTAGGGCTTGGATCCATAAGCTCTAAGCCAAGCAGTGCTTCCTCAAGGAACTCCTTCTTCCACAATATACACCAAAAACTCACCAAATCACTAAAATGCTCAAGAATCACTCAAATGGAGGCTTAGGGTCGATTTCTAGGGCTTAGAGGGATGGAGGCTGAAGATATTAGGGTTAGGTTATGAGATAAGTAGCTTAAATAGGGTCTAAGACCCTAAAATAGCGTTCAGGTCTGTTTTGCGTACGCCTAGCGTTCATATGGTACGCCCAACGTACTCTGAAGAACATTCGCGACCATCCCTGGTCAGTACACCCAGCGTACTCCAAATTATGCCCAGCATACTGAGTACGCCCAGCGTACTCAAAATTACGCCCAACGTACTGGGCTAAGCCTGAAACCACAAAACTTCTGAAGGCCATAACTTCTTCGTTATAAGTCCGTTTCCGACGATCCTTATATCCACAGAAAGCTAACGAGAAGCCATACACTTCTATCAACTTTATTCCTCCTGAATCCCACTCGAACTCAGATTCAAAATTCATGAAAATACCGAACCAGTGCCTATAACAATACATTTAGGCTATAAAGCACAAACCAGACTCTTTTATCACACAACCTACCTCACCCACATCCCAAAAGGGCCTAAACTTTCTCTTTCAACGCCTAAAAACCTTTTCATACTCGGATTAAGGCCCACGGGCCTTAAGTCACAAAACAATCCAGAACAGGATGTTACAATTTTCTCGATTGGAGTGTTTTTTTAAATTTGATTTGAGATGATATGTTTTTCAGGACCCTGTTGTTTTGAGATTTTGGTTTTGGTTTTTGAAAGAGTTTCTCACTTTTTCTTACAAGATTTGAGTTCCTCTTTGAAAGCCTGTTTAGCTTGAGTTTTTGGGGAACCATAGTTAGTGAGATTTAAATGTGGTTTCCTGGAAAATTTTACTCCTTTTGAAAATGAGGGTTTAAGTCACTTGAACTAGAGGATACATGACTCTAAGAGCATTGACCATTGTGACAACCTGGAATTTTATTCTTGTACAACTAATCAATTCAATCAATATTCAACTTGTTTCGTCGATTTCTAGTGTTATTCAAGGGATCATTTAAGTGTTATAAGCTTGTATATAACCAAGGTTGAGTTTAGGAATGAGTCGGAGTGTTGAGTAGTGAGAAAATTGGGCCATACATACCTTTTGGAGGAATGTACGGCCGTACACACGGGTGTGCGGCCGCACACCCACTCCCTTGGCAACACACTCACTTTTGGGCGGCACCTTTACCCCTATATAAAGGGTAGCCCCCTTCCTTTCATTCCTTTAACACCTTGGCAGCACACAACATCATTTCCTCTCAAGTTTCTCCAACTTTGAACCTTGCAAAGCTTCAAGAACGTGAGTACTTCTTCCTCTAGCTTACAATCCATGAAATACCACTCTATCCAAACCCTAAGTGTGTAAAAACGCCATGTTCTTCATGCTTGGAAGTGAGTGCGGCCACACACCTTTAAAACACCCTCCAAAGTGAGAGTTTAACTTCCATAAATCGATGTAGACATGCCCCTAGCCTGGTTGCACCTTAGAATGGACATTTTGGGCATCATGTTGATGGGTGTACGACCACACACACCTGTGTATGGCCGCACACATCTGTGTACAGTCGCACACACCCTTGTGCGGCAGCACACCTAAGTGTGCGACCATACACCCATTTTAGAGCCATAAACCCACCTCTAGGACCCCTATCTTGCACTTCAACTGAGTATAGACCTTAAACACTTCGTGGATGTGAGTATAGACCTTGAGAACACTTCAAAGACACCCCATTTCAGGAATATACGGCCGCACACCCATTGAGCCGCACACCCATGGCCGCACACACACTGCAAGTGGCCACACACCCCTATACTCAATCCTACAGGGTCCTATCAATTGGTGCAAGAAATTTCAAGTCCCTAGAGTGATTTCCAATGGTATTTGGTAGTGAAATACCTTCATTTGACTCGTTTATGTGTCATTTTGTTTTAATTAGGATCAAATCGTGTTCAAGGCTTCACTTGAACACCCGACTCTTCGTATCGATCCTTCAATCAACCCACTTACCCAAGGTGAGTTCATACCCCTACATTTTTCCGTATATTTAATGTTTTCAGGGGGAATACAAGCTAAACATAAATGTTTTCAAAACTCATGAAATTCTCATACTTTAACCCTTTTGTACTGTGTTGAGCATAAGGGTCGTTTTTCACTAAAATTTCATAGTTTTCTAGATTCGCTATTCACTACATTACTCATGCAAACTATAATCGGTATAGTTTGGGATTTTTCTAAACATAACAAGTATGGAAACTTTCACTACTAAACGTATGCACTAAGAACAATAATAGTTTACAGTTTGCACCACTACTCTATCACATTTTTTTTTCATAACTGCAATCATCTCTACGAACGGTATACATTCGGATTTTCACTGCGGTAGAACGCTACTACACTACCTGTAAACTAGATTGTAAGATACTGTGAGGCGCTACTTCACTACTGTACCTTTAGGGTACATGGATAAATCCTATCATAGTATAACCAGAGTCTCCTGGAGGGAGACTTGAGATTTGTGAATAGATCTATTCGGGACTGACAATCCCACACCCGAACTGCTAGCTACAGTTGGGCAGGCATGCCCAGGGTGACAAATGTCATTTAACTAAACGCCTGAAGAATGTTGGAAAGGTCTCTAGTCATATCAAGTATGGTTATACGACTCACATTATGTATAAATCACCTTTAGTTTACAATCTGACACTCTTCAACGGTTTTATTTATACTAAATAGAACTAAAACACACTACGTATACTGGCTAAAGCCAGGGTTTTCAAACAGAACCAATTATGCAATGGCTTCACATACAAAATACTTGTACTTCATGATTATCTTTAGCTAGTCACAGGAGGTAGTATTTGCATATATCACTACAGTTTTCAGTAACAAACATTCATGGTTTTATACAAAATCGATAACGCTACATTTTCACTAAAGAAAATATCGGATTTTCTTGGAAACATACAGATTTTCATGGTTTACTACAGAACTAATAGCACTACATTTTCACTAAAGAAAATATCGGATTTTCTTTGAAACATACAGATATTCATGGTTTACTATAGAACTGATAACACTACATTTTCACTAAAGAAAATATCGGATTTTCTTGGAAACATAGATATATTCATGATTTACTACAGAACTGATAACACTACATTTTCATTAAAGAAAATATCAGATTTTCTTAAAACTATACAAACATTTCTGCTAGCTCATCAACAAGTTTCATTACAAACTACTACTTTTGAACTCACCAGCTTTATGCTGATATTTTTAAACTGCTTGTATTCTCAGGAAATCAGTAGACAGGTACCTGCTGGGTTTTTGAGGAGTTGGAGCAATAAGAGTTTAATGTTTATATTCTATATATATTATGTATGACGAAATCCAAACAAGTTTCAGACAATTTCCAAATTGATGTAAACATTCTTATTTAAGTATTCAATGTAATGGTTGCGTTGTTATGATTGCTATTATACATTGGTTGTGATGTTATACATAATGTCCTTCACCCCAGAACGTTTCCGCCATTCTGGTTTTGGGGTGTGATAGATTGGTATCAGAGCCCTTGTTTATAGCTAACTAGTATACCGAACCTTACATGGTATACAACTATAAACACTAAGGGGGCCTAAGTGCTCTACACAAAAAATATACTTTCAAAATATAAGTTTTTTATAAAAGTATACGAGCATGCATACCTAACAGAATTCGTGCCATTAATGGAACAACACAAAAAGTACTTGGATGTTGGGACACTGCGACCAAACCTGGGCAGTTATATAATCATGTTTCGGGTGAATATAGCCTGATCAACTATATTCAGTCAAAACATGACCAACATGTGATTGGGAGTGACGGTGTAGTTACAGTAGGCCTAAAACTTACCAACAACATTCACTAGAAAATACTATAGGAGTATTTCGCTAGAGCCAAATTCAGTGGGGAGATTCATTCTTAGTGTTACTACCTATCTATTTTGTAACAATAACTTAGTTACATTAGTAAAATTTCTATGCTTATCGCGGGGTAGAACACTATTATTATCAGGATGAGATATATATTATTTTTATATATTATTGAGGACTTACCATCCTCTTCTTCCTAATTGTTTCTAGAGAAAAGTGCCTCCTCGACCAAGACCCATCATAAGAAAAGACAACACTCCGCCACCACCACCACCCCCTCAGTTCGACCCCGTCATCTCTCAGGCAACAGTTACAGCCGCCGTGACGGTAGCAATGGCACAAGTGAACTCTGGTGGGGCTGGAGGTGGAACCGACCCACAAAGACAAGACGGAAGTCAGGGACAACAAAAGGAATGTTCCTACAAGGACTTCATGACCGCAAAACCCAAGTCCTTCGACGGAAACGGAGGAGTCATCGCTCTGACTCGATGGTTCAAGAAGATCGAATCCATCTTCGAAATTTGCATCTGTTCTGAAGCCAACAAGGTGAAGTTCGCCGCCTATACCTTCACTGACAGAGCTTTGAACTGGTGGAATGGTCAAGTCAAAACCCTAACCGTGCCAGTAGCTAATGCCATGGGATGGGAAAGACTGAAGGAACTCATGCTGGCTGAATACTGACCGAGGGGCGAGGTGCAAAAGTTGGAGCACGAACTTTGGAACTTGAAGATGAAGGGTTCTAACATTGCTACTTACACTGCTAGATTTTGTGATCTGGCACTTCTCTGTCCGGGAATGGTCACCCCGGAAAGCAAGAAAATCGAGAGGTACGTATGGGGGATGACACAACCTACCAAGGGAAATGTCTTGGCTGCTAGACCGACTACATTTGAGAGCGCCAAGGATCTGGCACAAATTGTGATCGATAATGGGGTTGATCTAGACGAAGTGGCAACTGTTTCTGAGCCACAGAAGGAAAGTGGTGGGAAGAAGAAGAAATCATGGAACAAACTTAAGGGTCAGTCTTCACAGGAGCCCTCCAAGAAACAACAAACAGTGGCAGTTCATGCTGTTACTGCTCCTACTGCTGCCCCAACTACTGTTCCAACCAACCCAAAATCCTACCTGTGTTTATGCTGGGAAATTACCAACAAGTGTAACTTCCATCATCACGGACCCTGTCGTGAGTTGAGCTGCAACAACTGTGGGAAAAAGGGTCACACAGCTCGATACTGCAAGGTGCCAGCCCAACCCACCAACCAGACTGCGGGAGCAGGTGCTGGTTAAGCTTGTTATGGATGTGGAGAGGTTGGGCATTTCAGGAGAAATTGTCCCAAGGCAACTACTGGTGGCAATACAGGGAGAGTTTTGGAAATGGGCCAGAATGAAGCGGTCGATGATCCCACCGTTGTTACGGGTACGTTCCTCCTTGACAACTCTCATGCATGCATTCTTTTCGATTCTGGCGCGGAAAGGAGTTTTGTTAGTCATGCATTCAAACATCTAATCAAATGTAAATCCCAACCTTTAACCGAAACGTTCACCGTTGAGATGGATAACGGAGAGAAAGAGAGCGCAAACGACATATTCATAGGATGTACTCTTACCTTTGGCGATCATTCCTTCCTTATCGATCTTATGCCTGTATCTATCAAGAGTTTCGATGTCATTATCGGTATGGATTGGTTGAGCCCCAATCGTGCTGATATCCTTTGTTTCGAAAAAGCTATTCGCCTCAACCTTCCCTCTGGCGAAGTTCTCATGATTTATGGTGACAAACTTAGTTCGAACATTCGTATCATCTCGTGCATCAAAGCTCAGAAGTACCTACGAAAGGAATGTTATGCATATCTAGCTCATGTTGTTGATGGGACGCAAAAAGTTAAAAACCTCGAGAGCATCCCCGAAGTCTGCAACTTTCCTGATGTCTTTCCTGAAGATCTCCCAGGAATTCCTCCCGAACGTCAAGTCGAGTTTCGTATCTACTTAATCCCCGAAGCTACTCTTGTAGCTAAGTCTCCCTACCGTTTAGCTCTAGCGGAGATGCAAGAATTATCCAGCCAGCTCAATGAGCTGATCAGCAAAGGACTCATAAGGCCGAGTTCCTCACCCTGGGGAGCTCCGATCTTATTCGTGAAAAAGAAAGATGGAACATTTCGGATGTGCATTGACTACCGAGAGCTGAATAAGCTGATCATCAAGAACCGATATCCCTTGCCCAGAATCGACGATCTCTTTGACCAACTTCAGGGAGCCAGTTATTTCTCAAAGATAGATCTAAGATCAGGGTACCATCAGTTGTGAGTCCACGAGAATGATGTGCCTAAGACAACATTCTGAACTCGCTATGGACACTACGAATTTGTAGTAATGCCCTTTGGTCTGACCACTGCACCGACAGTATTCATGGACCTGATGAATCGAGTGTGTCGCCCTTTCCTAGACAAGTTCGTGATCGTGTTCATCGATGACATACTTGTCTGTTCGCAGAGTGAGAGTGATCATAAACACCACTTGAGGCAGGTGTTGGAAACATTAAGGGCAGAAAAGCTATACGCGAAGTTTTCGAAGTGTGAGTTTTGGATCAGGAAGGTAAATTTCCTTGGGCACGTGGTTAGAAAGGAAGTTATTCACGTAGACCCTTCCAATATCAAAGCGATAGAGAATTGGTCTGCACCTAAAACACCCACAGAAATCCGGCAATTCTTGGGCCTCGCGGGCTATTATCGCAGGTTCATCCAGAACTTCTCCATAATCGCTAAGCTCTTAACTACCCTGACACAGAAAGGTGTAACCTTTAGTTGGGGAGTCAAGCAAGACAATGCATTTCAATCATTGAAGCAGGCCCTGTGTAGCGCACCTATCTTGTCCCTGCCCAAAGGGACGGAAGACTTCGTGGTCTATTGTGATGCAACCAATCAGGGCCTAGGCTGTATGCTCATGCAGCGAGGAAAGGTCATCGCCTATGCCTCGAGGCAGTTGAAGACACACGAGGTCAATTACACAACTCACGATCTAGAGTTGGGAGCAGTTGTCTTTGCATTGAAAATCTGGAGACACTATCTCTATGGAACCAAGTGCACTATCTTCACCGACCATAAGAGCTTGCAGCACATCCTTGATCAGAAAGATTTAAACATGAGATAGAGACAATGGGTAGAGCTACTTTGTGACTATGAGTGCGAAATTCGCTACCATCCCGGCAAAGCCAATGTGGTGGCAGATGCCCTCAGTCGAAAGGAATACTCCGGGCGAAAGGTGAAGGCATTGACAATGACCATTCATTCCCATCTATCCGCACAAATCAAGGAGGCTCAGCATGAAGCCTTGAAACTTGAGAAAGAGACAGATGAATCTTTGAGGGGAATGGAAAAGAACTTAGAGGTTAAGGGAGACGGAGTGTATTATTTCATGAACCGGATCTGGACCCCAAAGTTCGGTGGGTACAGAGAGGTTGTCATGAATGAGGCTCACAAGACGAAATACTCTGCTCACCCCGGTTCAGATAAGATGTATCTGGATCTCAAACGGCTCTATTGGTGGACAAAAATGAAAACGGAGATTGCAACCTTTGTGGGAAAGTGCTTGACTTGCGCCAAGGTTGTCACACCCCGAAACCGAAGGCGGAAACGTTCCGGGGCGGTGGCGACGTCATGTTAAGCATCACAACCAATATACATAGTAAGCAAAGTAAACAACCATAACATTACATATGAAAATTTACATTTGTTTGAAAGTAAAGTATTACAAGTGTTATACATATGTATATATGAACAAAAGTAAAGACGTGTCTTCTACGGGCTCTGTCTTCTGCAAAAAAAGATCGCGGGTACCTGTCTAATGTGGACCTGAGAATACAAGCAGTTTGAAAATCAGCAGAAAGCTGGTGAGTTCATAAGCAGTTTGTTTTCTGAAAATGAACAAGTTTCTTTTTGTTTACTGAAAGAGTTGTTATCCAAGAAAATCCCATATTTTCTTAAAAGTAGTGTTTAGTTATCCTGTTTGTTACACAATTCTGGTTATGAATAGTTGTTATCCCAGGAAAAACCCTTATTTTCCTAAAAGTTGGTTACCAATCCGAAATGAAATGTAAGAGATGTATTCTGAAAACCTGGTTATCCTTGTGTAGTGCATTAGTTTTAACACGTATATAAAACTAATAAGTATAAAGTAAACTAGTTACTAAATTCATTATTACTAACAAGTAAATCTCTGTTATCCAAATTGCGAGTTCCATAACCATACGATAGACTAGATATGGCAATGAGTAGTCCAAATCATTTTATGACTTTCGTCACCCTTGGACCTTTCGGTCCGGCTGTAGCTAGCAGCCAGGTGCGGGGTAGTCAGCCCCGTATAGATCTATACACTCAAGTCACGCTCTCTTACTAAGAGATTCTAGTTACAGGGGCGGTCCTCCACTCGCGTATCTCTGTGGAGTGTTTCCGAGGACGTGTCTCCAATTTTTAGGAATAACAAATTTACTAGTAATAAACGGAAAAATCCTGTTACAACGGTGATCCTCCACTCGCATATCTCTGTGGAGTGTTACCGAGGACAAATCAAATGTACTAATCTAATGCTTTTAACAATGATGACATGGAACAAATTATTTGTGAAATATAAAACATGACAGTTTATAAAGAGTTTCACAAACAGTTTGAAAACTAACTGTAAGGGTTAAACGGTTGGTTAATACTGTTTCTAGTGTTAAAAGCATGTAATTAACAAACATTTTAAATGTAATAAATAGTTTAAGTACAAGATATTCTTGTACTTTTTGCTTGTATTCCCCCTGAAAACATTGAAAAACGTGGAAAAAGGTGTAGGGGTATGAACTCGCCAGACGGGAGACGTGTCGGTTTGGATGCTAAGTGTCAGTTTGGGGCTTGATAACGCGCGAGGTTCCTATGTAATATGAAATGATACACAATTGTATCTAATTAGACTTTGAACCACTAATTAGATATGAATATACACTCTAAGACGCGAAAACACTTCAAATCAAGTGTTCGGAGTGACCCGGGTGGCATCTACGGACGTATAGGGCATAAATATGGAGTTTACTCTTCAAGAGTAAACTCCTAAGGGAGTTTTCGGCCCTAAGACCATGTCCCCATGAGTTTACGGCCGTAAACTCATGGGTGATGTATTCTAAGGTGTTCAAAGGTCATACATCACTTGGGGAATTTAGCTAGGATCAAATCTAGGGCATAGGAAGGAATTAAACCACCAAAGGGACCATTTAATGAAGTTTACGGCTGTAAACTAGGAGTTTACGGCTATAAGATCCTATGTACCCTTTCCTTTTATGTTTTGGTGGTCCTAGATTAATCACATGTGATTCAAACTCATTTTACAAGCCATTGGGTGAATTTAGGGCACCATTTGACCATGATATAGGAGTTTGCGGCCTAGGAACCTTTCCTTGGGGGGTTTACGGCTGTGAACTCCTAAGGGAGTGGTTTTTATCAAGTTTAAGGCCCTAACTCATTTTTGGTTGCTTCTAGACATTAATTCAAGGCTTAGGAGGTGTTTAAGGGGCATCTTAACACCTTAAAAGGTGTTTACTGCCCATGAAAGGGTGTTTACGGTCCAAGCATGTTCTTGGGTCGTAAACTCATATTTACCCCTTAAATGATGAGTTTATGGTGTTCCTAGTCCATTCAAATAAGCCCTTAAGTCATTTCCAAGCTCCATAAGTGATTTTGGAGGGTTTTGGGGCTCCAAAACCCCTTTTATGTGTGTTTACGGCCTAGGACTGTTCTAGGGCTATAAACACATGAACATGGTCCTATTTCATGATTTAAACATGAATCTGAAGGCTAAAGATGTTAATCCATGAGTTAGGATAGTTACCTTATCGATTTGGAGCTTGAATTGGATGATCTTGGACTCAAGATTGAGTTTGTAGAGAGAGAGAGAGAGAGTAGCGAGAGAGGGTGAAAAGCTTCAAAATGAAGTCATTTGAACTTTATATATGGTTCGAGTTTGAGACACGGTGGAATTCTATCCGATACTGACGTTAAACGAGGCTTTTGGTCGCACCCGATTAAGTTGTCGTAACCCGACATGGTCAAAACTAGAAATTTTCCAATTACTAAATTGGGGCGTTTTCATGTGTTTCTAACGTGTTTGGACAACCATTAAGTCATAATAGAAGACTCAAAATTAATGACTTAATTTAAAAATGTAAACGGAAACAATTCGAAAACGACGAATTTTATTGACAGAACGGGTTACAATGATGAAAAGAACTTCGGGTTGTCACAAAGGTGAAGGTGGAATACCAGAAGCCCTCAGGTTTACTTCAGCAGCCAGAAATACCTGAGTGGAAGTGGGAAATGATAACAATGGAATTTATCACCAAGTTACCTAGATCCCCGAGTGGGCACGACGCCATCTGGGTAATTGTCGATCGGTTGACTAAATCCGCCCACTTCCTGCCAATCAAAGAAAACTTCAAGATGGAAAGACTTACACAGATCTACATGCAAGAAATAGTTCGCCTTCATGGGGTACCTGTGTCCATTATCTCTGACCGGGATAACAGGTTCACCTCAAGGTTCTGGCAATCGCTTTAGAAAGCATATGGAACTAAGTTGGATATGAGCACTGCTTATCATCCTCAGACTGATGGACAAAGTGAGAGAACAATTTAGACATTGGAAGATATGTTGAGAGCCTGTGTCATCAACTTCGTCGCATCGTGGGACACTCATATTCCTTTGGTCGAGTTTTCCTACAACAACAGCTACCATACTAGTATCAAGGCTACGCTGTTTGAAGCCCTTTACGGCTGCAAGTGCAGATCCCCTCTGTGTTGGGCTGAAGTAGGTGACATCCAGTTAGTCAAGGGTCAAGTCCCTGGCAGCACTCTCACGGGTCCTGAAATCATCCGAGAGACAACCGAAAAGATCGTATAAATTAGAGAGCGACTGAAAGCATCTCGGGATAGACAAAAGAGCTACGCCGATAAGAGACGAAAACCTTTGGAGTTCTAGGTCATTGACCGCGTCCTTCTGAAGGTCTCGCCCTGGAAAGGCATGATACGTTTCGGAAAACGTGGAAAGCTAAACCCAAGGTACGTTGGACCATTCGAGATCCTTGCTAGGATCGGTCCCGTAGCATACAAAATCTAGTTACCTCCAGAGCTCAACAACATCCATCCTATGACATCCCCATTTTTACGGCTAGGAAAGACCGATTTTGTTTATGCTTTATAAAAACCAGAGTATCTCTTTTAATAAAAAAAAGGTTGCGGAATTTGTTCCAAGAAAAACATGATAATCGGTTATCAAAGCATTTCTAAAGAAATATATTTTTATTCACTTTTAAAACATTTGGAATGTCATCGTCAATACAGAAACATAAGCATAAACAGAACTTACATTCATTTACACTAGTGATCTACATCTCTTTTAAATCTCTCAGTTTAATGTGACTTCATATCAACACCTGTGATATAAATAAACTGAGTGGGTCAGGTTGGGAAACCTGGCGAGTACATAGGGTTTTCAACCCACAATAATATAATTATTATGTTGAAACAATCAAACAATCAACCCAATTACCCATCCCCATTATCTTATTTATTCTTAAGGATCTACCCTAAGAATCAACTATTTCTCATTCATTCATTCCTAAGGATCATCCTAAGGAAACAACATGAAGTCCATTGTTGCCAATGACACATTGGTCAAGCGCAACTGCTAATATTGTCACTTAGGCACATCTGCCAGAATTGGGACATTTTCTATGAGGCGCTTCTGCCGGTATTGACCTTTAAACACTACTGTCATGGTCATAAGGCTCCCTATTAGGCGCAGCTGCCGATACTATCCTTAGAGCGCAGCTGCTAGGACGTTTACCGTAGATCTAAATCATCTACGGGTTGTGGCGCAGCTGCCAGTGCTCATCTATAGGGTACTAGGTCCACTGCTGCCAATGTATACCTATAGGGCACTAGGTCCGTACTACTAATGTTCCTCTATTTCAGCTTTTATCCCTCATCATTCATCTAACCATGTTTTACCCAACATATTTTGTAGATATAAAATACTTTATACAGTTTACATCATTTAAAACATGTATAAAAATCTTTCACCAACATATACAACAAGTATTCAGACAATATGCACACATAACACGTAATTTATATTAAAATACTTCATATCTGTGTGTAAGATGAAGGGACCATGCACTCACTTGAGAAGATGGTGACTCGGCGCTTGGACAACACTTTGTTACTCTTAACACAATTTCCTCGACAAAACCTAGTATCAATATGACTAGGGTTTAGTCTGACGTTAACCGCGACTAATTAATAGTCTAGCTATTATTATTATTATATAAGCGTTAAATAACACTCAATATAACTCATAATAATAGCCCATATAATTATTTTAAGGTCCTAATAATGTTACTCTAATTAATTAGAAGCTATATTAAAAATAGCGTAGGCGTAGCTCAATTACAACAGGTTTTATAGAAAAACCGGGCTTCGCTGGAGCAGCGTTTCCGAGCCGAAAGCTTTTCTTCTCTGAGCCGTCGGGCGCTCCGGGGTTTTCTTCTCGTGCTAGGGAGGTTCCCTAGACTTGGGAGGGGTTTAGGGAGGCTAGAGAGAAGTTAGAGAGAGAAAGAGAGGCTTATGGTGTGAAGAAAATATGAGGAGTTCACCCTTGTATTTATAGGAGTTTTATAGTAAAGTAGTCTCTAAGCTTCGTCCGTATCTTCCGCGTACGAGCTCCGTTTTCTACGTTATTTATATCCACGCGTTGGTATTTACGAGTACTACAACTTTCATTTAGACCCCGTCAGCTAATTCTCCTTCTATCTCATATTTACAAAAACTGTATCGAATTCGCCGCGCTCGAAAAGTAGAGACTAAGCTTCGTCCATAACTTTCGCATATGATCTCCATTTTTGTCGATATTTATATCCATGCATTGGTATTTACGAGTACTACAACTTTCATTTAGACCTCGTTGGCTAATTTTCATTCTATCTCGGATTTACAAAACTGTATCGAAATTATCGCGCTCGAAGAGCAGAGACTAAGCTTGGTGCATATCTATCTCATACTATCTCCGTTTTCGACATTCTTTATATCCATGCGTAGGTAAAAATAATATCTACGACTTTCATTTTGACTCCGTCAGCTAATTCTCGACCGATCATAAATTTAACAGTAGGAGGCGTTTAGACTGTTAAATGACCGCGAAGAATTCGTAACTCCTTCATACGAACTCTGTTTTCGTCCATCTTTTTACTGTTGAGTTCATATTAATGAGATCTTTAACTCTTATTTAGGTCGCGTAAGCCAAAAACCGCTCGAACTAAATTTCGAGTTTCGGGCTGTACACTGCTAAGCCGAAACTTTGAAAAATCATAACTTCCTTATACGAAGTCAGATTTGGGCGTTCTTTTTTCATGGATTTTCTCGTTTTAACATACTATACGATTTTGGTTTAGATAACTAAGGCTAAAAAGTCTTCTATCGTAAATTCACTTTTTACGCTTCCCGGTGTCGTGCTGTTTTTGCCGTAAAACTTCGACGGGCCATAACTTCTTCGTTATAACTCGGATTTCGGCGTTCTTTACATGTACGGAAACCTTGTGACATATACTATAACTTGGTTAGGATTATTTATTATAAATAATATTTTGCCTAAAAGTCGTTTTCGACCCCTATTATCCCTATATTGACTAGCCCGAATCTACGGACGTTACAATTATCTCCCCCTTAGGATGATTACGTCCCGAAATCATCAGCGAAACAGGGCAGTATAATGACTCCATACGTTATCTCTTCATCCTAGGTAATAACTGTAATTTCTATGTTTCTTCAAACAAATATCTAACTCTAAGACTTCCTGATTGCAGGCGGTGCTCGATCTTGTACTTGCGCCCTATCTCACGTTAGATTCCAAATTATGACCTTCAAGTCACAATCTCGATCCTTACTGGAGACTGCTTCTTCTTCTTAACAAACATAAGATAAGTTATTTTATTACTAAAATGGACCGATGTGTCATCTTCTAATGACTTATCATCGTATGTTCCCACGCTTAGACTCAGGTCTCTTAGAGTCTTCCAGAACAAACTATACATTTCTTCATGTTCTAATCACATCTTAAAAGGTAGCATTTCTAGCTACAAGCAACTATCGTGATACCTCTACCGATCGCTTTTATTATCTTTTATTTCGATCTTCCGGCTTAAGTTAGATGCTACATCAAACTTGGTTCTCTAAACCACGTAACATACTCAACGTAGTCAGACTCAATTTGATATGACCACTTGGGTCGGAATAACAATCATCTTCTTAGTCAATACTGAAACGATGGTAATGACATGCTTGGATAAAATAGAATTAATTATTGGCTTCTTGGTAACCTTGTGACCTTCCCTGATCCAAGCGTGAGTCCTGTGCTTCCGGTAGTATATGATCTACTACCTTTCACACCTACTCATACTCATACCAAGTATTGTCTCACAGTTTTCCAAGTCATTATCAATTTTAACACATACAAATGTGTCCAAACAATCATATAATTTTCCCTAGGCTCTACTAGGATTTCTTCCATGCGTATCTTTAATCATCAATTCTGCTTCACTCGGTTGGTGATGGAAACGTCAGACGATGGGATAACTTCATGGATTATACCAAAAATCTTTCTTTCTGTTAATCGAACATGTACTTCTCCCGTACTAGACATATTATTTATTTGACGCATTCTGAAGGCATGATATCACTCTTACGATATTTTCCGATAGGTACCATTTAGTATCGTAAGCCTTTTCATTTCCTGTATTTTCTCAGTCTATCATGGTTCGCATCACTTCCTGAACTTCTGCCATTGTGATAGGTTCGGGTGTAAGCGCAACGACCGATTTATGACCCATCACATTCTTAGGCTCAGGTTGTCATCTTCCTCTTGTTTTGTACACCCAAGCAGACGTTCGGTGTACCGAGACGAGAATTTAAGATAGGAAAGATCTTATTTACGATAGACGTATAAATCTCCTTATTACTCTGAAACGTTACATGCTAGTTCTAATATCGTTATCATACGCTTAGAATCCTGAACACATAAGGTTTCCAGATCCGGTCGGCAACAAACCATAGATCCAAACAAATAAGAGCATATAAGGCATTTTTATAGCTATAACATAAATCATTTAGCACATAAAACATTTTATGCATCTTTCCTAAAATAAACTAGTGTTTGTGTCTAAATTATAGCAGACACTCATCTCACAATCATCGCTTAGCATTCTAAGTTTAAGTCTATAAATTTCCTACAAATTCCTAGTTCGCTTAAACTAATGCTCTGATACCAACTGTGACATCCCCATTTTTACGGCTAGGAAAGACCGATTTTGTTTATGCTTTATAAAAATCAGAGTATCTCTTTTAATAAAAAAAGGTTGCGGAATTTGTTCCAAGAAAAACATGATAATCGGTTATCAAAGCATTTCTAAAGAAATATATTTTTATTCACTTTTAAAACATTTGGAATGTCATCGTCAATACAGAAACATAAGCATAAACAGAACTTACATTCATTTACACTAGTGATCTACATCTCTTTTAAATCTCTCAGTTTAATGTGACTTCATATCAACACCTGTGATATAAATAAACTGAGTGGGTCAGGTTGGGAAACCTGGCGAGTACATAGGGTTTTCAACCCACAATAATATAATTATTATGTTGAAACAATCAAACAATCAACCCAATTATCCATCCCCATTATCTTATTTATTCTTAAGGATCTACCCTAAGAATCAGCTATTTCTCATTCATTCATTCCTAAGGATCATCCTAAGGAAACAACATGAAGTCCATTGTTGCCAATGACACATTGGTCAAGCGCAACTGCTAATATTGTCACTTAGGCACATCTGCCAGAATTGGGACATTTTCTATGAGGCGCTTCTGCCGGTATTGACCTTTAAACACTACTGTCATGGTCATAAGGCTCCCTATTAGGCGCAGCTGCCGATACTATCCTTAGAGCGCAGCTGCTAGGACGTTTACCGAAGATCTAAATCATCTACGGGTTGTGGCGCAGCTGCCAGTGCTCATCTATAGGGTACTAGGTCCACTGCTGCCAATGTATACCTATAGGGCACTAGGTCCGTACTACTAATGTTCCTCTATTTCAGCTTTTATCCATCATCATTCATCTAACCATGTTTTACCCAACATATTTTGTAGATATAAAATACTTTATACAGTTTACATCATTTAAAACATGAATAAAAATCTTTCACCAACATAGACAACAAGTATTCAGACAATATGCACACATAACACGTAATTTATATTAAAATACTTCATATCTGTGTGTAAGATGAAGGGACCATGCACTCACTTGAGAAGATGGTGACTCGGCGCTTGGACAACACTTTGTTACTCTTAACACAATTTTCCTCGACAAAACCTAGTATCAATATGACTAGGGTTTAGTCTGACGTTAACCGCGACTAATTAATAGTCTAGCTATTATTATTATTATATAAGCGTTAAATAACACTCAATATAACTCATAATAATAGCCCATATAATTATTTTAAGGTCCTAATAATGTTACTCTAATTAATTAGAAGCTATATTAAAAATAGCGTAGGCGTAGCTCAATTACAACAGGTTTTCTAGAAAAAACAGGGCTTCGCTGGAGCAGCGTTTCCGAGCTGAAAGCTTTTCTTCTCTGAGCCGTCGGGCGCTCCGGGGTTTTCTTCTCGTGCTAGGGAGGTTCCCTAGACTTGGGAGGGGTTTAGGGAGGCTAGAGAGAAGTTAGAGAGAGAAAGAGAGGCTTATGGTGTGAAGAAAATATGAGGAGTTCACCCTTGTATTTATAGGAGTTTTATAGTAAAGTAGTCTCTAAGCTTCGTCCGTATCTTCCGCGTACGAGCTCCGTTTTCTACGTTATTTATATCCACGCGTTGGTATTTACGAGTACTACAACTTTCATTTAGACCCCGTCAGCTAATTCTCCTTCTATCTCATATTTACAAAAACTGTATCGAATTCGCCGCGCTCGAAAAGTAGAGACTAAGCTTCGTCCATAACTTTCGCATATGATCTCCATTTTTGTCGATATTTATATCCATGCATTGGTATTTACGAGTACTACAACTTTCATTTAGACCTCGTTGGCTAATTTTCATTCTATCTCGGATTTACAAAACTGTATCGAAATTATCGCGCTCGAAGAGCAGAGACTAAGCTTGGTGCATATCTATCCCATACTATCTCCGTTTTCGACGTTCTTTATATCCATGCGTAGGTAAAAATAATATCTACGACTTTCATTTTGACTCCGTCAGCTAATTCTCGACCGATCATAAATTTAACAGTAGGAGGCGTTTAGACTGTTAAATGACCGCGAAGAATTCGTAACTCCTTCATACGAACTCTGTTTTCGTCCATCTTTTTACTGTTGAGTTCATATTAATGAGATCTTTAACTCTTATTTAGGTCGCGTAAGCCAAAAACCGCTCGAACTAAATTTCGAGTTTCGGGCTGTACACTGCTAAGCCGAAACTTTGAAAAATCATAACTTCCTTATACGAAGTCAGATTTGGGCGTTCTTTTTTCATGGATTTTCTCGTTTTAACATACTATACGACTTTGGTTTAGATAACTAAGGCTAAAAAGTCTTCTATCGTAAATTCACTTTTTACGCTTCCCGGTGCCGTGCCGTTTTTGCCGTAAAACTTCGACGGGCCATAACTTCTTCGTTATAACTCGGATTTTGGCGTTCTTTATATGTACGGAAACCTTGTGACATATACTATAACTTGGTTAAGATTATTTATTCTAAATAATCTTTTGCCGAAAAGTCATTTTCGACCCCTATTATCCCTAAATTGACTAGCCCGGATCTACGGGCATTACATATCCTGTCTTCCACGTTTTGAACCTAAAGAAGTGTCTGTTAGATGATACACTTGTGATTCCTCTCGACGAGATCGAATTATACGAGGGGCTACACTTCGTGGAAGAACCTGTTGAAATCATTGATCGAGAAGTCAAGCGTACAAAACAGAGTTGCATCTCGATAGTGAAGGTCTGCTGGCATGCCAAGCGGGATCCTGAATTCACTTGGGAGCGTGAGGATTCAATGAAGCAGAAGTACCCCCATCTATTTCCAAGTTCATGATTGTACTTTATCCTTGAATTTTGGGATGAAATTCCCTATAACGAGGGGATGATATGACAACCCGAAATTTCAATCTTGTACAACTAATCAATTCAATCAATATTCAACTTGTCTCGTCGATTTCTAGTGCTATTCAAGGGGTCATTTAAGTGTTCTAAGCTTGTATATAACCAAGGTTGAGTTTAGGAATGAGTCGGAGTGTTGAGTAGTGAGAAAATTGGGCCATACACACCTCTTGGAGGAGTGTACGGCCGTACACACGGGTGTGCGGCCGCACACCCACTCCCTTGGCAACACTCTCACTTTTGGGCAGCACCTTTACCCCTATATAAAGGGTAGCCCCCTTCCTTTCATTCCTTTAACGCCTTGGCAGCACACAACATCATTTCAAGTTTCTCCAACTTTGAACCTTCCAAAGCTTCAAGAACGTGAGTACTTCTTCCTCTAGCTTACAATCCACGAAAGACCACTCTATCCAAGCTCTAAGTGTGCAAAAACGTCATGTTCTTTGTGCTTCGAAGTGAGTGCGGCCGCACACCGTTAAAACACCTTCCAAAGTGAGAGTTTAACTTCCATAAATCGATGTAGACATGCCACTTGCCTGGTTGCACCTTGGAATGGACATTTTGGGCATCATGTTGAGGGGTGTACGACCACACACACCTGTGTAAGACACCACGCACCCTTGTGCGTCAGCACACCCAAGTGTGCGACCATACACCCATTTTAGAGCCATAAACCCACCTCTAGGATCCCTATCTTGTACTTCAATTGAGTATAGACCTTGAACACTTCGTGGATGTGAGTATGGACCTTGAGAACACTTCAAAGACACCCCATTTCAGGAGTATACGGCCGCACACCCATGGCCGCACACACACTGCAAGTGGCTATACACCCCCTATACTCAATCCTACAAGGTCCAATCAATTGGTGAAAGAAATTTCAAGTCCCTAGAGTGATTTCCAATGGTATTTGGTAGTGAAATACCTTCATTTGACTCTTTTATGAGTCATTGCGTGTTAATTAGGATCAAATCGTGTTCAAGGCTTCACTTGAACACCCGAATCTTCGTATCGATCCTTCAATCAACCCACTTACCCAAAGTGAGTTCATACCCCTACATTTTTCCATATATTTAATGTTTTCAGGGGGGAATACAAGCTAAACATAAATGTTTTCAAAACTCATGAAATTCTTATACTTTAACCCTTTTGTACTGTGTTGAGCATAAGGGTCGTTTTTCACTAAAATTTCATAGTTTTCCGGATTCGCTATTCACTACATTACTCATGCAAACTATAATCGGTATAGTTTGGGATTTTTCTAAACATAACAAGTATGCCAACTTTCACTACTAAACGTATGCACTAAGAACAGGAATAGTTTACAGTTTGCACCACTACTCTATCACATTTTTTTCATAACTGCAATCATCTCTACGAACGGTATACATTTGGATTTTCACTACGGTAGAACGCTACTACACTACATGTAAACTAGATTGTACGATACTGTGAGGCGCTACTTCACTACTGTACCCTTAGGGTGCAGGGATAAATCCTATCATAGTATAACCAGAGTCTCCTGGAGGTAGAGCGTGAGATTTGTGAATAGATCTATTCGGGATTGACAATCCCACACCCGAACTGCTAGCTACAGTTGGACAGGCATGCCCAGGGTGACAAATGTCATTTAACTCAACGCCTGAAGAATGTTGGAAAGGTCTCTAGTCATATTAAGTATGGTTATACGACTCATATTATGTATAAATCACATTTAGTTTACAATCTGACACTCTTCAACGGTTTTATTTATACTAAATAAAACTAAAACACACTACGTATACTGGCTAAAGCCAGGGTTTTCAAACAGAACCAATTATGCAATGGCTTCACATACAAAATACTTGTACTTCATGATTAGCTTTAGCTAGTCACAGGAGGTAGTATTTGCGCATATCACTACAATTTTCAGTAACGAACATTCATGGTTTTATATGAAATCGATAACGCTACATTTTCACTAAAGAAAATATCGGATTTTCTTGGAAACATACAGATTTTCATGGTTTACTTCAGAACTGATAATACTACATTTTCACTAAAGAAAATATCGGATTTTCTTGGAAACATACAGATATTCATGGTTTACTATAGAACTGATAACACTACATTTTCACTAAAGAAAATATCGGATTTTCTTGGAAACATACATATATTCATGGTTTACTACAGAACTGATAACACTACATTTTCATTAAAGAAAATATTGGATTTTCTTAAAACTATACAAACATTTCTGCTAGCTCATCAACAAGTTTCATTGCAAACTACTACTTATGAACTCACCAGCTTTATGTTGATACTTTTAAAATGCTTGTATTCTCAGGAAATCAGTAGACAGGTACCTACTGGGATTTTGAGGAGTTGGAGCAATAAGAGTTTAATGTTTATATTCTATATATATATATATATATATATATATATATATATATATATATATATATATATATATATATATATATATTCTGTATGACGAAATCCAAACAAGTTTCAGAAAATTTCCAATTTGATGTAAACATTCTTATTTAAGTATTCAATGTAATGGTTGCGTTGATATGATTGCTATTATACACTGGTTGTGATGGTATACATGACGCCCTCCACCCCAGAACGTTTCCGCCATTCTGGTTTTTGGGTGTGACAACCATATTTAAAATTTTCTATGGGCAATTCATGAAGAATTGGCTGAAGATCACCAAGATCTTTATGAAGAGGGCCATGTTTTGTCTTGAGTTTGCTGCTTATGAGCAAGATCAGATGAACAGTTACTTGAGCATGCTCAAGACGGACATCAATCTGTTTGTGTCCACACAACGTTATGGTTCATTGTTAATCATCGTCTTCGGAATGGGCCATTCTGGAGTCCATTTCGGACTGTATACCCGAACCTGCCCATCAAAAACATTCCAAAGTGGTTGTTCCGGATACCAATTAACAAAATCAGGTTTCAGTCTTTATTCTGAAACATTCTGCAAAGTAACTACACTACAAACCCATTTTGACACATTCTGACCACTACTACATGTTACGGAGTTAAGAACCAAAGAAGATATGGAACATGATATTGATGAACTTGTCGTTTTACGGATAAGTTCTTTATTCTTACACTTTTAGTGGTTTGATTTTTAGATTATTGGTTATAGTAAGTTAGTCTGGAACACATAGTAGGTCCGGAATGCATGCACCACATTCTGAGAAACACTGGCTAAAAAATATTTTGTTGCAGCAATTCAAGGCTAGCCACTTTAACCTTCCCTAGTTGGGTTTGAAAATTTAGCCTCCCAAGAAATACTAACTAAGAAAATGGATGGGATATGAATAAAGGTTGAAGGTGAGGCTCATTATATAGAAAAGGGAAATGAAGGTTTAACCCAAAATCAAATCACTTTGCTAAATGTAACAATGACAAAGACATGAATCTGATCAAAATGCAAAGATTATGAGAAATGGAAGGATGTCTAGTAAAAAACACAAAGAGTGTTACTTAATGAAGAGTGGGTATTTTACATACTACAATTATGGATGTAAAGGTCACTTGGCTAAAAAATGCAGATCACCGCCAATAAAGGAAGCTAACACTGCGACATCACAAGAAGAAGAACCATGGGATTTGAAGCATTAGTTGCTCAAGTCAAAGAAGATATGGTATTTATGAAAACAACTAAAAGTCATCGAAATCATTTAGATGATGGATTGTTGATTAAGACTATTCGAATCATATGTCCGGAAAAAAGAAAAGTCTCTAAGATCTGAATATGCAGGAAGTAGAGGCATAATACTTATAAATAACTCAAAATTAAAAATTTCTTGCATTAGAGATGTAAGTTTTTTCACCAACAGATAACTAGAGAGAGTTGACACTTCAAGGTGTTTACCATGCGATTGGAATGAAGAAAAATTTGATATCAGTGGCATAACTACCTTCGGTTGGTCACTATGTCTTGTTTGGTCCCAATGATATAAAGATCTACAAGCACTTTGAAACTCCATAAACACCAGTAATGCACATACGAAGGTCTAAGTCAATTTACGTAATGTCATCCCAAACAACGTATGTAGAGAAGACATAGAAGAACCAACATGCTTACTTGTGACACATGCATCTCATACATGTGACATACAAAAAAAATTGAGCTTACGATGAAGAAAAAGCAAGTCCTTTTCCTACCCCAACTTGATGTGAACAAATATATGATATGCGAATGTTGTCAGTTTAGCAAGGCCCTTCAATAACCCTTCAAAAAGTTGAACTATCAAGCGTAGTATCCTTTATTCTCTTGAACTTGTACAATTGGATGTATTTGAGCTGGTAAAGAAACCCACGGTCAAGAGATTTATAAGAGCATGATTCGTGACAAAAATGTTCCAGGTCATTTGACATTTGGCTGAAGCGATTAAGACGACATCATACATGATTAACATAATACCTAAACAAGGTTTTCGGTACATATCACCCTTTAAAATCTTTGAAAAGTAAAGTCTAATGTAAGTCATCTTCACACCTTTGGTTTTGTATGTTACAATATTAAACATATTTGTTTTATGGTTGAATTTCAAAATATATTATTTTTATTGTAATAGTCTTTTGTTTAAACCTGTGTGGTGCAGTTTGAATAAAGGATAGTTTAATTAAAACAAACCACACCTTATCAGTTATCACATAATTTAAACCTGTGTGGTGCAGTTTATAATTTTTTTCAAATAATATTAGGACATACAGTTTATGGTTTTAACTTTAAGCAATACCCATTTCGTACTGCAAACGCTTTTTTCGCTAACCATCATTGTTTGTGATATAAGTATTAAATTGGACTAAGAGATATTCAATTGAACCCCATGCATTCTCCACATAATATGATTAATATCCGTTAATGTTAATAGGATTGAGACCAAAATGACACACCATGGTCAATTTTGGAATAATAAGCCAAACAGTAATCCCAATGGACCAAAACTATACGTTGAAGATAAATCCAGGGACTATATTTGTAGTTTACCCTAAATCTAAAAGCCTTCTAATCTAGACCCTCGCTCTTGTGTAGTCGGATCTATGTCTTCTCACCACCGCCGACGAGTGTCTCCGCCATTATCTGCAGCTCCGACGTCTTGTTCTACTGGTAAATATTTACGTTTTCCTTCGAGTTATCAATAGATGATTCATCTGCCATTAGTTTAATAATTCGATTCGTTTATTAGGGATTACTGAAACTCATACAGCGATTACTTCTTCTAAGTTCTATCGAGTAGGAACATTGCAAAATTTGATTATTAACAGATGATTATTACACTTTTTCTTATCGATAGATTCATCGTCTATTAGTCTAATAATTTAATTTATTGTTCCACTTCAGGTGCAGAATTTTGTCGCCATGGCTGAAAATATGGTAACACAGGAACACGATGAACTCACTGAAGCTCTCAACGATCTATTTACTAATGTTTCCACCATGATTAAAGGCGATCTTCAGGTCTCCTCTACATTTTCCTTCATGTTTTTAGAACTTGTGATGTTGATTTCTGAAATGTGTTTCTCTAGGGTACAAACAATGTGCTCAAGTTGTTGGAAACTATGAATCTGAAAGTAGCAGAAGAATATGAAGGATTTGGTGATGTTGCCTCTGGATTGAGGGTTTTTGTTGAACGATTGAAGGCGAAAAGTGAGAATTTTGATGAGTATGTTCAGCAAATTGATGCTATAGAACAGCAAGTGACTGATCTAGAAGTAGTAATCTCCATGCTTGATAAATATGTTTCTTTGTTGGAATCAAAAGTTCAGTCTGTTTACAAGATGCCAGCTTCATCATCATCATAGTTTGCACATATCTTAATAAACTGAAATGAATCCCTACATATTGATGTAAAATGGATGCTTATCTCAATTATTCCATTGAAATGAAATTGATCCAAAACTTGTTGAAATATCATTCACTCTATTTGTCTTGTTTGTCTATATATTTCATCATTCATTTAAGTCTACCTTCTCTTTTGCTAAATGTAGTTGTGGGCCCCATAGAATTGGGGGGGGGGGGGGGGGGGGGGGGGGGGGTTCTATTGTTCTTCAAACTTTATTTAAGAAATTTTTAGGAAAAAGATCTTGATTTGTATTGTCCTTTAACATTTGTACTCTATTGTTCTTCAAACTTGTGGCTAGTCTTTTATTTCATCTAAGTAGTTGGCAAATATAACCGCCTATCCTATGTTTTCTATTTGTTAAAATATTTTTCTTCAAAATGTTTGGGATTTAAATTGCATTTGTGTATGTTTACAATCCTAGCAGAAGAGGTGAAGACCAGTTGGTTAATACACCTTTGTATGATTTTATTATTTATATATATATATATATATATATATATATATATATATATATATATATATATATATATATATATATATATATATATATATATGTGTGTGTGTGTGTTAACATAAAGAAACAATATTGTAGAAAACTGTGAAGCAGGGTCACGTACAACAATGCAAACAAGGCAAAAAAGTTGGTGAAATAATTCAATTATTAAAATGGAGTAAAATAATAATTTGAATAAATGTGATATTTTGAAAGTTTTAAATGGATATAGATGATATTTTAAACTTAGATTAATGAGTGGTATAATAGTCATTTGATAAAAATAAAATTTTAAAATGATTATAAAATGTTAAAAAAAATGAATTGATATTTAAAACTTTAGACCACACAAAACAAATATGATAGATTGATATTTATTTAGGCGAAATAATCTTTTAACATTCAAAGTGCTAAAACAATCACCCTCAATAAGAACGTTTTAAACTATTGTGACATTTAACATCCAATGTCATTATATCACACGATCGAGTATTCTTAGCTTGAATCTCACCGGCCACCTTTTTCAGCTTGAATGAGTGTTTCGTGGGAGTTTTAATTCAAATACGTCTTACGATGTGGGTTATTCTTTTACTCAGAATTCGCTACATGTTTATGAGTAGTATGCAGAATAACAGAAACCCAAAACAAATCCCCAATGTTTAAATCCCTAACCCAAGCAAAATCAAGATTCTTACCTCAGAACTTAGAAGATGCATGAACTCAACTTGTTGGGGAATGATGAATCTTGTTAGCGAATATGCATGTTGTTGGGGTTTGGTTTCAGAAACTACGAAGCAAATCGACTGAAACCCCCATTGCAAAATTGCAGATACAGCCTTTCGCTACGAGTATGCGCTAACGAGTCCTTACAGCTCTTATTTGCAATTTTCAGTTTTGGTCATTTATGTTTAGACATTATTGCCATTTGACCCTTGTACAAAACCAACGGAGTTGTGTAGACTTGAATACTTTCTTGTCTAATTTTTACAAGAGTGTAAGTGAGCCGAGCTACTTGGGATCGACTCGTTAAAAACTTGACTCGAGATCGAATTAAACGAGCCTGAGCCGAGCCTAAATATGAAGCTCGTTTATTAAACGAGCTCGAACCGAGCTAAGCCATAACCAATCAACTCCTTTAATACGCATAGGAAATCAGTTATGATTTATTCATTAATTATTTCATTAGTAGGAATGTTTTTTTTGAAAAGGCAAACTCCTTAAATTCATCAATTACCAACATCAGTGACCTCTAATAGATGAGAACCGTATATAGGTCGGCTTGCATTTCAAAAACACACATGTAGAAACATATATATATATATATATATATATATATATATATATATATATATATATATATATATATATATATAGGTTCAAATGTTTTCACTATCTATTGTGTGCATGTATGACTGATTCTGGACCAATCATTTTAGTTATTTTAAGAAAGTAATTAATGCATATTAAATGCTGAAGATGTAATTAATACCTATTATATCTTCAACATGTAATATGCATTAATTACTTTCTTAAAATAACTAAAATGATTGGTCCAGAATCAGTCATACATACACACAATAGATAGTGAAAACAAAATAACCTAACCCTATATATATATATATATATATATATATATATATATATATATATATATATATATATATATATATATATGGGTAAAGTGAATATACCTAACAACCTTATATAAGCTTAGGTACCTAACCACATAATACTACATTGTTTTGCATTATATTTCCATTGCAATCGTCTAAGGTTCTTAACTTCAACCATTAACTTGATTTACTTCCAAGATTTTCAGATATTCACCATTATATTCCTCCTACACCATTTGATTTGTAACGGTAGTATATGAAGCCCACCAGGAAGTCTCCGATAGAAAAACGTCATTTGAAGGAAGATAATGGTGAAAGTCCAAAGATTTTGGAAACAATCAAGTTATGAGGTTGAATTTTAAGAACTTTGGGTGATTACAATGCAAATATGATACAAAATTACGTAGTATGACGTGGTTAGGTACATAAACTTATGTAAGGTTGTTAGGTATATTCACTTTACCCTATATATATATACACATATATATATATATATATATATATATATATATATATATATATATATATATATATATAGGGTTAGGTTATTTTGTTTTCACTATCTATTGTGTGCATCTATAACTGATTCTGCACCAATCATTTTAGTTATTTTAAGAAAGTAATTAATGCATATTACATATTGAAGATATAATGAATATTAATTACATCTTCAACATTTAATATGCATTAATTACTTTCTTAAAATAACTAAAATGATTGGTCCAGAATCAATTATACATGCACACAATAGATAGTGAAAACATTTGAACCTAACTCTCTCTCTCTCTCTCTCTCTCTCTATATATATATATATATATATATATATATATATATATATATATATATATATAGGGTTAGGTTCATTTGAGACCACCTATATTTTGTGAGACCGTGAGACGCATTTTTTTATTTATTTTTATTTTTTTTAGTTAATTCAAGTTCCGAAAATAATATTTAAAAAAAGAATTTTTGGATTTTTCCATTTATTTTGCATTTTAAAATTATTTTTTAAAATATGTACAGTGTAATATTCTATTATAATATTTCACGTATTTTTCAAAAAAAATGGAATTTATTTTTATTTATTTTTAATTTTTAGTTAATTCAAGTTCCGAAAATAATATTTAAAAAAAGAATTTTTAGATTTTTCCATTTATTCTGCATTTTAAAATTATTTTTTAGAATATGTCGGTGTAATATTCTATTAGAATATTTCATGTATTTTTAAAAAAAAAATGGAATTTATTTTTATTTTTATTTATTTATTTATTTTAGTTAGTTCAAGTTCCGAAAATAATATTTAAAAAAAGACTTTTTAGATTTTTCCATTTATTCTGCATTTTAAAATTATTTTTTGAAATATGTCAGTGTAATATTCTATTAGAATATTTCACGTATTTTAAAAAAAACGGAATTTTTTTTATTTATTTTTTATTTATTTTTTAGTTAATTCAAGTTCCGAAAATAATATTTAAAAAAAGAATTTTTGGATTTTTCTATTTATTTTGCATTTTAAAATTATTTTTAGATTTGGTCTCATGGTCTCACAAAATTAGAATGGTCTCAAATGAACCCGAACCTATATATATATATATATATATATATATATATATATATATATATATATATATACACACACACACTAGGTGTGAGACCCATGCATTATACAGGTTTTATTAAAAATTAAAATGGTATATATTTGTAAAATGATGACGACAATAATGGTGTAAAGATTAAACATGAATTAATTAAAACTTGCTACATTAAAAAAAACAAAATGATGAATAAGTAAGTTAATGTATGATAATAAAAACAACTATTAAAATATTGACACTTATGTTTATGAATTACAAATTTCCAAAGACTTCCTTGAATACAACATTGGATGTCGTGTTCGTAAGTTTACCATCTTTATCTAAAATTAATATCTTTAATCTAGCTTTACTTTTAACTCTCGACAATGCAACATACAACTGACCATGAGTGAATACTGGTTGTCTCAAAAACAACCCCACCCTTGATAGTGACTGTCCTTGACTTTTATTTATTGTCATTGCAAAACATACGGCCAGTGGAAATTGTCGTCTTTGAAATATGAAAGGAATCCTTTTATCCGAAGGCGTCAAAAACATTCTTGGAATAAACGTACGGTTTCCGATATTACTTCCAGATATTATTTCGGCTTCTATAACACGTTTACCCAATGCAATAACCTGTAATCTCGTGCCATTGCACAATTCGCATTTCTGATCAATATTCCTTAGTAACATAACCGGAACAGCGACTTTTAAAACCAACTTATGAATTGGCATACCTAAATGTCTAAGACCATTTAGAACATCAGGAGAATATAAAGTTTCATCAACTTCATCATGAACAAAATCAGCATAAGAAAGACTATCTGAACTTAAATACTCCTGTGGATCTCCTGGAAATAATTTTAACAAACGCTCGTTAATCTCTTGAACAACTTCATTCTTCGATGCAAGGATTGCTCTTTCTTGAAAATAAATCAAATTCTTTGTATTTTCAACAATAGAAGGATAGACAAATCCAATTAATGAACCAATGGGATCAACTGAATCAACAATGAGAAGATCAGTAGGAATATCAATAATTGCCTTACCATCATTCAAACCACCAACTTTTCCTTCTCCTATATCCAAAATCCATTTTGCAAAAGTCGCCGTTTCTTGAATATCAGATGCGAGAACACTTAACCTCATGTTTTTTGTTAATGTTAAGACTTTGCAACTTGACCAAATATAAGAGGAACTTAAAGAAGCACTCACAATGTCTTGCGTGCTTCCATTAGGAACAACCGGTAGAATTTGTCTAAAATCGCCTCCAAAGACAATTGTTTTTCCTCCAAATGGCAATTTTGAGTTTCCACGAAAATCACAACTCAATATATCTTTCAAAGAACGATCCAATGCTTCAAATGCATGCTTATGAATCATAGGTGCCTTGTCCCATATAATCAATGATGTTTTTTTTAACAATTTGGCTACATCACTATCCGATGCAAAAGAACAAAAGGAATCCTTAGTAAGATTTAGAGGAAATATAAAGCGTGAGTGTGTTGTTCTACCTCCGGTTAGTAACAATGAAGCAATACCACTTGAAGCAACATTTAGAACGATATTACCTTTTGATCTTATAGATGCAGATAAAGTCTTCCAAAGAAAAGTTTGGTACCTCCATAGCCATAAACAAAAAACACACCTCCTTTTTTTTTTCTGTTTAACAGCTGTCATGATTTCATCAAAAATTGATCGTTGTTCAATTGTTAATGAATCAAGTAGTTGATGAGATTCTTTTTGTAGACTGTTCATATCAAAATCTAACTCATCAGTAATCAAACGGTTGTTTGAAGAAGATACCAAATCATGATCAGGGTAAGGCATCCCAACAAAATCTTTAAGGCTTGAACTGTTTTGGAGTTGAATTTTTTCAATCTCATATAGCGTCAAGTTTTTAAGTTGATCGTCATTAAGGGATAAAGCTATACAATTGCAGAGTTAATTATTAAAAGATAAATATAGACAGTTATCACGTAATAAAAATAATATGTAGAACTTTTAATATTTATAAAAAAAACATCAAAATTTCAAATAATAATATATTTAGCATTTAAAAAATATATAACTAATGTATAAAATGTAAGGAATGACAAAAATAATAATCCCTGGAGACTTTAATCTTATTCGTTGATTGTAGAGAATTCCATCGGATAAGTATTGCCAAGTATTTTCCCAAACATAACACAGTTTAGACAAACTATTAGACTTTAGCATAGTTACAAATAGAAACCGTAAATAATAACCAGATCCTGAATGACTTGCTTCCTCGATGGCATCAACATATTCTCTATCATCTTCTAAAAGTCCAAGAGCATAACATGCATCTCTAAAAGTAGGACATATTTATCCATTAACCGTACGAATATCTGCAAACGATTTCAGACCTTTGACTTTATTTAAAATAATTCTCAAAAAATATGCTTCACCGAGATTAGGTGAAACTGTGTGAATCCTCCTAATAGAAAACCCTTTTTTTCTTGGCTCCCAACAACGATCTTCTTGTTTCCATGAAAATTTTGTTGGAAACTCAACATAAGAAAGTTTTCGTGCATCCTCATTATGTTCATTACAACTTATCCAAGATAGGAACATCGAAGAAGAAACAGATTGTTTGTTGAGGACATCTTCAATATCATCATCTCCTCCGTATACAACATTTTGTTTTCCAGGAAGATGGAACGGAAGCCTTACAACTGACAGATATCTGTAATGTGTTGGATTAGTGTCTAAGTTCATAACTATTTTGGTGTGTACTTGACCCGATGGTGCATGGTCCTTTTGGGTTGCCTTCACCAAAGCAACTTGATAGGATGAATTATGGAGAGAAAGGATTAATTATGATTTATTAATATATTATGAGAATAATATATTAAAGGAGAAATAATATTTTTTAATTAATATTAGTCAATAATTAATTAGGAATTAATTTTGTGGCTAAAAGACATTAATTAAACTTAAGGGACTAGAACTGTCAATTGTATGATAGTTGAATATTGAGCTAATGGACTTCATATTAGAGGGGTGGACGAATTCTATGGGAAAATCCATTAGAAATCGTCCTAGGCCTTTAAGGAAGGAGTCTATGGGTTGCTTAGGGCCTAAGCATCCAAATTAGGGTTTCCTTGTTAGATAACCCTAATAGCCTCACTATTTAAAGATCCCTAGAGCACCAAAAACGTGTGGAAAAGAAATTCTTCATCCTCTTGCTCTTGGTGTTTGTAAGCCATTAGAGGTGTGACACTTGTGACTCTAAGCTTTCTAAAGTCATTACAAGGAGGATTTGAGATTGTTATTGCTACATAACAATCAAGGTAAGATCTAAAACCCTTTCACATGTTAATATGATTAATTGTATGCTAGAACTAGGGTTTAAAGTCTTGGATGAATTGCATGTACAATAGAGAAACCTAGATCCAAGCATTAGGGTTTGCATGAGCACATAGGATGTTCTTATGGCTAAAACCCATCAGTGGTATCAGAGCCTTGATTGGTTTCTATTGTATTGATGCCTTGTTTGTTTGTTCAAGCTGTAATATCGATTTTTGGCCCCCTGTCTGATGAACTCGGCGAGTTCCAATGTGGACTCGATGAGTAGCTCCAACTCGGCGAGTCCATAGAGGAAGTCGGCGAGTTCGAGCGTCAGAAGGAGGCAGTTTCAGGATTTCTTGCTGTTTTACTCTTAGATACTTGCCTTATCTGTTTTAGGTCATTAAAATCCGATTTTAAACATATTTTTGAGTATATCCTTGATTAAACAAAAGATAATTACCAATTGATTAGATAATAACTTCCTTATATGACTAAAGTTTGATTATTTGTATTAATTGGGTAACTTATCTTGCAAGAAATTGATTTTAGGTTAAATTTAGATAATCATTAAATTAATTGTTTAATTTAAATTATTTTCTATTTGATCCTTTGTGTTTTGAAAAGTTTCAAACTTGCCCTCAAGTTTTGGAATTTAAAAGTTGATTACAAGTTTAATTTAGAAATGTTAAATTCTATAACCCTAGTATTGTTTTGAAAAGTTCAATTCTCACCCTTATGGTTTTATTAATTAATTAAAGTGTATAATTAAAAGAGATTTAATAAATCCATAAAGTTTTGGTTCACAATTTGATTGAATTAAAAGTATAATTGTTAAATTTGAACACCTAATATTTTAAAAGTGTAAAATACACCCTATACTATATATAACATTAAAAGTCTAATATTATATATATGTATGAGTAAACAGTCAGTCTTACCGTTAGTAGGCCTCATTCATGAAGCTGGTCTATAAGGGGTGTTTAAGGAAATTGCCTATAAAATGGCGATTGAATGAGTATCCACTCTTACCCACCGCACTCTTGACTAGTGGAGGGTCATTAGCTGAACGAGTAGGATAGGACAGAAACCTTCCATTATAAGTATAACGAAGTACAAAAGTAACTAAATGTTTTTACAAATTCCCAATCTTAGTTACTCTAGGCAAAAGTGAATTGATGCAATTCCAAGAAATTACACTTTGTACCCTTGCGAAGACGTTAGTGGAGCGTGTGTGGTTAACCGGCACACTAAATGGGTCTAAGCAAAGGTAGCAAAGGGTGACTCAATGTTTGTCATAGTTTGGTGGAGCGTGTGTGGTTAACCGGCACATCAAATAGGTGACTGTAACATGTGGGGGCACCATGTAAATTTGTATGGTTATTCACACCCTGTTTTGTGATCCTCGACATCTAAGTCACAAATCGAGGGGCATATCGAGATTTAAACATGCCATTGAAAAGTTCAATGAATCTCAAAGGATCTAGGAGTTTTCAAAGCATTTAAAACTTAATCTGTTTTTCGTTTTTCATGGTGGAAAATTAGTAAATCGTCATTCACTTACCTTCAAATATTCTGCAACTAGAGTACGACATCCCTTCTCTAGGTTGTAGCGTATTGTGTTGGGTCCTAGCCTTAATATCTCATTTGGGTGATTTATTAAGGACTCAATCAATCAAATAACTTGAATTTGTTTTCTCCCGTTTTGTAGATGTCAAAGTACGACAACTATAGTCTTCCCAAATCTCGTGGAACAAGCTTTCCACATGAAGATGATACTCCACGATTCGATCGAGGAACAAGAGATCATGCTTTACTTCCTCCACCTCCTCCAATTATTCTCCTTAACCCACAAGTTCGAAGGCTTGAAAAGTTCAAGCTCACTCAAGCCCTTTTGGCAAGTAAAAATGAAGAAGGAAAGTCGGTGTGTGCACACGTCCTAGAGATGAAGTCACACATTGATAGGTTAAGAATGTTGGGATCCGTTGTCTGTGAGGAGCTGGCTGTTGACTGGGTTCTTCAGTCACTTCCTAACTCATATAGTGAGTTCGTAAGAGAGTACTATATGATGAACCGCGACGTGACCCTCATAGATCTCACCTATATGCTTACTGCTGCTGAATTAGCAATGGTTTGGCGCAATGGAAAAGCAAAGTTGATTGGTGAATCTGCCTTCCAGACCACTATGGATATAGGCAATGGTAGCGAAAGGCATGCCATGATCAAAAGGTTTGATCATAAGACAAAGGCAAAGTCTGAAGTAGTTCCATGTGCTATTCCAAAAGAGTCAATTTGCTTTTATTGCCAAGAGAAGGGGCATTGGAGACGAAGCTGCCCTATTTACCTAAGAGATCTAAGAGATGGGAGAGTCAAAACGTCTGGCTCTGCTTTAGGTAAAATCCATTAACTAACTTTTTTAAGTTCCTATTCTAGATTCTTAATACATAATGTGATAAGATTACAATTGATGTTTTGAAGGATCGAAGAAAAGAGAGGAAGCTTAAGGGAAGAAGTGAGCCGAATCTAATCGTGAAGAAATGGATTTTGATCGCATTACTTGAAGATTAGATTCTTGAGCTACTACTTAGAATTAGAATAAGATTGCTAAGAAATATGTATTAACATAGTTTTTCGATGAGTTGCATTGTAAGGACAAATTTTTCCGCAATAAAATAAATTTTGTTTTTATATTATTTATTTATCCTTACAATGACATGTATGAAAAATTGATGTTTGAAAGTTTCTATTATTAGCAATAATGGTTTTGATTCTTAATGTTATTTGTGGAAATTTCGAGAGTTTACCAAATAGGGAGAGTTTCTTGGAATCATGCAACTTGGTTGCACGATGAATGAGAAATTTCATATTTGGAAATTAGACTAGTTCGTTGACAAAGTGTCAAGTGAAGGACTAAGAGATCGAGTACACAAAGTTGTGTGTTGATCAAGTACACCACAAGAGTAACAAAGATATTCGTCATGATTTACTAAAATTTTAGTAAATATGATTATACTTATAAGATTAAGTGTAATTCTGAATTGATTGAAAGAGTTTAAATCAATAGCAGAACGAATAAGAAGAATCAAGAAGGCAGAAAGATAAAAGTTTCTCTATTCTAAGAAGAAGGGAGAGTACCTTTTATTATGTTTTATGATAGGTCTTACTGATTAAGAACCATATCTCAATTGATCCTCTAAGTGAGTCTTAGTACAATTGTATACTGAGAAGAGGAATCAAGAATTGAAGAAATGGTTAAATCAAGAAGTCAATCATACTTCGTTCCAAAACAAGTCTTAGAGTTAAGATTGTGACATTGAGTGACAAGTCTTAAGAAGGTTTATAACAATCATCAAATGTGGAAAGTTGTGATGTCTTGGATAAGACAAAGACCAACTAAGACAAATTTTATGAAGTGTTTTGTCTTGATAAAAGCTACACTAACTCTTGAATATTTGTTTGTCAAGAAATGTTTATTGACAAGAGAATCTTATATGTCAAGGATGTTGGAATAGTGTCTAAGGCTGTAACTATATCCGGTTGTGCATGGTCCTTTTGGGTTGCCTTCACCATAGCAACTTGATAGGATGATTTATTAAGAGAGAATAAATATTATTAATATATTATGAGAATAATATAATGAATAATATATTTGTTATTTGATTAATATAAGTCATAGAATTAATTAGAATTAATTTGGTGACTTAAAGAGATTAATTAAATAAAGGGGTATAAACTGTCAATTGTTTGATAGTTAAGCTTTAGACTGTAAATCCATTTGGATATACTATGGACGGATTCTAAGAGGATTAGGATAGATAAAATCGTCCATTAGAGTTATCTAAGAATGGATTTGGATAGCCTTAAGAGAAGATTATCTGATAGAGACTTATCTGTAATCCTTAAGGAGTCTACAAGTATAAATAGACCCCATGGCTGATGGAATTCGACACTTGACCAAAAGAAAGGAACCTCTGGTCGAAATTCCTCCTCTCTCCTCTCTCCCAAATCATCCTCCTTGCTTTGGTGTTTGTAAGCCATTAGAGGAGTGACATTTGTGACTCTAGAAGCTCCAAGACCTCAAGATCAACAAGGAACTCAAAGGTATGATTCTAGATCTATTTCAATGTTGTTATTTAACTTAATTAGTAATTAGAAGTCTTGGATTCAAAGCATGTTTATTAGAAAGCCTAGATCCGAGCAATAGGGTTTTGCATGCGCACATAGGAAAGTTCTTATGGCTAAAACCCATCAATGGTATCAGAGCCTAGCTTGGTTTTCTATAAATTGTTGCTTGATTAACTGAAACAAACCTGCAAAATTCGATTTTTGGTTTCTGAGTCATGGACTCGGCGAGTCTCAAAGAGGACTCGGCGAGTAGGCCTGACTCGGCGAGTCCCTTTGTGCACTCGGCGAGTCCAGGCATCAGGAATGGCCAGATTCGGGATTTCTTTGTGTTTATCTTATCTTAACTTACCATAAACTAATTAGATCAATATTAATTCGTTTTTCTGATAAATATAACTATTATCTTGATCTAGTTAAAGGTAATTATCAATTAATTAAATATTTAATTTCCTTATATGATAATTAATTAATTATTTTGATTATTTTGGTAATTATCTTAAAAAGAAATCTTGAATAAATCAAATATAGATAATTAGGATATTAATTGTTAATTGGAATTATTTGTTATTTGATCCTCCATGTTTTAAATGTTTAAAACCTACCCTCATGTTTTGAAATTTACTTTTGTGATTAAAAGTTTTAATTTAGACAACTTAAATTTCAAACCCTAGATTTTAAAAGTTTTAAAATACAACCCTATACTAATATGATATTACTAGAATAATATATATATATATATATATATATATATATATATATATATATATGTATAACTAAATGCTAGTCTTACCGTTAGTAGGCCTCATTCACGAAGCCGATCTATAAGGTGGGTATAAGGTTGCGGCCTATAAAATGGCGCTTAATGGGTGTACTCTCACACCTACCGCTTGCTTGATTGGTGGAGAGTCGTTAGCCGAACGGGTAGGATAGGGCAACCTCATCCTCTCATTAAAAGTGTAATAAGAAATATAAAGTAACTACACATTTTTTAAATTTCCCAATCCTAGTTACTTTAGGAAAAGTGAATTGATGCAATCCCATGAAATTACACTTTGCACCTTGCTAAGATGTTAGTGGAGCGCGTGTGGTTTACCGGCACACTAATTGGTTCTAAGCGAAGGTGGCAAAGGGTGATTCATTGTTTATCATAGTTCGATGGAGCGTGTGTGGTTTACCGGCACATCGAATAGATGATCGTTACAATGAAGGCACCATGTGAATTTGCATGGTAATTCACACCCGCTTTGTGATCCTCGGCATCCCAGTCACAAACAAGAGGGGCATATCGAGATTTAAACATGCCATTGACTAGTTTCAATGAATCTCATCCGAACCTAGGAATTCTCAAAAACACTTAGGACTAATAGTTTAGGTTCTCGTGATGGAGAATTAGTGAATCGTCATTCACTTACCTTCAATTTATTTACATGTTAGATTACGGCATCCCTCTTCTAGTATGTAAATGTTATTGTTGGATCCTAGCCCTAATTTTTCTTATTGGGTGATAATTAGGGATTCATATTCTAATCTATCTTTGTCCTTTTCTAATTGTAGATGTCGAACGCAAACAACGCTGCTGCTAGTTCCTTCACATTGATGAGCCTTTGCCAAAAGGTCACCTTCGATGGAACGAACTTTAGCGAATGGATAAGATACATTCGCACCATTGCTCGCTATGAGGACAAAGAGTATGTCCTTGATGAGAAGCTCGAGAAAATCAACACCGAAATCGCTACTCCAGCCGAAATCACCGCCTTTGAAACTCATGAGCGAGATGCAACGAAGGTACATTGCATCATGATCGCCACCATGAACTCTGAATTCCAAAAGTCCTACGAGGACATGTACCCGTATGAAATGCATCAAGACTTATTGGAGAGGTACCACCAAAACGCGAGACAAGAGAGGTACGAGATTTTGTCACACCCCCGAACCAAGGATGGCGGAAACGTCCAGGGGTGGAGGACTTCATGTGTAGTATCATAACAACAATGGTAATAGTGAGGAAAGTAAACACAACCAACATATATATAATTGAAAAAGTTACATCATTGTATGAATTACATGTTTCAAATTCAATTACAATATGTTGACAAAATGTAATAAGTTTGACGCCTCGACGTCCCATCCTCAAAAGTACTTTATTACCTGTTTAGTGATGTCCTGAGAATACAAGCAGTTTGAAAAAGTGTCAACACAATGGTTGGTGAGCTCACAAGTTTTTGTATGTCTTTATGAAAAAGCTTGTCAAGTAATGGCCTAGTTGTTCCAGAAAAATCCGATATTTTTCTTAGAATGAAATAATGTAGTTTTGTATCCAAAGACTGTAATGTATGAGTAATCTCCCTCATTTACAGAAAATAACGTATGTTTATTTCAATTTAAACGCATATGATATTAGTGAAACTCTCGAAATTTCTTAAATTTGTTATTGAGATGAAAGTGATTTCAAATTCGTCATAAAACTCGTTTAAGTTTTATAAAAATCCCGTAAACTTTATGTATTGTTATATCCTTATGTGAGCCGCTATAATCATACTTAAGACTAATGAACCTGCCACGACGTTTCTCAGGCGTCGATTAACTGAAATGACAATTATCACCCGTAGACCTGCAGGTCCAACTGTAGCTAGCAGCAAGGTGTGGGGTGTCAAACCCAATATAGATCTATATACAACTATCACGTTCTCCCTCCGGGAGACTCTGATTATAACGTACAGGATTTTATATTCCGCACTCGGACGTACGGAAAGAGAATGTCTCACAATTTAGGTTAACAAGTTTACAAGTTGTATGCGGGAGTGTAAAACCTTTCTGTATGAATGTACCCTTTTCGTACGTATGTGTTATGTGATGTATTGAAAACTATACCTATTATAGTTTTATCCAAAACGTTTGTATTATATAAGAACTCTTTTATGAAAAAGCGTTAGGATTATACAATTCATTAAACTATGCTTATTATAGTTTATATACATATACGTGTTCTAATTGAATGAATAATCTTATCATGAATGATTTATTTTCAGCTTATGATGATAAAATTTACAACATATCACATTCAATACTTAGAACTTGACATTAAGCACTTTGCTCAACATAATACAAAGTGTGGTAAAAATTACAAGCTGTTAACAAATTTTCAACCTTCCTACACTGTTTTTGAAAATTCATAGAAAAATCATACGAAGTCGAAAACTAAGCCCGTAAATTCTGGGAGTTCCCAAAATGTGTCTAGTTTACTCATAATTTTTATCATGATTTTTAATGACCTGCAACTTGGGTGAAAAAGTCCATAATCACAGACTGGTCCGGATTGGTGTTTGAAATGATAGGCAGTTTTGTAAAAATCACCATAAATTGTAGAAAAATCGTATGGAGATGTGCAAGTAGTCATTTTAAAGCTAAGAAGTGGAACTACATGCACCTAAAACAGTTTTGAAAACTAAAATGTTTAAGGTGTCCAAAACAGTCCGTGAATGGAGTCCAACTTTTCTGATGAAAGCTGTTAGAAAATTTTAGTTATGTTCTTGGTGTTTTAACTTGTATTCCCCCCCTAAAAACTTAAGAAAACATGAAAATGTAGGGGTATGAACTCACCTTATGTGATTTCAGTAGATAAGTGTTGAAGAAAAGAAGTGTTCAATCCAAGAACACTAGAAGGATCGCTTGAAGATTCGAAGCTCTAACACAAATATAATGGAGTTTGTGTAAGATATCCATGATTTGAGTGGAAATAACTGAGATAATCATAAAGGAAATGGATTATGCTTACCAAAGGTGGAGGAAACTCTCAAGATCAGCCCTTGAATCTTGGATTTCTAGAGAGAGAGTGAGAGAGAAAGGAGTTTGATCTTCTTGTGAAAGTGTGAACAAATGAGAGAAAAGAGGGGAGAGGGGGTGGATGTCCAGCTCTCAAAGCATGGAGGTGGCTTGTGAGGGAGGTAAAAAGGTACAAGGTATGGTGGGAGGAGTGTGGGTTGTCATGGAGTGGACATGGGGGTTGTTTGCGTCATAACTAGGGTAAGGTCAACACTTCTTCTTTTTGTACTTTACCAACTCTTTTTTAAATAAAATTTTACCCTTAAAATGTGATTAAATCATTAATTTAGGGGTCCTATAATTAAAAATAAAGTTTTGGGTGAAAATCCCATGTTAAAATAATCAAAAATGGGTTTAAAATGCAAAAATAGGTAAAAATAGGCGAAATCCGAGCTGCCCAGCGAGACCCTTCGGATCTCGGCCGAGGCTCGGTCCTTTGGGCGAAGGTTCGGACGCGGGGGTTGAATCCGGAGACGAAGGCGCGAAGGGTGGCTCGGCTCGGACGCGGCAGTCTGAGGCGGGGAGGCGAAAGGCGAAGCGAGTTCGGCTCGGAAGCGATGCAGTCCGAAGCGAAGGCGAGAAGTGGAAGGCGGGTTCGGTCCGAGCAGCTATCCGACGCGAAGGTGGAGTTCGGTCCGAAGGGTGGCTAGAACCGAAGCTACTGTGGTGAACAGTAGTGAACAGTAACTTCGGTTCGGACCTTCCTTCCATGTGAGGTTCGGTTCGGACCTTTCTTCTTAGCAGGGTTCGGTTCGGATGAACAGTACTTTCGGTTCAGCTCATGAACAGTACTTTCGGTTCGGACCCTCATGAATAGTGCTTTCGGTTCGGCTCGTGAATAGTACTTTCGGTTCGGAGGGTTCGTTCCCTTAAGTCCGTTTTTCGCGTAGACTTCCGTTCTTGGGCTATTTTCGCCAAATTCGAGGGTCGGGATGCCCCGAGTGATTATAGAAAGTTAGGAGAGATTTCGAGAGAGATTTGAGAGAGATTCCTCGTTCTCAGAGAGATTTGGGAGAGATTTGACGTACTTGGAGAGATTTCGCATACGAAGAGATACGTGAGAGAGATTTCACATACTTGGAGAGATTTGGGAGAGATTTGACATTCTTGGAGAGATTTCACATACAAAGAGATATGTGAGAGAGATTTCACATACTTAGAGAGATTTGGGAGAGATTTGACGTACTTGGAGAGATTTCGCATACGAAGAGATACGTGAGAGAGATTTCACATACTTGGAGAGATTTGGGAGAGATTTGACATTCTTGGAGAGATTTCACATACAAAGAGATATGTGAGAGAGATTTCACATACTTAGAGAGATTTGGGAGAGATTTGACATACTTGGAGAGATTTCACATACAAAGAGATATGAGAGAGAGATTTCACATACTTAGAGAGATTTGGGAGAGATTTGACATACTTGGAGAGATTTCACATACTTGGAGAGATTTGGGAGAGATTTGACATTCTTGGAGAGATTTCACATACAAAGAGATATGTGAGAGAGATTTCACATACTTAGAGAGATTTGGGAGAGATTTGACATACTTGGAGAGATTTCACATACGAAGAGATACGTGAGAGAGATTTCACATACTTGGAGAGATTTGGGAGAGATTTGACATTCTTGGAGAGATTTCACATACCAAGAGATATGTGAGAGAGATTTCACCTACTTAGAGAGATTTGGGAGAGATTTGACATACTTGGAGAGATTTCACATACGAAGAGATATGTGAGAGAGATTTCACATACTTAGAGAGATTTGGGAGAGATTTGACATACTTGGAGAGATTTCACATACGAAGAGATATGTGAGAGAGATTTCACCTACTTAGAGAGATTTGGGAGAGGTTTCACATACTTAGAGATATGTGGGAGAGGTTTCACATACTTAGAGAGATTTGGGAGAGGTTTCACATACTTAGAGATATGTGGGAGAGGTTTCACATACTGGAAGATAGAGCGAAAACGATTGAGAGTGTTTTCGTATGTGATGAATGAGAGTGTTCGGCTTCGCAATGCAAGGTCTTTAGACCCCGTTGTGCCATGATTTAGGATCTTACGCACTCCCTATGAGTATGCAACATTGTATTATTGTTTTTGTTCATTGATTAGCACTAATGCTAAGGAAATTTAAACACATGAACTTTCCAAGTGGTGTTTTCTCATTAGAATAGTGAGTTATACGGTAATTACATAATATAAACCCTATCATACAAGGTTTTAATCGAGTTGACCGGTTTGACTCGTTGACCTTGACCGGCTTAGACTTGACCCGATTTTGACTATTGTCACAGATTTTCACTAACATGATTTCCGCGAAGATGGGTCATGGAGAATCTCTTACCGTACACTTGCAAAAGATGCAAAGGTATGTCGACCGCCTTCGCAAGTTAAATGTTGACTTCGGTGAGGACTTGGCGATCGACATGGTGCTTCACTCTTTACCTCCGATGTACAACCAATTTAGGATGACCTACCACATGAACAAAGAATAGGTCACCCTAAGCAAGCTCCAAGGTCTCTTGAGGGTTGCTGAGAGCAACTTCAAAGACAAGTCTGTTGCACCTACTCCCAATCCGCCCGCTGCTCCTGTCTTGGCTATTGGACAAGGGAAGGGAAAGAAGAGGAAAGCTTCATCGAAGAACTATCGCAAGGTGAAAGCCCGAGATGGTGCCTCTTCTAGTGGGACCAAAGTTGATCCTGCTAAGCCCTGCTCTAACCCGAAGGAGGCAGAGTGCCACCACTGCCACAAGATAGGACATTGGAAGAGAAGCTGCCCGGATTACCTGCAAGCAATCAAAGAAGGAAAGATTAAGCCATCTTTCGCAGGTATATATACAATCAAATCTAACGATTCCAATCATGCTATTTCTTGGGTCCTTGATACCGGTTGTGGTTATCACATTTGTTCTAATGTGCAGGGACTAAGAAGAAGTAGGGATGTGGAGCAAGGAAGGATCAATCTAATCATGGGGAACAGAAGATCATCGCCTGTGACCAAGATTGGAGTATATTCCTTAGTGCTTAGGAATAGTTTAGTTTTAGATTTGAACAATTGTTGCTATTCGCCAGAAATGGCAAGAAACATCATTTCATTTCATGGTTTATATAGACAAGGATTTAGATTTTCTTTTAATAATGAGAATGGTTCTATTTTGGCTTATCTAAATGGTGTCTTTTACTTTGAAGCTATACCATGTAATGGAATATATGAAACCATTATGATTGTTGATAACTTAGGAAATGATGTTTTGAATATTGATTCTTCCACTAGTATGGATAAAGCATCCTTGTGGCATTGTCGTCTTGGACATGTCAACAAGAAACGCATAGCCCAACTCCAAAAGTATGGAGTGTTGGAGTCATTCGACCTTAGGGAAGATGACACATGCGAGTCTTGTTTGCTTGGAAAAATGACTAAGTCGCCCTTCACAAGTACATGTGAAAGGGGCGAGGGTCTATTGGACCTAATACATACCGATGTATGTGGACCGTTTAGATCAAACACGAAGGATGGGAACCGCTTCTATGTGACTTTTACCGATGACTATAGTAGATATGGGTATATCTACTTAATAAAGCAAAAGTCAGACACCTTTGAAAGGTTCAAGGAGTTCAAGAATGAAGTGGAGAATCAATTGGGCAGGAAAATCAAGATGCTTCGATCCGATCGAGGAGGAGAGTACCTAAGTCTTGAATTCCACGATGATCTCAAGGAGTGTGGAATAGTTTCACAATTGACGCCTCCTAGGACACCGCAGTTGAATGGTGTGGCAGAAAGGCGTAATCGAACCTTATTGGATATGGTTCGCTCTATGATGAGTCGTGCTTCACTACCAATCTCTTTTTGGGGGTATGCCTTAGAGACTGCCGCCCATATCCTTAACCGAGTCCCTACTAAGAAGGTTGCCAAAACACCTCACGAGATGTGGACAGGGAAAGCTCCCTCGTTGGCACATATCAAGGTTTGGGGTTGCGAGGCTTTCGTAAGACGAGATACTCACGACAAGCTTGAACCTCGAAGTGAGCGATGTATTTTCATCGGCTACCCGCAGACATCCTTTGGATATCTCTTCTATAGGCCGAAGGACAATGTTGTCTTCGTTGCGAGGAGAGGAGTTTTCCGAGAGCAAGAACTCGTAAGCCAAGGAGACAGTGGGAGGCAAATCGAACTTGAAGAGATTCAAGATTCGATAGATGAAGGAACCTCTACCGCTGGCGTTCAACCCGAGGAGGAAACTCCAATTGAACCGATTGACGAATCCTTACCTCTTAGACGTTCCGATAGAGTTAGAGTTCATCCCCAGTTCTATGGTTTTCATATTACTACCGAAGGGGACACGTATATTAGTGATGGTACACTAGTAAACCTTGATGAACCTAATAGCTATGAGGAAGCCATGGCAGGCCCCGAGTCTGTAAAATGGAAAGAGGCAATGGATAGCGAGATCCAATCCATGTATGATAACCAAGTTTGAAATTTGGTTGATTACGTGCCCGGACGCAAGACCGTTGGGTGATAATGGATCTTCAAGAAGAAGACCGACGTGGATGGGAACGTACACACATATAAAGCGCGATTGGTTGCGAAGGGCTTTACTCAAACTCCCGGAGTTGACTATGATGAGACCTTCTCACCAGTTGCGAAGATTAAATCTATTAGAGTGATGCTAGCAATTGCCGCATTTCATGATTATGAGATTTGGCAAATGGATGTCAAGACCGCTTTCCTTAATGGAAAGTTGGCTGAGGATGTTTACATGGCTCAGCCAGAGGGGTTTGTGGATCCGAAGCATCCGGATAGAGTGTGTAAGCTTGAGAAGTCCATTTATGGACTTAAGCAAGCATCTCGCAGATGGAATCTTTGTTTCGATGAGAAAGTCAAAGAGTTTGGATTTGTACGAAGCGAAGACGAATCTTGTGTATATGTCAAAGCCAGTGGGAGTATAGTAAGCTTCCTCGTTCTATATGTCGATGACATATTACTCATAGGAAACGACATCCCGACTCTGCAGGAGGTAAAGTCCTGGCTCGGGAAGTGCTTCGCTATGAAGGACCTCGGAGAGGCTTCTTACATCTTGGGAATAAGGATAGTAAGAGAAAGAAGTAAGAGACTAATTGGACTTAGTCAGAATACTTACTTAGAGAAAGTACTAAAACGTTTTAGTATGGAAAACTCAAAGAAGGGAGAACTACCGATACAAAGTAATGCCAAATTGAGTAAGACTCAAAGTCCGAGTACCGAAGCTGAGATAGCAGAAATGAGCCGAGTACCATACGCTTCCGCAGTTGGCTCAATCATGTACGCTATGACTTGTACTCGCCCTGATGTAGCCTTCGCTTTGAGCATGGTTAGCAGATATCAAGGGAATCCTGGCAAAGCACATTGGATTGCGGTGAAAAACATCCTTAAGTACCTTCGGAGGACGAAGGAATGGTTCTTAGTCCTCGGAGGGAGTGATGACTTGAAGGTGCGAGGGTATAGTGACGCCAGTTTTCAGACCGACAGGGACAACTACCGTTCGCAGTCGGGCTGGGTCTTTACCCTAAATGGAGGAGCAGTGACATGGAAGAGTTCCAAGCAGGAAACTGTAGCTGATTCAACGTGCGAATCAGAGTACATTGCAGCGAGCGAAGCGTCGAAGGAGGCAATATGGCTAAAGAACTTCATCGGTGATCTTGGAGTTGTACCTGCCATAAAGGAGCCTATGGAGATTTTCTGTGATAACGAAGGAGCGGTTGCCTTGACCAAGGAACCGAGGGATCATGGTAGATCAAGACATATCGACAGAAAATATCACTTCATCAGACATCGTGTAGAAGAAGGACAACTCGTAGTGAAGAGGATATCATCAGAAGATAACCCAGCAGATCCGCTTACGAAGGGACTGAGTAGGGTTAAGCACTTACAGCATGCTAGGAGTATTGGGCTGAAGGATGATATTAGTATAGATTAGATAGTATTAGAAACGTGTAATAGATAAATGTAATTGACATTTGATGATTAAATAAAGGAGTTTTATTTATGAGTAATGTTACTATCTTATGTTAATTGTTTAGCTATTGTTTCACTTTGCATGTTTTGACTTCCAGAATAATTGAAATTATTAGGAATAATAGAATTGTTCAAATTGTCCACAATCGTTCATATGTTGGAAGTAGATATGAAAGAAGATTGTCATGAATTGGTGTGTAGAATGTCTAAATGGTGTTAGACATAGCAAAGGATTGTTGCAGCGTTCATGAGTGCTTATGAACTAGTTTTGAGCATTGGAATAAACCCGCGCTTGCTGGAATCACCTTATGGAATACGATATAAAAGGTGATCGCAAGACGATAATATCATATAGTCTTAAAACCTAGATATATGGTTTATTATTTGTTAATTAATTGTACATTGATAATACGAAAACGCATCAGTAACTTGATGTTATAAAACGTATTGTTGTGTATAGTTGGTTAATGAATAAGTAAATGCATATAAGTCGAAGTTTATCTGTAACTTTTATCTAAGAAGGTAAAAGCGATATCTCGGCCGCTCGATGATTTGATTTTGACTTATGTGCTGGGCCCGGTCAGAACTGAATTGATGTGTTCGATTAAGTTCTATGTCAAATAAATCAGAGATCGAGAAACCTAAATGCTTGACTAACCATTCCATAGGATTGTCAGCATGATATCTAACAGAGGACTGTACGTTCCCTTATCTTAAGGACAAGATTGATTAGATCAGAGTTGACAGCGTCTTTGAGAGCTACGATTGCAAACCGAATTGTACTTGTATAGTTACTAGACTTATCCAAGTGGGAGACTGTTGGAATAGTGTCTAAGGCTGTAACTATATCCGGTTGTGCATGGTCCTTTTGGGTTGCCTTCACCATAGCAACTTGATAAGATGATTTATTAAGAGAGAATAAATATTATTAATATATTATGAGAATAATATAATGAATAATATATTTGTTATTTGATTAATATAAGTCATAGAATTAATTAGAATTAATTTGGTGACTTAAAGAGATTAATTAAATAAAGGGGTATAAACTGTCAATTGTTTGATAGTTAAGCTTTAGACTGTAAATCCATTTGGATATACTATGGACGGATTCTAAGAGGATTAGGATAGCTAAAATCTTCCATTAGAGTTATCTAGGAATGGATTTGGATAGCCTTAAGAGAAGATTATCTGATAGGGACTTATCTGTAATCCTTAAGGAGTCTACAAGTATAAATAGACCCCATGGCTGATGGAATTCAACACTTGACCAAAAGAAAGGAACCTCTGGTCGAAATTCCTCCTCTATCCTCTCTCCCAAATCATCCTCCTTGCTTTGGTGTTTGTAAGCCATTAGAGGAGTGACATTTGTGACTCTAGAAGCTCCAAGACCTCAAGATCAACAAGGAACTCAAAGGTATGATTCTAGATCTATTTCAATGTTGTTATTTAAATTAATTAGTAATTAGAAGTCTTGGATTCAAAGCATGTTTATTAGAAAGCCTAGATCCGAGCAATAGGGTTTTGCATGCGCACATAGGAAAGTTCTTATGGCTAAAACCCATCAAAGGAGTCAGTGGGAGTCTTAATGGTCTTGAAAGGTTTCAAGAATAAATCAAGAATAAACCTTATCGAACATCACTAGCACACGACTTGAGGTTTACAACCTATCGTGTTGACACTATCTTGTTTCTGTGTCGTTCCAGTTGAGTTACTTATGCATGTGAGTTCTATGAGTTCTCATTTGAATGCATAAAAGGCAAGGACCTTGATCAATGAAAAGTACATTGATAAGAAAGGGTGAGCTGCTTAACTACTTGGAAGACATGGTGGGCACTCGTGTTACCATAAGGCAAGAAATTAAGATTGAGAAAGTTTGGTCCATATGAGTTTGGATTTGTCGCAAACTTTGGTTTTAACAAATTCACATGGATAGGAACACATACACCATTCAAATATAAGTGTCATAAGATTCCCTCCTTCATGAAAATGACTGTGAGGAAATGCTTTCACTAAGAGAGATTTTAAGAAGATAGTATGTGACAACCCGAAGTTTGCCCCACCGCCGCAACCCGCTTCCGTCCATAAAATTCGTCTTTTTCGAATTGTTTCCGTTTAAGTTATAAATTAAGTCATTATTTTGGAGACTTTTATTATGACTTAATTGACATCCAAACACGTTAGAAACTCATCAAAACATCCCAAACTATTACTTAGAAAATGTTTAGTTTCGACCATATCGGGTTATGGCATCTTAATCGGGTGCGACCAAAAGCCCCGTTTAACGCCGGTATCGGGTAGAATTTCTCCGTGTCCAAAACTTAGAACCTATTTAAAGAGGTTTAAGCTTCCATTTGAAGCGTTTTCTCTCTCTCTCTCTCTCTCTCTCTCTCTCTCTCTCTTTCTCTCATTACTCTCTCTCTAACCTCTCTCCTCAAACCAAAGAACTAGGTCCAAAAACATCAATTTAAGGCTCAAATCCATCAAGGTAACTTCCCTAACTCATATTATAGCACCATTAGCCTTCAATTTCATGATTAATCTTTGGAAAAGGACCATTTTCATGTGTTTACGGCCCTGGAACATGCTTGGGCTGTAAACACAAATATAAGGGGTTTTTGAGCCTTTAAACCCTTCCAAACCAACTTTGGGACTTAGATATGACTTAATGGCTTACCAATTCGGACTTAGAACACCTTAAACATGGTTTTTGAGGAGTAAACATGAGTTTACTGCCCAAGAACAAGCTTGGGCCGTAAACTCATCATTCATGGAGAGTAAACTCAAAACCAAGTGTTTAAAAGCCATTTAAACACACCATTAGCCTTGGAATAAATCCTAGAACCAACCAAAATCAATTTGGGGACCTTAAACATAATAAAAACCCTTCATTTGAGAGTTTATGGCCATAACCCCCCAAGGATTGGTTCCAGGGCCGTAAACTCATTAAGACAAGTCAAATGATGCCCAAACTTCATTCTAAGGCTTGTAAAATTAGTTTGAATCACATGTGATTGATCTAAAGCCACCAAATCATCAATATAAGAGGGGTATAGGAGCTTACGGCCGTAAACTCCATGTTTAGGGCCGTAAACTCCCTTTGATGGTGTTATTGGTGATTTAATTCATTCCTAAGCCTTAGATAAATTCATCCCAACATTTCTCAAGTGTTATCTTACCATTTGGCACCATAAAACCTCACATTCATGAGTTCACGGCCATGAACTCATATGGTTATGGTCTTAGGGCTGTAAACTCCCTAAGGAGTTTACTCTTGAAGTCCAAATTCGTTATCCAAGCCATACACGTCCGTAAATGTCATCTGGGTCACTCCAAACACTTGATTTGAAGTGTTTTCGCTCATTGGAGTGTATTATCATATCTAATTAGTGTTTTAAAGTCTAACTAGATACCTTTGGATATTATTTCGTATTACATAGGAACCTCGCGTGTAATCAAGCCCCGAACCAACGCTTAGCATTCAAATCGTCGCGTTTTCTAGTCTGGTGAGTTCATACCCCTACCCTTTTTCAATGTTTTCACTGTTTTCAGGGGGGAATACAAGCAAAGTAAAAGTAATACTTGTAATCAAAACTTATTTTATATGTGTTGTGTTTCATATTATATATGTTTTTAACACTGACAAGTCATAGCAGATAACCGTTAGAACTTGTAGATCACATTATCATATAATTTGTGACAAACGTTATAAATTGTCGTATTTTATATTTTCACAAATGGTTTTCCACATTATAATAGTTAAAAACATAACCTTTAAACTTTGAACAGGAAACTTAATATATTGTTTTGTCCTCGGTAACACTCCACAGAGATACGCGAGTGAAGGATGATAAATAGAACTTTTGTATTGTCCTTAATAAAACACCCCCTAGACACGAATGTGAGGGACATGTATCATTGGAACTTAGTCAGGTCCTAGTTAGTACTCCCCCTAGACACGAGATTAAAGAACCACTAGAACAGGATTTCCGTATTGATATTTTCAGTTTTAAATTCATGAATCTTAAGATTGGAGACACGTCCTTTGCAACACTTCCCTTAGACACGAAAGTGGAGGACTATCTCCGTAACCAGAATATCCGGAAAGAGGAGAGCGTGACTTGAGTGTATAGATCTATACGGGACTGACTATCCCGCACCTGGCTGCTAGCTACAGCCGAACCGAAAGGTTCAAGGGTGACAAAAGTCATAGAAGATATTGGCCCCATCTCGAGTCAAATCTAGTCTGTAGTATGGTTATGGAACTCGCAATGAAGATTATGAAAACTTTATACTTATTTATTAGTTTTATATACGTCTTAAAACTAATGTACACTTAAAGGTAACCAAACTTTCAGGAAACTTCGCACACACACACTTTAAGTATGGTTGATACTTGTACGTTACTTTCTGGTTCGATAACACTTCATAAACACTTTAGGTAAATATAGGATTTTCCTAGAATAACAATTGAACATAATCAGAACCGTACAATATATCAGTTAACCAAACATTACTTTTAAGAAAATATGGGATTTTCTTGGGTCGTAACATTTTCAGAAACTAAAAGGAAACTCGTACATTTTCAAAAAACAAAACCGCTTATGAACTCACCAGCTTTATGCTGATTTTCAAACTGCTTGTATTCTCAGGTTCGCATTAGACAGGTACCCGATGATCCTTTTGCCGAAGACGGAGTGCATCGAAGACACGCCTTGCTTTTGTTTATATATACATATGTATAACACTATACAACTTTACTTTTGAACAAATGTAAATTTTAATATGTAATGTAATGGTTGTTTACTTTGCTTACTATGTACATTGGTTGCGATATTCATGACGTCCTCTGCCCCGGAACATTTCCGCCTTCGGTTTCGGGGTGTGACATAGTAATTGTGAAAATTGGATTCTCGAATTCGATTATGGTTACGGTATCCCTTTCCATGATTCGAATAGTGAGATTTGGCAATTAGTCTGAATTGTTTAGACACACATATGAGCTATCTAAGGCAAAGGTGTATAAGTTTGAGAAGCTTAGATAAAAGATTATCAAAGCATTAGGTATTAGAAATATGAACTTAAGAAATTCAATAGGTATTTTTTTTTCTGGAAGTTAAGCTGGTTTCTGAATACATGTCAAAGCTAGTGGGAGAATAAGTGTTATGCTGATATGATAATAATCATCATGATAGTGGGAGCATAAATGTTGTGCTTGTATGATTATTATGGAAAGTATTGCAAGTTAGCAATATTAATTAAAGAAAACAAGAGTTATACTTTGTAAAGTCGCAAGGGTTGAAAAGTTGTTTTGCTATAATTAAGGGAGAGAATATTATGCTTCATTTCAAATCTAAAGGCTTAGGTTGTGGAATGTTAATAAATTTAGTCAAGGATACCTAGTGCGTTCTCAAATTTCGATTATGATTATGGAATCCCTCTTCATAAATCGGATTGTGAGAATGTGACACATAAAATATTATGGCTGAAGATTGATAAAGTATCAGATCTTTATGTAAGACATTATGCATCGTGTCTCATACGCTTCGGGTAAATGATCGATTGCAAGTGCTATAATATTTGACCATTCTAAAATTTTCCAAATGTCTAGCGCATTTAGAGGGGAAAAGGACAAGAATCGGTTTTGACTAAAATAATTAAACAACTATCAAAGGACGATCCAAAGCTCGCTGAGGATTGGTCGCTTGTGAGTAGTTGGAAGTATAGTATTGGATGGACCATATCGACATTATTATGAATAGAAAAGGTTATATTAAGAATGAGTTGTCATATAGAAATGGTTCCATATTAGGAGTTGGATATTGAGAATCTTTATCTAGATTAGAAATTTTTATGCAAAAGGATGTTCAAAGGAATGTACTTTGAGTGAGAGACATCACGTCTATAGAATTGTATTGTAACAATCTCAAATAGAGGACTTTGTAATTTCATTGGCAATAGTCATTGTGATTTTTGTGCTATGACGTTACGAAAGGATCATTGCATAAAATGTTAGAATCTAACATATTCTATAAGTGGCAAGAATTTGATATTCTTTCACTTGTGAAAAGGATTGGGAGTTATGAAATGAATATGATTGGAAATGTATTCATTTGATCTATTTCACAAAGTAAGAACCATAGGTAAACATTGTGTGCATGCTAAGAGCATGGGGCAAGTGTTGTAATAATAATTCAAGTAAGAAGTTGATTAACCGAAACAACAAATAATGAGTAATCGATATGGTGATAAATAAAAAGTGTTTTATTTATACTCAAAGGTTTGAGGCCATATGGGATTAGTATTATTCTTGTGTTTCACTTTGCATGTTTTGACTTCCTGAAGAATTTAATTGGTTTAGAACAATCAAATTATTCGAATGGGCCACAGTCGTTCATATGTTGGATGTAGGTATGAATGAAGACTGTCGTGAATTGGTGTGTGGATTGTCTAAAGTGTATTAGACATAAGAAAATGTTTGATGCAACGTTCATGAGTGCTTATGAATATGATTTGAGCATTGGATTAAACCCACGCTCACTTGGATCACTTCATGGATTTTATCATGAGTGATTGGTGAGACGATAACATCTTATATTCTTGAAACCGAGATGTGTGAGTTGTATCTTGCGAGTCGGTTACACACTGATAATATGTAAACGCACCAGTAACTTGGTGTTATAAAACATATTGTTGTGTGTGATTCGGTAAGTGAGTGCAAGCGAGAATTGAGTCAAAGTTTATCCGTTCCTTTTATCCAAAGTAGGATAAAAGCGATATCTTTGGACCCCTTGATGATTTAGTGATGACACCTAAGCGCTTGGCCGAGCCGGGACTAATTTGATGTGATCAATTGTAGTCTGTTGTCAGTCGTCATAAATCGGAAGTCGGGAAATAGTATAAAGGGAATGATTAAGTTCATGTCTCATATCTATATGATATCTAGAATGGAGGAATATATGATCCCTTATCTAAAGGACACGCGTATCTGATAAGATCAGAGTTGACATCGGTTGTGGAACGCTACGATTGCAGATCAGGATCTGAAGTCATACGCAGAATAGTTATTAGACTTATCCAAGTGGGAGACTGTTGGATTAGTGTCTAAGTCCATAACTATTTTGGTGTGTACTTGACCCGATGGTGCATGGTCCTTTTGGGTTGCCTTCACCAAAGCAACTTGATAGGATGAATTATGGAGAGAAAGGATTAATTATGATTTATTAATATATTATGAGAATAATATATTAAAGGAGAAATAATATTGTTTAATTAATATTAGTCAATAATTAATTAGGAATTAATTTTGTGGCTAAAAGACATTAATTAAACTTAAGGGACTAGAACTGTCAATTGTATGATAGTTGAATATTGAGCTAATGGACTAAATATTAGAGGGGTGGACGAATTCTATGGGAAAATCCATTAGAAATCGTCCTAGGCCTTTAAGGAAGGAGTCTATGGGTTGCTTAGGGCCTAAGCATCCAAATTAGGGTTTCCTTGTTAGATAACCCTAATAGCCTCACTATTTAAAGATCCCTAGAGCACCAAAAATGTGTGGAAAAGAACTCCTTAGGGTTTTGGACGGTTTTGGGCAGCCTCCTCTCTCCTTATTCTTCATCCTCTTGCTCTTGGTGTTTGTAAGCCATTAGAGGAGTGACACTTGTGACTCTAAGCTTTCTAAAGTCATTACAAGGAGGATTTGAGATTGTTATTGCTACATAACAATCAAGGTAAGATCTAAAACCCTTTCACATGTTAATATGATTAATTGTATGCTAGAACTAGGGTTTAAAGTCTTGGATGAATTGCATGTACAATAGAGAAACCTAGATCCAAGCATTAGGGTTTGCATGAGCACATAGGATGTTCTTATGGCTAAAACCCATCATAATGAACATCAAATCCATATATACGCCACGAAGCTTCACATGCAGACAAATACCTACAATCATAGAAATTCTTTATTTCATCAACTGGAGCATCATCATTATCACCTCCGTTGTTGTTTTGTGCAACTTCAACAGTAGCCCGATCAGGACCCTTGTTAATATATTTAAACAAATATTTGATGGAAACCGCTTGATTGCACCAATCAACATTAATGTGAGCCTGATATCGTTTTAAAAGGGTTTTGTGATATGGAACAACACTTTTGTTGTCTAAGTTAATACCCGACTTTTCTATAAAAGATCCATCATTACGTCTCCTATATATAGGATAACCATTTGAATCAATGGAAGTATTCTCCAAGAATGGCTTCGGGAAGTTTTTTGAACACTTGTTTTCACTCATGCATGGGCATTTAGGATTATCAGAACCACATGGACCATGCATCATGAACTCACTGACAAGTGAGTACAATTCTGGATCATCGTCTTTGTTTGGAATTTCAGCCGAAATAACTCGATCAATATGTTCAACAGTAGGGAGTTTGTTATCAGAGTGCATGAATAAACATATATGTGCATGAGGCAGACCACGCTTTTGAAACTCCACCGTATAAACAACTGTAGATTTAAATAAATATAATATTTTAAGATAATAAAAAACATAAAAAAAACATGAAAAACACATTTTGATAACACTATTATTGTAATATATGGTACCTGCTTGGACCGAACCCAATAACCTCTTCTTCTTTAAGTCTTTAATCAAAGAATCCAACTTAATTTTGAATAATCTAGACAGGATATCAGGCCTATCTTCGGGATTAAGTGTGGTGTTAGCAAGAAACCTTTTAATTTCAGGCCACTTTGGATTGCATGTTACGGTTATGAAAAAATCTGGGTATCCAAACCACTTACAAAGCGACATGGCATCTAAATAGTTTTGCATCATGTAGCGTGCACCACCCGTAAAAGAAGAAGGCAAGATAACACGTTTTCCAACGTTGGAAATATCAATATTACCATGACTTTGTATGCTTTTTAAAGTTTCATAAGATTTGCATCTAAGAAATTTTTGCTGGTTGCGTATGTAATATAGTCTCTAAGTTTCAATCATCGTATAAGCATCAACCAGAAACTGTTGAAAAAGCCTTCTTGAATTAAGAATTAATGAAAAAACATTATCTCTGTCTTGAATTCTATAAGCAAAGAATTCTCTCATTGTACAGAAACGACGTTTGGTATTAGTTGAATGATCAACATCTCTGTGAGGTATGTCAACTCTATATCCATCATCTCCATATGGAAAGAGTAGTGGGTACTGAAGACCAAGGTAAGCCGGATGTAATTCGTTTATACGTTGTAGACTTCCTGATTTAGTTGTTACGATGATATCTCTATTATCAATTTCATCACCAATGTCACCAACAATTAAACCAGCAACCTCAGAAGCAGTAGGTAAGTTATATGTCCTTCCATCTTGTTGCCTTCTTCCTATAAGACGTAACTTTAGATCTATATGAGGATTTTCATCAAAACAGTCTCTAGCCATTCTATAACACTTAACCAGCTTATTGGTTGAATCCAACATGACCTTCAAAAAGCTAATGATTTCAATATCAAGAGAATCAGAAGTTGATGTGCACCCTTCGTTCTGTGTACTGTTAACAACAACGGTTATATGTAAAATTTAGCAAGTAATAATTATATCAAACTTATAAAAGCAATGGTTTATAAAAAAAATTAATAAAGTTATACCTGAAAGCATGTTGTCTATTTGTTATTTCATTTTCAGTATCATATATGTATAGTTGCGAAAACTTTGGTTTGGATCCATCTGTAGGTTGAAGACTTCCCATGCAATGATAATTTTGACCGCTAAGTCTGAAAACGTATGGAGCATTGCCTCTATTAATGGAAGAATCAACTTTTCCACCCATTGAAGTAAAGGAAAACATCGAATTGGATCGACGGATATTCTTCATGAAATTTTTTCCTTTTGGATCAAAATTACGAAAGAGATTTTGGTAATTTGTTGGAGCTTCTTTTAATTCAGGAAGCTCAACTTTTCCACTACCACAACACATGGAATAAGAAGTTTTCTTTCCAGAAGTATTGCCTTTAAGAGCTTCATATGTCCATAATTGTGCATGACACATCGTACACACAAAAGTCTGGTCACCATGGTACAAGTAATCTGTTCAATAAAAACGGTTGTAAGACTTTCTCCATAATTTAATGTTGCAATGAGTAATAATTTAAATATACAAGGGGATTATAAAAAAATTATTATTTTCCTTTCGTAATACCTGATATTAATTGTTGATGGATCTGTTGATCACGTAAATCTTCATCTGATGTTAGGTTCAAAATGGGTATCTGAGATATATTTGGAATCTTTCTTTTTTTATTTAGTTTTCTGCATGATAAATTGCTGGAAGAAGATCGAATGACTGAAGATGAATTCGTAGCTCTCATGTCACCAGACAATATAGAATATTGTGCATTTATTAACAATAAAAGTATGACAATTAGAATTAAATTTATAAAGTAAATAGATAAAATTAAAAAAAAAGTTTACACCCTTATTTTATGTGTACCATATATAGTAACAAACATTAAGTTGAATATAAATGTATTTGTACCATTTGAAATGTTGGACAACGGAGTTCTTGTAGTAAAATTAGAAACAAATTGAAAACGTTCTTAATCACGACCAATATTACCTATCAATAAACGATAAGTTGATATAAATATGTATTAAGTAGGGAACAATAAAGAAACAGGTATAATAGCATATAATCTTTTTACAAGATTAAGAATAAGTTTATATGGATAAAATTAATTAGGTAGGATGATATATATCATATACCTATTGGTACGGTGGACATGTGATTGGACCTTCTTGTATCCAAATAAAATCTCCTTTCTTTTCGTTTATCTTTAGCCTTGTTTGACAATGGACTGCCGATATAAATATTCGAAATAGATTGAACCCGTGTTTGCTGATATCCATATGACAAAGTTGGGCTGACATTTTCATTGTTACCGACAATATTGACAAACTTGCTTGATGAAGGTGTTTGAATGTTGGTAGTTATATTAGAAAGCACTGTAAAAGAATATAAAATATGTAAGTTATAATGCAGATACAAATAATTGTAAGTTAACATATAATAAGAAAAATATAAAAAATAATTTTAATGATATAATTAGAAATGATATATAAGGGATTTATAAAATAATAATGTTTAATTAATTGCAATGTAGCAAAGAGTGTAGGTAAAACATAATAATATTTAAGATTCAGAGGATAGTGTGAGATGAAAAATATTGTATGAAATTGAGACATTAATACAATTAATATGTAGTAGTTAAAAAGTGATAATATTTAAGTATTGTATATTTTACATTAATAAAAATCAATACTTCCAACAAATAAGTGTATATTAACATGACAACTAAAATAAGAATTTTATAAAGAAAAATTATTTCTAAAAGATACGTAACTTATAGATAATCATATATATTAATACTCACATCAAAAAGATTTATATTCATATTGATATAACAAATAAAAGAATGATTTTATAAATAATCTACTATGAAAAGAGAAGGAAAACCCGTTTTTTAGATGAGGCCCTCAAATGTCTTCCCAGAATGTCGATTTTTGACCTAGTTTAATATACGATCCAACACAAGAGGTTAAGAGATTAATAAGACAAAGATACAGAAAGGTTCATTGAAAATGAAAAAAAATACCCTTATGCAAACATTATTATGTTTAATTTTTCTTATTACAAACAAGTTATAATTTGCATATTCTTAATGGACTTTATTCTATTGCAAATATGGAGTCAATATAAATCATTATAATTTTCAGAAGCATAACGATGGATCATAAAGATTACTACAAACCATGTTCATTAACAGATCCGACAATTGTAATGAAAACATACAAAGGTCAACAGGCTTACCATATTGTAGGGGAAAGAATTGTAATCATTGTTTCCGAGGAGAGATCTATTTACATTTGAAGTTTATATAAAATGGAATTTTCATTTTTTTTACAGAAAAACGGAAAACCAAATTCGGTTCTGCAGCAATGCCTATAAATACACAAACTGTAAATTGTAAATTTCCTTAATAATGTAGTAAAAGATTAACAACCAAAAAAAGGAGGAGGTGAAAATGATGTTAGAAACTTATGAGTAAAATGGATACAAGGTCATTCCCCAACTATTTAAGATTGTTTTGTCTTCTTACCTGCTATGCAAATAGACATTTAGGTAAACTTTTCACCAAATGTGTAAAATAGTGAACTGATTTGTAAAAATGACGTTTTTACCCCTTGATCATATAGAAATCATAAATAGTTGGGGACAGAAAAAAGTATTTGTATTTTTCACTTTAATTAATCTACATTAAAAAAAATGAAAATTCCATTTTATATAAACTTCAAATGTAAATAGATCTCTCCTTGGAAAAAAGTATTTGTATTTTTCACTTTAATTAATCTACGTTAAAACCAAAAAACCCACAATATAGTTATAATAGACCATTCCATTCATTTTCATGTTTCCATTCGATCACACCAAACAAATATAACCACTTTCAAATAAATAGGAAAACACATAAAACAGCACAGTTGAAAAAAATCATGCATAACAGTTAATTTTTTTTTTAAATTATACTGCTGTAAACATTTTCAAGTTTGAATCCCAATGTTGAAAGCAGGGACTTATGATGGAAAACAGGGGCCTAAAAAGACAATTTAGTTCATTCTGACTCTTCAGTTCAACAATACTCAACATGAAAAATACTTCTTCATCTTAGTTTCTTACAGTTTAAATGTTGCTCCAAAACTTACACTTATAAAGTTACACACCATCTACCACATTTTGATACATGGAATGAAAAGTCAAAAGTCACAATCATATTTTTATCTTGCATCGTTCCTATTTAACACATTGAGAAGCAGAAACTGATGTTAAAAAACAAGACACACACATTAAAAAAAAACACAAGAAGAAACAAAAGATAAACAAGCAAGTTAAAAGTAGATTTTTTTTTATAAACTTACCGGAAGGATTGAACTCTGTGATTCTGATTGAAAGGACGATTTTCCACTATGATGATGCAAAACTTTGGAACACGAGGCTATAAACTCAATATTTCAAGAAACAGTGATAACAGATGAATTTGAATTGAGTTATTCATAGTATGTAACTTATAAAAATGATTTTTGGAAAGGATATCAAAGTTTAGTTTGAAATTATACAGTATTCCAAAATATTAGCTGTCAATGAACATATCTTTGAAACCTTTCCTAAGTTAGCATGATTTTGAAAGAGATTGACCAAATTTGTTCCTGATTATAAATGCTCTATGTCATTCTAATAGTAATTCCTGCATATTAGGCACTATTTTCTTACATTCTAAAATCAATTTAAAAACAAACGTAAATAAGGATCCCATAAAAAAAATATTAAAAATTCTTTAAAAAAAACGTAAAGAATCAAATCCAAATTGCTTATAATAAAAGAAAAAGTAAAGTGCAATACCTTGATGTGAAAGAGACTACATTCCAATAATAAGAGTTAAAAAAACTTTGTATTCGGATGACCGGTTAAATTTTGTTGCAGGATGTGAAAGAGACTACACATAAAAATACCTTGATTGACTGAAATATAAAAGACGATTATGAAGAAAATATGAATGTAATGTCCAAATATAAAGTGAAATATAATTATTGCATAAAGAATCAAATCCAAATTGCTTATAATAAAAGAAAAAGTAAAACCTAACACTAATGAATATTCATAGTGCACCGAACACAAAATATTAAAATCCCAAACAAAATCACAGTAAAAGTAAGGAAATATTTAAAAAAAATGGCTCAGAAAATAGCATAGATTAGCAAACAAAGATTGAAGTTTTTGTCTTGATAAATATGATCAATTTTCACCTTTAGGAATCAACAATTTTGTGTTAAATAGCCAACAGGTTTGTAAAAATGACGTTTTTGCCCCTTGCTCATACAGAAATCATAAAGAGTTGGGGACATAAAAAAGTATTTGTATTTTTCACTTTAATCAATCAACATTAAAAAAAAGCCAAAATAATAGTGATAATAGACCATTCCATTCCTTTTCCTGTTTCCATTCCATCACACCAAAAAAATATAACCACTTTTAAATAAATAGGAAAACACATATAACAGTAGTGAAGTTATCAAGATTTTAAGGAGGTATTCACTTTCTTACCTGCTACGTGTATTGAAAGCAATGGAGTGATGAAGAATATTTATACAAATAAAATATGAATGTAATGTCCAAATATAAAGTGCAATATAGTTATTGCATAAAGAATCAAATCCAAATTGCATATAATAAAAGAAAAAGTAAAACCCAACACGAATGAATATCCATAGTGTACCAAACACTAAATATTAAAATCTCAAACAAAATCACAGTAAAAGTAAGGAAACATTAAAAAAAATGGTTCAGAAAATAGCATAGAGTAGCAAAGAAAGATTGAAGTTTTTGTCTTCATAAACACGATCACTTTTCAACTTTAGGAATCAACAATTTTGTTGTTCCACCAACTTTTTCATCTCCAATACGGGGTGCATTAGGTTTGGTTGTTGATTCATAAACGTCATCATCAAGATCGTAAACATCTACAAGTTTACGTTTGACACTTGTAGGTGGTGAATTGAGGTTGTTGGTTGTTCTTGATGATGGACTTGTACAAATGCCAGAGGGAATATTCAACATAGGAGTATTATCAGCAGTGTGGGAAGTAGCATCCTTAAATTAAAAAAGAAATAATATTGATTTAGTAATATAAAGGATAACATGTATAAGAGTAAATGATGTTGTATTGTAGTTTACCTTACAACCAACTGTTTCTTGAGATGCCAGAGGGAATATTCGACATAGGAGTATTATCAGCAGTGTGGGAAGTAACATCCTTAAATTAACAAAGAAATAATATTGATTTAGTAATATAAATGATAACATGTATAAGAGTAAATGATGTTGTATTGTAGTTTACCTTACAACCAACTGTTTCTTGAGATGCAAATTCTAAGCCAATTATATTAACAGATTTAGTATCCATGTCCTATAAAATTATGGATAAAATAAAATAGTATGTTGGGTTAAGAAATCTAGAAAATAGTATTTCCAAAGTATGTTTGTTTTAAATTTATTAAGTTGGTGTATTTTTACCTGTTCTATCCTACTCTTTTCTCAATCTTCTCCAAAGCAGAAATAATATCAACATTATCCGTTATTTTGGAAATGTTGTAAGAACGACCAAATCTTGAAGAATTATATGTTTTGACAACAATCTTGAAAGCCAATTTTTTGTCGATCATGGAATTCAACTCAATAGGCCACTTGTATTGCCGAACTACAAAAAAATATTAATAGATAATAACTATTAAATTAATGTGTGAAAGTTAAGTTGTATTTAGCAAAATGGTATTGCGTATAAGAAAGATATACCCTTTCATATTTTGATAATAAATCAGCAGCAGATAATTTCAGAATATTTCTGACTTCACGATCAAAGATCGTAAGACTGACAACACCAACTAAACCTTGAACTCGGACTTTGATCATAAAACTAAAAAAACACATAAAAAATTAAAAAGTGTAAATTAAATATAATAATAATGAAGAATAATATACTAAGTTAATATTTATTACACACCTTGGTTGAGCAGTAACAACTTTGTCCTTGCACTTTTAATTCGTACACACCATAATCTCTTTCTCTTGTAAATGGTCTAAGTCACTCACTGTCTCATCTGGAACCTTAACTATTTCAACCTTTGACTTGCAATTTTTGCAAGCATTATAATACCAATTCCGTTTATCTTCAAACATCTTTATTGTGCCAAGAATTACTGCACAACCTCCCTATGATAGTAGGTGTATTTAGGTGTAGTAAAGATTAAAGTATTGAATTAAGTAAATAAAAAATACGATAATTCATCTACCTTGTCCAATTCGTGAATAGCGGATATTTGATGAAAAGAGTTTTTTTGAATAAAGTCATCATGTAGTGAATACATGATGGATGATCCCGAGTTACATGAAACTGAAGAAGTGAAAGAGCTTTTTTTTTTCTTGTAAACTAATCAAGTTAATTAATGTTAGATAGTATAACTCTATATTATTAAAACATTAAAACGTAATGAGAATCATGTAGAAATTTCATATAACCTTTTTTTGAATGTGGTTATCTCCTCAATGTCATCTTCAATATAAAGTTTTGTGGCCATGTAGGTGTTATTGACATAAGAACGATCTGAAAACGAAATTTAATAATTTTTCGCATGTATACAAATTCATATCATAGATTTGTTATTAATATAAATATTACAAATTAATAATTTAATAAGGAAGTACCTCGGATAAGCTTCAACTTAGCACATTGAATAAGCAAAACAAAATGACCAGTATGCTTAGAGACATATGCATTAATTTCGTCAGCATACCTTCCCCATAGAGTAACAAAAACTTCGCGTCCTCTGTAAAAAATGATGAAAATTAGTAAAAAAAAATATATCGTAAGAAGAATAATTATAGGTATAAAAAATGAAACCCACTCTAAATCTTTCATTTTGAAGGTAATTTTCTTTTCCTGTTTGTCCTTTTTGTCCTTTGCAGGTTCCAATGGAAAACACCAGAAAACGTTTCCTATAACATCTATATTATACAAAAGGAATAATGTAAGTATGTTTTTTTTGGTGTAAAAATGAAATTTAAATATTTTAATCCATTAGGAATGGGTTGAAAGGAAATGCACTGACCAAATGAAATTTTCGGGTTGATTGCATTATCATTAAGTTGTTGGAAGTCTGCAAAATCAAAAGAATTGTGTGGCCTGCAAAAATCTGTGCATTTAGTTACCTTCGTGGTATACTGGAAATAGAGTTTGTGTGGACCATCAACAAACTTTATAGCAACTTCATTTAACCCTAATGTAGGTTTATGAATGTAGAAATCACCATATTCTTTAAAAGATTTTCCTTGAAGCGATGCAAATGGTTTGTCCACATTACATTCAATTTTTGAGCCCTTTAAGATAAAAAATCAAATATTAAGTAATAAGCATACAAAAAATGTAATGATATATAAAATATGTAAGTTATAATACACATACATATAATACATATAATCGTAAGTTAACATACGTAAGTTATAGCATACCATTTCATCCATCAATATCATGCCAATCATACGAATTTGTTGATTCCATGAAGTTTGTTTCCACAGACGAATGACACGTACTTAATGGTATAGTTGTCTTGTGAAAGAGCCAACTCACTTATCATGCTAATCTTCCTATTTTCCATTAATCTGTGCAAGAATGTGGTAATGAACATAATAAAACACAATTTCAATTGCATAAACGACATAACACATTTAGGTCAATTGTGTACCAAATGTGTAAAACTATGAAATAAGGTTGAGAGAAATCATAACGACTAAAATTTTTTAATTTACAAATATATGCAGCAATGCCCAAAATACAAAATATGGAAATTGTAAATTTCCTTAATGAAATCATTGAAGTTATGAAGATTATTTATATGTTTTTTTTGAATTGGAAGTAGATTGACGTATGAGAAGACACATTTAGGTAAATATGGATGAAATGTGTTAAATAGCCAATATATTTGTAAAAATGACATTTTTGCCCCTTGCTTGGTGACGGAAAAAAATATTTGTATTTTTCACTTTAGTCAATCAACATTAAAAAAAAGCCACAATAATAGTGATAATAGACCATTCCATTCCTTTTCCTGTTTCCATTCCATCACACCAAAAAAATATAACCACTTTAAGGAGGTATTCACTTTTATACCTGCTATGCGTAATGAAACCAATGAAGTTATGAAGAATCTATGCAAATACACATTTAGGTCAATATGTAAGAAATGTGTAAACAACCAAGAAAACTGTAAAAATGAGGTTTTTGCCCCTTGGTCATACAGAAATCATAAATAGTTGGGTGCAGAAAAAAGTGTTTGTATTTTTCAATTTAATTAATCTACATTAAAACTAAAAAACCCACAATAATAGTTATAATAGACCATTCCATTCCTTTTCCTGTTTCCATTCCATCACACAAAAGAAGAATAACCACTTTCAAATAAATAGGAAAATACATAAAACAGCACAATTGAAAAAAAATATGCATAACAGTTAATTTTTTTTAATTATATTGCTGTAAACGGTTTCAAGTTTGAATCTCAATCTTGAAAGCAAGGACTTAGGATGGAAAACAGGGGCTTAAAAAGACAATTTTGTTCATTCTAACTCTCTCAGGTCAACAAAAGTCTACATGAAAAATATTTTTTCATCTTAGTTTTTTACAGTTTGAATGTTGCTCCATAACATATACTTAGATAGTTACAGACCATCTACCACATTTTGATACATGGAATGAAAAGTCAAAAGTCAGAATAATATGTTTATCTTGCATTAATTTAGGAACATAAACAGTTAAAGAGGCACACACCCGCATACAAATCAAGAAGTAAAAATTGATGTTAAAAAACAACACACACATTAAAAAAAACACAAGAAGAAACAAAAGATAAACAAACAATTTGAAAGTAGTTTTTTATAAACTTACCGAAAGGATTGAACTCTGTGATTGTGATTGAGAATACGATTTTCCACTGTGATGATGCAAAACTTTGGAACACGATGCTATAACTCAATATTTCAAGAGACAGTGATAACAGATGAATTAGAAGTGAGTTATACATAGTACGTAACTTATAAAAATAATTTTTGGAAAGGATATCAATGTTTGATACTTTCCTTGCAAAAGTTACGTGAGTGAAGCAATGTTTGTAAAGTTTCTTCAAATTAGAGTTATCTTTAAAGTGATTGACCGAAATTTGATTACGATAATTAAGAAGGTTTATTTGAGTTTAATACCTTCCCTGCAAAAATTACGTGAGATCTTTCTTTAGATTAAGCGATTTCATATATTGTATTCTTTTAACAGATTTTAATTTAAAAGACAAAAAAATTAGAATTTGACAAGTGGAATTAAAGGTAATTTGAAAAATAGAAAAAATGCCATGTGGCATTGTGAATAAGGTGATGTGGCGATGTTATTTTCTTTTATTAGGGTATATATATATATATATATATATATATATATATATATATATATATATATATATATAAGTTTAATTGAGAAAATAAAAAAGGTTGAGAATGAGGAAATCATTCTCAACCAATCATTTATCTAACATGTACACCTTAAAAAAATGCGCCTGCCATTTTTCATTAATGGTATATTTGTAAATTAGCCACATTTTTATATTGAACTTACCTGTTCGCTGTTATCAGTTTCCGATTTGATGATATCCTTAGCTCGTTTGAATTGCATATGAGGAATTCATTATCAAGATTCTTTTTTTTTAATATAACTCGTTAGCAATTATACGTATTTTTTCCATTAATCGTGAAGTTTCGCATCTGTATTAGCTTTCTTCTTCGTATTCCGTTTCCGATTTGATCAGGTATGTATATCGTTTGAATCGGATATATTGGAGTTCATTATCAAGACTATTGCTTTATATAATTTGTTAAAAATTACGCGCATTATTTTCGTTTTTGCTGAAGTTTCGAATATGTATTAGAGTTGTTTCATCATATTTTTGTTATGCAGTTTGAAATCTTTATTTCAAATCGGAGCTGATTTAGTTTTCAATCGGATATATCGTTGTAGATTTTATGCTATGAACTGAGAGAGATTGCTCAATTGCATCATCTGATCGAGCTGATTTAAGTTTCTTTAAGATATTTTGTACGTTGAGGTGAGATATATTCGAAATTAACCAGGTTTTCATATTTACGACTTTTTTGTGAGATATATTCGATTTTAAGATTGTTTTTGTTTATTTATACATATCATTTGGTTTATTATGTCAAATTCTAGTGTTATTGATGGTGATTTGTATTCTTTCATGTGTAATATTGAAGAAGAAGATGTTGATAACTCATTTTTTGAAGGTATCAGTTATTGAATTATTTTGTTGTTTTTAATTTGTTGATTATCATTTATTGACATATGAATATGTTAATATGAATAAATTGGTGTCTTATTCATTTATGAATAAACGTGTGATAATTGTAATTTCGAATTTATTATTATTTTCGTTTTATTCATATATGAATAAGTTATGTTTATTTTATATATTTTGAATCCTCATGAATTTTATGTATTCATATATGTATGTTTTATTAATCCATTAATAAACATTGTTTTTTTTTATTCATATAAATTTCATGTATTTCTATATGATTGTTTTATTCATATGTGATTGTTTTATTCATGTATTATTAGATAGATTTAGATTTATAACTTTTTAGGTGGTGAATCTTCGAGTTCAATAGATGATGCGCGATATTATGGTGATTCAATTGGAGAACATGTCTATAAGTCAGATGTACCTGTTCAACTTATTCAATTTAAAGGTTTGTTTTTCAAATCATTAAGTTGGCCATCAAAATGTATTCTGAGTATGCTGAAATTGGTGGTTTTGATGTGAGTCTGAGTGTAACATCCTAAAAATACAGTCCAAAATTTTCATTTTAAATCATTAAGAAAACTATAATATCAAACATCATATAAAAACCATAAGTTCTGTATCTCGAAATATTACAAACATCTGTCAAATATATCAGAGTAAAAACATCCCAGACTATAACAAATGGTGTGTGCACTGCAATCATCCCAAAAATACGGGCCCCGCCCACACTCCACTGACTAGGAGATACGGGCCCTGCCCATACTCCGTTGACTAGGAGATATGGGCCCCACCCATACTCAACTAATCCTGAGACACGGGCCCCGCCCACACTCGTATAATAATGAGATACGGGCCCGCCCCACACTCACATACATAAACAAACACATACAAGTATCACACCAACAACAAGTACACAATCTACCAATCATAGCAATAACCATACTAAGTGCTCATAAGTTATGAGTATTGGATTCAACCCATGCTCATTTGACTCACTTCATTGATTTTATCACGAGTGATCATGAGACGATAATGTCTTATTATCTTTAAACCTAGAGATATGAGTTGTTGACTATGAGTTGGTTGTACATGTTGGATTAGTGTCTAAGTCCATAACTATTTTGGTATGTACTTGACCCGATTGTGCATGGTCCTTTTAGGTTGCCTTCACCAAAGTAACTTGATAGGGTGATTTATGGAGAAAGAGGATTAATTATGATTTATTAATATATTATATGAATAATATATTTAAAGAGAAATCATATTGTTTTATTAATAATAGTCAAGAATTAATTTTGTGGCTAAAAGACATTAATTAAATAAAGGGGACTAGAATTGTCAATTGTGTGATAGTTGAATATTGGTCTAATGGACTCCATATTAGAGGGGTGGACGAATTTTATGGGGAAACCCATTAGAAATCGTCCAAGGCCTCTAAGGAGGGAATCCATGGACTTCTTAGGGCCTAAGTAGTCAAATTAGGGTTTCCTTGTTTGATAACCCTAATAGCCTCACTATTTAAGGACCCCTAGAGCACCAAAAATGTGGCCAAGAGTTTCCTTAGGGTTTCTAGATGTTTTTGAGTGCCTCTCCTCTTCTACTAAGTCATCCTCTTGCTCTTGGTGTTTGTGAGCCATTAGAGGTACTACACTTGTGGTACTTGCTTTCAAAGCTAAGGAGATTCAAGGAACTAGTTGTTATTACTATATAACAACAAAAGTTATGTATTCTATTCTTCTATGTGGATTTCGAAAATAGTAGTAGCATGCCATGTTTCTTTTTGTGTTCATAAAGTTGTATAACTAATAGTGAAAACATAGATCCAACTCTAGGGTTGCATGCACACATATGATTGTTTGTATAAAACCTAACAGTGGTATCAGAGACTGGTTTTTGTTTTCAATTAGTTTTCTATGCAAAAGTATGAATTTGACATATTAGGGTTTATATCCAATAAACCCTAAAAGCATGATTTTCGAAATTAGGGTTCATAAACCCTAAATTTCAAAATTTGGTTAGCGTTTCCCAAATCCTTTCCTTAGCCTCCAAGATTTCGAATTCTAGGGTTATCCAACCCTAGGATTTTGAAATTGCCTCATTCCCCAAGATAAGATCCTAAATTTTAGGGATTTGAATAATGTCATATCTTGTAATTATCTCTTAATTGTTTAAATATGGTAATTAAAGATTTTTGGATTATCCCATCCCAAATTTTCAAAATTTAGGGGATAAAAGGATTAGGTTATATTAATTGTTTAATTTAAATAGATAATCCTACAAGATTTAATAAATCAAATTAATTGTTTTATGTTGGATAATTATTAAATCAATGTTTTAATATTTAAGATTTTAAAATTAATAGGTTTTAATTTTCGAAAATTTTAAATATGATTAAAACCCTAGTGTTTTTGAAATTTGAATAGTTGAACCTAAAGTTTTGAAATGTTTCAAAACTTGTCCTCAAGTTTTGGAATTTAAATTGTTTGATTAAAAGGTTTAGTTTTGAAATTTTAAATTCTAAAACCCTAGTTTTTGAAAAAGGTTCAAATTTACACCCTTGTGGTTTATTGATTTAATTACAAGTTTAATTAAAAGAAAGAATTAATAAGCCATAAATTAAAAGGTTTAAGACTAATTAAATTAAAGGTATAATTAATAGTTTAAACCACCTAGTATTTTAAAAGTGTAAAATACACCTTATACTATATATAACATTAATAGTCTGATATCATATATGTATAACTTAAACTGCTAGTCTTACCGTTAGTATGCCTCATTCACGAAGCCGATCTATCTGGGAGGTATAATGTTATGACCTATAAAATGGCCGTTTAATGGGTGTCTACTCTCACCCACCGCTTCCTTGATTGGTGGAGGGTCGTTAGCCGAACGGTTAGGATAGGGCAAACCCTCTCCTCATTAAAAGTATAATGAATAATAAAGTTACTAAATGCTTACAAAATTCTCAATCTTAGTTACTTTAGGCAAAAGTGAATTGATGCAATTCCATGAAATTACACTTTGTACCCTTTCTAAAACGTTAGTGGAGCGTGTGTGGTTAACCAACACACTAATTGAGTTCTAAGCAAAGGTGGCAAAGGGTGTCTCGATGTTTGTCATAGTTCGGTGGAGCGTGTGTGGTTAACCGGCACATCGAATAGGCGACTGTAACATTGAGGGCATCATGTACATTTGCATGGTTATTCATACCCTGTTTTGTGATCCTCGACATCCCAGTCACAAAGCGAGGGGCATATCAAGATTTAAACATGCCATTGAAAAGTTCAATGAATCTCAAAAGATCTAGGAGTTTTTAATGCATTTAAAACTTAAATTTCTTTTTGTTTTTCATGGTGGAAATTGGTAAATCGCCATTTACCTACCTTCAAATATTTTTCAACTAGATTACGACATCCCTCTTCTAGGTTATAGAGTAATATGTTGGATCCTAGCCTCGATGTCTCATTTGGGTGTTACATCAAAGATTCTAATCAACTTAACTTGAATTTTCTCCTGTTTTGTAGATGTCTAGTTATGACAATCATGGTCTTCCAAAATTCCATCAAACAAGCTTTCCAAATGAAGATGATGTTCCATGATAGGATCGAGGAACAAGAAATCATGCTTCACTTCCCCCACCTCCTCCAATTATTCTCCCTAACCCACAAGTTTGAAGGCCTGAAAAGTTCAAGATCACTCAAGCCCTTTTGGCAAGTAAACACGAAGATAGGAAACCTGTGTGTGCACACGTCTTAGAGATGAAGTCACACATTGATAGGTTAAGGATGTTGGGTGTCGAGATTTCTGGTGAGTTGGCTATTGACTGGGTTCTTCAGTCGCTTCCTTAATCATATAGTGAGTTCATTAGAGAGTACTATATGATGGATCATGACGTGACTCTCATTGATCTCACCTATTTGCTTATAGCTATTGAATCAGCAATGATTTGGCGTGCTGGTCAAGCAAATCTGTCTGATGAATCAAACTCCCAAACTTCAATGGATATTGAAAATGGTGATGTAACGTCCCAAAATTCAAGACCAAAAATTTCTTTTAATAAAACATTACTTAAAGCAAAATTTGATGGGTTTTGGTCATAAGACATCCTATGTGCTTATACAAACCCTAATGCTTGGATCTAGGTTTCTCTATTGTACATGCTTTGAATCCAAGACTATAAACCCTAATTCTAGCATATGGAAATCAATATTAACATATAATTAGGTTTATGATATTACCTTGATTGTTATGTAACAATAACAATCCCAATTCCTCCTTGAATTGACTTTGGAAGGCTTAGAGTCACAAGTGTCACTCCTCTAATGGCTTACAAACACCAAGAGCAAATGGAGAAGGTATAAAGAGAGAGGAGAGAGGTAGGAATTCGTCCTTAGGACTTCTAGGGAAGGCTTAGACGAACTCATGAGCCTTAGGGGGTTCATATAGGTGTAAAGATTAGGGTTTTAGTCCTTATCCTTATCTAGTTGCTTGCCCACCAAGCAACCATAAGATAAGTCTTAGAAACCTTTATCCTAGTCGAATTCTAAGGCATTATCACCTTAAATTCGTTCACCCTATATTTAAGATAATCCTTACCTTATTTTGTAACTATCACATAATTACAATTCAGCCCCTCTAGTTTAATTAATTACACTTGATCACAAAATTAATTCTTAATTAATTATTGACCAATATTAATTAAACAAATATGATTTCTCCTTTAATATATTATTCTTATAACATAAATCATAATAATATCTCTCTCTATTTATTTCTCCAATCAATTTGCTTTGGTGAAGGCAACCCAAAAGGACCATGCACCATCGGGTCAAGTACATACCAAAATAGTTATGGACTTAGACACTAATCCAACAGTCTCCCACTTGGATAAGTCTAATAACTATTCTGCGTATGACTTCAGATCCTGATCTGCAATCGTAGCTTTCCAAAGCCGCTGTCAACTCTGATCATATCAGATACGCGTGTCCTTAGATAAGGGATCATATATTCCTCCATTCTAGATATCATATGAGATATGATTTCAAATCATTCTCTTTGTACTATATCTCGATTTCCGATTTATGATGACAGACTAATTGAACAAATCAAATTAGCCCTAGCCCGACCGAGCATTTACGTTTGTCATCAGTAAACCATCGAGGGGCCCAAAGATATTGCCTTTATCCTACTTTGAATAAAAGGAATGGATAAACTTTGATACAATACTCGCTTGCACTCACGCACTGAATCACACACAACAATATGTTTTATAACACCAAGTTACTAGTGCGTTTACATATTATCAATGTGCAACCGATTCGCAAAATACAACTCACACATCTCGGTTTCAAGAATATAAGATGTTATCATCTCACCAATCACTCGTGACACAATTCATGGAGTGATCCAAGTGAGCGTGGGTTTAATCCAATGCTCAAATCATATTCGTAAGCACTCATGAACGTTGCAGTAAACATTTGCTTATGTCTAATGCTCTTTAGACAATCCACACACCAATTCACGACAGTCTTCATTCATATCTACTTCCAACATATGAACGACTGTGACCCGTTTGAATAATTCGATTATTCTTAATAAACTCAATTATTCTGGAAGTCAAAACATGCAAATGTGAAACACAAGAATAATACTAATCCCATATGGCCTCAAACCTTTGAGTATAAATAAAACGCCTTTTATTTATCACCATATTGATTACTCATTATTTGTCGTTTCGGGTAATCAACTTCTTACTTGAATTATTACACTTGTCCCATGCTCCTAGCATGCACACAATGTTTTCCTATGGTTCTTACTTTGTGAAATAGATCACATTGAACACATTTCCAATCATTCTCATTTCACAACTCCAAATCCATTTTTCATAAGTTTAAAAATATCAAGTTCTTGCCACTTATAGAATATGCTAGATTCTAACATTTTATGCAACTTACCCTTTCGTAATGCCAATGCACCAAAGTCACAAAGACTATTGCCAATGATATTATAAAGTCTTCTATCGGAGATTGTTACAAGACAATTCCTTAGATATGATGTCTCTCACTCAAAGTACATTCCTTTGAACATCCTTTTGCAAAAAAGTTTCTAATCTAGTCATAGATTTTTAATATTCAATTCCCAATATGGATACATTTCCATATTTTCCATATGACAACTCATTCTTAATAGAATCTTTTCTATTCATAATAATGTCGATATGGTCCATCCAATACCATGCTTCCAACTACTCACAAGCGACCAATCCTCGTCGAACTTTGGATTGTCCTTTGATAGTTGTTTAATTATTTTAGTCAAAACCGATTCTAGTCCTTTTTCCCTCTAAATGCGCTAGACATTTGGAAAAATTTAGAATGGTCAATCATTAAAGCATTTGCAATCGATCCTATACCCGAAGCGTATGGGACACGACGCATAATGTTTTATTTGCTATGTTCTCAAAATTCGAATTGTGAAGAGGAATGCCGTAATCATAATCGAAATTTTAAGAACACACTATATACCCTTGACTAAATTTATTAACATTTCTCAACCTAAACCTTTAGATTTGGAATGAAGCATAGTATTCTCTCCCTTAATTATAGCAAAACAACTATTCCTTCCTTACAACTTTGCAAAGAACGACTCTTCTTTTCTATAATTAATATTGCCAACTTGCGCTACGTGCCTTAATAATCATACAATCATAACATTTATGCTCCCACTATCATGATGATTATTATAAAACATAACACTTATGCTCCCACTAGCTTCGACATGTATTCATAAACATCTTAACTTCCAGAAAGACAATACTTATTGAATTTCTTAAGTTCATGTTTCTAATACTTAGTGCTTTGATAATCTTTTATCAAGGCTTCTTGAACTTATACACCTTTGCCTTCGATAGTTCATATGTGTATCTAAACAATTAAGACTAATTGCCAACCCTCACAATTCAAATTATGGAAAGGGATACCGTAACCATAATCGAATTCGAGAATGCAATTTTACAATCACTATCTTCTTAAAATCTCTCTTAGTGAAAGCATTTCCTCACAATCATTTTCATGAAGGAGGAAATCTTATGACACTTAGATTTAAACGGAGTATGTGTTCCTATCCATGTGAATTTGTCAAAACTAAAGTTTACGACAAATTCAAACTCATATGGACCGAACTTTCTTAATCTTGATTTCTTGCCTTATGGTAGCACAACTGCCCATCATGTCTTCCAATTAGTTAAGCAGCTCACCCTTTCCTATCAATGTACCTTTCATTGATTAAGGTGCTTTGCCTCTTATGCGTTCAAAATGAGAACTCATAGAACTCACATGCATAATTAACTCGATTGGATTGGCATAGAACCAAAATAATGTCATCACGATAGGTTGTAAATCTCAACTCGTGTGCTAGTGATGATCGATAAGGTTTATTTGATTTGTTCTTGAAACCTTTCAAGACCATTAAGACTCCCACTGACTCCTTGACATATAAGATTCTCTTGTCAATAACCATTTCTTGACAAACAAATATTCAAGAGTTAGTGTAGCTTTTATCAAAACACTTCATAAATTGGTCCTAGTTGGTCTTTGTCTTATCCAAGACATCACAACTTACCACATTTAATGAATGTTATAAACCTTCTTAATACTTATCCACTCAATGTCACAATCTTAACTCTAAGACTTGTTATTGGAACGAAGTACGATTGACCTTTTGATTTAACCATTTCTTCAATTCTTGATTCCTCTCCTTAGACATACAATTGTGTTAAGACTCACTTAGAGGATCAATTGAGATATGGTTCTTAATCATTAAGACCTATCATAAAGCATAAAAGGTACTCTCCCATCTTCTTAGAATGGAGAAACTTTTATCTTTCTGCCTACTTGATTCTTCTTATTCGTTCTGCTATTGATTTAAACATTTTCAAACAATTCAGAATTACACTTAATCTTATAAGTATAATCATATTTACTAAACCTTTAGTAAATCATGACGAATATCTTGTTACTCTTATGGCGGACTTTGATCAACACACAACCTTTTGTACTCCATCTCCTAGTCCTTCACTTGACATTTTGTCAATGAATTAGTCTAATTTCCAAATACGAAATTTCTCATTCATCGTGCATCCACGTTGCATGATTCCAAGTTTCTGTCCAATTGAAACTTGGGCGATGAGAAACTCTCCCTATTTGGTAAATTCTCGACTTTCCATAAATACCATAAATAAGAATCATATCCATTTGTTGTAGAAATATGCAAACACCAATTTTCATAACGATTTCATTGCAAGGAAATAAACAAATAAATAAATAAGTCAAACGAAAATTTATTTTATTTATAAAAGCAGCGGAAAACATTTGTCCTTACAATGCAAAATCCATTGAAAACTATGTATTTCAAAAGAAAAAATTTCTAACAACTTTATCATAACTATCTAAGCTCAAAATCTAATCTTCAAGTCCATGCAATCAAGATCCATTCCTTGTGAGTAGATTCATCTTGCTCTTTCACCAAGCTTCCTTTCTTTTCACCGATCCTGTAAAACATTCAAATGCAATCTTATCACATTATGTATTAAGAATTAATGAATAGGAACTTAATGGAGTTAGATAGTGGATTTTACCTGAAGCGCAGCCATACTCTTTGACTCTCCCATCTTCTGGATTCTTCAGGCTCTTTGGGAAGACTTGTATCCAACGCCCTATCTTTTGGCAGCAAACGCAGGTCGGTTCTCCTAGAACGTCCTCGGAAGCATGGTCGGTTGACTTTCCCAACAAATACGCTCCATTGCTTCGCCAAATCATTTCTGATTCAGCAGCAATGAGGTTGTCGTCATGATCCATCATATAATACTTTCTTTTGAACTCATTATATGATTCAGGAAGTGACTGCAAAACCCAATTCACAGCCAACTCATCTTGGAATGACACACCCAACATTATCAACCTATCAATGTGTGATTTCATTCCTAGAACGTAGGCACACACGGGTTTACCATCTTCATGTTTCATTTCCAATAGGGCTTTAGTGATATTGAACCTTTCAATTCTCCGATCTTGTGGGTTGGGGAGAACAATAGGAGGAGGAGGAGGAAGTGAAGCATGATTTCTTGTTCCTCGATTGAATCGTGGAATACCATCTTCATGTGGAATGCTTGTTCCACGGGATTTGGGAAGACCATAGTTGTCGAACTTTGACATCTACAAAACGGGAGAAAAACAAATTCAAGTTAGTTGAGAGATTGAGTCCTTAGTAAATCACCCAAATGAAATACTAAGGCTAGGACCCAACACAATATTCCACAACTCGGGAGAGGGAAGCCGTAACCCTAATTGTAGAATATTTGAAGGTAAGTCAATGACGATTCACTAATTTCCACCACGAAAAATGAAAAAGAAATTTAAGTTTTAAATCTATGAAAACTCCTAGATCCTTTGAGATTCATTGAACATTTCAATGGCATGTTTAAATCTTGATATGCCCCTCTAGTTTGTGACTGGGATGCCGAGGATCACAAAGCGGGTGTGAATAACCATGCAAACTTACATGGTTCCCTCACATGTTACAGTCACCTATTCGATGTGCCGGTAAACCACACACGCTCCACCGAACTATGACAAACATTGAGTCACCCTTTGCTACCTTTGCTTATAACCATTTAGTGTGTCGGTAAACCACACACGCTCCACTAATGTCTTCGCAAAGTGTAATTTCATGGAGTTGCATCAATTCACTTTTGCCTAAGTAACTAAGATTGGGAATTTTATGAAAACATTTAGTTACTTTTATACTTTATTATACTTATAATGGAAGGTTTCGTCCTATCCTACCCGTTCGGCTAACGACCCTCCACTAGTCAAGAGTGCGGTGGGTAAGAGTGGATACCCATTCAATCGCCATTTTATAGGAAATTTCCTTAAACACCCCTTATAGACCAGCTTCGTGAATGAGGCCTACTAACGGTAAGACTGACTTTTACTCATACATATATATAATGTTAGACTTTTAATGTTATATATATATATATATATATATATATATATATATATATATATATATATATATATATATATATATAGTATAGGGTGTATTTTATACTTTCGAAATACTAGGTGGTCTAATTTAACAATTATACTTTTAATTCAATTAAATTGTAAACCTAAACTTTTATGGATTTATTAAACCTCTTTTAATTATACACTTTAATTAGTTAATAAAACCATAAGGGTGTGATTTGAACTTTTTCAAAACTATACTAGAGTTTTAGAATTTAACATTCCTAATTAAACTTTTAATCAACTTTTAAATTCCAAAACTTGAGGGCAAGTTTTGAAACATTTCAACACATTAGGGTTTAGAATTTAAATATACATCAAAATTAAACCATTTAATCAAAATTTAAATTCCAAAACTTGAGGGCAAGTTTTGAAACATTTTTTCAAAACATTAGGGTTTCAACTATTTAAATTTCAAAACTACAAAACTTTTGGGTTCAAATTTAAACTATAAAACCTAAAGGGCAAAATATGAAACTTTTCATAACAACAAGGATCAAATAACAAATAATTCAAATTAACATTTAATCACATAATTATCCATATTTGATTTATTTAATGATTTCTTGCAAAACAATTTATCAATTTACTCAAAATAATTAATCAATTATCTTATAAGGAAACAATTATCTTATTAATTGATAAGTATCTTCAATTAGATCAAAAATATTGTCAAATATATCATATAATCGGATTAATATTGATCTAACATGATAAGGTAACCATCCATAAGCAAAAACAGCAAGAAATCCCGAATATACCTCTGTCTGACGCACCGACTCGCCGAGTCACCCTCTGGAACTTGCCGAGTAGGGGCAACTCGCCGAGTCCATCAAGCAGAACACCAAAAATCGAATTTTTTAAACATAGCAAGCATCAATACAATAGAAACCAGTAAAGGCTCTGATACCACTGATGGGTTTTGGTCATAAGACATCCTATGTGCTCATACAAACCCTAATGCTTGGATCTAGGTTTCTCTATTGTACATGCTTTGAATCCAAGACTATAAACCCTAATTCTAGCATATGGAAATCAATATTAACGTATAATTAGGTTTATGATATTACCTTGATTGTTATGTAACAATAACAATCCCAATTCCTCCTTGAATTGACTTTGGAAGGCTTAGAGTCACAAGTGTCACTCCTCTAATGGCTTACAAACACCAAGAGCAAATGGAGAAGGTACAAAGAGAGAGGAGAGAGGTAGGAATTCGTCCTTAGGACTTCTAGGGAAGGCTTAGACGAATTCATGAGCCTTAGGGGGTTCATATAGGTGTAAAGATTATGGTTTTAGTCCTTATCCTTATCTAGTTGCTTGGCCACCAAGCAACCATAAGATAAGTCTTAGAAACCTTTATCCTAGTCGAATTCTAAGGCATTATCACCTTAAATTCGTTCACCCTATATTTAAGATAATCCTTACCTTATTTTGTAACTATCACATAATTACAATTCAGCCCCTCTAGTTTAATTAATTACACTTGATCACAAAATTAATTCTTAATTAATTATTGACCAATATTAATTAAACAAATATGATTTCTCCTTTAATATATTATTCTTATAACATAAATCATAATAATCTCTCTCTCTCTCTCTCTCTATTTATTTCTCCAATCAAGTTGCCTTGGTGAAGGTAACCCAAAAGGACCATGCACCATCGGGTCAAGTACATACCAAAATAGTTATGGACTTAGACACTAATCCAACAAAATTATCAATCCAAAATATAAACAGAGTATTAATTTCCAAAACACATGTTCGTTATCAGAGTAAAACATTCCCAGGCTGTCTAATTAATGGTGTGTGCTATGCGATCACCCCGAGCTCATCCCTCCGCTACCGGAAGCACCTGAAACCAAAACTGAAAACCGTAAGCACGAAGCTTAGTGAGTTCCCCACCCTACCACATACCATGCACAACCTCATACTGCACATACTGGGCCACGCCCGCCAACCTGGGCCTTGCCCCTACCTCAGGCCTCGCCCCCTACCTCGGGCCTCGGGCGCTACAACGGCCTCGCCGCTCCAGGCCCCGCCTGGCTTCGAGCCCCGCTCGGATACAGATCCGTTTCAATTAGGCCTCGCCTGTCACAGGGCCTCGCCCACTAACAAATAATAACACATAAACATATCACAACACATAAGCTAAACACATACAACTGATCCTGTCCTAAGGCCTCGCCTATCCTGGGCCTCGCCCCTGCCCTGCTACTGATAAGTCATCGAACCCTGTCCATGCCACTACTGATTGTGAGATACGGGCCCAGCCCACACTCACCCTTTTCCTAACTCGGGCCTCGCCCCTGATCTGTTGCTAATGAGATGTGGAACACCATCCACACTCTGCTATTGGTGAGTTACGGGACCTCGCCCACACTCACCTCCCTACCAGGCACATACAAGCATCACACAGACAACAAGTATAAACTACCACATAAACCATTCCTTGGGCACCCACCCGCTACCACTGGACCTCGTCCTGAATATCATTCTAGCATTCTGTGCCTAGGGCTAACCCCCGGGTCTTCTACTCATAACTTCATGGGCCGGCATTGTGGCCTTAGACCCATTCACACAAAGGGAAACTCACCTGCACTGGCTGAACTTGCTGACGATCCCACTAGCCGCTGCTCGGTACTTTCTGAACTCCTGCTCCACTTGCTCCCCGAGCTACCAATATCAATGCAACACTGAGTCCAACTGACCCCCGAAAGACAACCAAGTCAACTCTGGTCAAAGTCAAAGCCCTGGTCAAAGTCAACCTTCCAGGTCAACCCTACTCGCCGAGTCCCCTTACTGACTCGTTGAGTTCATATGTTCGGAGTCCTTCCATTCACGTCTCGACTCTCCGAGTCAGTCCATGACTCGCCGAGTCTACCGATTTCCGAGTCCTGACATATCCAACTCACCAAGTCTCCACTCGACTCACTGATTCGAGTCTCGACTCGAAGGGTTTGGGGTTTCGCGACCTGACTCGCCGAGTCCAAGAACAGACTCGCCGAGTCCAAGACAATCTTCAACAGACTCGCTGAGTTGTTCTTCCAACTCCCCGAGTTCCTGCCCAACTTCATCTGACTTGACGAGCTGTTCATCCTACTCGTCGTGTTCCTCCAAATCTTCATGCTACTCGCCGAGTCCACTCAAAGGACTTGCTGAGTCCATTCAGATCTCCATACATGTAGAGGACTTTTAAGTCATGGATGGACTCCAAACTATAGATTTACCCTTCCCAAGCCTATTCCTCACTTAAAGTTGCAAACTTTACGTGTAGAGAAGGTGATCTAGGCAAAATACACCATAAACTAGAGTTTAAGGCAATGAGGCTCCATAATCAACTCAAGGGCAGATACTTTATGCTTCTTAAGACCATAATATGCTTAGATCCGAAGTAGCAACTTCAGATCTGGCTTTTAACTCAAAAGGGGTAGCTAATCATGGCTAAAAAGCCCCCAAAAACTCACAACCAAAATAGATCTAAAGGAGGGAAACGACTTAATACCTTCAATAACTCAGAAAGTTTCCCCAATCTTCAGTTCCAAGGCCAATCCTTGAAGCTTCAATGATTCCCCTCTTTCTTCTTCTTTCAAATCACCCAAAAAAGGCTTTGAAGCTTGAATGCACAACAATGGAGGCTTAGGGTTCGTTTTCTGGGTGAGAGAGACTGTAAAGGAACCCTAGGGAAGAGAATGAGGCGCTTAAATAGGCTCGAAGTCCCGAATTTAGGGTTTTCCTCGAACAGACCTGACTCGCCGAGTCTCCTTGGCCGACTCGCCGAGTCGGTCACTTACTCTTCGACCCGGATCCCACTCGGACTCGCCGAGTTCCTCCTTGGACTCGCCGAGTTGCCCCTTAAAATTAGGGTTTTCTTTCCTTTCTTGGCCTTCCGAATTTTGGGTGTTACAACTCTCCCCTACTTATACTAAACTTCGTCCTCGAAGCTTGCTATGGCCCACCGCCTGCGATCTGCCTCCAATATCCCACCAAATATTCCAACACCAGTTGCCTACCTTCGCTGGCCTTCCGCTCAGTCATTCCGACTAACATTAATCCTTGCGGATAATCATCTCGGGTCAACCCTAACCCTGAACATTCTAGAAACACGGCTTACTCAACCGACAATCCTTCTGGTACTCACCGAGTACTACACTGAACCCATAGGGGTTCTCCCCTTCCTTCTTTGCGTGATTTCCTTGCCTTCCCAAGGCAATGCTCCAAAACCAACTATTTCCTCTGTTACTGTGAAGGTCATATCCTTCACCAACTCCATCACCCCCGCTACTTCCAGTACGGGTCATCACCGCCAGTAACCACTGACACTCCTCTCTGTCAAAACTTGGTGCCGAGCACCCCTCGATTCAACTAACTGAATTCCACCATACACTGCTTACCCGCATTATTACCGACTGAAAATTCTGCTATTCCTCATCTGACTTCCGGATGAACTGAGACCACCCTGGTCCCTACCAACCTATCAATATCTGGATTACCGGATCCCACCGGTAACTAGACCCAACACTACTCCTAGTCGCTCCCAGCGACTTTCGAAGACACTTCGACTACCTATAATTGCTCAATCTATCCTGCCATACATGCACTACAATTTGCTGGGATCCCCAATCCCATATTAAAACTACGGTCCCTTCCAGGTCCCACCTGTGCTGCTAAAACTCACGGGCCTCGCCCACGAGTCTCACCCAACCATACTACTGAGCAACCCTGCTCTCAGGTCTCACCTATACTGCTATTCTCATATGGGCCTCGCCCACGGGTTTACCCAACTATAACCTGGAGCGGCCTCTCCCAAGGTCTCATCTCTCTAGGGCTATACAGGCAAACTCCCCATCATTCTCATCCACCACCCATCCCTGATCCCTATCTGATCACTAGGAGATAAGGGCCTAGCCCCCAACTCCGCCAATGGAGCTACTATGGAATGCTATGGCTTGCCCGCAGTCTTACATCACCTTCTATCACCATCAGCTAGTGAATGCTACGGCTGCCCCGTAGTTTGACAACACTTCCCACCACTGACTGCTAGTGCGAAAGCACCCCATGCTATCAGTTCTCAAGATCTTCCTTCTGACTCACTCGAGCCCTACAGGCGATCCCCCATCCTGAATTCCCAACCACATACTAATCATCACCAGTATGCGCACTGGCTGAGGGGGAAGTTTCTCAAGCTCCCAACCCTGAACTTCTCAATCCACCAATGTTGTACCACTTATTTTCCTTCTTGGAAGTCGCGCACTCATTCTGGATCAGCGCGCTCTTACCTTTGCCCGCTCGGAGGATTCTCCCCCACTTCGATCCTGCTTAACCCTTGCTGCTCAATGCTCGAAGAGAAATCCCTATCCTTGCTACTATTCCATACACAACTTGCTGAGGAACCCCAAGCTTACCATAGCTAGGGATCTAACCAATCCAATTCTAAAATCATATGGCTCCGAATTAGCGATACATACCAAGTTCCTCCCAGGCATGCTACAGTTACTACATCCTAAGCAACCTTCCCCAATAGAGCACATCCCTTAACTATCATTCAAATATCTAAGGTATGCAGATGGCATATAACTCGATCACAAGCAAACCTCACAAAAATAAAATACTCATACCAATAATGATGCAGAACCATAACAATATAATCATGCATGAATAAAAGAACTGAAAACGGAAATCGCATACCTGCAACGTCCGATGCTGCTCGCGTCTGCAAGGTAGTCATCTGAAAAGCCCTGCCTCCTACCGCAGGCGCCTCTGCACCGCCCTGACGGCCGTCTGTGATCCTCAAAGTTGCAGGGGCAGGTGTCATCACCCGTCCTGCAGAAAACAAACTGGGGCACTGGGCCTTCTTGTGGCCCCGCTGATTGCAGTAAAAACATATCAAGTCTGAACCCTGCGTCGTGGTAGCAGTACAATCCCTGCTAAAATGACCACTCCGACCGCACTTGAAGCAGCCAGACTCACCGCCGCTACCACTCCTGCACGCGCCCCTGTGCACCCTGCCACACTTCCCACATCGGCTGCGGTCCTGATAATTCCTCGATCTCGAATCCGATCCCTTGGGCCTCTTGCCTGAACTCGCGACTACTTGAACCTCATCCGAATTCCTCTTCCGGATCTGCTCCAAATCAATTTCCCTCTCCCTGGCCCGAGTAATCATATCTTCCAGCGTCTTATAGCCGGACCTGCTCACGAACTCCCTGATGTCAGCCCTCAACATCTCGTGATATCGGGCCTTCTTCATCTCCTCATCCGCGACATACTGCGGTACAAGAAGATCCCTCTCCCTGAACTTGGCGGCGATCTCCGCCACAGTCTCAATGGTCTGCGTCAAATCCTGAAACTCCCATGCCAACTGCTGCACCTCAATAATTGGTGAAAACTCCGCCCTGAACCTGGCTGAGAAATCGCTCCAAGTCATCGCGTCCAACGCGACATCATTCCCCAAAGCATGACCAATCTCCTCCCACCAATCCCTTGCTCTATTCTTCAGAAGATAGGAAGCGAGTCTGACCTTGTCCTCCTCAGTACACCGGCTTGTGCGGAACGCGTTGGCAACATCAGCCAACCATCTGCTGCTAGCAATGGGGTCCCTAGCCCCATGATAATCTAGTTCCCCGCAAGCCCTGAACTCCTGAAATGTCAAGGTACGCACTCCCATCAATGCCATCGTCTCAGTACGGAAGGCTCCCAGCCTCTCATCCAAAATCTCCAATACACCCTCCTTGACCGTGCCAAAGATCACAGGAGTCTGATCCAGAATACTGCACGTAACCTCGGAGGATATCAACTCCCTCATCCGCTCCTCGAGCTGCTCGGCTCCTGAGCCCGAGCCTGATCCCTCTCCGGCGCCTGATCCGCCCACTGGTCTCTCTCGCAACGTCACCATGCTGAAACATATAACACAACCACTGTCAGAATACTCATCACTGCTGCGAGACCAAACACACCCTACCAGTTGCCGGTCTTGTCTCGGCCTTTCCCGAATCGAGTACGGATCCTCTGCTTTCAGTAGTACGGGCCCATACTACCTTCCACATCTATCTGTACTTTCCTCAGGAATTGCTTCGACTCCACCAGGTCCCTTATCCACCACTACTGCTCCCAGCACTAACTCATCCTAGGCTTACCCTAGTGAAACCTCTGACTCAACTCAAACCAGTCCTCATCTTCTGAAGCTCTCCTTGTGATGCCAATTAGCCATCACCTGGATACCATCACATGTGACGAGGCTTAGATAATCCTTCAAGTAAAAGACTTGTCCCTACAACGGTTGGACTCAAACAAGAGCTGCGCAATAGGACCAGATCCAACACTCTGAGATTATTCAACCCTGATCACATGTGACGTGTCGTATCCACCTAGTGGCTAACTCCCATCACTTAGAATCCCACAATGCACAAAACAAGCAACATTCAGACAAGGGAAAATCTAACCACGACATACTCAAGCAATCATATCCACATAGCAAGAATCTGAACTAGCATGCAACACAAACTCATAGACTCACACAACTCATAGACTCAAGCATAACCTAAACAGGCTATCCTACTACTGTCTAATCAGCACTATCATGTAGCTCAAAAGCACATATAATAGGCACATAAGGCATCATCCCTAGATCCTTAGTCGTAATCTAGCATGATGTTCTATTAACTGATAATCATAACAAAACTTGTATGGGTATTTTGGGGTACTTACTTGAGCTCGACTGATTGCATGCACCACACCCCTTTTTCTCTTTTCAAAATTCTTTTCTTTCGGAATTCTTTTTGCTTTTCTAAAACTGTTTTCTTTCTCAAAACTCTATTTTTACAAAACTGTCTTTTCATTTTGAAAACTTCTATACCAATTCCTCAATTTGAGTTCAGACACACCCGAGAGCATGTCCGAATCCCTCAAACCAAGGCTCTGATACCAACTTGTAACGTCCCAAAAATCAAGAACAAAAATTTCTTTTAATAAAACATTACTTAAAGCAAAATCATCAATCCAAAACATAAACAGAGTATTAATTTCCAAAACACATGTTTGTTATCAGAGTAAAACATTCTCAGGCTGTCTGATCAATGGTGTGTGTTATGCGATCACCCTGAGCTCCTCCCTCCGCTACCGGAAGCACCTGAAACCAAAACTGAAAACCGTAAGCACGAAGCTTAGTGAGTTCCCCACCCTACCACATAGCATGTACAACCTCATACTGCACATACTGGGCCACGCCCGCTAACCTGGGCCTCGGGCCTCGCTCGCTACAACGAACTCGCCGCTCCAGGCCCCGCCTGGCTTTGAGCCCCGCTCAGATACAGATCTGTTTCAATTAGGCCTCACCTGTCACAGGGCCTCGCCCACTAACAAATAATAACACATAAACATATTACAACACATATGCTAAACACATACAACTGATCCTGTCCTAAGGCCTCGCTTATCCTGGGCCTCGCCCCTGCCATGCTACTGATAAGTCATCGAACCCCGTCCATGCCCCTACTGATTGTGAGATACAGGCCCAGCCCACACTCACCCTTTTCCTAACTCGGGCCTCACCCCTGATCTGCTGCTAATGAGATGTGGAACACCATCCACACTCTGCTATTGGTGAGTTACGGGACCTCGCCCACACTCACCTCCCTACCAGGCACATACAAGCATCACACAGACAACAAGTATAAACTACCACATAAACCATTCCTTGGGCACCCACCCGCTACCACTGGACCTCGTCCTGAATATCATTTTAGCATATTGTGCCTAGGGCTAACCCCCGGGTCTTCTACTCATAACTTCATGGGCCGGCATTGTGGCCTTAGACCCATTCACACAAAGGGAAACTCACCTGCACTGGCTGAACTTGCTGACGATCCCACTAGCTGCTGCCCGGTACTCTCTGAACTCCTGCTCCACTTGCTCCCCGAGCTACCAATATCAATGCAACACTGAGTCCAACTGACCCCCGAAAGACAACCAAGTCAACTCTGGTCAAAGTCAAAGCCCTGGTCAAAGTCAACCTTCCAGGTCAACCCTACTCGCCGAGTCCCCCTACTGACTTGTTGAGTTCATATGTTCGGAGTCCTTCCATTCACGTCTCGACTCTCCGAGTCAGTCCATGACTCGCCGAGTCTACCGATTTCCGAGTCCTGACATATCCAACTCACCAAGTCTCCACTCGACTCACTGATTCGAGTCTCGACTCGAAGGGTTTGGGGTTTCGCGACCTGACTCGCCGAGTCCAAGAACAGACTCGCCGAGTCCAAGACAATCTTCAACAGACTCACCGAGTTCCTGCCCAACTTCATCTGACTTGACGAGCTGTTCATCCTACTCGTCGTGTTCCTCCAAATCTTCATGCTACTCGCCGAGTCCACTCAAAGGACTTGCCGAGTCCATTCAAATCTCCATACATGTAGAGGACTTTTGAGTCATGCATGGACTCCCAACTGTAGATCTACCCTTCCAAAGCTTATTCCTCACGTAAAGTTGCAAACTTTATGTGTAGAGAAGGTGATCTAGGCAAAATACACCATAAACTAGGGTTTAAGGCAAAGAGGCTCCATAATCAACTCAAGGGCAGATACTTTATGCTTCTCAAGACCATAATATTCTTAGATCCGAAGTAGCAACTTCAAATCTGGCTTCTAACTCAAAAGGGGTAGCTAATCATGGCTAAAAAGCCCCCAAAACTCACAACCAAAATAGATCTAAAGGAGGGAAACGACTTAATACCTTCAATAACTCAGAAAGTTTCCCCAATCTTCAGTTCCAAGGCCAATCCTTGAAGCTTCAATGATTCCCCTCTTTCTTCTTCTTTCAAATCACCCAAAAATGGCTTGGAAGCTTGAATGCACAACAATGGAGGCTTAGGGTTCGTTTTCTGGGTGAGAGAGACTATAAAGGAACCCTAGGGAAGAGAATGAGGCGCTTAAATAGGCTCGAAGTCCCGAATTTAGGGTTTTCCTTGAACATACCTGACTCGCCGAGTCTCCTTGGCCGACTCGCCGAGTCAAGTAGGCAGAAAGATAAAAGTTTCTCTATTCTAAGAAGAATGGAGAGTACCTTTTATTGTGTTTTATGATAAGTCTTAATGATTAAGAGCCATATCTCAATTGATCCTCTAAGTGAGTCTTAGTGCATGTGTATGTCTAAGAAGAGGAATTGAGAATCGTGGAAATGGTTAAATCAAGAAGTCAATCATACTTCATTCTAATATCAAGTCTTAGAGTTATACTCCAAGATTGTGAATTGAGTGACAAGTCTTAAGAAGGTTTATAACACTCAACAAATGTGGAATTTGGAAAAGTTTTCTTATTCTTGCACATCTGAAATTGGTAAGTTGTGCTGTCTTGGATAAGACAAAGACCAACTAGGAACAATTATGTGAAGTGTTTTGTCTTGATAAGAACTACACTAACTCTTGAATATTTGTTTTGTCTAGAAAAGTTTTCTGACAAGAGAATCATATATGTCAAGAGGTCGGTGAGAGTTTTAATGATCTTGAAAAAGTTTCAAGAACAAATCAAGAATAAATCTTATCGATCATCACTAGCACACGACTTGAGGTTTATAACCTATCGTGTTGACATTATTTTGTTTCTGTGCCATTCCAATTGAGTTAATTATGCATGTGAGTTTTATGAGTTCTCATTTGAATGCATAAAGACAAAGTACCTTGATCAATAGAAAGTACATTGATATGTAAGGATAAGTTGCTAAACTAATTGGAAGACATGGTGGGCACTCGTGTTACCATAAGGCAAGAAATCAAGATTAAGAAAGTTCTGTCCATATGAGTTTGGATTTGTCGCAAACTTGGTTTTGGCAAATTCACATGGATAGGAACACATACACCATAAAATATAAGTGTCATAAGATTCCCTCCTTCATGAAAATGACTATGAGGAAATGCTTTCACTGAGAGAGATTTTAAGAAGATAGCAATTGTGAAAATTGTATTCTCAAATTCGATTATGGTTACGGCATCCCTTTCCATAATTCGAATTGTGAGATTTGGCAATTAGTCTAACATTTGGGACTTACTGATATAAGTTCTGAATTATTTAGACACACATATGAGCTATCTAAGGCAAAGGTGTATAAGTTTAAGAAGCTTAGATAAAGGCTTATCGAAGAATCTGGTATTAGAAATATGAACTTCAGAAATTCAATAGGCAATGTTTTCTGGAAGTTCAGTTGTTTTCTTAATACATGTCAAAGCTAGTGGGAGCATAAGTGTTATGCTTATATGATAATAATCATCATGATAGTGGGATCATAGGTGTTATGCTTGTATGACTATTATGGCAAGTATTGCAAGTTAGCAATATTAATTATAGAAAAACAAAGATTCAATTTGCAAAGTTGCATGGGTTGAAAAGGTTGTTTTGCTATAATTAAGGAAGAGAATATTATACTTCGTTTCAAAATCTAAAGCTTAGATTGAGAAATTTTAATAAATATAGTCAAAGGATACATAGTGTGTTCTCAAATTCCGATTATGATTACGTGTGACAATCCAAAAATTTTTCCGTCACTGTAACCCGTTTCCATTAATAAAACTCGTTTGTATTCCAATTTTTCCGTTAACTTTTGGGTTAAGTTAATTAAATTGAGACCTTTATTATGATCTCATGAGTGTCCAAACCCATTTAAAAACACGTTAAAACATCCTAATTTTTAATTGGATAATTTTTAGTTTCCACCGCATCGGGTTACGACAACTAAATCGGGTACGACCATAAGCCTCGTTTAACGTTAGTATCGGGTAGATTTACACCGGGTCTCAAACTCAAACCATATATAAAGTTGAGACGATCTCATTTGAAGCTTTTTCACTTCCTCTCACTACTCTCTCTCTACAAATCCAAGTTTTGATCCAAAACCATCCTTTTCAAGCTCCAATTTGGTAAGTGATCTATCCTAGCTTATAGTTTAGCATGTTTAGCTTTCAAATCTGTGTCTAAATCATCCAAAAGGACCAAGAGAATGTGTTTATAGTCCAGGAACTATGCCAAACCGCAAACAACCTTAAATGGGGTTTTGGAGCCCCAAAACCCTTCCAAACCACTTCTGGAGCTTAGATATGACTTAGGGGCTTTCATGAATGGACTTGGATCACCAAAATCTTAACATTTGGGGATTAAACATGAGTTTATGGCCCAATAGCATGCTTGGACCGTAAACACCCCTTCTAAGGCCGTAAACACCTTTTAAGGTGTTATAATGCCCCTTAAACATCTCTTATGCCTTGGAATAATGTCTAGAATCAACCACCTTTATGTTAGGGACCTTAATCATGAGAGAAACCACCTCCTTAGGAGATTACAGCCGTAAACCCCCCAAGGAATGGTTCCTGGGCCATAAACTCCTCTAAAGTGGTCAAATGGTGCCCTAACTTCCTTCCATGGCTTGTACTTTGGACTAGAACCACTTATGCTTAACCTAGGACCACCAAAACACAAAAGAAAAGGGTAAGTAAGAGTTTACGGCCGTAATCTCCCCATAATGTTCCATTTGATGGTTAAATCCCTTCCAATGCCTTAGAACTGATCCTAGCCTAATTCCACAAGTGTTGTAAGGCCATTAAGCATCCAAGAACACTCCACCCATGAGTTTACGACCATAAACTCATGGGGATATGGTCTATGGGCCATAATCTCCTGTAGGAGTTTACTCTTGAAGAGAAAACTCCATATCTAGGCCTTTCACCTCCTTAGATGCAACCCGGACCACTCCTAACACTTGAATTGAAGTGTTTTCGTGCCTCGGAGTGAATATTCTTACTTAATTAGTAGTTCAATGTCTAATTAGATACAATTATGTATCTCTTCATATTACATAGGAACCTCGCATGTGTTCAAGCCCTGAACTGACACTTAGCATCCTAATCGGCACATTTCTCGACTGGTGAATTCATACCCCTACACCTTTTTCCGTGTTTTTCAATGTTTTCAGGGGGGAATACAAGCAAAAGTACAAGGAAACCTTGTACTCAAATTTATTATTTCATTTGAAATGTTTCATATTCCGTATGCTTTTAACACTGAAACCGTATTGACCAACCGTTTAACTTGCAGAGTTAGCTTTCAGACTAATTGTAGATCTCATTATAAAATGTGATAATTTATGTTATATTTTATAATTTACGAAGGATTCATGCTAATCATAAAATAGGATTATTACTAATATTATACGCCTTTGGATGGCACCAGAACTTCGAAAATACAGCTAATGTACGTCTTTGAGTGTCATCAGAGCTTCGAAAAATACGTCTTTGGATGGCACTAGAACTTCGAAAATACAGCTAATGTACGTCTTTGAGTGTCATCAGAGCTTCGAAAATGCGTCTAAAATAGGCCTTTGGATGGCACCAGAACTTCGAAAATACAACTAATGTACGTCTTTGAGTGTCACCAGAGCTTCGAAATTTCGTCTGATATCCTCCTCTGAGTAAAACCAGAGTTTCAAAAATACGTCTATTAATATATACTCCTCTGAGCGAAATTAGAGATTCGAAAATAAAATCCTTGTTAAGTATAGTAGATATTCGATATTCATACATGGATAACCAACCAACTTTTAAGGAAAATAAGGGTTTTTCCTGGGATAACTTGACTTTCTTAACTAGACTGTGTAACCAAAGGATAACTAGACTTTTCTTATAAGAAAATATGGGATTTTCTTGGATAACAACGCTTTCAGAAAACCAAAGGAAACTTGTTCTTTTACCAGAAACAAACCGCTTATGAACTCACCAGCTTTATGTTGATATTTTCAAAACTGCTTGTATTCTCAGGTCCACATTAGACAGGTACCCGCGATCTTTTGGAGAAGACGGAGCATTTTAGCAGTCTCTTCTTTACTTTTGTTCATTTTGGATGTATATATCTATAATCATGTATAACTTTACTTTCAAACAAATGTAAATACTTCTATGTAATGTAATGGTTGTGTTTACTACGCTTACTATGTACATTGGTTGTGATACTTTACATGACGTCCTTCGCCCCGGAACGTTTCCGCCATCGGTTTCGGGGTGGGACATTACGACATCCCTCTTCATAGTTCGAATTGTGAGAACGTGACACATAAAATATTATGGCAGAAGATTGATAAAGTATCATATCTTTATGTAATACATTATGCATCGTGTCCCATACGCTTCGAGTATAAGATCGATTGCAAATGTTATAATATTTGACCATTCTAAAATTTTCCAAATGTTTAGCGCATTAAGACGGAAAAAGGACTAGAATCGGTTTTGATTAAAATAATTAAACAACTATCAAGGGACGATCCAAAGTTCGCTGAGGATTGGTCGCTTGTGAGTAGTTGGAAGTATGGTATTGGATGGACCATATCGACATTATTATTGTGACATCCCCAAACACACGGCCAGAAAAGACTGGTTTGTTTATGCTTTGTAAAAATCAGAGTACTTAATTTTATAAAAGTGTGCGGAATTTGTTCCCAGAAAAACATGGTAAATACATTATTAAAACATTTTCGAAGAAACGTATTTATTTCATTTTAAAACGTTTGGGATGTCATCGTTAATACAGAAACATAAGCATAAACAGAACTTACAATTGTTTACACTAGTGATCTACATCTCTTTAAATCTCTCAGTGTAAAGTGACTTCATATCAACACCTGTGATATAAATAAACTGAGTGGGTCAGGTTGGGAAACCTGGTGAGTACATAGGGTTTTCAACCCACAATAATATAATTATTATGTTAAACAATCAAACAATCCACCCAATTACCCATCCCCATTATCTTCTTTACTCTTAAGGATTTAACCTGAGAGTCATATATCCTGCATTTGTTTATTCCGAAGTCCCTTACTTCCAGGGTTATAGGACTGGCACTAAATCCATAGCTGCCAATGTTCGTTCGTAAAGCACTAATTCCATAGCTGCTATAGTCTACTCATCGGGTACTAAATCCATAGCTACCAGTGTTCATCTAATAGGTACTAAGTCTATAGCTACCAATTCCTAATAGGTACTAAATCCATAGCTACCAGCGTCCAACTAATAGGTACTAAGTCCATAGCTACCAATTCCTAACAGGTACTAAATCCATAGCTACCAACGTCTAACAGGTACTAAGTCCATAGCTACCGGTGTTTGTCAAATAGGCACTAAGTCTATAGCTGCCAACGTATACTCTCATCATCTTATATCTATCATCGTTCATCTACCCATTTCATACCCAACATATTTGTATAAAATACGTATACAGTTTAAATTATTTAAAACATGTATAAAACGTTCATCCAGCATAGACAACAAGTATTCAGATAATATGTACACATAGCACGTAGTTTATATAAAATACTTCATATCTATGTGTAAGATGAAAGGGACTATGCACTCACCTGAGTAGGTGGTGACTCAGCACTCGAGCAACGCTTTGATACTCTCAAAACGATTTTCCTTTGATAAAACCTAGTACCAATACCACTAGGGTTTAGTCTAATATTCACCGTGACTAATTAGTAGTCTAGCTATTATTACTATTATATAAGCGTTAAACGATACTTATATAATCCATAATAATAGCCCAAGTACTTATTATAAGGTCCTAATAACATTACTATATTAAAACATAAGCTAAACTAAAGATAGGATAGGTACAGCTCACTTACAGCGGGTTTTTCTCGAAAACCGGGCTTCGCTATAGCAACGTTCCCGAACCGAAAGGCTCTTTTCAAGGGACTCCGAGAGCCTTGGGGCTTCCTTCGGGTGCTAGGGGGTTTACCTAGGCTTTTAGGGGGGGTTAGGGAGGCTAGAGAGAGAAACTAGAGAGAGAAAGTGAGTTAGGGAGGTGTGAAGAGAAGGCTAGACCCGGCACCTCTATTTATAGTGAAAATATCTAATGGAATCACAGAGTAGGGGGACCTAATCGCCGAGTTGGTCCATGTGGTGGCCTTCTGGTGGTGCCACGTGTCCAATTCTGGTGGTGCCACGTCACCCCTATCGCGTATCAGCCTTCGAACTTAGAAAAATCATAACTCTCGCATACGAGCTCCGTTTTCGACGTTCTTTATATCCACGCGTAGGTAAAATCAAGATCTACAACTTTCATTTAGACTCCATCGGCTAATTATCGACTAATCTCAAATTTAACAGTAGGAGGCGTTTAGACTGTTAAATGACCGCGAAGAATTCGTAACTCCTTCATACGAACTCCGTTTTTGTCCATCTTTTTACCGTTGAGTTCCTATTAATGAGATCTTCAACTCTCATTTAGGTCGCGTAAGCCAAAAACCGCTCGAACTAAAATTCGAGTTTCGGGCCGTGCACTGCTAAGCCGAATCTTAGAAAAATCATAACTTCCTCATACGAAGTCAGATTTGGGCGTTCTTTTTATCGACGCTCTTAGTTTAACATATTCTACAACTTTCGTTTAGATTTCTAAGGCTAAATCTTGCTCTATCGTAAATTCACTATTTACGCTTCCCGGTGCCGTGCCGGTTTTGCCGTAAAACTTTGACGGGCCATAACTTCTTTGTTATAACTCGGATTTCGGCGTTCTTTATATGTATGGAAATCTTGAGACATATTCCACAACTTGGTTAAGATTATTTATTCTAAATAATATTTTGTAGAAAGGTCGTTTTCGACCCCTATTTTCTTTAAATTGACTAGCCGGGATTTGCAGGCGTTACAATTATGAATAGATAAGATTCTATTAAGAATAAGTTGTCAGATGGCAAATATGGAAATGTTTACATATTGGGAGTTGGATATTGAGAGTCTATGTCTAGATTAGAAAATTTTATGCAAGAAGGATGTTCAAATGAATGTACTTTGAATGTGAGACTTCATGTCTATGGAATTGTGTTGTAAAAAATTCTGATAGAGTACTTTGTAATTTCATTGGCCAAGTCTTGGTGACTTTTGTGCTATGACTTTGTGAAAGGATCGTTGCATAACATGTTAGAATCTAGCATATTCTAGTAGTATCAAGAACCTTGTGTTCTAACACTAATGATAAGGATTGGTAATTGTGAAATGAGCATCATTGGAAAAGTTTTCATATGATCTATTTCACAAAGTAAGGACCATAGGAAACATAGTGTGCATGCTTTGTGCATGGGACAACTATTGTTGTAATTTGAGTAATAAGTTGATTTTCTGAAACAGTAAACGATGAATAATGAGTAATCAATATGGTGTTTAAACAAAAGTGTTTTATTTACTCCCACAAGTTTGGGGCCATATAGGATTAAGTATTGTTGTTGTGTTTTAGTTTGCATGTATTGACTTCCAGAATAACTGGGTTATTCGAACCTCCACAGTCGGTCATACGTTGGAAGTAGGTATGAAAGAAGACTGTCATGAAGAGTCTGTAGATTGTTTGAAGAGTTTAAACATAGCACAAGTTTGTTGCAGAGTTCATGAGTGCTTTAATAAGATTAGAGTATTGGATTAAACCCACGTTCACAAGAATCACTTCATAGATTTTATCACGAGTGATTGTGAGTCGATAATATTGTACATTCTTGAAACCGAGACGTGTGAGTTGTTATTTGTTGGTCGGTTGCACATTGATGATAAGTAAACGCGCAAGTAACTTGGTGTTATAAAACTTATTGTTGTGTGTGATTCGATGAGTGAATGCAAGAGAGCATATGAATCGAAGTTTATCCATTCCTTTTACCCAAAGTGGGATAAAAGCGATATCTGTGGGCCCCTCGATGATTTAGTGATGACACCTAAGCACTTGACCAAGCCGAGACTAAGTTGATGTGTTCAATTGTAGTCTATTGTCAGTCGTCATAAATCGGAAATCATGAAACAACACATAGACTGAGAGAATGATTAAATCCATGTCTCATGTCTATACGATATCTAGAATGGAGGGTTATATGACCCCTTATCTAAAGGACACGCTTCTGATAAGATCAGAGTTGACAACGACTTTTGAAAGCTACGATTGCTAATCAGGATCTGAAGTCATACGCAGAATAGTTATTAGACTTATCCAAGTGGGAGATTGTTGAATTAGTGTCTAAGTCCATAACTATTTTGGTATGTACTTGACCCGATTGTGCATGGTCCTTTTGGGTTGCCTTCACCAAAGTAACTTGATAGGATGATTTATGGAGAAAGAGGATTAATTATGATTTATTAATATATTATATGAATAATATATTAAAAGAGAAATCATATTGTTTAATTAATAATAGTCAAGAATTAATAAGAATTAATTTTGTGGCTAAAAGACGTTAATTAAATAAGGGGGACTAGAATTGTCAATTGTGTGATAATTGAATATTGGGCTAATGGACTCCATATTAGAGGGGTGGACGAATTTTATGAGGAAACCCATTAGAAATCATCCAAGGCCTCTAAGGAGGGAGTCCATGGACTTCTTAGGGCCTAATCAGTCAAATTAGGGTTTCCTTGTTTGATAACCCTAATTACCTCACTATTTAAGGACCCCTAGAGCACCAAAAACGTGGCCAAGAGTTTCCTTAGGGTTTCTAGATGTTTTTGAGTGCCTCTCCTCTTCTCCTATGTCATCCTCTTGCTCTTGGTGTTTGTGAGCCGTTAGATGTACTATACTTGTGGTACTTGCTTTTAAAGCTAAGGAGATTGAAGGAACTAGTTGTTATTACTATATAACAACAAAATGTATGTATTCTATTCTTCTATGTGGATTTCGAAAATAGTAGTAGCATGTCGGGTTTCTTTTTGTGTTCATAAAGTTGTATAACTAATAGTGAAAACATAGATCCAACTCTAGGGTTGCATGCACATATAGGATTGTTTGTATAAAACCTAACAGTACATTGATTGTACGAAAATGCATTGGTAAATCGATGTTATAAAATGTGCCTTTGTGTATGATTCAACAAGTAGTAGAACAAGCATATGAGTCAAAGTTTATCCATTCCTTTTACCCTTTAAGGGATAAAAGCGATATATGTGGTCCCCTCGTTGATTTAGTGATGACACCCCGAAGTGCTTGGCCAAGCCTGGACTGATTTGATTTGTTCAATTAGTCGGTCGTCATAAATTGGAAATCGGGAAACAACAGATGGACAGAGAGAATGATTATAATCTATGTCTCAGTCCATATGATATCTAGAATGGAGGAATATATGATCCCTTATCTAATGGACATGTCATTGATTTGTTCAGAGTTCGACAACAGCTTTTAAGAGCTATGATTGCTAGTCGGGTTTTGGAATCAAATGCAATAATAGTTTTAGACTTATCCAAGTGGGAGCCTGTTGGATTAGATGTCTAAGCCGAAATTATTATTGGTATGTATTCGACCCGACTTGGCATGGTCCATTTGGGTTGCATGGCATCAAAACAATTTGGATAGACTTTTGTGAGAAAAGGATATTAATGTTTTGTTAATATATTATAAGTTCTAATATATTAATATGAAATAATATTATTTAATTAGTATTGATCAAGAATTAATTTGAAATTAACTCTGTGATCAAAAGGAGACAAATTAAATATATGGGGATTGATTGTGTAAACCATTCATTCTTATATATGTGGGCTTATGATCCATAGTTCTTCATGTTGGGCTAAACCCATGGAGTAACCCATGGATACTCCATGGAGGTTTTAACCCATGGAGCATGAAAAATATGGAAAGACATGAGTTACATGGTGTAACCCTAATAGCCACAATATATAAGGACCCCATGGCTCAAGAAATTGGCACTAGTGTGTGTACACATGATGGCTAGCCGATTTTAGCATAGGAACCTTTTGTCTCAAGTTATTCCAAGATGTTGGTGATGTTGTGTGAACCATTTGAGGTGTCACATTTGAGGCACTAGGCTCTTAAGCTCCATGGAATCAAGCTGCAACAAAGAGGTATGTAATTCTACTAGAATTTATATTATTTGTACTTCATATTATGCTAGTTAGAACAATACCTTGGAAGATTGATATTTGCATGTATAATAGAGAAAACATAGATCCAATGTATTTAGGGTTGCATGTACACCTTAGGAGTGTTATAATGCTCAAAACCCATCATAATCAAAGGCATTAGATAAAGCACCGAATCAAAAGAGGTCAAAACAAGCTCTTGCTTTTTTGTTTCAAGCGATAACCGAAGACATGGTATTGCAAATGGTGAATTACACTGATCGAAAGCAAGTGTGGGATGGGCTAAAACACGGTATTTGGGTGTGGATCGGGTAAGAACGGCTTGACTAGTAGCCTTAAACAGCGAGCTTGAAAGTTTGCGCATAAAGGAAGGTGAAACGGTCGATGATATTGTGACAAAATTATCCGGGTTAGTTTCAAAAGCAAGAAATCTTGGTTATGAGCTTGAATAAGTTGATTTGTTGAGAAGGTTACTTACTTCGATGCCCAAGTTATTTCTCCAAATCGTGGCTTCAATAGAGCAATGTTGCGAGTTGGATTCGATGTTATTCAATGAAGCAGTTGGTAGATTGAAGACATACGATGAGCATATAAGAGGAACTGAGAAAGTAGAGGACACTTAAGGTAGGTTGTTATTGGCTAATGAGAAAAAATCACATGTTTGTGAGTATTTTGGCAATGGACGTTCAAATCAGGATGACTTTGGACGTGGTCGGGGGTCCGGGAAGAGTCCAGATGGTAACGAACGCGTCCGGGATAAAAGTCACGTTAAATGTTACAAATGTTGTGAGTTTGGTCACTATAGCAACGAATGTCCTAATTGGGAAAAACAAGAGGTGGGTCTAATCTAAAAGGAGTCGGCAGTGTTGTGAATGAATGGTATGATCAATCTGATTAAGGGGATGATTGTTGAGTTAATTGGATATTAAGTCAATGGGCATTTTACGAAAGTTAAATATTTAAGTTTTATTTTATTGTTTTAGAATTTGAGTAGGTTTCTATTTCAATTAGTATATATAGCTATGATAGTTTTTTTTAATGAAGAAAGAACCCAAGAAAATTGTTTCTTGTTTTCTATCTACCGTGGTCTATTGTTTTTTCGCAAAATTTGGATCATTTATTAGATACTAGTTTATAACCCGTGGGAACCACGGTTGTAAAATTAATTACATTTTCATACTAAAATGTGTTAATTATTAATCAAATAATATATTTAAATTATTAATGAATAGGTATTTTATATAGTTATGTAAAATTAAAATCATGGATTAAAATTAGTATGTGAAATTAATTTTCAATATCTATTATATAGTTTTTATTTGTGAATAAAATAAAAAAAGTTACATTATAATATAATTTAGTATTAAATTAATTGTAGAAATAAATTAAAATTGTTAAATAAATAAAAAAATGAAGTTAAAATAAGCGTATATTATAAAAAAATAAGAAATTATAAAAGAAAATTTAACAAAGTCTTATTAATAATAATAAGAATACATGTTATGAGGAATAATATATTACGTACAACTTACAAATTTCTAAAAACTTCTTTATAAACAACATTAGAAGTTTTATTTGCAAGTCTACCATCCTTATCTAAAATTAACAATTTTAATCCTTCTCCACTTTGAACTCTAGATAGGGCAACATATAACTGACCATGTGTAAAAACTGGATCTTTCAAAAATAAACCAACCTTAGATAAGGATTGTCCTTGGCTCTTGTTAATTGTCATTGCAAAACAAACAGCTAATGGAAATTGTCTTCTTTGGAATTTGAATGAGATTTTTTTTTTCAGATGGTGTTAAGGTCATTCTTGGAATAAAAGTCCGATTTCCAATATTACTTCCAGTTATGATAACTGCCTCAATAACATGTTTGCCCAAAGATATCACCTGTAGTCTAGTGCCATTACATAAGCCATTTTTTTGATCAATGTTTCTCAGTAACATAACCGGAACCCCAAATTTCAAAACTAACTTATGATTAGGTAGTCCTGAGACTTTAAGATCATTTAAAACATCAGGTGAGTATAAATTGGCATCAAAGTGATCATGGACAAACTCGGATTCACATAGTTTATCCGAACTTAGATATTCGACCTTTTCTCCTGGAAATAATGCTAGCAAACGATCATTTATATTTCCGACAACTTCATTTTTTTGGAGCAAGTATTGCTCTTTCTTGAAAATATTCTGGAATGGTAGAAGCTTCAAGAATTGAAGGATATACAAACTCGATTAATGAACCTATAGGATCATAAGGATCATTAATTAGAAGATCATCTGGAATATCAATAATCGCTTCGCCATCGTTAGAACCACCAAGTTTCCCTTCTCCTATATCCAAAAGCCATTTTGCAAAATCCATTGTCTTTTGAATAACAGATGTATCACTTCCGACAGTTAGCCTCATATTCTTGGTTAGTTGATAGACTTTGCATTGTTGCCATAAATATGATGAACTTAAGGAAGCATTAACAATGTCTTGTCTACTACCACTTGGGATAACAGGCAAAATTTGTCTAAAATCTCCTCCAAAAACAATCACTTTCCCTCCAAATGGCAAATTTGAGTTTCTAGGATTATGACACTTGAATATATCTTTCAAAGTTCGATCTAAAGCTTCAAATGCTTGCTTGTGAATCATGGGTGCTTCATCCCAAATGATTAATGAGGCTTTTCGTAATAAACTGGTGAGTTCACTATCTGGTGATATCGAACAAATAGAAACCTCAGTAAGAACCAAAGGAATTATAAACCGTGAATGTGCCGTCCTGCCACCGGTTAATAATAAAGAAGCAATCCCACTTGATGCAACATTTAAAACAATTTGAGCATTAGATCTAACTGGGGCAGATAATGTCTTCCAAAGATAGGTTTTACCTGTTCCACCATAACCATAGACAAAGAAAACACCTCCTTCATTATTCTTTATTGTAGTCATGATATCATCAAAAATGTTTCGTTGCTCAGATGTTAATGCAATAGAAAGCCGATCAAACTCCTTCTTTAAATTTGGTATGTCATAATCCAATTCCTCACTAATAAGACGGCTGTTTGAAGAGGATACAAAATCAACATCGGGCAAAGGCATCCTTGTAAATTTTTTGAGACTTGAATTGTTACGAAGTAAAATTTGTTCAATCTCAAACAAAGTCAGGTTCTTAATTTGATCTTCATTAAGTGATAAACCTAAAAGAAAAGTGGTATAATAATTAGAAAAAAAATATTAACAAAATTGTTCTTGACCTAAATTAGTATTGTATATTGATTTAAATATGTATTTTAAAATAAATAAGTAAAGAATATTATAATACTTGGTGATTTTAATCTTTGTTGTTGAGTGTAAAGAATTCCATCCGATAAGTATTCCCATGTATTTTCCCACACAACATCCGGGCTAGACAAGCTGTGAGATAATAACATGGTAGCGAATAAGAAACGTAAGTAATAACCGGATCCAGATTGACTTGCTTCCTTAATAGCTTCGATGTATTCTTTATCATCATCTAAGAGGCCAAGAGCATAACATACATCTCTAAATGAAGGACATATTTCACCATTAACCATGCAGATTTCTTCAAATGATGTTGGTCCTTTCACTTTGTTTAAAAGAATTCTTAAGAAATATGCTTCGCCAAGATTAGGTGACACTGAATGAATTCTGCCAATCGAATATCTAACCTCCCTTGGCTTCCAAGTTTTTAAATAAAGCTTCCAAACAAACTTTGTAGGAAATTCAACATAAGTTAGTTTTTTTTGCTTGTTTGTAAACTTTATTGCACTCCATCCAAGATGTGAACATCGAAGAAGCAACTGAAGGCTTGTTGAGAACATTGTCGATGTTGTCATCTTCACCGTAGACAATTTGTTGTTGATTAGGAAGATGAAAAGGAAGTCTCATCACTGAAAAATGTCTGTAATGAACATCATATCCATAAATTCGTCAGGATGCTTCACATGCAGAAAGATATCTACAATCATAGTATTCATTTATCTCACCGACTGTATCATCTTTATCACAGTCATTGTTGTTTTGTTGAAAACCAATAGTTGCTCTATCCGGACCTTTATTAATATATTTGAATAAATACTTGATGGAAGATCCTTGATCGCACCATTTAATATTTATGTGTGCTTGGTATCGTTTCAACATGTATTTGTTGTATGGAACAACATTTCTGTTATCTAACTGGACACCAGATTTTTCGACAAACGATCCATCGTTTTTTCTCCTATATACAGGAAAACCATTATGATCAATTGAGGTATGTTTAGAGAAATTTTTTGGGAAGTTTTTAGAGCATTTTTTATCCACCATGCAAGGGCAATTGACATTTTGAGCACCACATGGACCATGTATCATGAACTCCTTCACAAGTGAATACAAAGCAGGATCTTGGTGAATGTTGGGAATCTCAGCTGAAATAAATTGATGAATGTGTTCCACGGTAGGAAGCTTGTATTCAGGTTGCATGAATAAACAAATATGACTGTGAGGAAAACCGCGCTTTTGAAACTCAATTGTATACACAACTGCATATATAGAAATAAATAACTTTGTATTAATAAATTTAATAATGTAGAAAATATAACAATATTTTAAATAAAACACGACATTAAAATATAATATGGTTAGTATGAATAAAAAATTTTAAATACCTGCATTAACCATGCCAAATACTGCATTCTCGCGTAGGTCTTTAATCAATGCATCAAGTTTGATCTTAATTAATCTACATAGGATATCAGGTCTATCCTCTGGATTAAGAGTAGTGTCTTTAAGAAATCTTCGAACTTCTGGCTATTTTGGATTGCATGTAAAGGTTATGAAAAAAACCAGGATATCTAAACCACTTACAAAGCAACATGGCGTCTAAGTAGTTTTGCATCATGTAACGTGCACCACCAGTAAAAGAAGAAGGTAATATAACATGTTGGCCAAATTCCGAAATATTCTTATTCCCCTGATCTTGAAAGTTACACAAATTCTCATAAGATTCACATCGAAGAACTTTTTGTTTCTTTCATACGTAATATAATCTCTCGCTTTCAATCATTGTATAACCATCTACCCAAAACTGTTGAAAAAGCCTTCTTGAATTCAAAATCAATGAGAAAGAATTAACCCTGTCTTGAATTATGTAAGAGAAAACTTCCCTCATTGTAGTGTTTGGACGCCTGCTATCGCTCATAGACATAACACCTCTGTGGGGGATGTCAACTCTATAACCATCATCACCATATGGAAATAGTAGAGGATATTGTAGAGCAAGGTAAGAAGGATGTAACTCACTGATACGACGTAGAGCTCCATACGAAGTTTGCACTACAATGTCTCTGTTGTCTATAAAATAACCAATGTATCCTACAATTAAAGCGGCAACCTCAGAAGCAGTTGGTAGGTTATATGTCCTTCCATCATGTTGTCTTTTTCCAATAATTCGTAAATTTAGGTCAGCACGAGGATTTGAATTAAAAACATCTCTAACCATCCTATAACACTTGACCAACTCGTTATTTGAATCCAACATAAGCTTCAAATATTCTATAATTTGAAGATCAGTTGAATCATCAGTTGATGTAGAGGCATGCTTGCTTCCCCTGTAAATAAAATTATTTTAATATAAAAATGAGTAATATAAAAGTAATATTGTTAAAGTGATAATAGAAAGTAATAGTAAATTAGAATATATACCAAAAACATTTCTGTCTATTTGATGTTTCATTTTCGGTATCATATACGTACAACTGTGAAAATCTTGGTTGACATCCATTCGTAGGGAGAAGGCTTCCGATACTATGCTAATTTTGACCGCTAAGCCTGAATATGTATGGTGCGTATCCTTTATTAATGGATGAATCAACTTTCCCACCCATCGACGTAAATGAAAACATTGAATTGTAACGACGAATGTTTTTCATGAAGTATTTGCTTTTGGAATCTGTCTGAAGATAAAGTTGTTTGTAACTTTGCGGTGGCTCTTTTAAAGGAGGTAGTTCTACCTTCCCATAACCACAACATAGAGAAAAGATTTTATTCCTGTTTTATTGCCTCTTGAAGATTCGTCTTTCCATAATTTAGCGTGACATAGTTCACAAACAACATTCTGATCACCATGATCTAAATAACATGTTAAATAGAACATTATAAATAATGTAAGTATAAAAAAGTTATAATTAGCAACATCAAATATGTAAAATGTTGTTTATGATTATTACCTTTTGATATACCAACATGTGTGGGTTGGATAATATCTCCACCATTTCTTTCATCATCTATTGTTAAGCCAAATATAGGTATAGGAGATATATGTGCAGACTTTCTTTTTGAGTTGTGTGGTCGTGAAGAATTTTGTTTGGATGAATAATTATGTGTGACTGTGGAAAAATTGCTTGATTTCATGGAATTAGAAGGTGATGAAAATCGTCGGTTACTTGATAAGTGTGTTGGAGCATTATGTCGACTGCTACAAATAACTGAAAGAAAAACAGTATTGTAATCATGTAGTTATTGTAATAGTATAAAATAATATTGTATTGTATATATAATAAAAAAAATATATGCATACCATTTGAGATATTGGAAAGTGGACTCCTAAAATTTAGATATGAAGGAGATGGAAGGTTGTAGAATGATATTGAGGAGTCTCGTCAGAGCTGATATTTTCCTTTTGAGACGAAATATATGTGAGCTTTTTTAAAGAGTTTAAATGTTGACGATGATTGAAGACATCACCTACATATAATTATAACTTTGTTTAATAATAATGAAAGTTATATATAATTGGGTAATTTCATAAAACATATAGTTAGGATAATAAAAATAAGTAAATCACACAACATAATTACCGTTCGGGCTCATGTTAACAGGTGGCGTTGCAAACGAAGTTTGACCGTTTGATATGGTTGATTTATTTTTGAATTTTCTATTATCCAAATATAACTTCCTTAGTTTTCTTTGGTCTTTAGCTGAAGTAGAATCATTTTTTCTCTCAGAATCTATAATAGAAACAAAGTTTAATTAAAACAAAATATATAACCTAAGTTTGTAACTTATTTTTGTATTTGTTATGATTGGTTTTTGATATAACTGCATGTATGGATAGAGAATATGTGGACCATTAATATGATCACCTGTTGTTAGGTCGAATATACGTATAAGAGATATATGTGCAGACTTTCGTTTTAAGTTGTGCACTACTGGAGACCTCTGTTTGGATGAGGATGTCGGACCTTTATAAAGAATGTTAGATAAAGCTGAAAAAAAATATGTTACTTTTTAATTATATAGTTATTGTAATGTAAAAGAATACTCCATGTATAATAACAATAATAAAAATTATACATACCATTTGATATATTGGATAGGAGAGTCATATAATTGATGTCCGAAGGAGATTGAAAGCTTGAGCAATGATATTGAGAAATTGTATTAGAGCTACTTTTTAAATGTTGACGAGGACCAAAGACATTAGCTACATATAATTTGAAATATAGTTAATAAGGAAAATAAATCATTAATATTAATTAATTATATAGACTTCAATTTTTTATATTATTTAACAAATAACATACTAATTATACAAAAATTATTAACATGCGAAAAAATTACCATTATGGGTACTGATAAAAGGTGGTGAGGTAGATGAAGTATGACCGTCTGATCTGGTAGGTATTTTTTTAAATCTTCTATTATCCAAGTATAATTTCCTTAATTTTCGTCGTTCTTTAGCCGAAGTGGAATCCATTGTATATTCTGTCATCTTTATATGAAAATAAATTTAATTAGTATTTAAAATACAAATGGTACGTTAAATAAAAGTTATGTATAATGTTACAATTATAAATCATATTATAAAACAAATATAAAGCATGATGTAGTTTAAAAGTATTTGAAAGAAAAAGGTAATGATCGTATTTACCCTCATGTATTTGAATAAATGTAAAATGAATTTGAAAATGGAAGGTCATTGCAATGGCCTTCGATAGTTGTTGCCAATTTTGAGATTGAATCAACATCAACCCGGAACCCAAAAAAATTATATAACTTATTTTCAAATAAGAAATAAAGAAATTGGTAAATTAATTACTTTTTAACTAATGAAAATCAAAGTATTAAAGGATTTAATAAATAAACTAATAATCTTAATCTTAATTAAAAAACAAACCAATTATATTATAAATTATAAAAGTTTATTAAAACAAATAGAAAACAAACAATAATAATTATATATCATAAAACTCTTTAATATTAAAGATATTTTTTTTAAAGAGCCGTATAATATTAAAGTTGATTGTTTTGTATCACATAAAAGGTATGACCAGAACTTATCTTCAAGAATGCAGAATACAATCAAGTGATCAAAAGATTTTCAAAAGCAAATGAAGACATGTACCAACGAAGAGTCGTGCACCAGTGGCAGATGATATTTGGAGAGTCCTACAGGGTAGTGACGCCATATGAGTGTACCGGCGGACCTTGATCTTAGGTTGACTGTCGGAGGCAAAAATCGAAGGGGATTGTAAGACGTATTTCACTCGGGACTAAAGAAGAGGGTGAAAACAGAGGCCGACAGCTGAAGAAGAGGGTGAAAATAGAGAGTCGGGACTGAGAACGGAGAGGGATTAGAGCGTAATCAACGTATATCAGCAAAAGATTTTTAGGTTTTTTGGATCTAAGGTTTTAACTTTATTTCAATACTTGTCGATTTTAAATTTTTTTCACTCCTGACAGGATGGATTTTTCGTAAAATTGAATGCAAAGTGAAGATTTCCCGGTCAGATGTCATTGATTTTAAAGTAAAAAAAGATAGGTTTCTGATTTCTCTATATATGGTTTGCTAAATTGAAGCCTGAAATTGTGGATTGATTGAAACTAATTGATTTGAAATAATAGTTCAACTAAAATTGGATTATGAAAGAATGACTTTTTTATTCTGAATTGAAGGTTGATCAAAACAGCTAGTTTTGCCACTTGTTCTTTCCTAACGACACATTATGGATAAAGGGTATTTTTGGAAACTTACAACCTTGTAAGGCATGAACCGACTATAACAACTGACATTACCTTGTACTGAAACAGCTTGCATCTGTCTTACAGATATTCACATTCTGCTGTCTCCTGTTCTTGTAGCCAAGGCTCTAAGTTTGTCCCGGAAGGAAGACATAATGTAGATAAATGATGAATTTCAGATCTTCGAATGAAGGGAAATGCTCTGATACTTTCACCTCACTTCTTATTCAATAAATATTAAAAATTGCTATAAAAGGAATTTTTGTCATTGTTTATTGTTTCCATGTTCGCTCATTATTGATAGATAAAGAAACAGAGGGGAAAAGTAATTGATCTAGTACTTTCATGGTTGTCTTTTTTACTTAAGGGCACAATAGTCGTTTTACACATTTCAGAGAACAAAACAGCAATAAGATAAAAGCATATAGCCAAATTTGCAACAAAAATCTCGAAGCTCTTGTGATTGACAGAGAATAGTTGTTATATTATTGTGCTTATCAGTTATCACTTCAAGTTTATTGTGTTGAACTGATAAGTATTTGTATGATTATGATGTAAAGTAACTATCTCCAAGTTCTCTGTTCAATCATGCAATATCAAACATCTGTGGATGTGGTCTGACATGTCTCAATTTGTGTACACATGCAACATCAATAAAGGAGGTTGTTCTTAGTGTTGTCTCCCTTGAAGATTCTAAGAGAGAAGAATTTAACAAAATTCAACAGGTTTGGTCCGTTATTATATAGGAACTTATAATTGTTTTGTTGGATCGTGTTCAAGTGTAAATAAAATCATGTTTGCTTTTATTAAGTTCCCTAACTATTTTGTCATTCTCTGTGAATTGATCTTCAGGAACTGACAAAGCTTTCTGGAAAATTTGAATGCTAAAGGTTTTACTTTTTATCATCCAATCCCTTCTCCTTTTTAAGTTTTTATTGCTCACATGTCTCTAATAATTGCTTGATGTTAATTTTTCATATTTCAAAATTGTTTTGATGGATCAACTCATTTATAAACTTCCATGTGGTCTATCGTAGCTTCTGAAACTTCAAATCCGGTAAATCCTTCAAACTCAACAATGAAGATCTAAAAAAGGTATAAACTTCTTTACTTATGAAATTGCATGGATGATTTTATAAATTAAATCAATAACCTTTTATTTTATCGTTTTGATTGTAGAAAATAGCAATATATTTTATTGAAAATGATAGTGATTTACTAATTGTACTTTATGAAAATTAGAAACAAATTATTAAGAAAGAAACACATAATATAAAGTCATCCTGGAATTTATTAAGAAACAGTCAAATTAAACCAAAAAACAACCAAATCCATCAAATCTCTAACAAAAAAAAATGAAAATGTCTTAAAACCTTTAGGAAAAAAATTTAAAAACTAATTATTGTTCTTAAAAGGTAGGTGACCAATCACTTTTCCAACTTAACTTTGAAAAGTTTATGTTGTCCAGCTTCCCCTCCTATACCTTTTGTAGTCTTTGATGATGACATGTTGTCATTGACATCCAAAACAAAATCACCCTCAAGAGCTCGCTTCAAACCTTTTGTTGCATCCAAATTCTTTTTTGGGCTTGTGGCTGTCGATTTGAAAACATTCATTGGTGTTACATTATCATCAGTCTGAGATATGACATCCTAAAATTATAAAAGAAAAATAGTATTATTAGAGGTTATTAAATTTAAAGATAATACTAACATGAGATATTTAGATAACTTAGAGTACATCTTTATAAATATGTTATCTTGAGATTCACAATCAGTGGTACCATGTTCAAATGATTGTGAATTAGCTCCCTGTTCAAAACACAAAATAAAATTTAATAAGCCTTTTTTTAAGTATATTATATTTTGGAAAAAAAATCAATTATAATAACCTCTGCAACACTAATTTTTTTTCCAACTCCTCGATCATAATCTCATCATCACTAATCATGTAAATAGTATATCGATTGGTGTTCCTTTGCACATTGTATTTTGAAACAGAAACTACGAAAGCCAATTTCATATCTTTCAATACATTAATATCGGACGGGTATACGTTAGTAGAAAAACCAAGCTGCAAGTAAAAACATAAAAAGATGTAATTAAAATAATAACAATATTTTGTTTTTAAAAATAATAAGAAAAACATTCACCTTAGCTGTTTTTGCGACTAAATCTTTTGTAGAAATTTTTAGAAGCTTTTTCGCATCTTGTTCAAACATTGTTAAAGTAATACTTCCGGTATGATCTTGAACTCTTACCGGAATCATGAACCTTTCAAGAAATGTAAAATTATTATTCAACATAATTTGGAAATTACTATTATATGAAAATTGAGTTTTTCAAAATGTATTAACCTTGGAACAGTCAATGTTTCAGTTTTTGTGCATTTTGGATTTCGACATTCATATGTGACATTGGGTTCATCGGAAGGATTTTTTGGAACCGCCTTTGTATTGCAATTTGTACATGTCGGGTAATGCCAAGGTGTGTTATTAAGAATTCCTTTTATGGTCGCAACAAGCACATACTTTTTTATCTGATTTAAAAAAGACAATAATAATATAAGTATTGAATTTTAAATAAAGAAATGTGTTAAAAACAGAAATTAGAAAGATTGATAGAAATTTCAGAATTTTCTTACCTCAGTCGGTTCGAAAATATCAACGATTGTTTTCAGCTCATGATTAAGCACAAAATCATTCTTTTCAGAACTTTGATTAGATTTCATATAGGAGAAAGTCCTGGATGAGTTTTCATTGAGACCATCTTGATTCAAACTGTTAATTAACCACATAGTTACATCATTTATAACATACATTGCCATTTATTGTTAACAAAAAAATAACATAATGTGAGAAACCTTTTTTTGAAAACATTTATCTCATCAATGTCAGTATTGATGATGAACTTTGATACATCATAATATGTATTAACATATTGTCAATCTATAAAAAAAAAATCATTACAATATAAAACATAATTAAAAAAAAAAACATCATACCTTGTCAGACATTAATATTTGCAAACTGAAGGATTATGACAATCTGGAGAATGTTTGGATTCTTTTGGATGTAATCCGACAATGTGTAACAATACTCTCCCCATATGTTAACATCCAATTGAGAACCCCTAACAAAAAAGATGGGAATTACAAATTACAAATAATATTTTTTTGATATTGCAATCAAAATAGTTAATATACACAATAATTAATTTATAGATATTAATAACAAACTTAACATCTTGGATCTGTAGTCTCATCTTATGCCTCTTTCTATCTTCATTTCGAGCATCAATTTCACCAACTGCGACCACCAAACCGATAACATCTATATATCAGCATAAATACAACCAAACAGATGAAAATAGTTTCTATTTGAAGGGTAGAAAAAAATAAATTATTATTATTATTATATATATATATATATATATATATATATATATATATATATATATATATATATATATAGGTAAACAAATAATACTAACCTAATGAAATATTTTGTGGAACAGTGCCGGCGATAATAGGATGATAGTCAATAAAAGCAAACCCAACAACTGATCCAGAAAAATCGAGACATGGAGTGACAGTAGTCTCGCGATTGAAGGTGAGCCTTTGCATTTGATCAGTTAGTTGAAATTTTCTCTCATCCATCTTTGTCAAATTTGGATTTTTGATGAAATAAGCTTCCCTTTCTTTTAGAACATTTCTAAACTTGTAAATGTAAGTATTGGGGACATGACATTGGATCTTGTTACCCTAAATTATGATGTATATTAACATCAATATTCAAGTTTGGTTATCAAATTAAAAAGTTAAAAACATAAATATAAATATAAACATGTAAATAATTAGAACCATATATATAGTGTATCTGTTCGTCCATTAGAGTTGAATGAAGAAAATTCCGTCTTTGTTATAGTAATCTTCCAGTGTCCATAATTTGATAATACGAAGCTTCATAGTGAACATGTCCTTCAAGACATCTAGATCACTTATGAGAGTAAAATCACCAACAGACATGATTCTGTAAAATAGGTTGATAGTATAAATACATGCCAAAAATAAAAGTGAACAAAAATATTCCCTGTTTTCAAAATTTAAAATTCATGAAATGAAAGTTAATGGTGAGTAAGTATTATGGTGTACAATGACATAAAGGGTAAAATTATCAAAGTCCTAAATAAACATGTAACATACATAGAATGTCTTATTATTATTATTATTATTATTACTATTATTATTATTATTATTATTATTATTATTATTATTATTATTATTATTATTATTATTTCTGTTGTTATTTAGATGACATGCATATTTAAAAAAAGGGTAAAATGGGGATTTTTGATAAATATAGAGATACCTGCGAATAAAAGCAATGAATTGCTGGTTTTATTTTATTTTTCTTTCCTTTAGACAGTGGTCAGTGGAGCTTAGGATATTTTAAGCCGAATGTGATTTGTGAGAAACCTATGTTTTATATGATTTCCAAATTTTAGATGTTTTTTTCATTAATATGATGAAACTTTAAAATCAAATACAGAGGATTCATATGTCATTCTTATATATAGCAGCGAGAGAGGATTGAATAAGGCAAACACACTACACATCTAGAGATTTATTATATAAAAATATAAATATAGAGTAAAAGGGTAAAATGAGGATTTTTCATAAATACAAAGATACCTGCGAACAAAAGCCATGAATTGGTTGTTTTATGTATATTACTTGAAGTTAACCATTTGTATAAAAGCATAAAAACAACAATATACTACAAAATATTTATATAGATGACAGTAATGTACATATAAAGGACGATTGAATCGAAGAGTTTTCTATACTAACCTGATGGATCGAAATCTGTGAATGTAGATGCAGAGATGCGGAAGAATTATACTCTGAAAGTCTTGAAGAGAGAAGTGAAGAAAACAATTTTATGGATCAGTCATTATACGTATTTATAAGTATAATGATAAAGTAATTGTAAATCGAATAGCTGATTTTCAGGGATATCATATCTCGATTTCTTTATAATTTCTCTATAATCTCTATAATATCTGTATAATATAATTTAAAATTTAAAATTTAAATGTAGCTAACGTGTTTTTTTTTTCGCAGGTAAATCTTGAACTATTTAACATAGAATGTAGGAGGTATTTATGGCAGTGAATCATGGAATTAAAGAGGTTTAAGAGGGAGAATTTGGAAAATCAATTGCTTTTTTTAGGGATTTTAGATGTATAGTATTTTGTATTCTGTATATTTAAAATTGAAATGTTAGTTAATTTAGAGTACCAATCATCAATCAATTGTAACTGATATACTGATCCCCTAACCTAATAAAAGAGTACATTATATCCACGTGTCAATCTCCCAGCAGCCCTATATAGTTTTTTCCCGCTTATTTTCCTCATACACATTTACCAAACTGCCCTCCAGATCATTTTCATATTCAGTCAAAGTCAATAATGAAATCCGAAAATTCTACAGAAATTTAAAACTATACGTAAAGAAGATTATGCAGAAATGTTAATTTGAAATTTAAAAGTCGTTCATATCCAATCCAATGCAAATATGGAAGTTTGTTTATTATAATGGGAAGAGAATTATTATCCAACCAATAAATTCCAAAAAATTCTCACCCAATAAAATCATATACCGAAATATATAGCATAATTCATTGTTTACGCTACTATTTTCTTGGCCATTCTGCTTCAGAGAACTCTTTACAAACGGTGTTCAATCCTTCCTCTCTGTCCGACTTATAATTTCCTTCGTTTTCTCATCATTTGTTGCATATTCATCCTCGAGGACAACCACTACACAAGTTTAGCAAACTGAATTAATGCATTTGTAAAAATTCCCATAGCAGCATATATTCTTCATAGTTTTGATGTTTATGTAATAAATTCTTCCACTTTAAAAACTTTACAGGTTTATTGTTTACATTATTTACATTTGACAATGAATTAACATACCAAAATTACTTTCATAATTCGTTTTTTAATGTTTATGACATTTATCATTATACTTTTTTACTCTAATTTTCATTATTGTATACTGAATGTATAAAGAACAGTCCCCGTTTAAACAGTATACATTAACTTCCTTACATGTACAACCGAATTTGCCCAGCAAGTCCCATTTTTGCTCTAACATCCGATTTCACAAGCAATGTGAAAGTACAAAAACCAATATTTGAAATACCTTGAAAAAAGCTATCACTCTATTTAACATTGTTTTCTTTAAATATTGATACAAACATCACCAATAATTAAACAGTATACATTAACTTCCTTACCTATACAACCAAATTTGCCTACCAAGTCCCATTTTTGCTCTAACATCCGATTTCACAAGCAATGTGAAAGTACACAAACCAGTATTTGAAATACCTTGAAAAAAGCTATCACTCTATTTAACATTGTTTATTTTAAATATTGATACAAACGAAAAAAGCTATCACTCTATTTAACATTGTTTATTTTAAATATTGATACAAACATCACCAATGTGTTTGATACATATTAAAAATGCCATCATTTTATTTGAAAGTGAATTAAAAGTGTTTGCTACCTGCTAAAAGGACCATTTTGATATACAGTAAAAATGAATTCTGCCCTCCAGACCATTTTCATATACAGTCAAAGTCAATAATTAAAACTGAAAAAAATCTGCAATCAAGAAATTCTCAAACACTTTTTTTCTGTTATCTTATTTGCTATATTTCTACTAAATAGTAACCAGTTTACTATGTCTTTGTATATATTCGATAATTGCATATATTAATTTACAAATATGCTATTTGCTAACATTTCTATATGGTTATATATTCTATAATTGCATATATTAATTTACAAATATGCTATTTGCTAACATTTCTATATGGTTTCAATCGTTTTGCAAAAAATGAATATAGGGAAGAAAGTTTACCTAAAAAACATTGATCAAATTGATGATAATTCACACATCAAGATACGAGTGCTGAAAATTATAGTGACAAAGAACATGGTTTGGCATGCGGAATTAAAGCTTGCACAATTGAACATGGTGATTTGGGTGTTTAAGAGATATATTGAATGTATATGGTGTTACACAAAAAGGATCTAGATCTAGACTACATAAATAACACACACTTACACACTCACTTTTACATCTCTCAAGCACACCTCTACAAGTGGACAAACCCACTATTTGTAGAGGTGTTTACATGTCTCTCTCTCACTCTCTATCTCTCATGTGTCTAAAGGCTAATACACCACATGCAAGTGGGTCTACACAAGTCAAACATTTACAAAGTCATGAATGAATAACTTTGCACCCCAACATTCTCCCCCTCAAAGTTAGGAATGAATGACCTACTTCAAATCTTCCAAAATCAAGCACTACGCGGTTCGAGCCTCAAAGGTGACACATGTCGAAACGAACTTCAATCTTCAATTCTTCCATGACTCTTCAATTTGGGCTCTAGGATGTGAGACCATACAAACCGAGCAGCAACGAATGATTAACTTCAAATAATCACCCCAAAGTTGCGCATAAAAACACACCCCAAAAATCTTCAATAAACCAAACCCATTTCGAATACATCACTTCCGAACTTCCAATTGCATCATCTCGTGGCTTCAAAACTTCAAGATCACTTCGGTCTTCAAATCCGCGTAATATGAAAAATTCAAGTTCGAATTTCCATATAAAACTTCTCCCCCTTTTTATAATCGAAATTTGATTATAAAACTCCAAGGAAAAAGAACGTGCTCTATTCGGAATTTTTCATGTCAAAACTCCCCCTTAACATGTGGCATAAATTTTGTGCTTCAATCCGGAAAATCCAAAAAATAATGAATTTTTAGCTTCGTTCACGGATCGCCTTTGACAAAATTTTTCAAAAATGGGTAAAAATTGTCAATTTCAAAATTCTGTAGTGACCCGGTGCGCCAAAAACAGCAAAATATGCAAAACTCTCCCCCTTTTCCAAAGCTGGGTAGAAAGCGTCAATTTGCACAAACTGTAGGGACTTGATTTGAAAATATTCCAATTACTCAAAATTTTTACCCCAAATGCGAAACTGGGTAAAATTTGCCATTTTGCGAAGACTGTAGGGATGCGAAATGAAAATTCTGCACTTTTGTCTTTTTATTACCCATTTTGCGAAGTTGGACCACTTCTATTATTTCTTGAAAAGAGCAGGGACCAAATGCGAAATTCTTAGCTTTCTTCCCCAATTCGCATTCTACTGTAAAATTTGCATTCTTCATTCACACCTCTTTCTTCGCATGTTCCAGTCATTTTTGAGTTCATTCGCATTTCAGTTGTTTGTCACACCAAATGCGAACTGAATATTAACCATAATCACCTTCACATCTTTAATCCCAATCCATACAACCTCATATGCGAAACCCAATTTTGATTTGTATTACCAAATGCGAACATTTTTGCTTTTACATGCGAACTGCTTTTGACTCCAATATTGAACAAAGCCCATTCTCAGATGCGAACTCAATTGATTACATATGCGAAAATCCAAACCCAATCGTTTTATTATGCGAACTCAACTGAGCTTTTCACAAAATCAACATCAACAACTCCAAAATCGTGTTTTCAAACTTTTGCAAACATCGATTTCACAGTCCTTCTTGACTTCGCATTGCTTCTTCACGAATCGTCCCTCAATCATCAACCCAATTGCGAATCCAAAATCAAAACTCAGATTCAAACTTACGCAATCGACAAACACCAAATCATCAATTTCTTCATCTGTTTGTTTCAACGACTAAAAAGATATCGATCGACTCTAACACCTTTCGGAATCAAAAATTAAATTTCTACATCTGTTCTTTATCAATCATCGAATCCATTCCAAGCATACCCTTCGAATTCAACTCCTTCAATCATCGATTCATCTCCTAAACTCCAATTTGTTTACAGTTTGACTTTTTAGAGTCAACGATCTATAAATACAAAATCGATGAATTTGATGTGCTATTTCAGATCAAAAAGCGTTTTTCAACTGTTCTTCATCTTCATCAAGTGTCCGTGATCAATTTTATCAAAATCAAAAACAGAAATCTACGATCACTTGATCATCATCGGTTGTTAATATACGAAATCATACACAACAAATTCACAAGTGTTTGATTAACACAAGCTTCTAATCGATTTTTCAGTAAGATTATTGCGAAATCATAGTTCAAGAAACATGGATTAAACACAGATGTGTAATTGAAGAAACGATGAAGAACGTAATTGTACAACAGATAAAGCTGGTGTACAAGTCAATTTGATACAAGCATCGGATCAACCACATTTGTTTATGGACTCAAAAATTTCTCATGAACAGTATCCGATTTAAGATTTGGGCTCAAACATAGATCATGAACAGTAAGTTGCATTTTGATTGGGCTTTTCACGAATTGATCAATGAACAGCAACATGTTAATAATTTTGGATTCAAATGATTTCATTTATGAACAGTGAGAAACATATGAGTGGCCTAAATGTTTGGATCGAATGAATCAGTGAATATATTTTGATTTGATAGATTTTGGGCTAAAATTTGATTCAAATGAATATTTGCTAATTTAGAATCGAATCAACCAAACGAATATGAGATTGGATCGGGCTTGATCAACAAAAAATTTATTGGATCAAAACAAATGGGTTTTTCAACAAAAATTTAGATCCAACGAGTCAAATGATCACAAATCAAAAACACAACGCACGAATCAAATATTACGAGAGATCATAGAGAGAGACTCACCAAAATTGTTCAAGTTGAGACAAAAATTGCCAAACCGAGAATCGTTCTTCAAAAGTCACGTTGATCGTGAAAACCAAGCTTTGATACCAATTGTAGTGACAAAGAACATGGTTTGGCATGCGGAATTAAAGCTTGCACAATTGAACATGGTGATTTGGGTGTTTAAGAGATATATTGAATGTATATGGTGTTACACAAAAAGGATCTAGATCTAGACTACATAAATAACACACACTTACACACTCACTTTTACATCTCTCAAGCACACCTCTACAAGTGGACAAACCCACTATTTGTAGAGGTGTTTACATGTCTCTCTCTCACTCTCTATCTCTCATGTGTCTAAAGGCTAATACACCACATGCAAGTGGGTCTACACAAGTCAAACATTTACAAAGTCATGAATGAATAACTTTGCACCCCAACAAAAATGTGGAACTTTACTAGAAATAATACGGTTTGTTTAATTGAAATGATCATAATGGACGAGGAGGTTTGTTGTATTTCTTATATTTTTTGTATTCCATTCAATATTACATATGTTGCAACAAACAAATAATTCTTATTTATTTGATTGAACAGGGAACACAATACCATTCTCGTGTCTTCAATCAAAATTTCTCCAGATTTGGTCATTTATTAAAGGAAAATGACACTTATATAATTATAAAACTCAATATGGCGGCTATTCTTAATGGTTTTAGTTATACAGGTCATAAGCAAACAATAACTTTGGATTGGAAAAGTATCCTTAAAAAATGTGACGACTTTTCCGGACCAGTGAATGGATTTATGTTTATTGATTTTAATTCAATCATAGAACAAACATGCCCACGGGACGCATTCTTTGGTTAGTTATTAAATTTTATTCCAATTTCTTTTTTGACTTGTGTTCTTTATTATACATTTTTTATTTTAATGTTTTAATATTAAATAATACTATAACTTGTGTTATTCATGTGTAGATGTTATTGGACAGATTGTCTCAATTCGACCGCTTGAAACATTAAATCCTGTAGCATCCAAGCATTATATCAAACTCACACTTAGCAACCTAGAGTGAGTTTATATTATTTTTATTCGTTTATTATCTTTAATTAAATCACAACTTAATAGTATTAACTATTTTCATTGTTTATTTAGGTCTGTACATCTTAAGGTTACTATCTTTGGAACTCAAGCATACCAACTATCACAATACCTAAAAGAGAATCCGACGGTTAATTGTGTTGTTATAGTGATGCAGTATGTAAAGCTTAACATTTGGAATGGTTTGTATTCACATATTATATATATATATATATATATATATATATATATATATATATATATATATATATATTTGCTTTTGTATAATTGTTATTGATTTGCTATTTTAATATTACAGGAGTTGGTCAAGCTAAAAGTCATTTTGAAGTAACCAAAATGTTCATAAATTCTGACATTGTTGAAATTAATGAGTACAAGAAAATGTTAGTTTTTTTTATTTCTGTTATTTGTTTAATTTAGACTAACACAAATCCTATGATTTATCAAATCATTTTAAACATTACAGATTGAAAGCTGATGACAATCTTGGTAAATCTGAAAAAAGCATTACTTCACTCCAAAGCTACTCTTCTTCATATACAGATGACTTTAAGGGCACTTTCCCATTAAAAACAATTTGTGAAATCATAGAACCGCTGAAGGTACATTGCATTGTTTGATATCCTTTTATTTTTTTTACACTATGTATTTTCCTAACTTTACATGCTATTAAATACAGGAAATGAAATTTTTGTTAGTTGCTTCAATCGTTAATATAAGACAAAATCTACACTGGTATTACGAAGCCTGCTACAAATGTGGAAAAAAAATAACTTCAGTTCCAAGACACAATCATTCGTATACCGACCCTCAGAAAGTTACAGAAACTGTTGTTGTTTAGTGTAAAGATCCAAGTTGCAATAATTCGGATTTTCGTACAGTTATCAAGTAAACACTTTTATATTTATATTAATTGTTTCAAACATTATAGATAATTTATATTTGTCTAATTGTTTTATTAAGGTATATAATTCCAATCAACGTACAAGATGGTACTGGCACCATTGGATTGACTCTTTTTGATAGAGAAGCAAAGAGGTTGTTAGATATAAGTGCATATGAGTTGAAAATGATACATGAAGCGGTATATTATATTATTCATATATTAATATTATAAGACATTTAATTTGTTAATATTTATTAAAAATCTTCTTACAGGCTGGAGACAGTGATGCACTATTTCCAATGCAACTTAACGTGTTGAAAAACCGCAAGTTTGCTTTTCTTGTAGATATTACAAAATACAATGTCAACAACTATAATAATGTCTACACCATTCTCAAGCTTACAGAAGATGTATCCATTGTTTCAGAATTGGAAAGTAAATTAGAACTTATGGTACAAAACATTTTAGGGTTCACCAATTATATTTGTTTACTATGTAAATACATAACGATTAACATATTTCCATTTAATTTTGTAGAGTATTGAATCTGTCTCCTTAAATCAAGTGCCTTTGGAATCAGATGATGTTGTACAGCCTGTTCCAAAGGTTTTTCAATTTCTTTCCTTAAGTTTTATTTATATTCAGTTGTTCCAATTAAATACTTATTTTTTTAAAATAAATTTAGGATTTCATCTCACAAACAAATGAAAGCTTTACACCATCAACAGTTGATAAATCAACCGCAACAAGTCCTAGCAAAATATCAACTGATTTGAAGCGCAACCTCCAAGACATTTATGACGTTGATTCTGGAGATGATTTAAGTTCAACTAAGGCTAAAAGACAATCAATCGGAGAGGAAACTCCACTATTAATTCCAAAAGTCGAGAAGTGAGTTGGTTTTGGTTATAACACACATTTACTATGATGTTGCTTATGGTTTTAAACATATTTTGATTGGTTGGTATGCTTCTTATGTTTAGATATTTAGGATGTCAATTATTATTTGTTTTGGATATATTTGGGTATTTTATTGTTTTAAAGTGGACAAGTTAGTTACTTTTGGTTTTAACACACGTTTAATATATTTTGATGTTTCTTTGGTTTTAAAGATATTTTGAATGTTTGGTATGCTTTTTATTTTTAGATATTAAGGATGTCAATTATTATTTGTTTTGGATATATTTGGATACTTTTATTGTTTTAAAGTGGACAAGTTAGTTGGTTTTGATTTTAACACACGTTTAATATATTTTGATGATGCTTTGGTTTAAAAGATATTTTGATTTGGGGATAAAAAGCTAAAATCTCTTTAATTACATATAATCTTCTTTTAAAAGTTTAACTAAGGCATAGTTTCAATGTTGATTTGATTTGCATTTGTGTCCAGATTATGTAGAACCGTAATAGTTAACATTTTGTCTAAATTATGTGAATGTTGTTATGTATTTGTACCATTTGATGTTTCCTTTAAGTTTAAAATTGATCTGGTGCATTTTTTTTTGATCATTTTTGTCTATTGTTTTATCGTAAGCAAACTACTTTTACTTAAATTATTGTTTCCAAAATTGACCTGAACAGGTGGCCTTTCTTCCTGGTATGTATTTGAATTTCTATTCTTACTACCAGCTTTTCTTTATTCAACTGTTTCATACATTCATCGAGAGCATCTTGTGTGTATAAAATAGATTATTAGGTGGTTTTGTTTCCAGCTTAAAGAATCGGGATCTCTATTTTTGCAATTCTTTATGTTTTATGTCTTATACTTTCTGCTGATTAGTTTATGTAAATGTGACTTTCTCATTTTCTTTTTGGTTTAAGATTTGATTGAGTAGACATGTTACATAGAGATTCGAAGATGAATATCATAACTATGGTTACTAAATTGCAAAGGGTTATAAGTGTTGTTCCTTTTACCTCTGTACAATGTATGTTTCAATATAAAGCATTCTCTATTAATTAACTTATATGAAATATTTCCATTGAATATTTAGATATGCTGTGGACTATATCTTATATGAATATAGTGCGTTGGTAAGCCTCACACAAGTGCATTATATCTAATGTTTGTTTTCTGTTACATTTTGTTCTCAAATTGATACTAGGGAATGCAAATCATATACATGAATCGTTAATGCCCTTTTTAATAAAAGAAGCTGATTATATGTAGAATTATTTAGTTACTTCTTGATAGTATAATCACAGGTATCACTTTTTTAAATAGAGCCATTATTTTTCGTGTTTATATGTTAGAATTGTACCAGTTGTTGATGTCAATGGTTGGATATTTGTATATTTATCGGTTCATTGGATGAGTATTTTTACTCGACTTCACGATGTGGCATTCTTAAGAATTTCCAACAACAAATTTTATTGATGGTAAAGCTGTTAATCAGATTCTTGATTGTTATCAATATGCATTGTATGGCCAAACACATTTTGAAACTTGTAAGGCTTTATATTCATGTAATGACATTATTTAACTCACAATTCATGATTGCAAGGACGACTATAAGACAATATTTTGTAATCCATATATTTTTAAAGGTGTTTTATGTGAAAGAAACAGATTGTTATTCATCAAAAGACATGTAGAGTTGTTTAAAAATTTTCAATAAAGTTGTTGAGTTTTTCTCAAGCACATCGTGGTTACACTAGGGACTGATCATAAGGAAAAGTCTCCCCCTTACAATATTGTCAAATATACCTTCACCATACTCAAGAAATGGGTACTGCTATAGTACCAGGAATCATGGTATGTTTACTTGGAATATGTCTTAGGTCCAAGATAACCAATTGAACAAAACTCTACTTGACGTAGTCACAAAAAATAAAAAATAAAAATTAAAAAATTGTTTGAACCTATAGCTTTCATTAAAGGATGATATAAAGTTTTTAAAAACTTGTAACACAATGAACAAAGGAAGATTATGTTTACATTTTGGCAATTTTACTTATTATTTTGGTCAGGTTAGTGTCTAACATTTTGATGGATCATAAATTTAATTTCTTGAACTAATAATACATTTATTTCATGGTAGCACCATATATAGTATATGTATATCCTCTATAAATAAATAAATTTTCTCTATTTAAAATATCGTAGCATAAATTTCGGTAATCCCTTATTAAATTCAAATCATATGTTAATATGTAATCAATTTGTGATCTATTAAATCCCATAAAATCAGGAACATAAATTTATCCAATAAAAATTCATAAAACCTGGTAGTATATTATGAAGATATTATTATGTGAATAAGGTTATATCTTTAAATATACCTCATAACGTGAAAGCAATCATTTTGAAAATCCTCATTCGTCTTCTTTGTCTTTGAATTGGATATGCAATTCTTATTTCCTCAAAGTTACAACAAGCTACTTCATAGAAGTTGTATTCCTCATTTTAGTTCACACGTTAACTGCTTTTCATTTTAAAACCCTCTTACTTCCTGCAAGATTTCAATATTCATATACCAGGTTAGTCTTTTGAGTTGTAATTACATTGGTTTCAGTATGGAATTATTGTTGAACATTGAAAGTCAATTGATTTATTGTATTTCAATTCCATACTCATTTGCAACTAAATGTTGGAATGGAATTGAAATATTCCAATTCCAAGCAAACTAAAGAAAAACATCGATCAAAAGCCATCTTGACTAAGAAAATATTATTTACCTGGTAAAGTTCCATCAAGTTGTTAAAGCTCTAATCTTTTGAAACAAGGTTTTTGAATCTCTTCATCTGTCACAATATCTGCAAATACTGTAAAAAAAAGTGTTATCTCTTGTGAAACAGATTTCACAAACTGAAGTTTATTCAAAATATGTACATACTCGGAAAAAAATGTGTTACCTCTTCTAAATAGACATTCATTCCTACTAACTGTAACAAACATACTCGAATAGATGTTTTGAATCAATAATATATTTTTTAATCAACACCACTTTTGGTATATCCAACGATTTTTTCTTCATGGTTTCCATGGAGAACTAGGGTTTTACCCCCTCATATCATCCCAACAATTAATTGGTTGAAATTGGGGAAAGAACAATTCGAAATAAAATAAGCCCTAGGTTGGAAATGACGATGATGACCGGTGATGCACATCAGGGAAGGAATTGAGGTAGGCGGTAGAATAAGGAGATTCGGGGTTAGGATCGTCTATTCTCATGGAAACGGAGACTATGTCGTATGAGGAGAGCTCACTGTAGATGAAATCCTCAAGTTTCCATTTCATGAGTTGTTGAAGACAATCGATGGTGTGTGAATCGATGAAATAAGTTGAGGGTGGACCGGCGAGTGAGTGATAGGAAGACACACACAGAAAGAGAAAGATAGAGAGAGTGAGTGATGAAGAAGATGTATGTAGAAAGAGAGTTGATGCGAGAGTATTGCGATTTCATGACTCGATTTCTTTCTGCATATACAACACATGTGACGACTGACAGTGCGTGTGGGTATTGACTATTATTTGGATCCCTTCGACCCATATTTAGCTTTGGATATACCAAAAGTCATGTTAACTTTAATATATTTAATTAAATACACTTTTACACATTATAAACAAATATAAAGTTCGATTTTATATTATTTAAAATCTTAAAAAGATTTAAGTTGAGTTATTTTTTAATAAAATAATACATCACTAAATTAATATTTGTAGATTTACAAAACCATTGTATTAAACAAATACATAAAAAATTATATAATCCATCGTATAATGTTAATTTGATATTTCTTAAATATTTTAATTTTTAAAATAACATCATTTATCTTTTAAAGTTGCAGACATACAATGCATTTCTGTTCTAAAAAGATTACAAAAATAAATACTTCAACAACTACATCGGTTAATACTTCAATTAACAAAGGTAACTTTTCAAATAAATTTACTTTATTATTATTATTTCTTATTTTTTTAACTAAAATCAAGTTTATTTAAATATTTAACATATATATTCACATAAAAAAATAGATAAATTGTCAAGTACTTCGTCCCCTGCAAATCAATATTCTTCTAAATTGGTAACCAATGCTTACAAAGGTACGCTTATTTATTCCATTGTATTATATAATCATATTATTTACCTAATTTCACATTTCATATCGTATCTTATGTGTTCTTATGCAGAAAACAAGAATAACGTGTACTACATGCAAGCCCGAGAGAAAAGAAGACAAAGAAAAATATATTTGGAAAATAAAAGATCGAAGAAAATGAAAACAACATTGAACGTTCCAAGTACATTAATACTGCATCTCTTAAATAATATAATTAACTACATCCTATTATTATTTTATATTTTATGTTTTATTGTTACTTTGTTTTATACAAATCTTTAAAAGTTTTATAAGTTGTTGTTATTTGCAGATCAATCGACCAACATTGTTGGTCAAACTCAAAATGTCAATTCATTTACTTCACCTGGAATGCATACTACAACCATACAATACTCTCATTCCTTGACATATGTTAGAACTCCGTTATCTAACATTACAAATGTTAAAAATCCATTATCTAACATTACAAATGGTAATTATTTATTATTTTTAAAATATACTATTATCCATTTTGTATATAATATATATATATATATATATATATATATATATATACTTATTATACTTATTATAATTTCTTTTGGTCAGATAACATCAGTATCGATAAATATGTCACTTCCAAAATACCAAACAGCAGACAGTACTATGTAGTTTCAAATGAAATGACATCAAAAAATGCATCTACAGTAACCACTTCTTCATCATCAATCAAGTTAAATCCAGGATGTCATAGATTAAAAACGAAGACAAGACATTTATCCCCTATCCCATTGATTGATTTGACAGAAGATGTAGAAAATATGCATCAAGTGAACAATGAAAATCTTATAGTTGGTATCTCAAATGGTAATAAAAAAATAATATCCATTTTACATTTCAAATACTATGTTGTATATACTTATAAAATTCATTGATATTTTATTCAATGCTTTTATTTTACAGAATATTTGGATCATCGTGATCAAGATGTTGTATGTCAAACATGTCGTGCAAAGTTATGGAGAAATGAATCCATTAGAGGTAAAGAAAAGGGGAACACAGATTATTCATTATGTTGTGCTTACGGCAAAGTTCCACTTCCAGATTTAAAGAAAGCACCCCCGACTTATGAAACAATGTTCCGAAATATAGATTCAAAAAGCAAACACTTCATGAAAAACATTCGACGTTACAATTTAATGTTTTCTTTTACGTCGATGGGTGGTAAAATTGATTCTTCAATCAATAGAGGAAACGCTCCATACATTTTCAGATTGGGTGGTCAAAATTATCATAGTATTGGAAGTCTTTTACCAGCAAAAGGATCGGAACCAAAATTCTCTCAGTTATACACTTATGACACTGACAATGAAATTACAAATAGACAAAGATGTTTTCGGTATTTTTTTCAAACTTCTTATTCATAATTTATTATTTATATATATATATATATATATATATATATATATATATATATATATATATATATGTATATATATTACTAATATTATGTATAAATTTATTTATTTTAGTGGGGAAAAGGATCAATCAACATCAATTGATAGTGATATTATTGAAGATATTAAGGTGATGTTGGATTCAAATAATGTCTTGGTTAGATCTTATAGGATGGTAAGAGATACTTTTCAGAAAAATCCAGAAGTTGATAAGAAATTACGACTTATCGGGAGAAGGGGACAAGATGGAAGAACATATAACCTACCGACTGCTTCTGAGGTTGCTGCTTTAATTATTGGTGACATTTTTGATTCAATCGAAAAGAGGGACATCGTCATTCAAATAAAAAATGGTTCTCTACAACGTATCAGTGAATTGCATCCTTCGTACCTTCCTCTCCAATATCCATTGCTATTTCCATATGTGGATGATGGTTACAGTGTTGACATTCTTCATAGAGGTGTGTCATTTACGACCGACAACAAGCATGCGAAATGTACAATGAGAGAATATTTCGATTATAGGATTCAAGACAGAGATCATTCATTCTCTCTCATACTTAATTCAAAAAGGTTGTTTCAACAGTTTCTGATAGATGCCTATACTATGATGGAAACAGAGAGATTGTACTACATACGTAGGCAACAACATGTTCTTAGATGTGATTCTTATGAAAATTTACGTAACCAAAAAGCTCAAGGAACAATTGATATCTCGAATGTCGGCCAACGTGTCATATTACCTTCGTCCTTTACCGGTGGTGCGCGCTATATGCTGCAAAACTATTTGGATGCCATGTCACTATGTAAATGGTTTGGATATCCTGATTTCTTCATAACCTTTACGTGTAATCCCAAACGGCCTGAGATTAAAAGGTTTCTTAAGGATACTTCACTTCAACCAGAAGACAGGCCTGATATACTATGTAGGTTGTTCAAGATCAAGCTTGATGCTTTCATTAAAGACTTAAGGGAGAATCAAATTTTCGGCAAAGTTCAAGCATGTAATTAAAAGTATATTTATTAATTTTTTATAAAACATTGATCTTATTAATATATATTAAATATTTTTTTAAAATCTAATTACATTTCTTTTTTTGGCAAATTCTTTTACAGATGTTTATACCATTGAATTTCAAAAAAGAGGTTTTCCGCATAGTCATATATGCCTATTCATGCATTCTGACAACAAGCTACCAACTGTTGAATGTATCGATCCGATAATTTCAGCAGAGATACCAGACAGAATTGAAGATCCTGAATTGTATTCACTTGTGAATGAGTTTATGATTCATGGTCCATGTGGAGCTGAAAATATGAATTGTCCATGCATGGTGGATAAAAGGTGTTCTAAAAACTTTCCAAAACAATTCTGTAATCATTCGTCTGTTGATCAGAATGCTTTTCCGCTATATAGGCAAAGAAACGATGGTCATTTTGTTGAAAAATCAGGTGTAAGGTTGGATGATAGAAATGTTGTTCCATACAACAAATATCTATTGAAAAGATACCAGACACATATTAATATTGAATGGTGCAATCAGGGATCTTCTATAAAGTATTTTTTAAATACATAAATAAGGGTCCTGATAGAGCTACAGTTGCTGTTGTACCAACCAACAATGAATGTGAAAATAATGATGCGGTCGATGAAATAGCTGAATATTACGATTGTAGATATTTATCAGCATGTGAAGCATCATGGCGAATTTTTACATATGATGTTCATTGCAGATATCCTTCTGTTGTCAGACTACCTTTTCATCTTCCTAATCAACAGCAGATTGTATATAGCGAAGACGATGATATTGATGATGTTCTTGACAAACCTTCTGTTGCGGCTTCAAAGTTCACATCTTGGATGAAGTGTAATTCAATTGATAGTGAAGCACGGAAACTCACATATGTTGAATTTCCTACAAAGTTTGTTTGGATATCAAATAGTCGGTTTTGGAAGCGAAGGAAAGTAGGAAAAGCCATCGGTAGAATTCATTCGGTTTCACCTAAACTAGGTGAAACATATTTCTTAAGGATTCTTTTAAATAAAGTAAAAGGTCCAACATCGTTTGATGATATTCGCACGGTAAATGGTGAAACACATTCTTTTTTTAGAGATGCTTGTTATGCACTCGGGCTATTAGATGATGACAAGGAATACATTGAGGCAATTAAAGAAGCAAGTCATTCTGGATCTGCTTTTTATCTACGCTTCTTATTTGCTACATTGTTGATGTGTAATAGTATGTCTAAACCAGAGGTCGTTTGGGAAAATACATGGGAATATCTGGCAGATGGAATTCTATATAACCAACGACAAAGATTTAAGTCTGCAGGTATTGCATTTTTTTCTTATTTTTTATTTAAATTAATTTATTTTTATTATTCAACACCCATTAAATATTTAGTAATAAAATTATTAAATATCGAACACATATTTTATTAATTATTTAATATTTTCGTGCAGAATTGTCACTCGGAGTAGATGAACTTAAAAACTTAACTTTGTTCGAAATAGAACAAATTTTACTTCGAAACAACTCTACTCTCAAAAACTTCAAAAACATGCCATACCCAGATGTTGAATCCGTTTCTTCTTCAAACAATCGACTTATCACCGAGGAGCCAGATTACGACATTCTCGTTATAAAGAATGACTATGATCGTATGTTTCTTTCATTAACAAATAAGCAACGTAACATTTTGCTAAACATCATGAGTGTTATTCAAGAAAATAAAGGAGGTGTCTTTTTTGTTTACGGTTATGGTGGAATGGGTAGAACTTTTTTTATGGAAAACAATATCTGCAACAATTAGATCTGAAGGTAATATTGTCTTAAATGTTGCTTCAAGCGGTATTGCTTCCTTATTATTACCCGGTGGTAGAACAGCACACTCTCGATTTATACTTCCATTTGAACTTAAAGAGGATTCTTTTTGTAAAATAAATCCAAACTGTGAGTTGGCTAGCTTAATAAGAAAAACCTCTTTAATAATTTGGGATGAAGCACCTATGGTCCATAAGCATGCATTTGAAGCTTTAGATCGAACTTTGTAGGATTTGTTAAGGTGCGGAAATTTAACCATCTCAAATATTCCATTTGGAGGGAAAGTTATTGTCTTTGGAGGAGATTTTAGACAGATTCTACCTGTTGTTCCGGGTGGCAGTAGACAAAACATTGTAAATGCTTCTTTGAGTTCTTCATATTTATGGCAACATTGCAAAGTCCATAGATTAACAAAAAACATGAGGCTAACTGTTGGAAGGGATCAATCAGATATAGGAAAAATAAGAGATTTTGCAAATTGGTTGTTGGATATAGGAGAAGGAAAACTTGGTGGTCCGAACGACTGTGAAGCGATTATCGATATTCCGGGTGATATTCTCATTAATGATTCACATGATCCTATAGGTTCCTTAATTGAGTTTGTATATCCTTCAATTTTAAAGAACTATAGCGATATAAATTATTTCCAAGAAAGAGCGATACTTGCTCCAAAAAATGAAGTTGTCCAGGAAATAAACGACCGTCTGCTTAAGAAGTTTCCAGGAGATGAAGTTGAATATTTAAGTTCAGACAGCATATGTGAATCCGAATTTGTCCATGATCAATTTGATGCAAATTTATAGTCTCCTGATGTATTAAATGGTTTTAAAGTATCCGGTTTACCAAATCATAAGTTAATTTTAAAAATTGGTGTTCCAGTAATGTTACTGAGAAATATTGATCAGAAAAACGGCTTATGTAATGGCACAAGACTACAGGTGTTATCATTGGGGAAACGTGTTATTGAGGCACGTATAATAACTGGAACTAATATTGGAAACCGGACTTTTATTCCAAGAATGTCTTTAACTCCATCAGAAAAAAAGATTCCCTTCAAATTCACAAGAAGACAGTTTCCTTTGGCCGTATGTTTTGCAATGACTATTAATAAAAGTCAAGGACAATCGTTATCAAATGTTGGTTTGTTTCTGAAAGATCCAGTTTTTTCACATGAACAATTATATGTTGCATTATCTAGAGTTCAAAGCAGAGTGGGATTAAAATTATTAATTTTAGATAAAGATGGCAAACTCACAAATAAAACTTTCAATATTGTCTATAAGGAAGTTTTTCGAAATTTGTAGCCAACTTTTGTGTAGCATATTTTATTCATTTTTAGCAAATCACACTTAATCCATGATATTACTTTATTTATTTATAATTACGTATTGTTGAATTTTATGTTAACTTCATTACACACATTGGTAATGCATCATCTGCGTATGTCCAACAAGAATCATCCACCAAAAATAAGCGTTTTCAAAAATCGTCATTTCTAATTAAATACTTACCATTTAGTTTGTAATTAAATACTTACAAATAAAAAATTTATTGAAAAATGCAATATTACAAATCATAAGTTGTCAAAATTAATGAAATATTATTTTTAAATAATTCATTTTTAAATTCAATTCAAAATCAACACCCGTGGGTTCCATGGGTTTTAACCTAGTTTGTAGGAATATATATATAATTTTGTTATTTTTTATTTCGCAAGCAATATTCATAAACTGACACGTGACATTTGATTAAATGGACACATGACAGCGTTATATTGAAGTTATTTATTTCTCAAAAGGGAGACTTACTAATTGAAAGTACTGGACATTTTCGGCGATGATCCTTTTATTTTTCTTGAACCTCAAAAAAAAAAGAAAAAAAATAAAAAATAAAAAATAAATAAATGTGGGTGCTTTTAAAGTGAAGCTGTCCAAGCCATGGAGCTGAACGTAGACGTAGTCAAAATAAAGCTTGAAAATGACTTCCATTAAATTACCATGCACCTTCCTGGTCGATAAATTCGTAACCAGGGTATTTTTGTTCAAAATAAGTTTCTCAATAAAATAAAGATATAATATACTAAATATGATATTTTGAGAGTTAATTAAGAAATTAAGGTATATTTTGGGTAAATTTGATATTTTGAAAATTATGAAGGATAAATATGATATTTTGAGAGTTAAGAAAGGTATATACTAAATTTTTCCGATTTATTATGTGGTCAAGTGATGGACTTGGTTGGATTTATGTAAACACTTGATGTTTAAATTGTGAGGAGTGACACATGCATGATGGAATGCAGTGACCATTTCTTTTGAAACGTGTTGTTGCTTATTCGTTTTTTTATATATGTTAATACGCTGTTGGAATGGAATGACCATTTTGTGGTGCATATATTTGTTGTAATATCTTATGTTAACAAATTATAAGTTATAATTATAGGTCTAATTAAACTGAAGTATAAAAATAAAGATAAGGTCTGGTCGGATGATATTTGAAGATGTTAGATTCATAATAACTATTTTGGACAGATTAATTTGCCCCCTTGATGTTGGAGAGTATGCTGCTAGTAAAGCTGTACATGTCATCTTTACAGTTCAGTTTTGCCCTTGAGGTTGATGGTTGAACTACAATATTTGCATTAATTTGCAACTTAATTATAAAAATCAAATTCATATGATACGACGGATTTACCCCTGATGTTGGGAGGCCCTAAACATTGAAGATACTGTTTGTGTTTGTCTTTCGCAAAGGCGCACTTTAGGAAGCCCTGCTTGTTGACGGTTTTGCCCTTGCCCAGCCTATACTAGCAAGGAAGGTGCATGGTCATTTCTAATTTTGCCACCTTACATATGGATTCTGGTCCATCACTCCCAACCTAAAACGAAACCTGGTCGATCAACACTTATAAATACCCCAGAAGGCCAGAACCTTTTAATTTATTACCTCGCCCATTAATAATAATAATCATAATGTATCTAAACTTAGACATACGATATCTTCTTCTTCCTCTCGCACATCTCCTTTTTCCTTTTTCCTACTTGGGATCCGCCATTTTCACCCTCTTCCTTCTCTTTGTGTCCATCAAAGTCCCCTTCAACTTAGAACTACCATCCACTGGTCTATTTCATATACGGGCAATAGACTTGTCAATTTCAGTGATAGTGTGTATCTTTTGCTCGATCTCCATGTCAACACAAAACTTTTGGATTTTGAATTTCATCCTAATCCTATGCTCCTCCCCATGGGATGATTTTCTTTTCAAACTGCTGAAATGTTGTTTTGGGTGGTTATCTCAAATCCTTGAAGCAATTCCTATGCTTGAATGTCTTTGCATATTTAATGGTCTTCGTGAAGCAACTGTTGATGAGCAGGAGGAGATGAGCTTAGAGCCAGATGCGCACTTTGTTGTTGTAGATGTGTATGACCAACTTTAATTAATATGATTAGGTCATCTATGCGTGTTAAGCTTCATTTAGGTTGGTTAATTTGTTGTTTGCATGTAGTTGGCGTTTGTTTAACACTTATATATCAGTAATTCCTATTAAGTGTTGTATATATTATAAATCATTAATGTAGTCTTCGTGTATGTCTGTGTATGTGTGTTATACAAAGCTTTCTATGAGATAAGTTGGTTGTTTGTTAATTATTAACGTTTACATGCATGATTCAGTTCCAGGTTTTATATAATTAATTAATGTAGTCAGTCGTAAGCATTCACTGTTTATGTAATGACATCTGTTATAATCGTCGAATTCTACATGCTAAAATATTTTATAGTCAGATGATTACTAGTAATCAAAGTTGATAAAATTTTATGAGAAAAGCACGGATTTGATAATAGACTTCAAACCTAAGTGAATTTGGCTCCCAAAAAACTTGTTTAAATGATTGAAATTTAAAAAAGATATTACAATATCATTTGGTAGTAGTGACTTGTCGATTGATTAGTACTGGGCAGAGATGTATTATGTTCGTAATGGAAATATGTAGCATAAAATAAAAGCTTTGTATTATATATATATCCTAATAACTTTTAACGTTGGGCTCTGATTCTTTCAGGGAAAAATTTGATTAATCCTTAAATTAAGAGTCTAATGACATGGTATAACCTAATTTAGTAGATATATAACGGATTTTAAGTTGGGCAACATTTTATTATAATTTGATATAACATCTTAAAAAAAAAACGTTAGCAGTGTACAGAATGACCAAAGAAAAAATAATTAAATATTAAAATGAGGTATTAATTTGTTATCAAAAAAAGAAAAAGCAAATGGTGGTTTAAGCAGCAAAGGAAAAAGATAAAGTACTCTGAATATATTATTTTTGGTATAATTGGCGTAGGAAGAATCACACCAAAAGAAATTAAAACCCACTAAAGGTATAATTGTTATTAGACTACTAATTTTAGTGGATTATGGCCCTTTAACGTTTTAACGTTATCAAATATGAAACCCTGAAAATAAGTCAAGTAATAAATGACGGGTTTAATGTCAAGTAATAAATGACGGATTTATTAAACGCGAGTTGGTAATAACTCTCCCACAAGCCATATTGCTTTTAACTTTTCGTCCCACAAGCCATATTGCTTTTAACTTTTTAAATTGAAGAAATGTACAACCTTGCTACTTTTAATACTAGGGTAAACTTTAAAAGAAACGTAAAATAATCTCACAGATTTAATGATCCATGAACATTTCTTCAATTTAAAACTTGTAATTCTTCACCGATCTATGTAAATACTAAATATACGATTGCAAAAATAAATAAATAAATAAAAATGTTATTATACGAAACAGTAGAAAATGATAAGTTTGTTGTATTTAAAAAGTTAGTGCCGTTGGAGCTATGTATTTTGTAATGTTTTTTTAGCTGACTTCTTTGTTTTGTTAATAAAATCTATGCGTGATTACTTAAAAAGTATTAATATTTATTAAAAAAACAATAAGTAGGTAAGTACATGCATGATTGGTACAATGATAAAACTATATGTTATTTTTTTAACTTAACTCTAATATATATTTTGCTAATAAAATCTATGTATAGAAATTGTTGAAAATAATAAATTAATTACAGTGTCAAGGATGAGACATGTATACCCCACATATTGACCGAGGAAGTCAAAGGTTAGCTCTAGACAACGATATCAACAACTTTAAGAAGAAGAATTGAGTCGGAGTTGCTCACGTAATGAGGGATCATGATAAAGAGAATTGAGCCCCACACACACACACACATATATATATATATATATATATATATATATATATATATATATATATATATATATATATATATATATATATATATATATATATATATATATATATATATAGGGTTAGGTTCATTTGAGACCACCTATATTTTGTGAGACCGTGAGACGCATTTTTTAATTTTTTTTTTTATTTTTTTAGTTAATTCATGTTCCAAAAATAATATTTAAAAAAAGAATTTTTTGATTTTTCCATTTATTTTGCATTTTAAAATTATTTTTAGAATATGTACAGTGTAATATTCTATTTAGAATATTTCACGTATTTTTAAAAAAAAAATAGATTTTTTTTATTTTTTTAGTTAATTCAAGTTCCGAAAATAATATTTAAAAAAAGAATTTTTAGATTTTTCTATTTATTTTTCATTTTAAAATTATTTTTTAGAATATGTCAGTGTAATATTCTATTTAGAATATTTCACGTATTTTTCAAAAAAAAAACGGATTTTTTTTTATTTTTTTTTTATATTTTTTTAGTTAATTCAAGTTCCGAAAATAATATTTAAAAAAAAAAAAGAATTTTTGGATTTTTTCATTTATTTTGCATTTTAAAATTATTTTTAGATTTGGTCTTACGGTCTCACAAAATTTGAATGGTCTCAAATGAACCTAAACCTATATATATATATATATATATATATATATATATATATATATATATATATATATATATATATATATAATGGCCCACAAAATATAAGCGAGAATGAAGTTGTGAGATAAGCCAAATCGAAGTTGTCCAAGCCATATAGCAAGATGAAGGTGGCAAAATTAGAAATGACCATGCACCTTCCTTGCTAGTATAGGCTGGGCAAGGGCAAAACCGTCAACAAGCAGGGCTTCCTAAAGTGCGCCTTTGCGAAAGACAAACACAAACAGTATCTTCAATGTTTAGTGCCTCCCAACATCAGGGGTAAATCCGTCCTATCATATATATGAATTGGACTTTTTTAATTAAGTAGTGCAAATTAATGCAAATATTGTACTATTGTAGTTAATTCCACCATCAACCTCAAGGGCAAAACTGAACTGTAAAGATGACGTGTACAGCTCGATCGACTAGCAGCATACTCTAGCTCCAACATCAAGGGAAAATCTGTCCAAAATAGTTATTATGAATCTAACATCTTCAAATATCATCCGAGCAGACCTTATCTTTATTTTTATACTTCAGTTTAAGTAGACCTATAATTATAACTTATAATTTTTTAACATAAGATATTACAACGCATATATGCACCACAAAATGGTCATTCCATTCCAACAATGTATTAACATATATATAAAAAAACGAATAAGCATGTAACGAGTATCAAACGAAATGGTCACTGCATTCCATCGTGTGTCACTCCTCACAATTTAAACATCAAGTGTTTACAAGAGCATAAATCCAACCAAGTCCATCACTTGACCACATAATAGATCGGAAAATTTTAGTATATACATTTCTTAACTCTTAAAATATCATATTTATCCTTCATAATTCTTAAGATATCAAATTTACCCAAAATATACCTTAATTTCTTAATTAACTCTCAAAATATCATATTTAGTACATTATATCTTTATTTTATTGAGAAACTTATTTTGAACAAAAATACCCTCTTAATTTTTATCTTCTTCACACTTTTTTTTTTGGTTAATATCATTGATAAAAGAAGTTTTATATAAACGTAGCGGGTAAATGAAATTCAATATGTAAAATTAATGCGTTTATTCCTTCTAACCGTCAAATACAAATATTATAATGTACACCTAAACTAACACTTAATTTCACCTATGTTCGCCACGAAACTTGAGTCCCTCGACCTCAAAGAGGAAGAATATCACTTGATACCGCTGGGCTACAAGTCCTTTGATATATATATATCTATATATATATATATATATATATATATATATATATATATATATATATATATATATATATATATATATGTGGGTTCAATTGAGAAAAAATAAAAAAAGGTTGAGAATGGGGAATCATGCTCAGCCACTCATTTAATTAGCCTCTAAGCATAAATGACATGGTGACAAACTTGTAAATATGATATAATAGACTTCAATCAAAAATACGTAAGTGTAGAGAATTAGATAACAGTTTAAATTCATTCGTTTTTTGCTCTTTCAATCCAACCTTCAATTCTGCTTAAATACGAACATATCTTCAACATCTACGATTAATTATACTCCCAACATCATTAGAACAACATCATCGATAATCAACAAAAAATTCAATTCGTATCATTCATTCAACATCGTTCATCAAATAAAACATCGAAATTAAGGTTAGATAAAGATCAAATCATTTTTTGTTTGAAAATTTTCATATATTTCTCTACCAATCTACTATTTTGTAAGATTTAAATAGTCAAAGTATCATATTTATCATATTTTTAAAAAAGTTAACTTGTATGCACTCCAACTGTTTGATGAAATGCATAAACTAAATTACCACGTTATATTCACATATGAATATGTTTTCTCACCTGAATCAATATGTGATTATTAAAACACAAAACAAATATGCAAGTCTGTATGTTATTCATATGTGAATAACATATAAAAATTATATATATTTCTGAAAACACCTTGTAATATTCATATATGAATATACTGTGTAGTATTCACATATGAATATACCAACTATTATTCATAAGTGAATATACGATCTAATATTCACAAGTGAATATTATATGTACTATTCTCATGTGATATATCATGTAATACTATATAATATTCACATCTGAAAATATCATCTAATATTTATAAGTGAATATATCATCTAACATTCACAAGTGAATATATTATATAATATTCACAAGTAAATGCATCGTCTAATATTTAAATATGAATATACTATGTTTAGTATATGCTATATTCATATATGAATGATACTTAAATTGTAAAAAAAAAAAAATCATAATGCTTATTCATAAGTGAATAACGAATGTACTGTAGTAAAAATATGATTCATTTTTATTCACTTATGAATAACGATAGCTGAAAATATATAAAAAAAATTATTTTATCTTAAAACTATATCAATATAGATGTCTATTTGTAGGAAATAAAAAATCATGAATTTTGGTATATTCAAAATCATTTTTCGATAAAAATAGCTTCTTAAAAATTAAAAAAAAAAACAAAAAAATTATATTTTTGTATATATTAAGGTAATGCTTAGCATAATTTAAGGAAACATGTTTTGTTAGAAAACACATGTTCATTCCTTTCTCATTTCCGCCGGTACGTTGGAGGCTTTTGTGGCAAAATTAAATGATTGGCTGAGAATGATTCCCTTATTCTTAACTTTTTTTTTCAATTAAACCCTACTCTCTCTCTTTATATATATATATATATATATATATATATATATATATATATATATATATATATATATATATATATATATATATATATATATATATATATATATATATATATATATATATATATATATATATATATACTTTTAAGCTATCTCATAATATTCAGAAAACCAAGGTACTAATTTTATGTGTTTAGTTGCAATTAAAAAAAAAAAAAAAAAAAAAAAAAAAAAAAAAAAAGTTATTAAAAGGAGTATCCGACCTATCACATGGTCGGGCGGAGTTGATCTTTCCAAAGAATAATTTAATATTTTCAAAGAATAATTAATGTATAGACTATTTTATTCCTCAATCTAATTTAATTTATGTTTAGGATAATGATAAGAAAGACCAATATTTCCAAACGTTGCACCCTTTTAAAGCCGGATACCATATGTCTTTTCAAAAGTTTAAAAAGTTGTCGGACGATCATACCATATATATTTTTTCAAAAGTTTAAAAAGTTGCCTTGCCTCACAATTATATATTTATTGAAAATATTTAACCAATATAAATTTAATACTTATACATTTTATTTTGTTTTTATTCTGTTTTTATTCACTGCTTAGGTCATGGCACTAACTACTTTTTGGCAGTGAAAGAATGATGTTAATATTGTTTAATGGAATAACAAAAGTTTCGGTACTAAAGTTTGTTTAGGTACTCCTATTCTTTTACACGTTCAAAATTTATATTAACTCATTCAATCAAATTTATGGCATTTTTTTTTTTGCTTAAAAAGAAGTTATAAAATATTAATTAGATAAAACTAATGTATAGTAAACTATTTAACAAAAAACACAACTTCAAACCAATACATATCAAACTATAATAAAATATTCGAACCAACACATATCAAATCACAATAAAATATTTCCCAATAAAAATAATCAAATTAATACATATCAAATAGTTAAACTATTCATATGACATATCATCGTTTGAAAATGTGAGGTGTGAATTTAGATCAAGTAACTATTTTCATGAGTTATATGATCAATATTATCATACGCTTCATTGTTTATTTGAAAGGCACGAGTAGAGCTTGAAGTTTTTTATGTTTGTAATGATTAAACATGCTTGAATCTTGAAGAGTCTCGTGCTATAGAACAAAAGTGGAACACAAACATTAGAATTAAAGGGGCTGAAATCTAAATTTCAAAACGTACCATATATATATATATATATATATATATATATATATATATATATATATATATATATATATATATATATTTATATACTGATATTCACCACATATAAGTTAGCAAATAGCTACATTTACATAATAATCTAACATAATCGAGCAAATGTATACTAAAACAGAACTAGATATTCTAACAAACAAGTAATTTTAACAAAAATACAAATTAGTATAACAAAATAAAATAAGAATCGATAATTAATAGATACATTTATATTATAAACTTCTAACCATACTAATGAATTTCTTTATTTCGTTTGTTTGATTTTTATTTTACGCTTTACTTACCATTTGGTTTAATTACTGATATTTCATACTAATTAATTACTTATACGAATCATAGTAATTATTTCGGTTGTCTATCATTTACATTTCAGAAGAATAACAAATAATAAGAAGTAAGAAATAAATTTGTTTATTCAATAGAATGAAAGTTGTATTTTTTTGCACCTTTAGACTCAAGTCTTTTCATATATTTTAGATAGATATATTTACAATCAGTTTTTATATATCAAATAATGACATAAAGAAAGAGAAAAACGATAGATGAATACCAAATACTCACACCGTCTTTGGTACTCCGATGGAGAGACAAAAAGAGACACTACAAGAATATGAGTCAACAGCGATGAAAGCTATAGGGACAACAAATATGGTCACTATAGATGATTATATAGGGACGACATGTCGTCACAATAGAGTTGACAAATTTAGCTTGACTTCTAAACCTAAAGCGACAATAAATCGTTTCTGTAGTTTGAGCGGGAACAAAAATAATGCATGGGTATCCGAAAAAGCTGTAGGGACGATATATCATCCCTATATATATATATATATATATATATATATATATATATATATATATATATATATATATATATATATATATATATATATATATATATATATATTATTAAGGATATTACCCATTTCTTGAAATTTAAGAGGTACTATACCTACTACATAATATACAATCAATTTATTCATACCTTTTAATACTCTTATCACATTTCCGTTTTACAAATTAATTGCATTAAATCTTCACATTTTCGTTTGACAAATTAATGGCATTAACATTGACGTTTCATAAATTGAATCAAAAAAGTAAACATACTATTTTTTTCCTTTGTCATCTACACTCGCATTTTTCCTCAAACAAATAGCAAAAACCCTATTTTGAAAAGCCGACATCATACCTCATCCGCCTAACTCATCGTCATCATCACCATTGGTAGTGAATCACCACCCACTCTCAAACCTCGCACCACTCACTGTATCTGTATCTGATCACCGTTGCCGCCACCTTCTATGCTTTCGCAACACTTTTTCGGTGACAGGAAGCCACACACTCTCTCTTTATCTCTTCTGTCCTCTACACTCGCACCACTCGCTTGAGATTACTTCGAGGATTAGCAGCTTTCAGATGAGATCCAAGCACTCTATCAGCCGTAAGTTTTTTTTTTAAATGCAAATTCGAAGTTGAAATTGTCATGTTCAAGAGAAATGAATCTGAAAAAGGGGCTCAATGAAGATTGAATTTGATGTCGGAATTAATGTGCAAATACAGATTCTTTGTTCAAGTTTTGATGTCAAACCTAGCTCTTTCAAATTATTACATGTTTGAGTGTCGTCTGTGTGTCTCTAGCCTTAAGACCCACGTCTGTATAAGGTCAAAATGCTTAAGGGTATTGACAGTCACCCAAGGCAAAGTTCTGTTTTTGAGGTTTCAGCTTTGTTGGGATATTGGTTCTCTCAGAGTGTTAATTTAGTAATAGTAATGCCGAAAACACGTGTTTTATGAATTGCTGATGAAACAGGTGACTTTTTGAATTTGTTTGCTTGTTGCTCTTCTTGTTGAACCCTAACTTCAATTTTACAATAAGAAACAACCTTTTTGACATCAGAAGCCAAACTTTCTTTGGAATTCCTAGACCCTGGTATACTCTTTTAAATAAAAAGAGTTGATTTTGTTCATGTACATTTCAGTAAACACTTATTTGTACATGTAAAAATGCAAATATATTGAAAGAATGAATCATATGTTGATAAAGTAAAAAGAAATTGGTATTTAAAGCTGCATATTTTCAATTCAAGATGGATAATTAGTACCAGAGAGATGTCATTCCAGCTTTCTTAATTTGATTGTAGAGATGTGGTGCTTAGGATTTGAACATTACTGATTATATTGTTATCTGAAATTCATCTATGATTTATCCAAACAAAAATAGTTTTACTGACTTTATCATATTCCTACATGTGCTCAAAATGTGAGCTCTAAAAGGCCACTTAGGCAATTCGTTACAGGTAAAGACAAGTCAGCAGGTAGAAATTCAAAGGGTCGTATCACAATTTTCCACAGAGGGGGGGGGGGGGGGGGACGGTCACAAAGAACAATTGACCTAAAACGCAATACTTCATCAGTAGGTGTAGTTGAACGAATCGAATACGACCCAAATCGCACTTCACAGACCGCAGTGGTCAGATGGGTCGAAGGGGCAGCCGTTGACCGCCTAAAAAAAGTCAACTCCCTCCAAAAAAAACTTCACCCCAGCCCCCAAGATCCTACCCTCCATCTCCATCAAAGGTAAGTTTTCATTCTCTTCAATTTCCAGAATGTTAGAAGACAAAAAGGTGGAATCATTAAGGCTTAAAACAGATCATGTAGTGGTTGGACATTTAAAAGGTAGTAGGACCATAAGTACTCAAAGTTAAAGTCAAACAGGGACCACATGAGAAATGTTAAGGATGTTTTCTTGTCTGCTTTTTCATCTTCAAATGGGAAAAAAGACATGATGCTCCTTCTTCGTTTGTGAACATGTTGGGTGTTCCAAGAATGGCGGTGGCAGGGGCAAAACCAGAATTTTTTGTTCCAAGAATGAAAGATGATGTGAAAGAGAATGAAAGTTTGTTGCTTAATGAGGTAAAAAGGTGGGATAAGGATAGTGTTGTGTGGGGGCATAAGATGAAACGAAAAATAGTTGTTTCTTGGGGGAGTTTGAGACAAAGGGGGATTTTAGGGGTTGTTAATGAGTCAGAGTCAAAGTCAAAGGTAAGAGAAAGTGAAAAGGTGGAAAAAGATGGGAAATTTGGAGTGGATCGAGCTCATGTGAGTTATATAATTGCTACCTAAGTGTCGATTTATCTGTTACCTAAGTGTCGATTTATCCGTTACATGTATGTTGTGACAAAAACAACAACATAAATCATAATTATACTGAAAAAAACAAATATTTAATCGGGTTTGTAATCAAGAGTGTATATTTATATATTATTATTTTAACATTTGCACAGTTTGACATAATCGAGTTTGTAATCAAGAGTGTACATTTATATATTATTATTTTAATTATACTGATAATTGTTTATATGTAGTAAACTATTTGTGCAAAAGAATTAATCGTCTCTACAATTTAATTTTTGAATAAAATATCCGCACCTGGCGCTTGGCGCAGGTAAACGGCTAGTGTGTGTGTGTGTGTGTGTGTGTGTGTATATATATATATATATATATCAAAAACCCATGCGGTATCGTTTTAATGGACAGCTATAGGGACGACTTATCGTCCCTATAGGGTGTCACCGAATTGAAAACCCTTTTCCCAATCAGTCGCTCGCACCCACAGCAAATACCATTCCTCTCATGAGCTAAGGCGAAATCGCCAGTACCTTTAAGGCAATAGGTAAGATTCGATCGTTTATTGCCCACTGTTTCCCAATAAGTCGACCGCGTGTACCGTCATTCCCCGCTTATGGTGTACGATCAAGATCTCATGGCGACAGTTTCATCCTTTAGCGTTATCCTTAGGGTTTTCTGCATCGAACGTCATGTCGTAAGCTTCGAGCAATCTCCACTATGTTTCCCTTTAGCTTCTTTTCTTCCATTTCACGTTTTAGGACCGAGCATTTGTTTGTTTCATGCATTCTGCTTTATTGGTATTCATAGTAGTGCATTTCCATTCCCCTAGCTACCGGTGTATCGGCAACAGTGTATATTTCTGCCCGTGGTACCTTTGCCTCACCCGCATGACATCCCAGCTTGGTCGGTCTCCCTTTCCGACTTCTCTTTCAGCTCTACTCGTGTATGGGTTCCTTTCTCTTGAGTTTTGGGAAAGCGGGCCAGGGAGAAGGCCCCATGTGAATGCCCAATCTATCAGTCATTCGTCATGTACTGGCACATCGAGGGTCGCATTTATGAATCATGTGAAGTATTGTTTGATTGTCTCTCACTCCCTCTGTTTACAGCCGATTATAAAGTGTGAGTCTCCTTTGTATTTATGCAACTGTATGAAGTTGCTTAAGAAGAGATATTTTACCTAACTAAAGTTATAAAGTGTGAGTCTCCTTTGTATTGTTTGATTGTCTCTCACTCCCTCTGTTTACAGCCGATTATAAAGTGTGAGTCTCCTTTGTATTTGTGCAGCTGCATGAAGTTGCTTAAGAAGAGATATTTTACCTCACTGAAGTTGTAAATGCTTCCTGGCCTGAGTGTCTTGAACCACGTTCCAGTGTTTCCATCAAGTGTTGTAGGTAAGTACGTGCACCAAAAGCATTCGTCAAGTTTGAGGGACATCATGGTCCACTCGTACGTGTCGATGTGGTTTTCCGAGTCCGTGGTGTCGTTGTAGGTTTTGAGATTTTGTAACTTTGCGGTATTGGGTATCTCATAGTCCAAGAGTAGTAACATCCCAGAAACTCAGAAGTAAAGTTGAAGGGCTAAAAGTGTAAATAAGAAGGTCGACTAAGCGAGTCTATGGATAGACTCGGCGAGTCGAGTCGCGTTTCAGGTCGCGTGATAAGTGACCAACTCGGCGAGTTGCATGGATGGACTCAGAGAGTTGGTGTTGTATGAAGAAAACCATAATCCCGGGGGTTGAGCCCTATATAAAGAACATAATACCCTCTCCCCAGTCTCTTTACTCTCCTATAAAGTCCAGAAACCCTAGCTTTCGGTTGTGAGAGAGTTGGAGAGAATTTAGAGCCTTGGAGGAGGAATCTTAGAGGGGAAGGGAAGAACAAGAAGGTTGGAGAAAGGGGCTTTGCAGAGATTTAGCTTATTCTTCAGTTGGAGCTTTCATTTGAGGTAATAATATGTTGTTTGAGCTTTTGTGCATCTAGATCTATCAATTGTGGGGTTTTTGTGGTATGAATGAGGTCCATATCAAGTTTGGTGTAAGATCTTAGGTTGCTACCTCAGATCTAGGTTGTTAATGATCCAGAAAGCCATAAAGTCTATGCTCAAGAGTTGTTGGTGAAGTTCTTTTGTCCTAAACCCTATCCCTAGAGTATATTATGCTTAGATCTCTTTGGATTCACGTAAAGTTTGCCACTTTACGTGATGGAGGGCTTGTAGAAGAGTATATCTATGGATTTGAGTCCCTACATGGCTTGGAAAGCCTCTGTATGGGTTAAGAGCTAGTGGTACTCAGCGAGTCACATGGGTGTACTCGGCGAGTTGCTTGAAGATAAGCAGCAACTCGACGAGTTGGAAGAACAACTCGGCGAGTTGGTTGAAGATAGCCTTAGACTCAGCGAGTCTGTTCTTGGACTCGACGAGTCTGGTCTTGAGGTCCTAATCTTTCCTGGTTGAGCTGTGAATTGGTATTGTTAGTGGTGGAGTTCGTATCAGAGGTTGGAGCAGCGTGATCTTATCTTTTCAGTCAGCAGTTGCAAGGTGAGTTATCCTCACTATATCAACAGGGTCTAAGGCACCAAGGTCGGCCCTTTATCGGATTGTAATCCGTGTATCGTTGTTATGTTGTTGCTTTGCTATGTTTGCATCCTGGTAGTTAGGATGGTATATGTTAGAGACCTGGTTAAGGTTGGTATCCTGGTATATAGGATGATTCTATGCTAGTGATCGGTTAGGTCGGTATCCTATTTAGAGTATGTTATGTTATGTGATCTACTAGATCGGTTTGATTGGATGTGAATTGTTATATGATTGTATGTTTATGTGCACATGGTTGTTTGACTGGGGTTGGGTTGAGGCGGGTCCTGCTTTGTGTTGTAGGCCAACAAATCCATGGCGGACCGGTTATCCTGAAGGCCCAGCGAGCAGTCCGGATAGGCTGTAGGCTCCACGAGGGTGGGCCAGACGTGCCAAGGCTCGGGAGTGGACCAGGCCGATTGAAGGCCCGATGCGGGCGGACCAGTCATACTGTAGACTCAGAGAGTATACCAGGTGGGTTGAAGGCCCGGTGCGGGGGGACCAACCACACTGCAGACTCGAGGGATATGGCTAGACTCGGAGGGTGGACCAGGTGAACTGAAGGCCCGGTGCGGCGGACCAGTCACACAGTAGACCCGAAATGTATGGTTGTTCTGTTTGGTTATGATATGTTATGCGTGGTATATGTGGTTGGTATTTTGGGGGTATCTCACTAAGCTTTCGGGCTTACAGTTGTGGTTTAATGTTTTTCAGGTACTTCAGGAGACCGTGGCAAGGCGAAGGCGTGATCGTACCGCTCCTCATGTTTATGTTTTACGATATGGTTCTAGGAAGACTCTAATAATAATTGTATTGAAAACCTTTTTGTAATAATTTAACAAAACTGGGTTGTTTTTGAAAAGTTTAAATTGGTTTGAATTTTTAGAGTGTTACAAGTTCGTATCAGAGCCTTGGTTTGAGTGAATTGGAGGAACATTCGTGTGAATCCAGTCTCAAATCAAGGAGAGTTTTCAAAAGAGAATTTAAAATTGTTTTCAAAATGAGTAAAAGAGGACGTGGAGGTACGATCAGCCGGAGCCAGTAAGTAGCCCCAAAACACCATGCAAGTTATTTGTTTATGTGATATGATAGTACATCATGCTAGTACTAGGCTAGGGATCTTCAGGAATTGCATGATTGTGTTGCCTGATTTGTGATGCCTGCTAGCCTAGGGTTTCTTTATGTATGAGATTTCCAGTGTCCCTCTAGGAGTGAGGGTCGAGTGCTTGGTATGCCTGTTCTTCACTAGGGTGTTGTGGTGATACTTGGTATAAATATGGGTAGATATGGAAGGTAGTATGGGCCCGTACTACTAAAAGCACAGGACCCAAACGCATATCAAGGAAGTCATAACCCCTAGGGCGGCGTTGAGAGTCAGTTCCCGGGTTAGTGGGAGGTATCTGATGTCTGCGGTATTTTCTTTCAGTATGGTGGTTACAAGGCATGCTGGGAGCGGATTCGGATCAGGATGGGGAGCAGAAGAAGGCGGTCAGGGTGGGTCAGCACCACCCGAGGTTATCGGTCAGATGAGCACAGACGAGTTGGATGCTAGGATTCGTGAGATCCTCCATGATGAGGTTGGTACGATGTGATGGGTTTTGGTCATTAGACATCCTATGTGTTCATACAAACCCTAATGCTTGGATCTAGGTTTCTCTATTGTACATGCTTTGAATCCAAGATTATAAACCCTAATTCTAGCATATGGAAATCGATATTAACATATAATTAGGTTTAAGATATTACCTTGATTGTTATGTAGCAATAACAATCCTAATTCCTCCTTAAATTGACTTTGGAATGCTTAGAGTCACAAGTGTCACTCCTCTAATGGCTTACAAACACCAAGAGCAAATGGAGAAGGTATAAAGAGAGAGGAAAGAGGTAGGAATTCATCCTTAGGACTTCTTGGGAAGGCTTAGACGAATTCATGAGCCTTAGGGGGTTTATATAGGTGTAAAGATTAGGGTTTTAGTCCTTATCCTTATCTAGTTGCTTGCCCACCAAGTAACCATAAGATAAGTCTTAGAAACCCTTATCCTAGTCGAATTCTAAGGTATTATCTCCTTAAATTCGTTCACCCTATATTTAAGATAATCCTTACCTTATTTTCTAACTATCACATAATTACAAATCAGCCCCTCTAGTTTAATTAATTACACTTGATCACAAAATTAATTCCTAATTAATTATTGACCAATATTAATTAAACAAATATGATTTCTCCTTTAATGTATTATTCTTATAACATATTAATAAATCATAATAACCTCTCTCTCTTTATTTATTTCTTCAATCAAGTTGCTTTGGTGAAGGCAACCCAAAAGGACCATGCACCATCGGGTCAAGTACATACCAAAATAGTTATGGACTTAGACACTAGTCCAACAGTCTCCCACTTGGATAAGTCTAATAAATATTCTGCGTATGACTTCAGATCCTGATCTACAATCGTAGCTTTCCAAAGCCGTTGTCAACTCTGATCCTATCAGATACGCGTGTCCTTACATAAGGGATCATATATTCCTCCATTCTAGATATCGTATAAGACATGATTTCTAATCATTCTCTTTGTACTATTTCTCGATTCTCGATTTATGACGACTGACTAATTGAACAAATCAAATTAGCCCTAGCCCGGCCGAGCATTTACGTTTGTCAACACTAAACCATCGAGGGACCCAAAAGATATCGATTTTATCCTACCTTGGATAAAAGGAACGAATAAACTTTGATACAATGCTTGCTTGCACTCACTAACCAAATCACACACAACAATATGTTTTATAACACCAAGTTACTAGTGCGTTTACATATTATCAATGTGCAACCGATTAGCAAGATACAACTCACACATCTCGGTTTCAAGAATATAAGATGTTATCGTCTCACCAATCACTCGTGATACAATTCATGGAGTGATCCAAGTGAACGTGGGTTTAATCCAATGCTCAAATTCATATTCATAAGAACTCATGAATGTTGCAGCAAACATTTGCTTATGTCTAATACTCTTTTAGACAATCCACACACCAATTCACGACAGTCTTCATTCATATCTACTTCCAACATATGAATGACTGTAGCCCGTTTGAATAATTCGATTATTCTTAATAAACTCAATTATTCTGGAAGTCAAAACATGCAAAGTGAAACACAAGAATAATACTAATCCCATAAGGCCTCAAAACTTTGAGTATAAATAAAACTCCTTTTATTTATCACCATATCGATTACTCATTATTTGTCGTTTCAGGTAATCAACTTCTTACTTGAATTATTACACTTGTCCCATGCTCCTAGCATGCACACAATGTTTACCTATGGTTCTTACTTTTGTGGAATAGACAAATTGCACACATTTCCAATCATTCTCATTTCACAATTCCAAATCCATTTTCATAAGTTTAAGAATATCAAATTTTTTCCACTTATAGAATATGCTAGATTCTAACATTTTATGCAATAATTCTTTCGTAATGTCACTGCACCAAAGTCACAAAGACTATTGCCAAAGTCCTCTAACAGAGATTGTTACAAGACAATTCCATTGATATGATGTCTCTCACTCAAAGTAAATTCCTTTGAACATCCCTTTGCATAAAAGTTTCTAATCTAGACATAGATTTTCAATATTCAATTCCCAATATAGACACATTTCCATATTTTCCATATGACAACTTATTTTTAATAGAATCTTATCTATTCCTAATAATGTCGATATGGTCCATCCAATATGAGAACATTTCCATATCTTCCAATACTATACTTCCAACTACTCACAAGCGACCAATCCTCGTCGAACTTTGGATTGTCCTTTGATAGTTGTTTAATTATTTTAGTCAAAACCGATTCTAGTCCCTTTTCCCTCTAAATGCGCTAGACATTTGGAAAATTTTAGAATGGTCAAACATTAAATCATTTGCAATCGATCCTATACCCGAAGCGTATGGGACACGATGCATAATGTTTTATTTGCTATGTTCTCAAAATTCGAATTGTGAAGAGGAATGCCGTAATCATAATCGAAATTTTAAGAACACACTCTGTACCCTTGACTAAGTTTATTAACATTTCTCAACCTAATCCTTTAGATTTGAAATGAAGCATAATATTCTCTCCCTTAATTATAGCAAAACAACCTTTCAACTCTTACAACTTTGCAAAGTATGACTCTTGTTTTCTATAATTAATATTGCCAACTTTGCAATACGTGCCTTAATAATCATACAATCATAACATTTATGCTCCCACTATCATGATGATTATTATAAAACATAACACTTATGCTCCCACTAGCTTCGACATGTATTCATAAACATCTTGACTTTCAAAAATCAATACTTATTGAATTTTTTAAGTTCATGTTTCTAATACTTAATGCTTTGATAATCTTTTATCAAGGCTTTTTGAACTTATACACCTTTGCCTTCGATAGTTCATATGTGTGTCTAAACACTTAAGACTAATTGCCAAACCTCACAATTCAAATTATGGAAAGGGATACCGTAACCATGATCGAATTCGAGAATGCAATTTTACAATCACTATCTTCTTAAAATCTTTCTTAGTGAAAGCATTTCCTCACAATCATTTTCATGAAGGAGGAAATCTTATGACACTTAGATTTAAACGGTGTATTTGTTCATATCCATGTGAATTTGTTAAAACCAAAGTTTACGACAAATTCAAACTCATATGGACCGAACTTTCTTAATCTTGATTTCTTGCCTTATGGTAGCACAGCTGCCCACCACATCTTCCAAGTAGTTAAGCAGCTCACATTTTCCTATCAATGTACCTTTCATTGATTAAGGTGCTTTGCCTTTTATGCGTTCAAAATGAGAATTCATAGGACTCACATGCATAATTAACTCAATTGGAACAGCACAGAAACAAAATAATGTCAACACGATAGGTTGTAAACCTTAACTCGTGTGCTAGTGATGATCAATAAGGTTTATTTGATTTGTTTGTTGAAACCTTTCAAGACCATTAAGACTCCCACTGACTCCTTCACATATAAGATTCTCTTGTCAATAAACATTTGTTGACAACCAAATATTCAAGAGTTAGTGTAGCTTTTATCAAAACACTTCATAAATTGGTCCTAGTTGGCCTTTGTCTTATCCAAGACATCACAACTTTCCACATTTGATGAATGTTATAAACCTTTAATAATTTTCACTCATTATCACAATCTTAACTTTAAGACTTGTTATTGGAACGAAGTATGATAGACTTCTTGATTTAACCATTTCTTCAATCCTTGATTCCTCTTCTTAAACATACAATTGTACTAAGACTCACTTAGAGGATCAATTGAGATATGGTTCTTAATCATTAAGATCTATCATAAAGCATAAAAGCTCCTCTCCCTTCTTCTTAGAATGGAGAAACTTTTATTTTTCTGCCTACTTGATTCTTCTTATTCATTCTACTATTGATTTAAACCCTTTAATCAATTCAGAATTACACTTAATCTTGTAAGTATAATCATATTTACTAAACCTTTAGTAAATCATGACGAATATCTTTGTTACTCTTATGGTGAACTTGATCAACACACAACTTTGTGTACTCGATTTCCTAGTCCTTCACTTGACACTTTGTCAACGAATTTGTCTAATTTCCAAATATGAAATTTCTCATTCATCATGCAACCAAGTTGCGTGATTCCAAATTTCAGTCCAATTAAAATTTGGGCGATGAGAAACTCTTCCTATTTGGTAAATTCTCGACATTTCCATAAATAACATAACTAAGAATCATATCCATTCGTTGTAGAAATATGCAAACATCAATTTTCATAACGATTTCATTGCAAGGAAGTAAACAAATAAATAAATAAGTCAAACAAAATTTATTTTATTTATAAAAGCAGCGGAAAAACATTTGTCCTTACAATGCAAAATCTATTGAAAACTATGTAAAAGGAAAATTTCTAACAACTCTATCATAACTATCTAAGCTCAAAATCCAATCTTCAAGTCCATGCGATCGAGATCCATCTCTTGTGATTAGATTCATCTTGCTCTCTTATCAAGCTCCCTTTCTTTTCACCGATCCTGCAAAACATTCAAATGCAATCTTATCACATCATGTATTAAGAATCAATGAATAGGAACTTAGCGGAGTTAGATAGTGGATTTTACCTGAAGCGTAGTCATACTTTTGACTCTCCCATCTCTTAGATCTCTTAGGTAAATAGGGCAACTTCGTCTCCAATGCCCCTTCTCTTGGCAATAAAAGCAAATTGACTCTTCTGGAACAACACATGGGACTACTTCAGACATCGCCTTTCTCTTATGATCAAACTTTTCGATCATTGCATGTGTTTCATTGCCATTGTCTATATCCATAGAGGTCTTGAAGGCAGATTCGCCAATCGACTTTGCTTTTCTATTGCGCCAAACCATTGCTGATTCAGCAGCAATAAGCATATAGGTGAGATCAATAAGGGTCACGCCGTGGTTCATCATATAGTACTCTCTTACGAACTCACTATACGAGTTAGGAAGTGACTGAAGAACCCAATCAACAACCATCTCTTCACCGACAACGGATCCCATCATTCTTAACCTATCAATGTGTGACTTCATCCCTAAGACGTGTGCACACACCGACTTTCCTTCTTTATGTTTACTTGCCAAAAGGGCTTGAGTGATATTGAACCTTTCAATTTTACAATCTTGTGGGTTAGGGAGAATAATTGGAGGAGGATGAGGAAGTGAAGCATGATTTCTTGTTCCTCAATCGAATCGTGGAATATCATCTTCATGTGGAATGCTTGTTCCACGGGTTTGGGAAGACCATAATTGTCGAACTTTGACATCTACAAAACGGGAGAAAACAAATTCAAGTTAGTTGATCGATTGAGTCCTTAGAAAATCACCCAAATGAGATAACAAGGCTAGGACCCAACACAATACGCTACAACCTAGAAAAGGGATGCCGTAATCTAGTTGCAGAATATTTGAAGGTAAGTGAATGACGATTCACTAATTTCCACCATGAAAAACGAAAAAAGAAATTTAAGTTTTAAATCTATGAAAACTCCTAGATCCTTTGAGATTCATTGAACATTTCAATGGCATGTTCAAATCTCGATATGCCCCTCTTGTTTGTGACTGGGATGCCGAGGATCACAAAGCGGGTGTGAATAACCATGCAAACTTACATGGTGCCCTCACATGTTACACTCACCTATTCGATGTGCCGGTAAACCACACACGCTCCACCGAACTATGACAAACATTGAGTCACCCTTAGCTACCTTTGCTTTGAACCATTTAGTGTGCCGGTAAACCACACACGCTCCACTAACGTCTTCGCAAGGGCACAAAGTGTAATTTCATGGAATTGCATCAATTCACTTTTGCCTAAGTAACTAAGATTAGAAATTTTTAAAAACATTTAGTTACTTTTGTATTTCATTATACTTATAATGGAAGGTTTCTTCCTATCCTACCCATTCGGCTAACGACCCTCCACTAGTCAAAAGTGCGGTGGGTAAGAGTGGATACCCATTCAATCGCCATTTTATAGCAATTTCCTTAAACACCCCTTATAGACCAGCTTCGTGAATGAGGCCTACTAACAGTAAGACTGAATTTTACTCATACATATATAATGTTAGACTTTTAATGTTATATATAGTATAGGGTGCATTTTACACTTTTAAAATATTAGGTGATCAAATTTAACAATTATACTTTTAATTCAATTAAATTGTAAACCTAAACTTTTATGGATTTATTAAATCTTTTTTAATTATACACCTTAATCAATTAATAAAACCATAAGGGAGTGATTTGAACTTTTCAAAACATTACTAGGGTTTTAGAATTTAACATTCCTAATCAACTTTTAAATTCCAAAACTTGAGGGCAAGTTTTGAAACCTTTTTCAAAACATTAGGGTTTTAACTATTTAAATTTCAAAACTTCAAAACTTTTGGGTTCAAATTTAAACTATAAAACCTAAAGGGGAAAATATGAAACTTTTCATAACAACAAGGATAAAATGAAAAATAATTTTAAATTAACATTTAATCACATAATTATCCATATTTGATTTATTTGATGATTTCTTGCAAAACAATTAATCAATTATCTTATAAGGAAACAATTATCTTATTAATTGATAAATATCTTCATTTAGATCAAAAATATAGTCAAATATATCATATAATCGGATTACTATTGATCTAACATGATAAGGTAACTATCCATATGCAAAAACAGCAAGAAATCCCGAGATAAGCACTATCTGACGAGTTGACTCGTCGAGTCAAGCCTGGACTAGTCGAGTCACCCTGGACTCGGCGAGTTCAGCTATGGACTCGGCGAGTCCAGCCTCTAGAACACCAAAAAATCGAATTTTTTAGATATACAATGCATCAATACAATTGAAACCATCCTAGGCTCTGATACCACTGATGGGTTTTGGTCATAAGACATCCTATGTGTTCATACAAACCCTAATGCTTGGATCTAGGTTTCTCTATTGTACATGCTTTGAATCCAAGATTATAAACCCTAATTCTAGCATATGGAAATCGATATTAACATATAATTAGGTTTAAGATATTACCTTGATTGTTATGTAGCAATAACAATCCTAATTCCTCCTTAAATTGACTTTGGAATGCTTAGAGTCACAAGTGTCACTCCTCTAATGGCTTACAAACACCAAGAGCAAATGGAGAAGGTATAAAGAGAGAGGAGAGAGGTAGGAATTCGTCCTTAGGACTTCTTGGGAAGGCTTAGACGAATTCATGAGCCTTAGGGGGTTTATATAGGTGTAAAGATTAGGGTTTTAGTCCTTATCCTTATCTAGTTGCTTTCCCACCAAGTAACCATAAGATAAGTCTTAGAAACCCTTATCCTAGTCGAATTCTAAGGCATTATCTCCTTAAATTCGTTCACCCTATATTTAAGATAATCCTTACCTTATTTTGTAACTATCACATAATTACAAATCAGCCCCTCTAGTTTAATTAATTACACTTGATCACAAAATTAATTCCTATTTAATTATTGACCAATATTAATAAAACAAATATGATTTCTCCTTTAATATATTATTCTTATAACATATTAATAAATCATAATAACATCTCTCTCTTTATTTATTTCTCCAATCAAGTTGCTTTGGTGAAGGCAACCCAAAAGGACCATGCACCATCGGGTCAAGTACATACCAAAATAGTTATGGACTTAGACACTAATCCAACACGATGTTCCGGGCTGAGTTATCGGAACTGTTTGGGTCGATCAAGACCGCTATGGTTGAGTATTTTGATGAGCGTTATGCAACTCTTACAGAGACGGCTGCCACGGCAGCTACAGCGCTAGGGGAGGAGCCGGTAGAGGTTTTCAGTATCGGGACTTCGATAATACGAAGCCCCTACCTTCGATGGAGTTCAGAAACCGATTGTTGCTATGAGATGGTTGTCAGACGTGGAGGGGTGTTTCTTCACGTGCTCATGCCCTGCTGATCAGAGGGTGAGGTGTGCTCTGAACCTTTTAAGGTTCGGGGCGAAGGATTGGTGGAGGTTGACAACGGGATCGTCATCTGATGCGCAACGATCTGTGGTTTCTTGGGATCAGTTCAGAGAGATGTTCAGTACTCGCTATGTTCCGCGAGTTGAGAGGGAGAGATTAGCTCAGGAGTTCCTGGAGCTGAAGCAGGATTCCGAGTCGGTGACGGAGATCACCAGGATGTTCACTGAGAGGGCGATGTTTTGCCCTGAGTTTGCTTCTGAGCAGGCCCAGATGTCCTGATATCTGAGTATGCTGAAGAGGATATCAGGCAGTTTGTATCTACGTAGAGGTGCAAGACATTGTTGGAGTTGCAGGAAGCCGCTAGGCGGCAGGAGTTGGAGATCGAGTTACAGTTGAGAGAACAGAGGCAGGCTCCGGTACAGTCGTAGTCGGCACCGAAACGGTCTAAGACCATTGATTTCAGTTTGTGCAGTCAGAGCAGCCGCACTTGTGAGAAATGCGGGAAGGGTCATGTCGGAGCTTGTAGGTCCTGTGGTGCGTGCCGCAAGTGTGGGAGAGAGGGGCACTACGCGAGGGATTGTCGTCAGTCAGCCCCAACCCAAGATATGAGGATTTGCTATCAGTGTCATCAGGTTGGTCACATGAGGGCCAATTGTCCACAGCTGGTTGGGAGGTCGGTGCAGGCTCCAGCACCAGCCACGTTGAGGATTACGGGTGGAGATCAGGGTGGAGCAGAGCCCCCAAGGGCTCAGGGTCGTGCTTTTCAGCTTACAGCAGAGGAGGTCAGGGCAGTGCCGGATGCAGCTGCGAGTATGTTTCCTTTTTGATATTTTGTTATCTTGTGATTATTATGGAGTATTGTATATTTGCTAGTCTCGTTGTGTGATTTTTGGCATTGGATTTGTTGTTCCTTGAGGGTTATGGTATGGTTAAGGGTTTTGGTATTGGGAGTTTCGTTGGTTATCATCCATGGGGATTATTAGTGGGAAATTAGGCTTTTGGTCTGAATGTCGGGTAGCATCTGCAGTCTAAAGAGTGGTTAGCTGAAGGTCGGGCTTCTTTCAAGTCCTAGATGATCAGTGTTGATATGTGATTTTGTGAAGGTTGTCCGTTCTAGTAGGAATCTGTTCGCGTGTAAGGGAATGTGTTATGTAGGGATGTTAAGGGAAGTTGGTTATGGTGACTGGTGGTTGATAGTCAGAGCTCTAAGTGGGGAGAATTGGAAAATTCTCCGGAAGATCGACAAGCATGACGGGTTGATTAGCTGTCTGGGATTCAACAGCGATTCTGTCAGCCAAGAGCGTAGGCTGGTATGAGCAAGTGACAGGAAAGTGAGACGGGACACAGACCAAGGGTTTTGTAAAAAGGGCGATTGATTGTGGAAGGCCTAGGATCAGGCCGGGAGTGAGTATGTATGAAACATCCCAAAATACGACCCAAAAATTTTTGTTTAACAATTACTAAAAATACTAAGATAATATCACAAAATAAAACTCATATGTCAATATCTCAAAACAGTAGCTAATTGTTATGTAGAACTGTATCAAAATGTATCAAATCACATTTATGAAAAACTAAAAACATCTCCCAGGACAACTGAAACTGTGGTGTATGCGATGCCATCAACCCGAGCTCTTCCCTTTGCTTGCGGAAGTACCTGAAACCAAAACTGAAACTGTAAGCACGAAGCTTAGTGAGCTCCCCCAAACTACCACATACCATACAATACATATAAACACATACTGGGCCTTGCCCACTGCATCGGACCGAAGTCCAAAAATTGCATCGGACCGAAGTCCGGAACTAACCAGGGCCTTGCCCTATGTATCGGACCGAAGTCTGGAACTACTGAGGCCTTGCCTCCTGCATCGGACCGAAATCTGGAACTAACTGCATTGGACCAAAGTCCGGAACTAACTGCATCGGACCGAAGTCCGGAACTGACTGCATTGGACAGAAGTCCGGAATTACTGTACATAGCATAGCATAACATATCAACTAGCATGAACACATAAACTGCATACTGCATCGGGCTGTAACCCGGAACACATAACACATAAATCCTGTCAGAGCCACGAAGGCATCAAACATACTAGAATCTGCATCGGACTGAAGTCCGGAAACTACTACTAGCTAAACGGGTCGGCATTGTGGCCTTAGACCCGTTCCTACTGGAAGGAAACTCACCTCGTGATCTGGCTGCTGAGTGTATGCCTCTAGAAGCTATCTGCTACTGCTTCAGTATCTCCCCGGCTACAATTCCACAAATACACTCAATCAAATACTAATAATTGCATTGGGGTAAAATGACTCTTTTACCCCTGGCTAAAGTCAAGTCTCCTGGTCAAAGTCAACTCTTCTGGTCAAAGTCAACTTACAGTTGACCTGACTCGCCGAGTTGGGCCGCTAACTCGCCGAGTCCCTACTCTCATTTCTCAACCCTGCTCGCTGCTACTCATCGAGTATGGCATAAACTCGACGAGTTCCCATTCGATTCTAACACTCAGGCCATCTGCATCCGACTCGCCGAATTGTATGAACAAATCGACGAGTTGTTCTTGAATCTAAGAAGATTGTCTTAGACTCGCCGAGTTGTATGAACAACTCGTCGAGTCCCTCCATTACTAAGTCTAACCTCCGACTCACTGAGTCCATTCTATTACTTACTGGTCCCCACTCGGAATCACTCAAAGGGGAAGGATCGGGGACTCGTGACTCAACTTGTCGAGTCCGAAGAACGACTCGCTGAGTCACATGCATGCAGTTACTAAAAACTCGATTCTGCTCAAAACCAATGCATACAATTTATAGATCTGAGTTCCTAAGGCTGGTTTACCACGTAAAGTTTCCAACTTTACGTGTACATATGCATGAAAAAGGATATAAAGGCTAAAAAGACACTTGGAAGAGTAGATCTAGGGCTATCATGCAAAATGGCTCCATAAACATGGCTAGATCCGAAGGCTAATCAATCTAATGTGATTTCTCTACTATGAACAAGCTAAGGAATGGATAAAATGGGCTAAATATGCTTATAAAGGAGAATCAATCATAGAAACAGAAGGAATCCGATTATTACCTCAATAAATTCTGAAATGGGTGCAAGACCTTGGATCTTCTTCTTCTCCTTTGGATCTAGCTTCCTTCTTCTCTTCAAAACTTCAAGATTCACACAAGAAATGCTCAAATACTCAATGGAATGGTTAGGGTTTGCTAAATGATGCTTTGAGGATGAAGGAGACGAGTTTGGGGGCTCATATGATGGTTTAAATAGGGTGCAAACCCGGGGATTTAGGGTTTCTACCTGGCAGGCGGACTCGCCGAGTCCCGAATATGGACTCGCCGAGTCGCCGATCTAAACGCTGCTCAAGATCTCGTCTCTACTCGACGAGTCGGGCAATAGACTCGTTGAGTCCCTCTGCAAACTACTAAATAAATAATATAAAAACAACATACCATAGACGGGACGTTACAATGTAGGATGGAGTTAGAGTTCGGAACCCCTAGAGGGCTAGAACAGTATGCATAGGAGAGTTTTCCAAAGGGATAATTTGGGATGATAAATGCTAGTCGAGCGGTCCGGACAGACTGAAGGCCGGTGGGCATACTAGTCAGGCTGAAGGCTCGGGGATGGTCCAGGCAGGCTGAAGGCCCTAGAGGGCGGTCCAGACATGCTGAAAGTTCTGAGAGTGGTCCAGAATGGCTGAAGGCATGGTAAGGCGGTCCAGTCATGCTGAAGACTCTGCATGTGTTGATAGATCTGTATGAGGAGATGGAATGAGTATGTTGCGATATGATAGCATCAGAAGGTCTGGCCCCGGGTATTGATCATGATTAGTGGAAGGTAGTACATGGACTCGAGAGTCCTTGCGAGCATATTCAGAGCATGTGTGGTGCATGTGATAGCGGTTATGCTATAAGGGAATGGTGTAGCGTTGGGCGACCACCGTGGCACTTGTTGTAGTGACAAGGCGGCCAAGTAGATTTCCTTGGATAAGGAAAGGGAAAGGTATGTAGCTCTGTGATGGAGTGTAAGTTCACAAAAGCGAAAGAAGTAGCGCTGAGGTATGATTGAGCCATTGAGGTGTTCCAATCATGGTTATTGAGCAGTGTGTTTGCGCCAGTGGTATGGAATCACATCCGGGTTGGATGTCTGCGAAGGTCACGGAAGGAGTTTCAAGGGTGTAGAGCCAAAGAGGCTCGGAAGGGATGCAAGGATGGAGCCTTGGATTCCCAGTTTGGTGTGAACAAGAAAATTATGCATGTAGCAGTAGTTCATCCTGGGGGGATGTTTGGAGGTGTCGTCAGTGCGTCAGGTTTTCCCAACCCGAGAATGCTAGAGCTAGTTCAGCATGTGTATGTGATGGCGGAGAAGAGCTCATGGGAGTTGCTCTAAAGCTAAAGGATGTGTCATCATGTCAGCATGGAAGGGATAGAGTTGGACTCAGAAAGGGAGCAGGTTAAGTCTCAACAGTGAATTCGGTGAAGGATATGTTTGACGAGGAAAATGATAGTAGTGCGGTACCGGGGCGGGATCCCGGTGGTTCAAGGTTATATCTAGCTCGTAAGAGTCAAGTGATTGTTGTGATCTGGGACGAGCGAAGTACCATGGAGTGGTACTCGGTTGACAAGTGTGGTTATCAGAGGATGAAGTTGGTGGCCAGTTGGAGGCGGTGATCATGACACCGCAGGGAAAGAATTGGGTTTCGGGTTTCGATGGTAGTGTTTTGAGGAACCTAGTTTGGTTAATGCCAGGTGGTGCATTACGAGAATAATTTCTGGAGTTGTGTTGCTGCAAGCTTCGAGGATGAAGTCTAATTTAATAGGGGGAGAATTGTAACATCCCGGAAACTCAGAAGTAAAGTTGAAGGGCTAAAAGTGTAAATAAGAAGGTCGACTCGGCGAGTCAATGGATAGACTCGGCGAGTCGAGTCGCGTTTCAGGTCGCGTGATAAGTGACCAACTCGGCGAGTTGCATGGATGGACTCGGAGAGTTGGTGTTGTATGAAGAAAACCCTAATCCTGGGGGTTGAGCCCTATATAAAGAACATAATACCCTCTCCCCAGTCTCTTTACTCTCCTTTAAAGTCCAGAAACCCTAGCTTTCGGTTGTGAGAGAGTTGGAGAGCATTTAGAGCCTTGGAGGAGGAATCTTGGAGGGGAAGTGAAGAACAAGAAGGTTGGAGCAAGGGGCTTTGCAGAGATTTAGCTTATTCTTCAGTTGGAGCTTTCATTTGAGGTAATAATCTGTTGTTTGAGCTTTTGTGCATCTAGATCTATCAATTGTGGGGTTTTTGTGGTATGAATGAGGTCCATATCAAGTTTGGTGTAAGATCTTAGGTTGCTACCTCAGATCTAGGTTGTTAATGATCCAGAAAGCCATAAAGTCTATGCTCAAGAGTTGTTGGTGAAGTTCTTTTGTCCTAAACCCTATCCCTAGAGTATATTATGCTTAGATCTCTTTGGATTCACGTAAAGTTTGCCACTTTACGTGATGGAGGGCTTGTAGAAGAGTATATCTATGGATTTGAGTCCCTACATGGCTTGGAAAGCCTCTGTATGGGTTAAGAGCTAGTGGTACTCAGCGAGTCACATGGGTGTACTCGGCGAGTTGCTTGAAGATAAGCAGCAACTCGACGAGTTGGAAGAACAACTCGGCGAGTTGGTTGAAGATAGCGTTGGACTCAGCGAGTCTGTTCTTGGACTCGGCGAGTCTGGTCTTGAGGTCTTAACCTTTCCTGGTTGAGCTGTAAATCGGTGAGTCAAGGGACGACTCGATGAGTTGAGCAGGAAGTGGCTTAGAGTTCGTGGGACTCGACGAGTCTTCGGGCGACTCGACGAGTAGGGTCAGTCAGGAAGTTTGACTTTGACTGAGGACTTTGACTTTGACCAAGAGTTGACCAGTTGACTTCCAGGGGTAATTTGGTATTTATGGAGTTTAGTCTTTTGGTATTGTTAGTGGTGGAGTTCGTATCAGAGGTTGGAGCAATGTGATCTTATCTTTTCAGTCAGCAGTTGCAAGGTGAGTTATCCTCACTATATCAATATGGTCTAAGGCACCAAGGTCGGCCCTTTATCGGATTGTAATTCGGGTATTGTTGTTATGTTGTTGCTTTGCTAGGTTTGCATCCTGGTAGTTAGGATGGTATATGTTAGAGACCTGGTTAAGGTCGGTATCCTGGTATATAGGATGATGTTATGCTAGTGACCGGTTAGGTCGGTATCCTGTTTAGAGTATGTTATGTTATGTGATCTGCTAGATCGGTTTGATTGGATATGAATTGTTATATGATTGTATGTTTATGTGCACATAGTTGTTTGACTGGGGTTGGGTTGAGGCGGGTCCTGCTTTGTGCTGTAGGCCAACAAACCCAGGGCAGACTGGTTATCCCGAAGGCACAGCGAGCGGTTCGAATAGGTTGTAGGCTCCACGAGGGTGGGCCAGACGTGCTGAGGCTCGGGGAGTGGACCAGACCGACTGAAGGCCCGATGCGGGTGGACTAGTCATACTGTAGACTCAGAGAGTGAACCAGGTGGACTGAAGGCCCGGTACGGTGGACCAGTCACACAGTAGACCCAAAATGTATGGCTGTTCTGTTTGGTTATGATATGTTATGCATGGTATATGTGGTTGGTATTTTGGGGGTATCTCACCAAGCTTTCTGGCTTACAGTTGTGGTTTAATGTTTTCAGGTACTTCAAGAGACCGTGGCAAGGCGAAGGCGTGATCGTACCGCTCCTCATGTTTATGTTTATGATATGGTTCTGGGAAGACTATGATAATAATTGTATTGAAAACCTTTTTGTAATAATTTAACGAAACTAGGTTATTTTTGAAAAGTTTAAATTGGTTTGAATTTTTAGAGTGTTACAAGAGTTCTTTTACGAACGACGAGGTTATGCTTCTTGAGAGGTAATCTTGGTTTAGGGTTTGCTGTGTATAGTGGTAAGTGGGTTGTTGAAGTGTCAAGTATGGTTGGACTAGCATGTTGTATGCCGCCAAGTTTGTTAGTGCCGGTCCGTAGAAGTTTTGTGGGTGAAATGGGATGGAGAGTTGTTGAGTCATGGGAGGTGTTTGGTATTGTTGTAGCATTGGTGGTAGTGTGGCCCCTACCGAAAATGTTTCATAAGGTGGCATCTGGAGTATCGTTTGTGGCCCGTTGGGTGTATCGTTTTGTTGAAACGCCGGTGTTTGCAACGAAGACGGTGCACTGGTGATGGTTTGAGGTGTTATCGGCGGCAACATCTGTACGAATCGTTGTGGGTTGTTAATTGCTTGGGAAACTGGCTGTAACGAAGCTTGGCTTAGGTTATTTTGTCCGTTGATGGGGTGAAGAATCGGTGGTGCTGTATTGTTGAGGATAGAGGTCAGGTATTGGTCATGGGGTGTGTTTTGGGGTTGACATAATCTGTCAGTGTCAGGGGAGTGACAATCGGCTCTAGTGATGTCATTGGTCGTATCGGGATGTTCTGATGCCTCGAGGGTTCACCGGTAGTTTCGTTTGTTATTCTGAAGGTGAACTAGGTTGTGGTTTTGTGTATCGTTTGTCACAAAAACGGACAGTGCCAAATAATGCGACCTTGGCTCCGACCACCAGCTCTCAGATCGCTTATTGTTGTCAGAACACTCTACAAAGTCACAACAAAGAATGGCTGTCGTTTGTTTCCCGAGAGGAGGTCCCGAGAAGACGCACCGACGGTCAAGTTAGTGGAAGATATTTGGCTAAGGGTGATGAGTGTTGGAATGGATCACTTACTTTTCAAGGTAGGGAGAAGGCCCTTTTATACTAGGGATCCCTGCTGTTCCGTATGGGGAACCGGGACTGACATGATTCGCTTCTTTGGTTGGCTAATCGTGTCCCTTACTGTGTCAGGTCCAACGATTGGTTCAGGATTTGGTGCTCTGGGCATGCTCTTTGTCGCCTGAAGCCATCGTATTTGTCTTGTAGCAGGGGTGCTCTTAGCGAGGTTGGACTTCCTATGCGAGTGTTCCACCCTGAGGGAATGCCCGTACGCATCCAGGTCGGGCCTGACTAGGTTAACTGGAGGATCCTTCGACCTGGAGTCCTGCTTCTGGCCTGCGCTAAGGGGTATGCCATCAATCCCGCACTAGGGGGCTCGTCATCAGTGAGATAACATAAATGATATATAGCACTAGCAAATCCTAACAACAAATGTATCATTTGAAAAGCAAGTAACAAGAACTAGTTTAGATATAATTATCGGAGCCTATATACAGAAACTAATAAGGAAATAGTGAAATGAAAATTCGGATTGCTTGTGAATCATGTAAGTTGATTTTCTGAATTGAGATTTATACCATATGCCTGGGTATTATAGAATTCAATATAGGATAATTCATAACGACACTTTGATTCTAGGCACATAAAAAAACAAATTACTAGAAAGGATTATGAATGTTCTAGGCACATAAAAAAATGTATCATTATTTTTTTTTTGTTAGTGTATTAGTCTTTTGTTTGAAATTTAAACTATATTGACTGATATATCTTTTTGATTTAAAAATGTATAAACCATACTGAATCGTACCAAATTAAACTGTATTGTATCATACAATTTAAATTTATGCAATGCAGTTTGTAATTCTAATTGTATTATGGTATATGGTATATGGTTTTAACTCTAAACAATGTCACCGTGTTGGTTGATAATCGTTTTTTTTTTTCTATCTGTATAGTTTATGATATATGTATTAAAATAAAATGGACAAAAGGATATTCAATTGAACCCCATGTATTCTGCACGTGATAATGTCCGCATAATAATATCCAATAATGTTAACCAACTAGAGACCAAAATGATACATCATGGTGGATTTTGGAGTTATAAGCCAAACAAAAATCCAAATGGAATAAAATTATAGGTTGATGATAAGTCCAAGTACCCTAAAAGCCTTTTAATCTAAGGATAATGACTTGGGAGGGTAATAAGGTTTCCAGCTTGTCCGTATTAGGTCACTAAGGTTTTTTTTTGTGCGTATTAGACCAATATGGTTGTTATTACCGTTTAGAAATAGTCATTTTACCGGTTTTAATGGGTAAAAATGACTATTTCTAAACGTTAATAACAACCATATTGGTCTAATACGCACAAAAAAAACCTTAGTGACCTAATACGGACAAACTGGAAACCTTATTACCCTCCTAAGTCATTAACCCTAATTTTAAAGACATTGAGAATATATGACCATCAACAGTAAACTACTTCGTTTAGAACTCGCGTCGTTCCATATAACCTGCTACTCTTCTATATGCCGAAGCTCTTCATCTATAGTCGTCCCTTTGGGGACATCCGATAAAATTGGAACGATACAGAGAAGATTAGCATGGCCCCTGCGCAAGGATGACACACACAAATCAAGAAATGGTCCAATTTTTTTTAACCCTAATTCCCTTTTCAAATGCTAATAGAGTTCAATTGCAATTCTTACGTTTCAGTAGTTCATCTACTGAAGTCATAATCAGACAACATGTGGATTCTATGGTCAGATTGATCTTCTTGTTGATGTCTTCAACCATTTGTGGCAAGTAAGAGTGATCTTTCTTTCTATAAAGTCTCCTTTAAGTTTTTTACTTTTCCTGTCATTAAGTTTCATGCTTTATAAACTTTCGTTTATGTGTTGTATATAGTCTGTATGTGTTTGTTTATGTGCTGATTTTGATTAATTTTGCAACTTCAATTTCTTAGTTCATGTTGTGGTTTTGCTTTTTATAAAATAATTGATAATATGCATCATCTGCAAGTCCTTGTTGGTTTTACATTTCCATTCGTTATCAAATGTAGACATTGATGGGAGGTATCAAAGTGATATTTTGTTTTTGTATATATGGATGTGTTCATGTAAACATTTAAATGACAAAAAAGAAGTTATTGATAAAATGTTGCATATTTATGTAATGAAGATCATCAATCATATGAGTTTCTGGACTTAAAAGTTCTGGAAGGGTTCTGAGATAAGTTTAAATGGAAGCAACTATTTTCAGTCAAGCAAATCAGTCACATTGATTAGTAAGCATGTTTTCTAAATAATTATGGTTAATGACTTAGGAGGGTAATAAGGTTTCCAGTTTGTCCGTATTAGGTCACTAAGGTTTTCTTGTACGTATTAGACCAATATGGTTGCTATTACCGTTTAAAAATAGTCATTTTTACCCATTAAAACCGATAAAATGACTATTTCTAAACGGTAATAACAACATATTGGTCTAATACTCAAAAAAAAAAAAAAAAAAAAAAAAAAAAAAAAAAAAAAACCTAAGTGAATCCCAAGTCATTATCCCTTTAATCTAGACCCTCGCTTTTGTGTTGTCAGTCGGATCTATGTCTTCTCACCACCGCCGACGAGTGTCTCCGCCGTTATCTGCTGCTCCGACGTCTTGTTCTACTGGTAAATATTTACGTTTTCCTTCGAGTTATCAATAGATGATTCATCTGCCATTAGTTTAATAATTCAATTCGTTTATTAGGGATTACTGAAACTCATACATCGATTAGTTCTTCTAAGTTCTATCGAGTAGGAACATTGCAAAATTTGATTATTAACAGATGATTATTACACTTTTTCTTATCGATAGATTCATCGTCTATTACTCTTATAATTCAATTGATTGTTCCACTTCGGGTGTAGAATTTTGTCGCCATGGCTGAAAATATGGTAACACAGGAACACGATGAGCTCACTGAAGCTCTCAACGATCTATTTACTAATGTTTCCACTATGATTAAAGGCGATCTTCAGGTTTCCTCTACATTTTCCTTCATGTTTTTAGAACTTGTGATGTTGATTTCTGAAATTTGTTTCTCTAGGGTACAAACAATGCCCTCAAGTTGTTGGAAAGTATGAATCTGAAAGTAGCAGAAGAATATGAAGGATTTGGTGATGTTGCCTCTGGATTGAGGGTTTTTGTTGAACGATTGAAGGCAAAAGGTGAGAATTTTGATGTGTATGTTCAGCAAATTGATGCTATAGAACAGCAAGTGACTGATCTAGAAGTAGTAATCTCCATGCTTGATAAATATGTTTCTTTGTTGGAATCAAAAGTTCAGTCTGTTTACAAGATGCCAGCTTCATCATCATCATAGTTTGCACATATCTTAAGAAACTGAAATGAATCCCTACATATTGAGGTAACATGGATGCTTTTCTCAATTATTCCATTGAAATGAAATTGATCCAAAACTTGTTGAAAAATCATTCAACCTATTTGTCTTGTTTGTCTATATATTCCATCATTCATATTCCATCATTCATTTAATAACTGTTTTGTTTTATTTGGATGTTCAATTCTTTTGATTTTGATTTGTTTGATATGTATCTTCATTGGTGGTGACATATGAGGGAATAACTGTGAAATTGTACTGTGGTGGTGGTGTTCAGTGGTAGCGTGATTGATCAAAAAGTCAATGAGGATCCATGATTTATAAATAAATAAATTGTAGAATAAAAAGATTTTGGGTGACATTTTGGCTTTTTTCCGTAACACTTTATTTAATGGAAGGAAATCATTAAAAATTATTCGCAAGGACAAATTCCATGATTTCAACATACTATAGGGATGGAAAATTTAATTTCAAGAACATTTTGTTTTATATACTAAAAATATCAAATCAAGTAAACATATTATTAACTAGGATGATATTATTCCCGCTTTGCAGGAGTGTGATCTATAAATTTTGTATTATGTAAATGCCATTTTTGTAAGTTTTTAAACATATGGACCATTTATGTGGAAAAAATATGCACATGAACATTTTCTATAAAGTATAAGAACAACTTTTTATTTTTTACATATTAACCAAACCTATCAATATATAAAAATCTTAAAACATATGGACATTTTTTGTAAATTAAATAGTTTGTTTTTGTATTTTTTTTTATATGTAGGGACCGAACATCACTTTTATAAATTTGTTATTAGGAAGGACATTTATGTAATTCTTTTAAAACGTAGGCACCATTCCTGTAAATAAAATTATGCAGAAGGTGTTATTTACACATTAAAGGGATAGTTTTTGTAATTGTTTTTTTACATAGGGACCAAACATTTCAAACCTGCAAACATGCCAATATATGAAAGGCAAAGGATGAAAAATGTGTTCAAAATTTTTAGGGTAAAAATAACATTTTACAAGGTAGGAGTGGAAAGTGACATTCGACAAAGTAAAAGGTGGAAAGTGCTAACATTTAAAAATCTAGGGACCAAATCTATCGATATAAGAAATTTTTATAGCCGTCTGAATAAGAAAAACTTATGGCCAGAATAAGAAAATTTTATGCCCAAAGTTTAAGGTCGTTTGTTGCCAAAGTCTAAAATAACAAATTTTTTTTGCCAAAATCTCAAATCCTATAACTATACATTATGATCAAAATTAAAATAAAAAACGTTTATGGTTAAAGTCTAAAACCAATAACTTTATTGTTCATAAGCTCAATTGCTTTTAGTATATACAATAATAATTTAATAATAAAAAAAACTTATTCATTTTGCTATTACACCATCTTATCTCGATCAATTGCTAGTTAATCTCTAATTATGTACACTATATAAAAACTTGGCATTCTAATTAATTTATTAACTTGTAATAAACTATAAACTATATATCTCATTCTTTTAATTCCTTTCTAGCTATTTTAGCTTTTGTGGGAAGCCCTAAAAGAGGGTTTTATTATTACTCTCTTAGTTATATCAAGTAGTTATGAACTTGGTGTTGAAAATTGTGTAAAGTGTTATTAATTATTGGTATTTTCTAAATAATAATAGAGTCATTTTTAGGTTGCTAAGATAAAAATGGGGAATTAAAAGAAATTTACATAAAGAGAAAATACGTTTATTAATTTATTATGTTTAATAAATTAATTATAAACTATTTTAAAATTGATAGAGAATTAATTAGATAGTTTTAATTTATTAAAATGGTGGAATATTAATTAATCAATAGTTGGTTGAGTGGAATATTTCAGAACTCTTAAGGAAATAAGGCAGGACGAAAAATCACTCCATCCCACATGAGATGTAGACAAATTTTGAATTTGTTCTCTATCCCACATAGGGATGGGAGACAAATCTAAGGAGATGACCCTGGACTATAAATACGACTCTAGGGATCTCATAATTCCTTGATCCCACATGAGGATGGGAGACAAATCTAAGGAGATGACCCTGGACTATAAATATGGCTCTAGGGATCTCATAATTCCTTGCACCTTGGGTTGAAAGTTTCACCAACTTTCCTTCTATTCCAAACTCTCTTTGGGTTATCTATTCTCTTATTTTTCTTTTGGTTCTCTCTTTAGAGTCATTAGGTGTGATTCTATTAGAGGGATTCTACTTTGGATCCTATCATCCAAATGACATGTTGTATCAAGAAAGGTTCTAGAAGTCTTTTAGAAAGTTCAAGAAGATCAAGGTCGAGCCACACAAGAGCTTAATAGTTTTGTCTTTCTTTAATAGATTTATAGTTTTAAAGTAGATTAATATAATTAGTAAAACATGGATCCTAGGGTGCATGTACACTTAGGTAAATTTTTGATTGCTTCTGCTACCTAGTTAGAGTGTATTGTTGTATAAAAAACCCAATAATTGGACACCTATTTCCAACAATTATAAACCAACCAGACGGGAGTATGTCAATCAAGTCGGACCAAGCAAGATCGGTCAATCCTCAACATCTCCTATCCGGACTAAAAGAATGGGATCAATAAGGATAAATAAGAATTAGTTGGAAGAACGTACCAAATGACAAGTCAATAGATTAAAATCATGAATTAGGCAGTTAATAGCACTGAGATCTTGGTGGGATAACGTTTCGTGGGTGTTAGCAAAATAGCGGTTTCAAATAGCGCTCAGAATAACAGAGCCGCTAATAATGTCGGGATTAACCGAGATTGGCCGCAATTTTTTCGCTATTTCGACTCCGAGATCTCGGTTTTTGACCGCTGTTTCACAAAATTGATTTTAGCAATGCCGATTGCTTTTTTCTTTCTGTTTCTATCGCTTTTTTTCTTTCATCTATGGTTTAATTTTATATAAGGAAACGATTAACTTATTTATAAAGAATATTTAATTGACTGATTTTACTTAATTAAATGAATTGATTGGATTTAGATTTTGGAACAGAGGAGTTGCGTATTTCTCTTTTATTAATTAATTAATATATATATATATATATATATATATATATATATATATATATATATATATATATATATATATATATATATTAATTACATGATATTTCAAAAACCACTATCCCACCGCAATCTCACCGCGAGAACCGCTATTTTAAATTACGGCAAGTGACCGTGATTAGATTTTGGACCGCAATAAGTGCATAGATCATGAATCGTTTAAATAAACAACATGAAAAACACTTCACTTCTTCGTTATTAATTAACCAATTTGTGTTTTGTTGTTTGTTTCATAGAGTAAGTAAGTTGAGGTATTATGCATGGTAGCATGAGGTTTAAGAGAATACGAGCTAGATTGAATTTAAAGCTAAATTGTATACCACAATTTCCTCTAAACGTCGGACCGGATTGGAGCATGTTAATCATAACCAAACCGGATGGGAGTATGCCAATCAAGTCGGTCCAAGCAAGATCGGTTCATCCTCGACATCTCCTATCCTGACTAACAACAAATGGGATCGATAAGGATAAAGAAGAACTAAACGGAAGAACATACCAAATGACAAGTCACTAGATTAAAATCATGATTCGTTCAAATAAACGACATAAAAAGCCACGAGCAAAATAATCAAATGCATTACACTTCAAAAACAATCTTTAAAGAAACGAATATCAACAAAAAACACTCATAATATTTCTTAAATATACTTTCTATATAACAAAACACATGGCAGGAAGCAAACGATTATCTTCAAAGCAAAAGTCATCCGATAATTCATATTACTAAAATATGTTTCCATACATACTAGTAACAGTAAAAGCAAAAGAGTTATAAGGATTATGGCTTAAAGAAAATAATATGGGAAGATATCCTTAAATATATCACACGATAAAGCAAAAAATAAAAACAAACGTAAAAGTAAGCAACCAAGCAAAAGAATTATGGAAAGGTAACCCCATCGGGTCTTGATCAACTATTTATCATCACCCCTGCCAACATCTTCCCCTTCTTTCACCAACTCCTTAAGAGAATCAACTCGAAGCTCTCCAGACTTTAAAGAGCGAGATAAACGGAAATAATGATCCACCAAGAGTGAAAATTCACCCATAACATTCTCTTGAGCATGAGGAAAAACAAATGTAAAGATACATCTAGCAAAATGGCAAAACATCATAGTACTTCTTCATTTCCAAATAACGAAGGTGCAAACCATCCTTAATACAATCCTTTTGCACCAAGAGAATTTACTTCTCTAAACTCTTTAGACCTTAGCACTATCTTGAAGCAGGAAGGAATACCCTCTTCCAATAACCACTTCACCTCACAACCTTTCTTTTCCACGGATACATGCAAATTTGAAGAATCCTCAAGGGATTGGGTTAGTTTCTTAGACACTCTATCAAATTGAACAATCATATTTGTCGTAGATTCCTATAAAGAGCAAACTTTACCTTCCAATACCTTCACTTTCACGTGCTTCTAAGAGCAGAAAGCTCTAATTCTGCCATTTTTTTTCAAAAAAAAAAAAAAGCCTTTAAGTCGTCTAACTCCTGTGCCATCAAAAGGTGTTGCTTTGTCATATCATGAGCTTTTGCAGCTAAATCTTTGTTAAGAATTTCCAAATCCTTCTCTTGCTTAACCATTTCATCAACACAAATAGATAGCCAACTCGTTATCCGCTCGTGACTTCTCCAAAACGTTAACATGTTTTGTTAAACGCCATGAGCCAGACAATTCTTTTTGTTAATCTCCATGAGCAACATTGGGAATCCATTCAATACTAAGGATCAACGGCTAAGATGGACCGATGTGATCCGTCTGTCAGTGAAAAGTCCGGCTTATGAGATCCCTTCAACATATGCTTATTCTTCTTTATTCTATGTCTCTCTCAAGTCTTGTTTCTCTTCAAAATTTATAGAATATATCTTCTTCTAAGTGTTCTTTGCTCCTTGTTGACATCATCTTCACCCATGAATCCGCAATTTGAGAATTTTTCTCCTTTAAAGACTTAGATTCTTCCATTAAATGAAATCATACATTCAGAAAAATCCATGGGCAGAACACGAACACTATAACCAAAGGGCAAAGGGGCGGAATCAAACTTATATTTAAAGCTATATAAACAAGTTTAATAGTGGTCAAATCAAATTTAAAACGGCCTCAATTAACCATATGAACAAGTTTAATAATTAGATTCTAACCTTACACAATTTCCCTGGTGTATCATATTAAATCTTTTTTACAATTTCATTATGTAACTTGTTAAATTAATATAATTTCTAGGATATATTTCCAATAGATTGAACAAAGTTTATTAGAATAAAAAGGAAAACATACTTTACATGTTAAATTTTTAAATAATAATCACATAAAAGATAAAAGAAAAAAGCCACGGGTGGCAGATATTATTGTGCAGTGTGCGCCATCAATCCATGAAGGAAATAATATCCTATCTCCTCTTAAAATTTCTGATTTCTTTACACAAACACTAACCCACTGTAATAAAAAGATGCAAAATGAGAGAGAAAAAACAAGTCTGGTGTAAACTTACAACTACTCGAGAGACTACAGAGGTGTGATGGAGAGGCCATTATTCGAAGGTGATATGGCGATAGGAGTTGTAGAAGCCAGAGAGGCTGAGATCTCTAGCGGTGGTAGTAATTCAACGACTCAGGAAGGTGTTAAGCTCGCTGAAGATGCTGAGACTAGAGAAGACGGAAAGACGAGAATAAGTAGCCGGAGATGATGGTTAAGGTTTTAATGTTGAGACGGTTTTCTATTTCTTTTATATCTTGATGGACGATGGTTATTAAATTTTGGTAGAATATCTTCATCTCCTTTGAATTAGCATATTTAGGTATTTTGAAATGCTTGTTTTTATTTTGGTGGAGTACTTAATGTATAACTAGGTATTAATGAGTCTAAAGCTACTTAAAGGATCCGTCACCGGAAAAATCTCTAATTCTGAAAATTGAGTTGATTTGTTATAGAATACCACCTATTCACCTAAGCTCCACCACAAAAATGAACTGCAAAAATTTTGGTTGATACTTTTTTTTCTTCTATTTGTGAGATTGGTATCTAAGTTGTTACAGTGTGGAATTTGCAATACTCGATCAAAAGAAGAAGAGCAAGATCAAAGAAATGAGACATCTGTTCTCCAGCACTCCAGCAGGCATGAAACTAGCCAACATCAAATCAACAATTGACAAATTGATCCACATTAAATAATAATTGGAAATTTCAACTAGAAGATACACAAGGCCAATATTATTTGTTATAACCAAGTTTTGCAACATCAATGACATGATTGTGCACTCTCTCCTAATGATGGTGGGTGTGTAGCACTCTCTCCTAATTTTGTTCAATTCTATGAGTTTTGCTAGATTGTGCACTTTCTTCTAAAACCAATGAACTTTAATATTCATAAGCTCAATTGCTTTTAATTATACATAAAAATATTTTAATAATTAAAAAAAAAAAATTGTTCATTATGCTATTACACCGTCTTATCTATTGCTAGTTAATCTCAAATTATCTATATACTATATTAAAAAATGACATTTAATATAATAATAATATAATTTTAAGTCATTCAAGTCTTTAAACTGAAAGTACAATCAACTACTAATAAAATAATACTAAAATTTTGAACCCAATATTTTGAGATTAAGTCTAAGTTTGAATCCTCAAATGTAGGCGAATCGGCCTACCATGCCTAGATGTGGCTCACATCTCCTTATTGTGGGGATTTGAATTTTTTTGAAATTCCCTTATTTTTCACTATTTGTCGTCCTTATGTTTCAAATTACACATCTGTATATCTGATTTCATCATCGTTTCTTTATCTCTCTAAAAATCGACTGTTTTGCATATTTTTTTGGAATATGATATTTTACCAAATGGAAACAATTGTCAAAAGAACCTATTTGAAACCGCCGCTTTGCATAGATACACAACTAGTAGTCTATCATAAAATTTTGTCAAAATAATATCGTGATTTTAAACTAACAAATTATTATACATAAAATTTAACATTTGGACTTTTTTAGAGCTTTTAGTTAACATGTTTTAATTTTTTGTTTATACACTTCAATTTTTATCTTAAAATTGGACTTATTTTAAAGCTTTTAATGTCAATTAACTTATGATTACAAGTTTTTGTTGAAAGATAAAAGTTTTAAACTCGTACTTCTTAGAACTGAATCTTTTTTTTTTAAACCTAAAATCTCATTGCCAAACACTTCTATGCACCATGTAACAATGGCAAACTTGGTATTTGACTTTCTGTTTATTCAAAATGTATATTGTTTTGTTAGAGTAACATAGGTGTGACCCTGATTGAACTTGGTCAAAATTGAAGGAACTTCATTTTTTTTCTTTGGATTCTTGATTTTTACTTTGCATTTTCAAGAAACATCCATAACAACCAAAACCTAAGAACAAAGATATTCGTTCATAATTCAGTGTAAATACTTTGATGACTTTCTGTTTACCACTAATAAATTAATACCATATATACATATCAATAAACGTAACACATATATACAAATCAACCTATGATGATATCTTCTACAGATTAAAATCAAAGAATAGTGCACATATGTTGTGTTCTTCATGGCTTCAGTTGAAAAAATATGAAGATTCTAGAACGTCCGAAAGATCAAAGTCTCCTCTATCTGGCAAAGGTGGGAATGACAATGTAGGAAACGACTCTTGAAAGCTCTCCAACAACTGTTCATAATCATAATCATAATCAAAAACATTTCCATCAAAACTGATCCCAAAAAAAAATGAAAAATGAAAAATACATACGTTTTCCAATATGGGTGTCTGATAAAGCTCAACAAACTTCTCCCTTAAAATTCTATTCATTTCATCTACATTGCAAGCATGCGTCCAGTATGAATCATGTACACCTGCAAATGTAATTATATATGATTTCAGTATGTGTGAAGATATGTTTTATTGAAAACGGGGCAAACTTGTAAAAGTTGTAAAAGAAATGGGTAAAAGTTGTAAAAAAGCACCACCTGCAAAGTTCAAGCCTGCATGTTTACAGGCGACTGCGGTCATCATCATATGTGAACCATCGAGTGAGTGGACAAAATTTGGGGGAAAAGCCGTTCTTTGCCGCCTCACCATTACCTACAGGGATCATTTATGTAAATTTGCTAATAGGCAGGGACCATATATATAATTTTATGAAACATAGGAACCATTTCTGTAAATTTGTTATTAGGAAGGGACCATTTATGTATTTTTTTTTAATATAGGGAAAATTTCTGTAACTTTGCTTTTGGCATGGATTATTTCTGTAATTTTGTGAAATACGGGGACCATTTATGTAAATTTGGTAAAAGGCAGGGACCATATCCATAAATTTATGAAACATAGAACCATTTCTGTATAGTTGTTATTCGGAAGGGACCAATTAAGTAATTATTTTGAAACATACATACCATTCCTGTAAAAATAATTCTGCACAGGAACCTATTTTGTAAACTACAGGGACTGTTTTTGTAATTTGTTTTCTACATAAGAACCGTTTCTGTAATTTTCTATTAAAACAAGGACTATTTTGTAAGTTAGATGGACCATTTTTGTAGAGAATTTTTTTGGCAGGGACTGTTTGGGTAAATATCTCAACAAACGTAAGGAGTTATAATAGAATTTTTACTCCCTATAATTAGGTAAAATGTCATAACAAGAAAGAAAACTGAAGTACAATGCTATGATTGGGTAGAATTTTTCATAGTGACAATTCCTTAAATAATAAGAAAAACATTGAATGTATAATGTAAAAATACCTTTTCAGTTTCACGCTGCAGAGTCAATACTTGAAGCGAAGTAGAAACCTGCAACAATTACAAACAAAAAAAAAAGATTTCAAATCTCCCGGTTGACTCGGTTTTGAATAAATAAACAAATAAATAAAATTGTGAAATATTTAATTTGGTTGATGCTTACAAGATGTCTTCCATGTATGCGATAAGGTTGAACAACAGGAAGACCAAGTGGTGTAGTCCACCTTACTGGCTCATTTTCACAGGCTATTAACTATCCAAAAAAAAAAAAAAAAGATTTTATATTTTATAATTATAACAAAAATTTATATATATTTTTTACTTTTTATACAAAATAGAAGCACAGAAACCTTTGCACAATCTCCAAGCCAGTTCATGATATTACGTGCACCTTCAAACATTTCCCCAAGCGCAGCCAAAGTTATCTGTCCAATCAAATAATAACAAATATTTTTTTTACTGAGACATTTAAAAGTGAAAATTAATAAAAAAAAAAATAAAAAAGTTTACTTTAGCAGCATAACAAGCTGCAGCAAAAAGCTGAGCATCATCAGCAGAAATATCACTTCGTTCTTGCAGCCTCCTTTTAATCTGATCTCGAGCACCAATAAAAGTCACACCATAAACTGACGTCATCACTGTCTGCTTCACTAGCTTCCTGTCCACCTGGCATTCACATTAACATTTTTATATTACCAATTTGCCCTTGCCTTTACTTTATAAAAAATATTAACAAAATTAATAATACCTGATTGATGAGAAGTCGTGCGTGTTTTGCATCTGGAAACGAATCCGGATCCAATTCTGCATCTCTTTTCACAATCTCAAGAACTCTGCATCATTTTGCATTCAAAACTATTACTATATTTATTTAGGGATTTTTCTTCTTTCATGATTTAACTTTGGTTTAACAATTAACAGAAACTCACCTTGCAGCAATTCCTGAGTACACGTCAGCAGGTCTTTCTCCTTCAACCAAATTGACAGCTGTTGCCCCTAGCTGGAAAAAAAAAATTTACACAATCAACACACACACACACACATACTTATTATATATACATAGTAAGGTTTCAAAAGGGAATTACTTTGTCTCTTCCAAGAGCAGCATAGTGTTGTAAACCGTTGCAGGAACCATCCTGTAAACAAGGGAAAAGTTTTTATTTTTTTTGAATTGACTGTTATACCCTCGTTATAAATCTAAGTTTAAAATATCATCTACACCCTCCATCAACTTTCAAATATCATATTATATATACCCAAATTACTATTTTAATAAGTTAAAAACAATAAATAACTAAATATGATTAATTAAAATAATAATTTGAGTAAACATGATATTTTTAAAGTTTATCAAGGGTAGAGATGATATTTTAAACTTAGATTTATAATAGTCAGTTGACAAAAATAAGGATTTAGAATTATTATAAAATGTTTAAAACATGTGGTACACCCCACGGGTTTATTAATCTTATATTTTCGACACAAATTTTCTAATGTTCGCCTACACATGGACCATTTCTGTAAATTCGCTATTAGACAGCTGCCATTTTTGTAATTTTGTGAAACATAAGAACAATTTTTGTAATTTTGCTTTTAGGCAGGGACAATTCTGCAATTTTGTGAAAATCAGGGACCATTTTTGTAACTTTGCTTTTCGGCAGGGACTATTTCTGTAACTTTGTGAAACACAGGGACAATTTTTGTAAACTTTCCAAAAGAAAGGGAGCATTTCTATAACCTTACGAAACATACGGACCATTTCTATTTTCTATAGACTTGCTATTAGATACGGATCCTTTGTGTAACTTTCTACTAAAACAAGGACCATTTTTCGGTTTTTGTAATTTGTTTTCTACACAGGGACCATTTGTGTAACTTTCCATTAAAACAGGGGACCAAATTTAAACGTCATTAATACCTGATGCACAGGAATATAGGAAACAACAGTGTGAGGAGAAGGGCTTCTCAAGGCTTCAGCAAGATTAATACAAACAGCCAAACACTGAAAAGGATCTTCAGCATTCAACCACCATCGATCACCATCAAGAGGTCTATCAGCAGAATCAAAAATATCATCCAAATGATTTTCTGTAAAGTCAATTCTACCCTCACGTGACAGTTTGTCGACCCCACCAACAGCGTATAAATTCGCCAGGTGGATCTTCAGCCACCTCAGCCCTGAACTCCCGAGGGCCCGCCCCTCTGCAAATTCCAAAATGCCCCTGCAAAGATCCGACCCGAGGTGGTTCAGGTGAGGTGGCATTGGGTAGGCCCTACCCCGGAAATCCAAATTGTGTGGGTAGAAAAATCCAGCTTCATCTTTCATCTTTCGTGCCACCTGTCACCTCCAATTACAAAAATACCAATGTATTTAAGTTTATTGGTATCTGTTGATATATTGTATCATTGGATTTTTGATTTTTGATTTTTTTTTGTTATTATAGCAACCTACTTCCAGTTCTATCCAATTATAGCATTCAACTTTTTTTTTCAACATAAATGGTCCCTGTGTTTTTCAAAAATCTGAGATATAGTCCCTCGGTTTAAAAAAACTCCCTGATGGTCCCTCCCTGTGGTTTCAAAACTTTTAACAAAAGGTCCTTATTGCTCACTCCGTTAAAGTTCATCCGTTAACTGAAGGGCATTTCCATCATTTGACTAACACAGGGACCATTTATGAAGTTTTTTGTTATTTAATAATATACAAAGGGTCCTCTCTCTCTCTTTCTCTCTCTCTCTCATAAAAGAAAATACATTGCTATTTTGTTATTTAAATATAATTATTTATTTAATATAATTATCTAATTCTTGCATTTAGCTCAATTTCCATTATAATTATTTAATGTACTTTCGTGCCACCTGTCCCCTCGTTATAGTATAATGGAAATTGAGCTAAATGCAAGAATTAGCTGGTTTCATTTATTTGTTTATGGGTTAATCTCATAAAAGACCTTGGATTTTGTGTTTTTTTTTCAGGATTAAACCTCGTCTTTATTTTTTCATGAAAAAGACCTTATGTTTTTTCCGAAAAAACCCTCAACTTTGTCCTTTTTTTCCTAAAAAAACCCTCAACCTTCAAAATGTTTCCAAATAAATCCTCAACTTTTTTAGTTTTCCCTGAAAAACCCTCACATTTTACTTTTTTTTAGAGAAAAATGACTAAAAGGTCCAGATTGGAAAAAATGAAAAAAAAATACAAGGTCGTTTGCATGAAAAAAAATAAAGTTGAGGTTTAATCCGGAAAAAACACAAAATATATGATGAGATTAACCCTTTGTTTATTATATCATCCTACTTTCATTTATTTAAGGGAAATCTTCAGAAAAGTCCCAATATTTAAGGAAAAGTTACACTTTAGTCCCAAGATTTTTTTTTGAACGAAAAAATCCCGAAAACCGGCAAAAATTTGCAGTTTGACCCTTTTTGACCGGTTGAAACCGGTACCAAATTAATTTGGGACTATTTCATAAACTAATCCAAAATATTGGGATTTTTCTGTAAATAAAAAATATTAGGACTTTTCTGTAAACAAAAATATTATGACTTTTCTACAAACAGAACCCTTATTATTATTATTATTATTATTATTATTATTATTATTATTATTATTATTAAAAAAATATAAATAAGAATACTATTTTTTGAACTTGTTATTATTAATATTGTTACTAATACATATAAATGCATTTAAGTGAAAAAAAAATAATATTAATGACATTGTTTAAGGGTGAATGTGGAGGAGATGTTGATGCTTTTAGCATTGAAATCATAAAAGTCCTAATATTTTTTGTTTACAGAAAAGTCCCAATATTTTGGATTAGTTTACGAAATAGTCCCAAATTAATTTGGTACCGGTTTCAACCGGTCAAAAAGGGTCAAACTGTAAATTTTTGCCGGTTTTCGGGACTTTTTCGTTCAAAAAAAAATCTTGGGACTAAAGTGTAACTTTTCCGTAAATATTGGGACTTTTATGAAGATTTCCCTTTATTTAAATACAACATTGCACTTCCATTTTCTTTCTTATTATACTTTCAAAAAATTTCTTCACTTTGAAAATATACCCAATTATAGCAATGAAAACTATTTTAAATTTGGATGATGTTGCTATAATTCGGTAGATTTTTCAAAGTAAAATGTTGTAATATCAAAATAATGAAAGTAGGATGCTATAATAAATAATTAAATCAAAGTACGTTGCTATTTCTTGCATTTAACTTTTAACCCTTTTAAACACCTCTGCTAACTATAAAAATTTGTATTTATCAAAAGTAAAAATTACAATCTTACAGTTAACTTGAGCTCAACATCACACCGTTGAGAATGTCTCTCTCTATTCTCCTTTTTCACCTTTTTAACTTTCCATTTCCACTTTTTCAATTCCTCTTCATCTTCTGTATCTGGTTTTTCAGGCAAAGGAATCTACACGTAATAATCAAATTCAAATTTATCTTTTTGCAATAAAAGAAAACATTTCATTATTTTCAAAAATTTATAGTCAAACTCACATCATGTCGGTCAACCAAGCCAGCAAGGCAGCCACCGTTTGACCATATTCGGTCAACCACACTTAGCACTCTCTTATTCACCCTCCACTTAGTATTCCCAAGGGTATCCAATGCCTGAAAAATCAAGATAATCAAATAAGGGTAGATACGTCATTTTACATGAAAAATATAGATCGTACTTCAAGAACTGGCTGCAGATTCTCCTTAGGAGTCTTTTTAATCACTTCTCTCTGTTGCTTTGCTCCATGTGTTCGCATTATAAAGGAAGGTAAGAAGAGGTAAGCTCCTTTGTCATAACTGGACACCATAAAAAAAAAAAAAAAGACATTGTATCAATGTTGAAGGACTAATGTTGTAAATTTGAAAGTATACGGACCATATATGTAAATATACAAGTTTAACAAACTAAAATTTTTGTACCCTGTCCACTTTACAGGAGGTATCAACATTGGCATATAAGGGATAACCACATGCCTCGACTGTTTCATCAAATAAGAAAAAAAAAATATATGGTTAAAACCCGAATTTTTTATTGGAATAAATTGAAGAAATAGCAATTGCACTTTCATTTAAAAAATCTGAATGCTTACAGCTCTCTCTAATCCTTTGCGCACTGAAGGATCACATTCAATAACACCATATCTTCTTCCAGTCTTCCTGTTCAATAGGAAGCCATTATTTTGACTTTTGAGTCAAAGAAAACAAAACAGTTGACTAGCTTTTGCAAAGATGTTGTTTCTTTTTTACTTAATCAACTTCACAGGAATACGACTTAATGTCTTAATCTAGTAAGCTATATATCTGTGTTTCTTTTTTACTCAAATGCTTTTTAAAACTTGTTTCTTTCAGACTTACTGTCCTTCTTTGACTGAAGTTCTTAATGTGTGAACAAATGCAGGTCTAATATCAGGAGGTGTATCACCCAATTGATCAGCTGGAGGCTGTATATAAGCAGATTGTAGAAGCAATTCAATCAAACGACTTCCAACCTAAAAAGAATAAAGACACATCAATATATACATATACATGTATGTGTGTATGTATGTATTAGCAGTTGAAACGTGTCAATATGAACCTATGACCTCAAACCTGAGCTTTAACAGGCTGTGTCCATGGTTTTGAATCATCATATCCCTTCACAATATGACCTACAACCTGCAACTTCCCTTTTTTCATCAAGTTTTTAACTTTCTTATGTAGTCCCTCTTGTTCCTTCTTAACATCATCAGAATCAGAAACTTTTTTGTTTTCTTCACTTTTTGCAGCTTTAGCAGCTTTTTTTGTCTTTGTTTTCTCCAAGAATTTGTGTATCCTAATCTGATACATACCAAAAGGAATCAAAATTTGAAAACGTACAGAAAGGGTTTACAGATTAGAATAATCATAGATGATTACGCATACCTCCTGTTCAATGGCTTCACCAACACTACAAGAAGCAGATACGACTCTCGCACAACCATTCTCGCCTCCTGTCATTATCAAACCCATGACCTTATGCATTGTGATAACAGCCATTTTATCAGATGGAAGGAGATCGAAATAAGGTGCATATGCGGCTTTATGCTTTCCTTTCTTACATAATGCTTGATCTTGTTCGATCTTTTTGCATAATGGTTCGAACCACCCGAGAAATAATGACTTCATATAGGGTAAATTAGGTGCTAATTTCTGCTCACACATGTCGCTTAAAAGCTCTCTGTACTCTTTAGCTGCTAATTCCCATGCTTCTGTCTCAATCTTCACTTGCCGTTGTTTAAGCTTCATATAATTCCAACTGCTGCCGGTTTTTGCCCTCTTCTGCCGCCACCACCCCCTCGTCGCCTGCCGTTGCTTTTCTTTTCCCATTTCATTCAACAGTTTTTGAACCTCGTCGCCACCATTAATTTCGTCGTCTGCATCTGTAGATGAAGAAACAACAGCCTCTGCAACACTAGCGTATCTTTTTACGTTGAAGCCAACGTGATTTCCCACTCCAATACGTTCATCTCTAGCGAAAATTTGACCCATTTCGAAGATATTTCTTTCCGGGTGTCCTTTAATTGATGAACAGCAATCGAACTCCATACCTCTAAACGGTAATTTCTCAGAAATAATTGGATTTCCGGAATACCCCAATAAAGTATTGAAGTTGCGACGAAATGGAAGTGAATCAAGGAAAGAACTTGCTGGGATTCTTGAAGAGGCTCGTCGGGAGATGCTTCGCCACATAACTTTTGATTGCTTTGATGAATTTAACTGAAAAAATTTTATGGGTTTAATATCAGTTGGGGCAAAATGGGGTTGAGAAATTGATATATCAAAGGAGCTATGGAATTGGGTGATGAACATTAATTAGGGGATGATTTTGTAAGGAAAAATTATGAAAGAACAACTGAATTTTGTTGTGATTAGTATAAGGGGAAGTAAAATTTCGTATAAGTGAATCAGATGGTCGAAGAACACATCGAGATGTGGTGGGAAGACGAGGTTAAAACCCTGCATAAACCTTTGTGTGCGCCGCGCTAGAAATTAGAATCGAACCGACCTTTTCAGGAACGGGATGATCGGTGTGATACCATTTTTTAATGTACAAAATCATGTAAAAGAGAGACCAAAGGCCATAAAAAAGCCTTAAGTTCAACATATTTGATTTTATTTTTATTTTTATTTTTTTTTAATGTATTTTTGGTTCATTAAAATTGAAGGTTTATATTTTTTTCAATTTGATTATTTCATGTATTTCAGGTTCATTAAAAACCTTTAAATTTGGCATAATGTTCGGTTGTATCTATTTTTGCGGTTGATTAAAGTCATTAAAGCCTTTAAGTTTGACATAAATGTTCAGTTTTATCTTATCTGGTAAATCTGTAGAATTATCCGAACCAAACCCACACGTCAGCTAACACATAACCACCTTATCAAATGGAACTAAACATAAGTTTAATTTAGGTCTGATCCATACTCACATGTCGGCTCACAGACAATTACCTTATCAAGTAGAAGTAGATCTAAGTCCAACTTAGAACAGAACAGAAAGGGGTCCGAGCCGGATTCATAGGTCGAACAGAAAAGGGTCCTTCTTGAGATGTCCTCATTCTTCCTTTTATTGACGATAGTGAATGATACCTATCGGAAGATACCGCAAGAGAGGTATCTTACCTTTAAAATGTGTCTAATAAATAATACGTCCAGTATGGGATAAGTACACTTTCGATTAGCAGAAAGAAAGAACTTTTGGTATAATCCATGAAGTTATCCCATTATCTGTCATTTCCACCACCAACTGAGTTGAAGCAGAATTGATGATTGAAGATACGCATGAAAGAAGTCTTAGTAGAGTCTAATGAAATTTTTATGATTATTTAGACACATTCGTATGTGTTAAATCGTTTTGTGATTTTAGGAAATAAGAACCTAGGGACTGCAAGACTGAAACAACCCGAAATACGACCCAAATTTTTTTGTTTTAATATTACTAAAAATCAAATCATCGAGTATCATATATAATAAAAAACCATGGAATGAGTAACTCAAATGTCATAGTAATTGTGTCAAACAAAACAGTATCAATCATAACAATATCCGAAATAAACTCCCAGGATAAAACTGAAGTTGTGGTGTGTGCGATGTCATCATCCCGAGCTCTTCCCTTTACTAGTGGAAGTACCTGAAACCAAAACTGAAAACTGTAAGCACGAAGCTTAGTGAGCTCCCCCAAACTACCACATACTATACAATAACACATAAACAACTATTGGGTCGTGCCCACTACATCGGACCGAAGTCTAGAACTAACCAAGGCCTTGCCCTCTGCATCGGATCGAAGTCCGGAAACTGCATCGGACCGAAGTCCGGAACTAAATAGGACCTTGTCCCCTGCAACGAACCGAAGTCCGAAACTAACTGCATCGGACCAAAATCCGGAACTGACTGGGACCTTGTCCCCTGCATCGGACCGAAGTCCGGAAACTGACTGAGCATAACATAGCATAGCATAAACATATCAACTAGCATAAACACATATACTGCATACTGCATCAGACCGAAGTTCGGAACACATAACACAAAGACATGCTTGAATCACAAGGACATCAAGCACTCTGAACCATTGCATCGGACCAAAAGTCCGGAACTACTGCTAACTAGACGGGATGGCATTATGGTCGTAGACCCGTTCCTACTAGAAGGAAAACTCACCTCGGAACTCTGGCTGTTGAGATGCTAAATCCAAAATTGGATGACTGCTGCTCCGGAACTCCCCAACTACAATTCCCATAAACACTAAATCAGATATCGATAACTGAATTGAGGGTAAAATGACTATTTTACCCCGGTCAAAGTCAACCTTCTAGTCAAAGTCAACATTTAGTTGACCAGACTCGCCGAGTTGAGCTGTCAACTCGTCGAGTCCCTATACTCTCTTCTTATCCACTACTCGTCGAGTTTAGCAAAGACTCAACGAGTTCTTCTTCGATAATGACATCGAGTCTAACTTCATCCGACTCGCCGAATTGTATGAACAACTTGTCGAGTCCATCCTCATCTCATGAACATGTCTAGTCTGTGACTCGCTGAGTTGTATGAACAACTCGTCGAGTCTGTTCTTGAGGCAAGAATATTGCTTTGGACTCGCCGAGTCAGGGCGTAGACTCGCCGAGTCCCTCCATTACTGAGTTCATGTCCGATTCCACTGAGTCAACGTCCTACTCACTGATTCCAATCATAATCTCTCAAAGGGATGAATTAGGGACTCGCGACTCGACTCGTCGAGTCCGATGAACAACTCGCCGAGTCGCTTGCATGCCATAACTATATCGTTGATTTTTATAGATTCCAAGGCATTCAGTTCATAGATCTGGGTTCCTAGAGTGGGTTTTACATGTAAAGTTTCCAACTTTACGTGCATGCATGATCAAATGAGGATTAAAAGCCTTAAATAAGCCAAAAGTGTAGATCTAGGGCTTGCATGAGCGTTTGGCCTAATAAAGCTAGTGAATCTGAGCTTTTGGAGCTCAAACATAACTAGATCTGATGTTCTTCTATCTCTACATGCCCCCCACTCACTAGTAGCTCTAGAAATGGCCCAAAAAGTTACTAGATTAAGCTTTTATGGAAATTCAATTGAAGGAATAGCAAGGGTTCGAGTTTTAATACCTCTATATGCTCTGAATTGACCCAAAAAGCCTGGATCTTCTTCTTCTCCTTTGGATCCTCCTTCCTTCTCCTTCCAAAACTTCAAAGAGCACAAAAACACTCAGGGTTGCTTAAAGAATTGCTAGGGTTTCGTATGGGACTCTGTGTGGGTGAGGGAGGCCGGTCCTAGGGCACATAAGATGTTTAAATAGGGGTGTAAACCCTTGAGATTAGGGCTTCATCCAGACAGGCGGACCCGTCGAGTCCCATCATATGGACTCGTCGAGTAGCCAACTTAAATTGCGTGCAAATCCCGACTCTACTCGACGAGTCGGGCTACAGACTCGTCGAGTACCCCATAAGAAAAGAAAATACTTAATTTAAATTACATACTAGAAATGGGGAGTTACAACTCTCCCCCACGTATCTTAGACTTCGTCATCGAAGTCTGCTGCTGCTGAATCTGAAAATAACTCTGGATAATGCTCCCTCATCTCCCCCTTGGTCTCCCACGTCCACTCTAAACCCTTTCGGTGCTGCCACTACACCTTCACTAACTGAACCACCTTGTTCCTCAAGGTCTTCGTCTTCCGATCTAAGATCGCAACTGGCCTCTCGATATAATTCAGGTTGCTATCAACCTGAATATCCTCCAAGGGTACAACTTCTGACTCGTCCACCAAACACTTCCTCAACTGAGAAACATGGAAAGTGTTGTGGATCTGGCTAAGCTCTGCCGGAAGATCCAACCGATAAGCAACCCGACCCACCCGGGCCAAAACCCTAAAAGGACCAATGAACCTGGGGCCCAGCTTGCCCCTCTTTAGAAACCTGATAACACCCTTCCACAGTGATACCTTCAGGAAGACCATATCGCCCACCTGAAACTCCAAGTCCGAACGCCTCCTGTCGGTGTAACTCTTATGTCGACTCTGCGCAGTCTGCAGTCTACCAAGAACCTGCTGGATCAACTTTGTGGTCTTGAGCACCACCTCGGTGCTCCCGATGACTCGCTGTCCGACCTCGCCCCAATAAATTGGGGTCCTACATTTCCTCCCATAGAGAATCTTGAAAGGAGGGCGGTCAATACTAGCGTGGTAATTGTTGTTATACGAAAATTCCGCTAGTTGAAGATACATATCCCAACTACCACCGAAGTTTAGGACACATACCCGAAGCATGTCCTCGAGAGTCTGAATCGTCCTCTCGCTTTGCCCGTCCGTCTGAGGGTGGAAAGCGGCGCTAAAATGAAGACGAGTCCCATCTCGTCATGAAACCACTTTCAAAACCTGGAAGTGAACCGGACGTCTCGATCTGATACTACTGATACAAGCACTCCATGTCGTGCTACTACCTCGCGCACATAAATATCGGCTAGCTTCTCAGCCGATATAGTCTCCCGGATCGGTATGAAATGCGCGCTCTTGGTCAGCCGATCCACTATGACCCAAATCATATCAACTCTCCGTGCGGTCTTGAGAAGTTTAGTGATGAAATCTATGGTGATATCCTCCCATTTCCACACAGGGATGTCTAATGGCTGCATCTTGTCGTGGGGTCTCTGGTGCTCCGCCTTGACCTTCCTACAGGTCATGCACCTCTCTACGTACCAGGCCACATCCCGCTTCATGCAGGGCCACCAATAATCAGGTCGAAGATCTCTATACATCTTCGTCGCCACTGGATGGATGGAGAATCGGGACTTGTGGGCCTCATCCATCAACACCTGTCATACTCCTCCCCAATACGGCACCCAGACTCTCCCATGAAGGGTCATCAATCCTCGACTGTCATAATCGAATGAAGCTACTCGACCCATAATCCTCTCACACTTCCACCTCTCCTCCTTCAGGCCTTCGACCTGTGTCTCTCTAATCTTCTCCAACAATGGAGTAATCACCGTCATCTGCATACATATATCTCTAATCGGTGCCGCCATCTCCTTGCAGCTCAGGGCGTCAGCCACAACGTTGTCCTTGCCCGGATGATAAAGGATCTCACAATCATAGTCCCTTACCACATCTAACCATCAACGTTGCCTCATTTTCAAATTCGGCAGGTCCATGAGGTACCTCAAACTCTTGTGATCAGTGTAAATGGTACAACGGACCCCATAGAGGTAATGTATCCAAATCTTGAGGGAAAACACCACTGCCCCCAGCTCTAAATCGTGCGTCGGATAGTTAGCCTCGTGAGGCTTCAACTGTTTAGAGGCATAAGCTATCACATGCCCTCGTTACATCAACACTGCTCCCATCCCTGTGATCGAAGCATCACATTAGACTACAAAATCATCCACTCCCTCTGGCAGGGTGAGAATCGGTGCCTCGCACAATCACTATCTGAGGGTCTCAAATGTTGTCTGTTGCTCAGGCCCCTAACGAAACACCACCGACTTCCTAGTCAGTCGGGTGAGTGGAATTACTATCTTGGAGAAGTCCTGGATGAATCTCCTATAGTACCCTGCCAAACCTAGGAAGCTCCGAATCTCTGATGGAGACCTCGGGACCTCCCACAGCATCACAACCTCGATCTTGTCCAGATCTACTAGAATACCCTTCTGGTTGACGAGGTGACCAAGGAACTGCACCTTGCGCAACCAGAACTCGCACTTAGATAACTTCGCAAAAAGTCTCTCCCTCCTCAGTGTCTCTAGTACCTCTCTCAAGTGCTCCTTGTGCTGCATCTGAGTCTTGGAGTAAACCAATATGTTGTCAATGAATACTATCACAAACCGATCCAACATCGGCCTGTATACGCAGTTCATGAGATCCATGAACGCGGCTGGAGCATTGGTGAGCCCAAATGGCATCACCACAAACTCATATTGACCATAACGGGTCCTAAAAGTTGTCTTCTGAACATCCTCACCCCTAACCCGCATCTGATGATAACCGGAGCGCAGATCAATCTTGGAAAACCAAGATGCTCCTTGAAGCTGATCAAACAAGTCATCTATCCTCGGGAGTGGTTAACGGTTCTTCACAGTTACCTTGTTCAACTTCCGGTAATCTATGCACATACGGTACGACCCATCCTTCTTCTTCACAAACAGGATCGGGGCTCCCCATGGTGAACTACTCGGTCTGATAAAACCCTTGTCTAGCAGCTCCTGCAGCTGCGTAGACAACTCCTGCATCTCTGGAGGAGCCAACCGATACGGTGCCTTGGCTATCGGAGCCGCACCAGGAACCAAATCAATCCTGAACTCAACCTGTCTCTCCGGAGGTATCCCAGGCAAATCCTCCGAGAATACGTTCGGGTAGTCTCGCACTACCGGTACATCGTCGATTGTCTCCTTGCCCTTCTCTCGGGCATCCAAAACATAGGCGACGAACGTTGCACAACCCTGCTGAAAGTAGCGCCTCGCTCTCACTGTTGAGCAAAGAATCGGTCTGTACTATGGACTCTCGCCCTGAATCACTAACTCTCCCCCAATGGGGGTGCGGACCCTCACTAACTGTAGCTCACAATCAATCACCGCCCCATTGGGGCTCAGCCAATCCATACCCACTATAACCGTATTCCCTCGCAAGGGAATGGGAACCAAGTCCACTGAAAACTGCTCATCAAATAACTGCAGTGAACAAGCCCTATGTACTCTCGTGACCCTGACGATCCTGTCATCAACTATCTCAACCTCAAATGGACAATCCAGCTCCCTCGGAGCTCTGCTAAACCTCTTGCTAAGCGCAAGTGAAACAAATGATCGGGTAGCTCCCAAATCAAACAACACTGTAGCTGAAATTCCATTCACTAAGAACGACCCTATATAAAACATATAACCATAAGAAACAATCCAAAACAATAAAAAGATAAAAAGGAAGATACATACCCGTCACCACATCAGGAGTCGCTCACGCCTCCTCTGTTGTCATCTGAAAAGCTCTACTCTTCGCCACTAGCGCCTCATGATAGTTTCATTTTATTTACTTCTTTTTATAGTTTATTTTAGCATATTTCATTCACATTTTAGTTAATTTCCATGCATATTTTCCTTTTTGTTATTTTATGACCACTTTCGGGTACTTTCGAATTCTGTGAGCGTAATTGCATGTTTAATGGAGAGTAGCGGAGCGGGATCTTTGGGAAGCAATTAGGCTTAGAAGTCATTAAGAATTTTCGGTTTGATAACTATGGAGATGATGCATGAAGTGGGCTTGTCAATTACCTGAAGGCTTGGAAGAATTAAACTTTAAATTTTCAATTTTCAAGTGTGCGAAGAGTGATGATCGGTCGATTACAAGAGCTTTGGAGTATTTGGAAAAGTCAAATTGGGCTCAAATTGAAGAGAACTTGAAGAAAAATGGGCTAGAAGTTTATTAGACTCGGATTGGGCCAATGGACAAGTTGTGGGGGCCCAAGACATAAAGGAGCCCAAAAATCCATCAAAGTCACGCGGCCCGTGTAAGAAATCCCGCGGCCCGCGTGGATTCCTGAAAGGAGTAATTCGGGATTTTGTCTAGGGCTCTATATTGGGAAGGTTGGTGTGCCTCTTCAGCCTTATCTTAGAGGTCCGAGTTTGACACTTTCTCTCTAGAGTTTGGAGCACTTTTGAAGGCCATGAACACCTCAAGAATATCTTCTTTTCATCTCTTGATTCTTGTCAAATGTTTGGTACAATCTTAACTAACTTTGCTTCTTTGAGTTTAGTCATGCTTGGCTAAACTAATCTTGGTTGACTTTTTGTTGAATCCTTTGAACTTTTGTTGAATGTTGAAGAATCCATGAATTTGTTCTTAAATCTTTATGGAAATGTTTTGTGTTTTAACATATTATCACTACTAGTATGTTTTTATTCATGAGTTTAAATGTGTTTGTGGTGATTAGTTGGCTAATTTCTTGATTACGTAAAGGATCCTCAAATTATCAAGAAACAAATGATTTTTGTATTGTTTTTGCTTCACACAATCATAAAAACATTTTCTCCAACATGGTATTGAAAGCAATTGAATCCTCTTGGATTTGGTGACTTTTTGGTTCTTAATGCTAGTTGGCTTTCACTAATTGCATGCTATTTGAAATTAGTGACTTTGACTAAGGAAATTGTTATGAGTTTCTCTAGCCATTTCATCAATTAAGAAAAGTCTAGGTAATCTCAAGCTCCTTGGATTACTATAGCCAAATTAAGGATTTAAATCAAAGTATTGCACCATTGGATTCTAATGATATGTTCATCAAAAGTCAAAGTGAGGAAACTTTAAGTCAACCATCTCTCCCTTATTGATTTTACATCAAACCCTTATTTTTGTTGAAATTATCTATTTAAATCATAGTTAATTCTAGTTTGTTTCAAGTATTTCAAAACACCAAAACCCCCCATTTTATTTTTATTGTTATTTTACAAGTATTTTTACAAAGAGATTTTTCATAGAGTTATAAATTGAACCAATCTCCGTGGATTCGACCCCTTTACCACTATACGCTATTTTAGTGTGTAATATTTAGGGTTATTATTTTTGTTGGCCTCGACAACCACCACCTCACTTCGGCCTGACGGCCGTTTGTAATCTTCAATGTTGCAGGGGCAGGTGCTACCACCTTCCCTATTGCTGCTGTTGTCAAACTCGGACACTGGGACTTTTTATATCCCCTATAATTGCAATGGAAGCAAATCAGATCAGATGTTGCGGTAACGGTGGGAGTAGCTGTATAATCTCTGCTCATATGCCCGGTCCGGCCGCACTTATAGCAACCGGGACTCCCTGCCTTGCACGCCCCATCGTGCAATCTCCCACACTTGCCACACCGACTGTGGCTCTGCTGTCCTCTAGATCTGTGATCTGATACCTTGCGCTTTTTGCCCGAACTCCCTGTGCCAGATGCCGCCTTCTTCTCCATCTCTAAATCAATCTCTCTCTCACGAGCCCTAGCAATCATGTCATCCAACATTTTACAGCTGGACCGGCTCACAAAATGGCGGATATCACTCCGCAACATCTCATGATAACGGGACTTCTTCATTTCCTCATCAACTGCGTATTGAGGAACGAGAAGAGCCCTCTCCATGAACTTGGCGGTAATCTCCGCCACTATCTTTGTAGTCTGGGTGAGATCCTGAAACTCCTTGGCTAACTGCTGCACCTCTATAACCGATGCAAACTCGGCTCTAAACCTGGTAGTAAAATCAGCCCAAGTCATCGCATCAAGTGTTGCGTCATCACCGATGACATGCCCGATCTCCTCCCACCAATCTCGTGCCCTGTCCTTCACAAGACAGAATTCTAATCTGACCTTGTCCCCCTCAGGACATTTGCTGGTGCGGAATGCGTTGGCGACATCTGCCAACCACCTAGTACTCGTAATGGGGTCTCGCTCCCCATGGTAGTCTGGAGCTCCACAAGCTCTGAATTCCCTGAAAGTGAGTGTGCGCGACCCCATCATGGTCACCACCTCTGCACGGAATGTTCTCAACCTCTCATCCATCAACTCCAAAATACCCTCCTTAATCGAACCAAAGATCACAGGAGTCTGCTCGAGTATGATACGGGTAATCTCTGAAGAGAAAAACTCCCTCGTCTGCTCATCCAAATGCTCGACCCTCGAGCCTGATCCTGATCCCTCACCGGCACCTAAACTGCCGCCTGCTGGTCTATGGCGTAAAACCACCATTCTGAAAACACATCAATTCAAACGTCAGAAAAACTGATATATCTCGAGAGATCGCTACTACTACAGATTTCCTGGCCTCGCCTCGGCCTTCCTTGATTCAAGTACGGATCCTCTGCTTTCAGTAGTACGAGCCCATACTACCTTCCACATCTATCCGTACTTTCCTCAAGAACTGCCTCGACTCCACCAAGTCACTACTACTGTTACTGATCTCTGCTACTCTCATCCTAGGTTGACCCTAGGGGAAATCTCTGACTCAAACCAGTCCTCAACTGCTGAAGGTCTCCTTGTAATGCCAATTACCCATTACCTGAATACTATCACATGTGACGAGGATCAGATAATCCTTCGAGTAAAAGACTCAGCCCCACAACGGTTAGACTCAAACAAGAGCTGCGCAGTAGGGCCAAATCAAACACTCTGATATTATTCAACCTTGATCACATGTGACATGACGTATTCACCTAACGACTAACTCCCATCACTCAAAGTTCCACAAAGCACAAAGCAAGCAGGATGCAGACACAGGAAACTACTCAAGCAATTCTATCCTCATAATGAGAAACTGTACTAGCATACAACGCTAAGTTCATACTGTCAGGCATAATCTAAACATGTTGTCCTACTACTGTCTACTCAATAGTAGCATGCAATTCTCATAAAGCTGAAACACATATAGCTGGAACATAAGGCATCATCCCTAGATCCTTAGTCCTATTCTAGCATGTTGTTGTACTGAAACTAAAATTGATAATCATAACATAAACTTGCATGGGTAATTTGGGAGTACTTACTTGATCTCGGTTGATCGCATGCACCACACCCTTTTCTCGTTTTCAAAAACTCTTTTCTTTTTAAGTTTTTTTTTTCAAAACTTCTTTCGAAAACATTTTTCTTTTGAAAATCTTTTTACTATTTCCTTAGTTTGAGTCCAGTCACACCTGTAAGTGTGCCTGAATCCCTCAAACCAAGGCTCTGATACCAACTTGAAACAACCCGAAATACGAACCAATTTTTTTTAATATTACTAAAAAGCAAATCATCGAGTATCTTATATAATAAAAAACCATGGAATGAGTAACTCAAATGTCATAGTAATTGTGTCAAACAAAACAATATCGATCATAACAATATCCGAAATAAACTCCCAGGATAAAACTGAAGCTGTGGTATGTGCGATGTCATCATCCCGAGCCCTTCCCTTTGCTAGCGGAAGTACCTGAAACCAAAACTGAAAACTATAAGCACGAAGCTTAGTGAGCTCCCCCAAACTACCACATACCATACAATAACACATAAACAACTATTGGGTCGTGCCCACTACATCGGACCGGAGTCCGGAAACTGCATCAGACCGAAGTCCGTAACTAACCAGGGCCTTGCCCTCTACATCGGACTGAAGTCCGGAAACTGCATCAGCCGAAGTCCGGAACTGACTGGGACCTTGTCCCCTGCATCAGACCGAAGTGCAGAACTAACTGCATCAGATCGAAATCTAGAACTGACTGGGACCTTGTCCCCTGCATCGGACCGAAGTCCGGAAACTGACTGAGCATAACATAGCATAGCATAAACATATCAAATAGCATAAACACATATATTGCATACTGCATCGGACCGAAGTCCAGAACACATAACACAAAGACATGCTTGAATCATAAGGACATCAAGCACTCTGAACTACTGCATCAGACCAAAGTCTGGAACTACTGCTGCTCCGAAACTCCCCCGACTACAATTCCCATAAACACTAAATCAGATACCGATAACTGAACTGAGGGTAAAATGATTATTTTACCCCGGTCAAAGTCAACCTTCTAGTCAAAGTCAACATTTAGTTGACCAGACTAGCCGAGTTGAGCTGTCAACTCGTCGAGTCCCTATACTCTCTTCTTATCCACTACTCGTCGAGTTTAGCAAAGACTCGACGAGTTCTTCTTCGATAATGACATCGAGTCTAACTTCATCTGACTCACCGAATTGTATGAACAACTCGTCGAGTCCATCCTCATCTCATGAACACGTCTAGTTTGTGACTCGTCGAGTTGTATGAAAAACTCGTCAACTCTGTTCTTGAGGCAAGAAGATTGCTATGGACTCTCCGAGTCAGGGCGTAGACTCGATGCGTCCCTCCGTTACTGAGTTCGTATCCCATTCCACTGAGTCAACGTCCTACTCACTGATTCCAATCATAATCTCTCAAAAGGATGAATTTGGGGACTCGCGACTCGACTCGTCGAGTCCGATGAACAACTCGCCGAGTCGCTTGCATGACATAACTATATCGTTGATTTTTATCGATTCCAAAGCATTCAATTCATAGATTTGGGTTCCTAGAGTGGGGTTTACACGTAAAGTTTCCAACTTTACATGCATTCATGATCAAATAAGGATTAAAAGCCCTAAATAAGCCAAAAGTGTAGATCTAGGGCTTGCATGAGCGTTTGGCCTAATAAAGCTGGTGAATCTGAGCTTCTGGAGCTTAAACATTATTAGATCTGATGTTCTTCTATCTCTACATGCCCCCACTCACTAGTAGCTCTAAAAATGGCCCAAAAAGTGACTAGATTAAGCTTTTATGGAGATTCAATTGAAGGAATAGCAAGGGTTCGAGTTTTAATACCTCTATATGCTCTGAATTGACCCCCAAAAGCCTGGATCTTCTTCTTCTCCTTTGGATCCTCCTTCCTTCTCCTTCCAAAACTTCAAAGAGCACAAAAACACTCAGGGTTGCTTAAATAATTGCTAGGGTTTCGTATGGGACTCTGTGTGGGTGAGGGAGGTCGGTCCTAGGGCACATAAGATGTTTAAATAGGGGTGCAAACCCTTGAGATTAGGGCTTCATCCAGACAGGCGGACTCGCCGAGTCCCATCATATGGACTCGTCGAGTAGCCAACTTAAATCGCGTGCAAATCCCGACTCTACTCGACGAGTCGGGCTACCCATAAGAAAAGAAAATACTTAATTTAAATTACATACCAGAAATGGGGCGTTACAAAGACAATACTTGGGACGAGTATGAGTAGGTGTGAAAGGTAGTAGAGGCCTATACTACCGGAAGCACGGGACTCACACTTGGATCAAGTTAAGTCACAATATTACCAAGGCGCTAGTAATTGATTCCGTCTTATTCATGTATGTCGTTACCACCGTTTTGGTAAGGAATAAGGAAATGATTATTATTCCAACCCTAGTGGTAATATCATATCGTGTCTGACTAGGAGATGTATTCTACGTGGTTCAGAGAACCAAGTTCGATGTAACTGACTTAAGCCAAAAGATTGAAGTAAAAGATAATCGAATCGATCAATAGAAATATTGTAATCATTGTTAAAGTAAGAAGCTTGTAGCTAGAAGTGCTACATGCTATAATGTGATTATATCACATTAGAACATGAAGGAAGGAATATTCCGTTCTGGAATTTGACTCTAAAAGACCTGAGTCTAAGCATTGCATCATACGACAAGAGGTCATTAGAACACGACCCATCAGTTTGTTACGATAATCAAAGTAAAGTCTGTTTACGAAGGATCAGGAGTCTCCAATAAGGATCGAAATTGTAACTCGAAAGTTACAATTGAAAGTCCAACATAGTATAAAGAGCACATGCAAGATTGAGCACCGTCAGCTGTCAAGAAGTCCAAGATCTAGATACTCATTAGAAAAGACATAAGAGTTATGGTTATTACATAGGATGAAAAGATAACGTATGGAGTCATTATACAAGCTATGTTTTGCTGATGATTTCGGGACCTAATCATCCTAAAGGGATATAATTGCAATGCACGCAGATTCGGGCTAGTCAATTTAGAGACAATAAGAGTAAAATGACTTTTTGATAAAATATTATCTAGAGTGAATAATCTTAACCAAGTTATAGTATATTTCACAAGGCTTCCGTACATATAAAGAACGCTGAAATCCGACTTAAAATGAAGAATTTATGATCCGTCGAAGTTTTACGACTAAACGGGCACGACACCGCGTAACGTAAAAAGTAAATTTTTGATAAATTACTTTTTAGGCTTAGGGATCTAAACAAAAATTGTAGTATATGTTAAAATGATAACGCACATAAAAAGAACGTCCAAATCTGACTTCGTATGAAGAGGTTATGATTTTTTTCTAAGATTTAGCATAGCTGTGCACAACCCATAATTCGAATTTTAAATCGATCGATTCTTATCCGACACAACCTAAATGATAATTAAATATCTCATTAATAGGAGCTCAACGATATAAAGACAAACGAAAATGAACGTCGGATGACAAAGTTATGAGTTTTTAACAGACTTTACATGTCTAATCCTATTAAAATATAACTTTAAAAAATAAATTTAAAATTAGCCGACGGAGTGTAAACCAAAGTTGTAGATCCCGTCGATACCTACGTATGGATATAAAGAACGTAAAAAACAGAGCTCGTATGCGAAAGTTACGAATTTTAGAAGATAATTAGTTTTTGGAGTAATCTGCGAGTGACACGTGACACAATCCTGACCACTGCTTCTTCCCCACGCCCTGCCACTAGATGGTGACACTTGGCACACCAACACATCGTGTAGGGCCCCTAAACACGCTGTGTTGGGCCATTTTCCAGCCTATAAATAGAGGCACAAATCACCTCATTTCTCACACCTCTCTCAACCATTCTCTCCCAAACATCCCCAAACCCTCTCTTCCTTTCCCCTAACACTTCCTAAGTGTTAGAGACAAGTCCCGGAGCACCAGAAGGTTCCAAGAAGAGAGCTTTCAGTTCAGAAGTTCTGCCACCACAGAGCCTGGTTCCTAGCTAAACCCCCTTATATGTAAGTTACGCTTACTCTATTTTAAGTATAACTTATATTTAAGTTCATTATCGTTATTATGAACCTATAAACAAAATATAAATTATACAAAGTGTTATTATAATATCTTTTAACTACTCGCGGTACAAGGAATATGGTTTGAAGGGCCGCATAGGGTTGTTGGATTTCAGACCCCTACGGTGTTTCATGTATGGCCCCTGTCTGTACGTAGTAGTTGAAAAGTATTGTTTAAACACTTATAAAACAGTATCGCTCGTAGACCTTGATTTAATCAGTCGCAATAATATATTAGACTAAAGCTTAGCAATAATAATGCTAGGTTTTGTCGAAGGAAAAGACGATTGTTAGAAGCGAAGCGCTGTCCAAATATCGAGTCATCACTTTAACAAGTGAGTGCATAGTTACTTTCATCTTACACATAGATATGAAGTATTTAATATAAATTATGTGCTATGTGTGCATATTATATGTGTTCTTGATATCTATGTTGGATGAACAAAATATACATGTTTTATTTAATTTAAACTTTATATGTATTTTATACATATAAAAATATTGGGTGAATATGGGTAGATGAATGATGAGAGATGAAATATGATATAGATGAACATTGGCAGCTATAGACTTAGTGCCAAATAGATAAACCATGGAAGCTATGGGCTTAGTTCCTAACAGATAATATCGATAGATATGGATTTAGTGTCTGATAGATAAACTGTGGAAGCTATGGACTTAGTTCCAGATAGATAAACCATGGTAATGCGACCTTGCTTTGGCTCGACTGATATTGTTCACTAGGATTCTCGACTGTCTCTGCAAGATCACAAGGAAATAAGGCCGTCATCCGCTTTCCCGAAGGAGCTCCCGGAAGAACGCTCCGACAATCAAGTTAGAGAGTGTTTAAGATCTTAGAGATTCAGAGAGCTTACCTCATGGGTCTTAGAGTGTATCCTTTTATACCTAGCGCCCTTGCCTGATCCGTACCAGACAAGATTGCTTTTTGGGGAGACAAGATCAGGGGCGCTGATTGGAGGGTCATGCGCCTTCAACCGTTAGGGCGCTCCTATTGGCTCTGACGGTAATGGTCTGATCCTCCTGCTTGTCTCCTAACCGTATCTTTTGTCTCGGAGCTGGGAGCGTCCCTTGGCGGGCGCGAGCCTTTCGCCTGTGCTTTCCGCTCCCGAGAGCGTCTCTTTGCGGGCGCGAGCCCTTCACCTGTACATTCCGCTCCCGGTGGCACCAACGGACGCTAAGCCTGCTGGGCTGGGCCTAGTTGGCGTGCCCGACTCGTGCTTCTGCCGTGATGCCCTAGGCACGTCATCAAGTCCCCCAATCTAGTAGTCGTAGCGTTGCAGCGCTAGTTACATCGTTCTGGACTTAGCTAGCTTACGCGTGTTGGTTTTTCTTTACCCGTCGTTCCGTCTTTAATGGCGATGTGACTGCGCATGATGACTGGTGCGACAACCGTCAATTTTCGGTCAAGTCAAAGTCAACTAAAGTCAACAAGTCAAACCGGTCAACTCAATTTGCCGTGAGTATTAGAGTTTACGTTATGTAATTTCTAAACAACTCTCTATTCTAATGAGAGATCATAAATCGAAAAGTGCGTACATCTAGATCTCCTTAACCTAAAACGGTGGTACGTGGAGAGCCAAACCGATAAAACAATGTTACATACTCATCGGGAGTATGCAAGATCCTTAAACAAGGCTTAACGGGGTTTACGGACCTTGCAGTGCGAAGCCGGACACTCAAAAAGGTCACCAATGAAACCTCTCTCAATCGTTTTCACACCATCTCTTCTTATCAGAAATCTCTCCCAAATATCTCCAAGAATGTTAAATCTCTCCAAGTATGTCAAATCTCTCCCAAATCTCTCTAAGAAAGTGAAATCTCTCCCAAATATATCTCTGTATGTGAAATCTCTCCAAGTATGTCAAATCTCTCCCAAATCTCTCTAAGAATGTGAAATCTTTCCCACATATCTCTTTCTATGAGAAATCTCTCCAAGAATGTCAAATCTCTCCCAAATCTCTCTAAGAATATGAAATCTCTCCCAAATATCTCTCTGTATGTGAAATCTCTCCAAGTATGTCAAATCTCTCCCAAATCTCTCTGAGTATGTGGAATCTCTCTCAAATCTTTCTCGAAATGTCTCCCAACTTTCTATAATCACTCGGGCATTCCGACCCTCGAATTTGGCGAAAACAGCCCAAAAACGAAAGTCTACGCGAAAAACGGACTTAAGGAACCGAAACCCCTCTTAGGAACCGAAACCCCTCTTAGGAACCGAAACCTTCTGAGCCGAAGGCTGCTGAACCGAACCCGAAAGGTCCTCTCGGGCCCGAACCTCGCATGCCTCAACCGAACCCGAACGTTCGGCACCTTTCGGATCTGACCTCTTCTCTTCTAATGGCTACCGAACCTTCTCTTCTGATGGCCTGCCGAACCCTCCCTTCTGACCTTCGGACCGAGCCCTCGGACTAAGCCTCGCCTTCGCCTTCTTCTTCTGGCTCGCATTCGCTTCCGGCTCGGCACCAGCCTGACCGAACCTCGGCCTAGGACCGAGAGGTCTCGCTGGGAAGCCTTTTTTTCCCGGTTTTCGACTAAATTTGCATTTTAGGCCCGTTTTTAATTGTTTTAAGACGGGATTTTCACCCAAAACTTTATTTTAACATATAAGGACCCTTAACTATTAATTAATCACATTTTTAAGGATAAAACCTTATCCAAAAGAGAGTGGGTGAAGTACAAAGGTAGAGTGTTGACTTTACTTATTTTTATGACACAAGCAACCACTCCCATACCCACTCCATGTCACTATTCACCACCAGCCCATCCCTAGTCACTTCATAGGTCCTTTCTCATTATTTTCAACTATTCCCACGTTCTTAGGGCTGGAACATCCATCCTCTCTCCTCACACTTCATTCATTCTCTCATTTTTTTTACCAAGAACCATACTCCAAACTCTCTCATCTTTTTTTCTCTCTAATTCGAGAATTTCAAGGCATACTCCAAGACTTTTCTCCTACAATTAGTAAGTATCATCATCTTTCTTATGATTATTACACATCCTCTTTCTCAAAATCATAGATTGCTTACACAAACATCATCACATTCTTGTTAGATCTTCGAATCTTCAAGTGATTCTTCAAGTGTTCTTGGGTTGAACACTTCTCTTCTTCAACACTTACCTACTGAAATCACTCAAGGTGAGTTCATACCCCTACATTTTCATGTTTTCTCAAGTTTTTAGGGGGGGGGGGCAATACAAGTTAAAACACCAAGAACATAACTAAACTTTTCTAACAGCCTTCATCAGAAACGTTCAACTCCATTCACGGACTGTTTTGGACGACTTAAACATTTTTGTTTTCAAAACTGTTTTAGGTGTAAGTAGTTCAACTTCTTAGCTTTAAATTGACTACTTGCACATCTCCATACGATTTTTCTACAATTTATGGTGAATTTTACAAAACTGCCTATCATTTCAAACACCAATCCGGACCAGTCTGTGATTATGGACCTTTTCACCCAAGTTAGAGATCATTAAAAATCATGATAAAAATTATGAGTAAGCTAGACACATTTTGGGAACTCTCAGAAGTTACGAATTTAGTTTTCGACTTCGTATGATTTTTCTATGTCCTTTCTAAAACAGTGCAGGAAGGTCTAATTTAGTTAACATCATATAATTTTCATAACACTTTGTATTATGTTGAGCAAAGTGTATAAGTATAAATTCTAAGTATTGAATGTGTTTCTTGTAAATTTTATCATCATAAACTGAAAATAAGTCATTCATGATAAGATTATTCATTCATTTAGAACACGTATATAAGCTATAATAAGCATAGTTTAATGGATTTCATAACACTAACGCTTTTTCATAAAAGAGTTCTTATATATTACAAACATTTTGGATAAAACTATAATAGGTATAGTTTATGATACATCACATAACACACACGTACAAAAAGGGTACATTCATACAGAAAGGTTTTACACTCACGCAAACAACTCGTAAACTTGTTAACCTAAATTGTGAGACAATCTCTTTCCGTACGTCCGAGTGCGGGATATAATTCCTGTTAGTTATAATCAGAGTCTCCTGGAGGGAGAACGTGATAGTTGTGTATAGATCTATATTGGGTTTGACACCCCACACCTTGCTGCTAGCTACAGTGGGACCTGCAGGTCTGCGGGTGACAAATGTCATTTCAGTTTTACGACGCCTGAGAAACGTCGTGGCAGGTTCATTTAGTCATAGTATGATTATAGCGACTCACATAGGGATATAACAATACATAAAGTCTACGGGATTTTTATAAAACTTAAATGGGTTTTATGTCGATTTTAAATTCACTTTTTATCTCAATAAGTACAGATATTACTGTACACTTTCGGTTTTGGTATTTATGACTACACATCATTTGAAACCACATTTATATCTTTAAGTATGGACAATACTTGTTATTTTCTCGGTCCTGAGATTTAGGACTACATATACATAAAGTATTAACAAACATAAGAATTTACGGGAATTTCATTTAATTCAAGCGCGTTTATGTCAATTTAAACACATATCATTTTCTATTAGTAAGAGAGGTTACTTATACATTTTGGTCTTCGGTTATAAGACTACATTACATAACTTTTATAAAGAAAATATCGGATTTTCTGGATGCATATTCTATCGCTTTTACAAGGAAAACGGTTTACTCTCCAACAAAATCTCTTATGAACTCACCAACCTTTGTGTTGACACTTTTCAAAACTACTTGTATTCTCAGGAATTCATTGAAAACAGGAAATCAACAACGTTTTGAGGATGGGACGATAAATCGTCAAACAGTTCATTTTGTTTCATAATGTAATTGATTCGAATCATGTAAACATATACTTTGGTGTAACTTTTTCAATTATATTTATGATGGTTGTATTTACTTTGAGCACTATTATACTCGTTGTTGTGATACTCTACATGAAGTCCTCCACCCTCGGACGTTTCCGCCATCCTTGGTTTGGGGGTGTGACAACTGGTAGTTACGTCATTGTGTCAGGCATTGAAATTCCCCGCCTCTTCTTTTTCTTTATAAGGGCATTTAAACGATTTCTCTTTATCTTTTCCTCCTTCTCTCTTCGTCTTCCTCTTTTTGGGTTTATCTTCTTCTTTCTTTCTCATGGAAAACCTTCTCAGTATCCTCCCTTCCGCCACATAGTATCGTCAACTAGAGGTCACATATGGATTATCTTCCCTGGAAGGTGTAAAGTTTCCTCCACCCGATTCTAGTATCTAATCCCTTCCCCCTGGCAATATTGGGGTTTACTTGAAAACCCTAGATGTTGGCATCCGTTTTCCTTTGACTGATTTTCAAGAGGAGGTCTTCCCGAAAGACGGTTGCAGTCTTCAGATGCTGACCCCAATGCAGTCAACAAAGTGGTTGCATTTGAGATGATCTGCAGAGCCAACAGGTATCTTCCAGATTACTTCGTTTTCAAGTTTTTCTTCCGATTCTACGTCACTGGAGATAAGTGCACCTTTTTGGTTCGACGAGGGGGGCACGCCTTAGTTCCCGACGAGCGGACCCCTAACAACTGGCAGGATAATTGGCTATGGGTAAACCAGGAGTTGGTCGAAAGCGGCCGGTACCGTGCGAATGCTTTTTCCGATACCATCCCCAAACTCTTCCCTCACAACCAATGTGTCGCTGATTACCTGAAGTGTGTGCAAGTATCCCCTGAAGATTATTCTGAGGCTCTGCTTTCTGGTGTGGGGATGAGCCCTTCTTGGAGGCGTGTTTTTCTCCGTCATTGACGGTGAGTGTTGACGGTGAGTGTTGCACCCCTCTTTTTTCCTTCTCCCCGTTGTTACTACTATATGACTGATATTCCTTGTTCTGACATCTCTAGGTGCTGAATCTTCCCTGTCCATGGATGAGGTGTTACAGAAGCATTATCGGGGAAAGTTAGAGCATCGCGAGGTGGATATAGTTGATCAGCTTCCTCTACCCCACAGAATGGATCAGCTTGCCTTAACTGCTGCCCCTTCCATCCCCCCTGTAGGCTCGTCGGCGTCAGAGGAGGATCCTTTGCACGCTCGCCCCATCTCTGCTGTCATGCCCCTGGGTAGCACTCGCTCCTCCTCCGTGGAGGGTAATGGAGACAGCAAAGAAGGGATTATCACGGATGCCTGGCGGATGCAGGCGAAGAGAAAATCTATCTTAGCCATGGGTGAGCCGGTTATCAGCGCGCCTACCGCTACCAAGAGAGTTCATACCCGACGCAACTTCTCTCGTCTGCTGAGTTTGATGACTTCCACATCGGCCGGTGTTGTCGTGATCCCTAATGACGACACGCAACAGTCCGAAGGGATCGACAGGGCGACTGAACAGCCCATTGCTCCTACCTTCTCATCTATCCCTGTTCCAGGTGTTCCATTGGTTCCCTCGAAGTTCTCCCCAGTTAAAGGTTCTAGCGGACCTGGTCAAGTTTCAGTTTCTTTAGGTGGTGTTTCTGGAGACAGTTCTACTGGGTCTCCTGTTTTTGTTCCTTCCTGGGATCTCCGCAATGATTCCCGACTCTTTTTCCGTAGCAATGTTTTGGAATTTTCCTGCCATGCTTTTCCTTCGGCTGCCGTTGGCGATATAGAGGCTATGGGTAATCCTGCCCTTGCTCATAACATGGCTTACGGTGCTGTGCAGGCCATGTTTTACATTGTCGCAGGTTCCCGACATGTTCATGCCCTTGGTGAGATAGAGGCCGTCCATGCTACTTGTGAGTCACGCATGACAGGGCTGGAATGTCGCCTCGGCGAGTTTGGCGAGGACCTCCGTTTGTCTGAGCAAAAGTGTGAATTGCTATCCTCTGAGAAAACTGTCCTTGACGAAGCTAGAGCTGCTTTGGAAGCTAAGATTGACTCCCTAACTCAAGTGAATGAAGGTTTGATGATCCAGGTGGAAAGTCTTGAGCGTGATGCTACTGATCGCGATAAGCTTATTTCGTCGCTGCAATCGGATTTGGACGCTTCCCGTAGAGACTTGGATTCGCTGGTGCACATTGGTGTTGTTCACATTGTTGATAAATTGATTGAGCATCCGGACTTTACTAACGCGATAAGTCTCATCCGACATGCTGCTTTTGTGGCTGGGATTGAGTTTGTTCAAAAAACTTCTGCTGGTGCTGGTGGTGGAGATGTCGGTGTTGGTGCTACTTCTGTTGGTCCCGTGGTTAGTGTGAACAATGCTCTATTGACTTTTGCCAGTATGGATCATGCATCCTTTTTGGGTTTAGGGGAACTGTGTGTTGGGGGTCTCCGGGTGTTATGCTCTTTTGGTGGTTCAGAGGGTACTCCGGAAAGCGCGGTGGGTCATGATATTGTGCAGGTAGTTGAGGTTGATGTTGGAGGAGGTAATGAGGGTGGTGATGGTGATCGTGGTGAAAGTGAAGTGGCTGTTGTGGGAAATGAAGTCGCATGTGATGGGAATGATGCTGTTGAGGATGCTCCGACATCGTGTTCTACCCCTCTTGAGGCGTGAAAATTTCTTTGCTTGTTTCGGTTTCTGCTTGCATGTTTCTTTTGGTGGCCATATGATGCCTTTAGTTTGTATAATGCATGAACTTTTAAACAATATTTACTATTTTATGTATGTAACTATGTGCTCTAAGCATTACTTGTTTGTTGCTTGCTCTTTTTTTTTTTTTTTTTTTTTTTTTAAAGACATAGCGCTCTGATGTGCTAGGGGTTCTGCTTCACCTATGTTATTGTCGACACACTAAGTATCGGTACTGGGTGCTCTTAGTACCCAACGATCGATCTTTACATGCAAATTTTCAATCGTTAAGAGTTAATACACTAAGTATTAAAGATTAGCATTTGAATCATCCCATTACATTAACCGTGGACTATAAATACACTAAGTATGAGACTCATGTCACTAAGAATGGACTTATGTACACTAAGTACTTGGGATGTGCTGCACTAAGCAACATATCGATCGACTGGGGTTACACTTCTTTATTTTCAAAAGAAAAACTTTTTCAAGTTCCTGGCGTTCCACGTTATTGGAATCTGCCTTCCTTCCATCGTTTCCAAGACATATGCATCATCCCAATTTGCTTCTGTGACTTTGTAAGGGCCCTCCCATGTTGGACCCAATTTGCCTTGGGGCTCGGCTCGGCTTGCTTCGTTTTTCCTTAGAACATACTCACCTAATCTGAACGCTTTCTCCTTTACCCTTTGGTTATAGTACCTTTCTGTTGCATGCTTGTATGCAGCTTGGCGCATTTCTGATTTTTCGCGTTTTTCTTCTAGGATATCCAGGTTTATCCTCAGGTCCTGTGCGTTGCTTTCTTCATTCGTGTTAGCCACCCTTAGTGTACTCACCGTTAACTCCATGGGGAACATAGCTTCCGTCCCGTATGTCAAGCTGAACGGGGTTTCTTGCGTGCTCGTTCGCGGTGTGGTCCTATATGACCATAGCACTGTCAGTATCTCCTCCGCCCAGGTCCCTTTTGCCTTGCCCAACCTTTTCTTGATCCCATTCACGATAGGCGTCTGTCCGTTCGCTTGTGGATGTGCTACTGATGTGAACCGTTGATTTATCCCTTTGGTGGCGCACCACTCCTTGAACGGGTTCTCGGCAAACTGTAGGCCATTGTCACTGATGAGTACCTTAGGCGTCCCAAACCTTGTTATAATATTCTTCCATACAAACTTTATCATATGTCTCCCTGAGATTCACGCTAACGGCTCCGCTTCATTCAATTTTGTGAAAGCACCATGTATTTCAGCTTCCCTGGTGCTTCCGGGAATGGGACCACTATATCTATACCCCGTTGGTAAAACGGCCACAGGCTAGATATGTTATGCAATGGTACTGGGGGTTTGCTTGGACTGGGGCATAAGACTGTCATTCCCTACATCTCCTGGCCACCTTTAGCGCATCTTGCTGTATTGTGGGCCAGTATACACCAATTCGAAGTACTTTGCCCGTTAAGGCCCATGCCCCCTCGTGTGCACCCACCTGGCCTGCGTGTGCTTCCTGTAGCATCTCTCTCCCTTTGGCTTGGTCTACACACTTCAGCCATGGCGCTGCGAACCCTTTCCTGTATAATTCTCCATTTATTAATACGTATGAGGGTGCTTTTATACGTATCTTCCTAGTCTCGCCGTGATCGTCCGATAACACCCCCATTTATAGGTATTCCGTGAATGGTGTCATCCACGAGGGTCCGGTGGTCGTTAGGGCATTCACCTGCTGTTCATCTATACTTCTTTCTCGGAGTACCTTTACCAAGGCTTTCTTCAATAGGTGGTCGAAGCACGTAGATGCCAATTTGCTTAAGGCATCCGCCCTCTTATTTTTCGCTTCTAGGTATCTGCTTAATTGTGAACTTCTTGAACGATTCGACTAGTTGTTTCACCATCTTCACATACCTTCCCATTCTCTGGTCTCTTACCTCGAAACTTCCATTGACCTGGTTCGCTGCTAGCCTTGAGTCAGTCAGGGCCGTTACAGCCTTTGCACCCATTTACTTGGCTAGTTGCAATCCTACGAGCCGAGCCTCGTACTCCGCTTCGTTGTTTGATGTATGAAAATCAAAACAGAGGGGGTAAGTCACTTCTTCCCCCTCTGGGCTGGTCAGGATTAGCCCCGACCCTGAGCCTTCCCTGCTGAATGCTCCATCCGTATATAGTGTCCACGAACTATTGTCGGCCGGGGCTCCTTGATGTGCACGAAAGTACCCACTAATTTTAATATTTATAACCTAACAAACTTAGACTAACTATGCACTTATAGGCAGTGTACCTAGTCAGATTACAGTATAGCTTAGGTAAGTCGGGTGTCGATCACAGGGAACGGTGGTTAATTAATTTAAAATATTTGATTATAGGTTACAGGACACACGAAAAGAATAAAGAAATGGTTATTGAATCTCAAACGAACAATTAATTAACAAATCTCGATAAACTAACAGGAAAACAAATCTCTTCAGGTACTTTGGTTTAGATAAATTACACCTTAAAAGCATAGACAATTGCATACACAAATTCATTTTCATGTTCACCGATTCCTAAAATGATTAGATTCGTGTTCACTATAACTAATCCTTTAGCAAACAAGTCAATTCAAACAGTGATCAGTTGATTAAACTAACATGCTTCCTAGTGTTCAGTTCGTATCAAGCAAGACTTGTAATAATAGTTAATCAAATTAGTCATTCAATTAACCTCTTGTTGATGGTCATCAAACAAGGCTCACACATTAACTTACTTATTCCCAAGTTAATCCTAGTTTCGCATTCGCTATTTCTAGACTTATAATCTTGATGGTCATTAAAGTCATAAGACACAAGTAATCAAGCAGATGTTCATACAACTTAATTTACTTGACAATTAACAGCAAATAATTATCATTAACACATAAGGATCTTTTAACAAGCTTGGCAAGATAAATTAAACATAAACAAACAATTCAATATAGCAATTGGTCCAATAATCAAGGTTTCATTCAATCATAAACAAAAAGTAAAAGGTTTTTACACCTAAATCAGAAACTAAACACATAATAGTATCACAATGGAATGCTAAACATGGTCACGTTAACAACCCATATGATTACCAACATGTATCCGCTCTCCAATCCTTCCAATCTCCGCTCCCGTTAGCTTAACGGCCTTCCGGCCGCCTTTTAGACCCTCAAACCGGCTTAACAGAAGTTAATTATCGACTAAATTAGGTTAGAAGTCGAATCCCCCTCTCTGGTTAGCTGATAATCGCTTTTTATAGCCCTTGGAACCGACTTACGTACGCTGGGCGTACTTAGAAACTTATCGTGAAGAGGTTATCCGGAAGCAAGCAGTTACGCTGGGCGTAACCATAAATTACGCTGGGCGTAAACCTTGTTTTTCCATTACGCTAAGTGTTCTAGTCAATTACGCTGGGCGTAATCGGGTCCTCCAACATTTTTTCTTTCTTTTATCTTCTAAGTCCTAATTCCGCTCCAGTCTTTTCTTTTGTGCTCTATCGTCAACGAATAGCTGCAAATCATAATTCAAAGCATTATAAGTACTTTTTAGTTCTAAAAAAGAATAATAAAGGCTAAAATATTAAGATATAATATATAAAAATATATATAAAAATACACATATCAAAATACCCCACACTTAGCCTTTGCTTGCCCCCAAGCAAATTTACTTTTATTTTACCAATATCGCACTAAACAATCCATTTTAAACTCAGCCATTATGTCAAGATCGCAACGCATGCATTTGTGTCTAAAATTTTCCTAAATTACCCCCCATACTTTAAATACTCACAATCTTCATAAACACTCGCCCACTTCTTTCGAACAATGCTAATTTTATGCATCCCTCCGAATCCATCCGCAGAAAACCTCCTAACCTCAAGGTGTTTTTGGTTGAGCAACCCAAGCATACGTAATCTAGAATTACAATTTATGATACAACTATGGAGCTCTTTTGAATTCTTCACTTCCTTGATAATTTGATCTTTGATTTCTTTGAATTCACCATCTTGTTTGATTTGATTTATGGTATCTTCAATTTTTGAACTCTTGGAATTTTGATCTTTTGATCTTCAATTTAGTTGCTTCAAAATTCCTCAAACTTTTCTTGCAATTCTCTCTCTCTTTTTTTTAACATGTACCTCACTTCTTTCACTCAAAACCCTACATGCTTAAGCAGGAGCGCTCAACTTCAACCTTTATTGGCTAACGATACTAATTTTCCTGGATACATTTCTGGTACACGATGCTAAACATATTGCATCCTTCAAACTAAACGAGGTTGTGTTTTTGTTCCATGATTTCCCTAAAATAAGGGAGGCCACAAATGCACTATAACGTGTATTGGCTCAACTAAACATTTGAGTTCTCATTGGATCATCTCATACAATATTAGCAAAAGTTTTAAATTATCACTAGATTTTTCTAAATTAAACTATTATTTCAAGTTTTTAAAATTTTAAATTTCCCTAAATCTAGCAATTTCCAAACTATTCTTTCATTTTTTTTTTATAATTTACTTTTACCGACCCCTACCCCACACTTATTTCATACAATGTCCTCATTGTATGCATAAAACTAATTAAGCACATAAAAAGGGAGAAAAAGGAACAGACTCCCCTGGGGTAGTTGTGGCGAGATCGAATGGGGCTGCTACAAGTTGCTCCAAATATTGCTGAAAGACTGAAAATTGGACTGCTGCTTCTAAGGTTTGCCGATAAATAAAATCAAGAATGCCGACTTTGAAAATGTGGTGCAAGAGATTGCAAAAAAAATGCAATGTATAGTAACCATGACGTAAGAAAGTGTTGACCACGTCGTCTCGTCAAGAATGACAACCTCTTCTTGCGATGAAAACTCCCCCACAACATAGGAAAGTGTCAACCATGTCGTGGCAGCCAGGATGATACTTCTACCTCACGTTGAAATAAAACTCTATGGTGTGGGAACAACTCATCCATACCATAAGAGTTAAAAATAAAATGCCATTCTTCTAAATAATCGCTCACGAAATCAATATGCACCCCACACTTATGACAAATCGTGGGTCTTTACTATAATCTTCGAACTCTCACACGGCTCTCTCCAGCAACAGTCAGACCTAGCTGCTGAACTTACTGCCAGCTTTCTAAGGGCGAAAATTCTGCAAAGATCTAAACAACCAAAAAGCATCAACATGGAAAACAAAAGTAAAACACCCTAAATTAAACTTAATTACATACCAAATAAAAATATTAATACTAAGCAACACAAAAATAAACTAAAAATAACACAAAAAATAAAAATAAAAAAGATAACTAAATCACTCGTCATCTCCGTCATCATGCTGCTGTGTCCCAGAAGTACCGACTCCATCAGGTCGTGACTGGAATGGTGGAGGGAAAGGAAACGAGTACTGAAACCCCTGGTGGGCAAAGAATGCTGTCAACGCATCTCCATACCACTGTTGTTGTCTCTCCACGTGTGCAACGCGCTCCCCCAGTCGCTGAACTCCCTCGTCAATGCGGAAAAATCCCTCGTCCATGCGCTGAGCCAGATAACGTATATCAATCTCTGGCTCAGGTCCCTGTTGCGCTCCTCGAGGAGCAGGTCTACGCCGCTGGCCTCGTCGCGGCTGTGGCTCGACTGCACCCTCCTCTTCCGCCACGTCATCTGGTCGTACCCGCAAGACACCATCCTCGCCTCGCTCAAGTACACGCATCGACTCCAATAACTGAAGGCTCATCAGCCTCATATCATGAAACACTATCGATCTCGTAATCTCACGCGTCAAGAACTGATAGGATTAAGCTAATCGCGTGATAAAATGCCCCCGGAAAATCGGGCTATCCTACCGAAGCCTCCTAGCCCTCCTACCCAAATATGCGGCTAAAGCAACTGGAAGGTTCAGGTGCCTCCCTAGAGTAACAAGTGCGCATAAAAAATACAAGTCTGTCGAAGGCACTCTCTCACTGTTCTTATGGTGTGTGAGAGATAGGGAAATCAAACGGTGCAGCAGTCTATATGTGGTAGACCGAATCATCCTCCCCTGTGCAGTAGATGGCGTGTACACTCCCCCTGTAATATCGACCCAAAAAGTGTTTTCATTATAGTCATCTGGCCGGCCCGTGAGACAATCAACAAGGAATGCCGGGAAGTGGACACTCCTCATCTTGTCTGTTGTATATATCCCAACTCGAGTGGCGAGCTCAATCACATTGCACTCCCGACTCACACCACCCAGTCTGAAGGAAAAGGCTGTCCTATCATCGGGTGTCTTCCTAGGGTCATAGGAAACTGTAGCATAAAACTCCAGCAAAAATTCCCGATACACAGGCTCCTGGATCCCGAACAGTCTTGCCCATCCCTGACATACGAACAAATGCACTCCACTCGCGTCCGAGTGCGTGTATTGCAAAAAATCCTAGATCAACACAGCAAGTTCGGTCTGGGTCACCAATTCCCAGTCGAATGATGGTGCTATGTCGATCTCCTTAGTGAGCAGCAGACTCAGATTGTTGACATATCTGGCCCGGGTTGCATTGTTTAGAGTTTGCGGAAATTGTAAGAAACGGTGATCGGTCACGTCCTCGTGTGGGTTAGTCCTTTGAGTTCCTTGGGCCATACTCTGCACAAATAAACACCAAACACAAAACCAAACAAAATAATTCTAGCATTAACAGATTTAGACTAAAAATAATGGTCCACGGGCATGCTGTACGCTGGGCGTACATCCAGCATACGCTGGGCGTACGTTCAGATTCACGAAACCGCCTTCTGCTCGTTCAAAGGGCATAAGCTTCAGCAATATACGCAGGGCAATCAATAAACACGGGATAGTCAAAATGCGGGACCAACCCTAGGCGTATGTCCAAGAATGCGTACCAACCCCTGTTCATTCTAAGGTCATAACCCATAACAAAGCTTTCAAATTAAGCACATACGCAAGCAGTAAACAATCCAGGGGTCAACTACATGGGGCATACATAGGCTAATCATCTAGAACGCTATGTGTTCGTTCAAATCCTCAAATCTAAGGTTCATACACAAGTTTAAAGGCCAAATCGAGTTCAAGGGTTTAGTCTATTGGTCTGAATCGGTGTATTAAGACATAATCAAACACCAAATTCGTGTGAAATCGACCCCAATTGACGAAGGGTATAAACCCTAGAATTCGCTTTAGGCTTAATACCTCTATTTTCATGAAAATAATCCCAAATCAAAGCAATAGGGTATCTGAATAACATACCTTTATGTCGATTTCTACAAGAAAAGAAGCAAAATCGAAAATCTTGTGGGATATGCGATTGTCTCAGTGCGTGCGACGAAGTAGAAGGGATTTGAAAGAATAACAAAAAAGTCAAAGGGTAAAAAAAAATATAACCTGTCGCCGATTTACGCTCGGCGTAAATTCACATGTACGCGGGGCGTACCTCCAATTCCGAGAAGAAGTCATCCGCGATCTAAGTTGAGTACGCTTGGCGTAATTTTAATTACGATGGGCGTAATTTAACTGAATTTTTCCTTTTTCTTTTTTTTTGAAATTCCTTTTTCCAACTAATAAATTTGGGAACTCTAAATATAAATTTTTTTAATTGCTTCAACAACAGCCATGACTTTCCGGTGAGTGACATATTTTTAAAAAAATGAGACATCATGATCACTTGTTTTTTGTCGAGATCAAACAACAACGGTTGATTAAAACCCTTGCACGCAAGAATTGGTTTGTGAAAACAACCACTTTCGGGACCCGTTAGAATATTTCCTTTGTTTTCTTCGCACCTTTAACTAGAAGTAGAACAAGAAGTGACCTAACTAGTCAAGAACAACAAGAGCGCGGTCTTCTACTTAACTACCACAATACGCCTTGCTATACTACGCCCCATGGATTGAGTTGGAAAAATCAACAAATTAGTATGCTAAACAGGTCAAGGATTCCCTAATCGCTTGCATTCTCAAAATCCATGCAAAAAGTAAAACCAAGCAATGTGTATGATCCCAAATTCCTGCAAATAACAACAAGAACCTTCCCGACAAGTGAAATGGTATCATCAAAAATAAACCTAAAAATAAAAACTAACTAAACTAAAAACAAATAACGAATAATCAAATAAACTAAATTAATTGCAAGCCGTTCCCCGACAATGGTGCCAAAAAATTGATGTGCACGGAAGTACCCACTAATTTTAATATTTATAACCTAACAAACTTAGACTAACTATGCACTTATAGGCAGTGTACCTAGTCAGATTACAGTATAGCTTAGGTAAGTCGGGTGTCGATCACAGGGAACGGTGGTGAATTAATTTAAAATATTTGATTATAGGTTACAGGACACACGAAAAGAATAAAGAAATGGTTATTGAATCTCAAACGAACAATTAATTAACAAATCTCGATAAACTAACAGGAAAACAAATCTCTTCAGGTACTTTGGTTTAGATAAATTACACCTTAAAAACATAGACAATTGCATACACAAATTCATTTTCATGTTCACCGATTCCTAAAATGATTAGATTCGTGTTCACTATAACTAATCCTTTAGCAAACAAGTCAATTCAAACAGTGATCAGTTGATTAAACTAACATGCTTCCTAGTGTTCAGTTCGTATCGATCAAGACTTGTAATAATAGTTAATCAAATTAGTCATTCAATTAACCTCTTGTTGATGGTCATCAAACAAGGCTCACACATTAACTTACTTATTCCCAAGTTAATCCTAGTTTCGCATTCGCTATTTCTAGACTTTTAATCTTGATGGTCGTCAAAGTCATAAGACACAAGTAATCAAGCAGATGTTCATACAACTTAATTTACTTGACAATTAACAGCAAATAATTATCATTAACACATAAGGATCTTTTGACAAGCTTAGCAAGATAAATTAAACATAAACAAACAATTCAATATAGCAATTGGTCCAATAATCAAGGTTTCATTCAATCATAAACAAAAAGTAAAAGGTTTTTACACCTAAATCAGAAACTAAACACATAATAGTATCACAATGGAATGCTAAACATGGTCACGTTAACAACCCATATGATTACCGACATGTATCCGCTCTCCAATCCTTCCGATCTCCGCTCCCGTTAGCTTAACGGCCTTCCGGCCGCCTTCTAGACCCTCAAAATGGCTTAACAGAAGTTAATTATCGACTAAATTAGGTTAGAAGTCGAATCCCCCTCTCTGGTTAGCTGATAATCGCTTTTTATAGCCCTTGGAACTGACTTACGTACGCTGGGCGTACTTAGAAACTTATCACGAAGAGGTTATCCGGAAGCAAGCAGTTACGTTGGGCGTAACCATAAATTACATTGGGCGTAAACCTTGTTTTGCCATTACGCTAAGCGTTCTATTCAATTACGCTGGGTGTAATCGGCTCCTCCAGCATTTTTTTCTTTCTTTTAGCTTCTAAGTCCTAATTCCGCTCTTGTCTTTTTCTTTTGTGCTCTATCGTCAACGAATAGCTGCAAATCATAATTCAAAGCATTATAAGTACTTTTTAGTTCTAAATGAGAATAATAAAGGCTAAAATTATAAGATATAATGTATAAAAATATATATAAAAATACATATCACTCCTTCAACTGCCCACACTTTCTCCTTAGCCGGGGCCCCCTCGTCTGAATTTCTAGCAGGAAATCGGCCAATGCTTGTCCCTTAATACTTGTCCTCGGGTGGTAACTTATGTCATGCTCTCTCAATTCGATTGCCCATTTCGCTAGCCGGCCCGACGTCTCTGGCTTAAGCAGTATTTGTTTGATGGGGTAGTTTATTAGCACCTCGATCTGATGTGCTTGAAAATATCGCCTCAGTCGCCGCGCCGCATAGAAGAGTGTCAGGACTAACTTTTCCAGGGTGGGGGTAGTTGACTTCTGGCCCTTGTAGTGCCCTGCTTAAAAAGTACACTGGTCTCCGTTCTCCTTCCCTTTCTACAGTCAATACTGAGGATATCACTTCATTTGAGATCGAAAGATACATTTGCAACGTCTCTCTCGGGACGGGACTGGCCAGTGTGGGTAACTTGTGTAGTGCCTCCTTGATTTTATGGAGTGCTACTTCTGCTTCGTTCGTCCATTGGAAGTTGCTCTTCTCGATGCAGCCTTTCAGCATGTGGAACAACGGCATGGCCTTGTCAACGGATTTCGAGATGAACCTTCTCAGAGCTGTAAGATTCCCATTTAGACCCTGCGTGTCTCTAAGGGTGCCTGGGGCTGGCATTTAGATAAACTCGTCCACCTTCGTCGGGCTAGGCTGGATGCCCTGCCTGGTGACATAATACCCCAAGAACTGCCCCTCTTCCACCCCAAACATGCATTTGGCTGGGTTCAGCTTCATCTTTACCCTCTTTAGGGTTCGAAAAGTCTCCTCGATGTCTTGTAACATCTTGTCTTCGTGCGAACTCTTGATCACGATATCATCCACGTACACCTCAATGTTTCTCCCAATTTTTTTAGCGAAGATTGAGTCGACCAGGCGTTGATACGTAGCCCCTACATTCTTTAGACCGAAAGGCATCTTGGTTTAACAGAAAGTGCCATGGTTCGTATAAAAAGCCATTTTTTCCTCGTCCTCTTTGCTCATCAAGATCTGATGATACCCTTTATATGCATCTAAAAAACACTTTAGCTTAAATCCTTGCAATGACTCCACCTTATGATCAATTTCCAGGAGGGGGTAACAACCTTTAGGGCATGCTTTATTTAAGTTGAAAAAGTCTATGCACATACGCCATGACCCATCTTGCTTGCGGACCATAACTGGGTTGGCGATCCACGTCAGGAATATTGTTTCCCTTACTATTCCAGTTTCCGCTAGTTTGGCCACTTCTGCGTTGATTGCCCTATTACGGTCCCCACCCTGGACCCTCTTCTTCTGCTTAACCTCCTTTGCTCTTGGTTTAATTACAAGTTTATGCTCAATGACTTTTCTTTCTACCCCCACCATGTCCGTAGGGGTCCATGCAAACACGTGCTTATACCACTTGAGCAAATCGACCAACGTTCTTCTTATGTGACTCGGGAGATCGCATCCAATACTAACTGGCTGGTCAGGGTGTCTCTCATTGATCACCTCCTTTCCTTTCGCGGGGTCACGTCTCATCCTCTTGGCCTCTATAGTTATCTCTGTTGGTTTCATGATTGTAAAGCATTGCAATTCTTTAGGTGGGGTGGCCAGTACTGTAGCTGCGCCCATTGGATTGTCGAACTTCATGACTCCATGCATGGTTGATGGGACTGCCCCTAGCTTTAAGAGAGTTGTTCTCCCCAGAATGATATTGTGTTCCGCCGAATGCCGAATGACCACAAAGTCAATCAGGGCGGTTTTCTTTTGCTACCTATCGTGGCTAGTTATGGTCAGGGGAAGGTGAATTGTGCCTAGCAGCCACAGGCTATGGCCGGTGAATCCGACCAGCCTCCCCATCGTGGGCCGTAGGTTGTCTTTCTAGCGGTCTAGGAGAAGTCGGAAATAGTGCTCATAGATGATATCCGCTAAACTTCGGGTGTCAACGTAGACCATGTGTATGGTTACATCCCTAATGGAGGCTTGGATTACTAGTGGGTCATCGCCCCTCCATTCCTACGGGTGAGGGTCTTGAACAGAGAATGTGAGTGTACGCATCGAGGGTCTGGTGGTCCCTTGCTCCCTTTGTTGCTCTTCCGTGCTTCTCTTACTCCGTATCATGAATATCTCCTTAGGTTGGACCCCTTCACGAGGTGTGTTTTTAGCGTTTTAAGCGTCAAATTTGGCACGCAAGCTTCGCGCTATTTCCACCAAGTCCCCTTTAAGTTGTTTCTCTTCTATTTTTCTTTTTTTAATACTGAACAGTTAGCTGTATCATGTGTCTTACTTTTGTGGTAATCACAATACCGGTTCTTTGGCGATTTGGCTGGCTGATGCTTCTCCAACACCGTGTACACCTCCGCGCGACGACTACGCCTATTCCTCTTGGCAAACGGTCGGAATCGCGCCTGTGGTCTTCTTGCTTGGCCGTAGTGCCTACTTCCCCCTCGGAAATCCATGTGACCCGGGTTGTGGTGCCTGGTAGTCATAGCATTCAAGTAGGCCTGTTTTGCTGCTTCGCTATCCTCTTGTCTCAGATATCGCTCCACCCTTTCTTTTAATTCGGCCCGTGTTAGAGGCTTCTTTCCCATGAGCTTTTGCGATAAAGGGCCTGGTAAAAGTCCCCACGTAAAGGCGCCGGCTATGATCCCCTCATCATGCCCCGGTACGTCTAATGTGGCGTTTATGAACCTTGTGAAGTATTCCTGCATGGTTTCACCCTCCTTTTGCTTACAACCTATGATTGAATGAGAGTTTCCCTTGTACTAGCGTAATAGCATAAAGTTGGTGAGAAAAAGATGTAGGGTTTTGAGCATTCTAACACTCCTAAGTGTACATGCAACCCTAAATACCTTGGATCTATGTTTTCTCTATTATACATGCAAATATGAACTTCCAAGGTATTTATCCTAACTAGCATAATAACATTGATTAAAATGAATATATCAAGTTAGAATTACATACCTCTTTGATGTAGTTTGTCTTCATGAAGCTTGAGTGCCTAGTGCCCCAAGTGTGACACCTCAAATGGTTCACACAACACCAAATACACTTGGAATGACTTGAGAGAAATTGGAACACTTGATAAAATCGGCTAGCCCTTTCTATCACTCATAGTGGCCGATTTCTTGAGCATTTGATCTTTATATAGTGTTACAATTAGGGCAAACCCTTAATTGTCATGGCTTTCCATTTCCTTGGATCCATGGGTTCAAACACCATGGAGCATCCATGGAGCATCCTATGGGTTTTAGCCAAACTTGATAATCCATGGAGCATTAGCCCACTATATAAGTATGGATGATTTACATAATCAACCCATATATTTAATTAGATTTCTTTTGATCACTTAATTAATTCTAAATTAATTCTTGATCAATACTAATTAAATAATCCTGTTAGTATATTAGAACTTATAATATATTAATAATCCTTAAGTGTTATTTCTCTCATTATAGTCTATCCAAATGCATGATGCCATGCAAACCAAATGGACCATGCCGGGTCGGGTCAAGTCTTACCAATTATAGTTATGGACTTAGACATTAATCCAATAGTCTCCCACTTGGATAGGTCTAAAACTATTATTGCGTATGACTTCAAGAACCGATTGGCAATCGTAACTCTCAAAAGCTTCTGTCGAACTCTAACCTTGTAGATGAACTCTGACCTTTGTCAATGACTTGTCCATTAGATAAGGGATCATATATTTCTCCATTCTAGATATCATATGGACTAAGACATGGATTATAATCATTCTCTCTGTCCATTTGTTGTTTCCCGATTTCTGATTTATGACGACTGACTAATTGAACAAATCAAATCAGTCATGGCCTGGCCGAGCACTTACATTTGTCATCACCAAATCATCGAGGGGCCCACAAATATCGCTTTTATCCAGAAGGTAAAAGGAATGGGTAAACTTCGACTCATATGGCTTGTTCTACTACTTGTTGAATCATACATAAAGGCACGTTTTATAACATCGAGTTACCAATGCGTTTTCTTGCAATCAATGTATAACCAACTCATAGTAACAACTCATATCTCTAGGTTTGAAGAATATAAGATATTTTCGTCTCATGATCACTCGTGATAAAATCCGTGAAGTGATTCCAATGAGCGCGGGTTGAATCCAATATTCAAAACTTATGAGCACTCATGAGTGTTGTAGCCCTTTGCCCAACATCTTAGACCTCTACAAGCCAACCCATGACAGTCTTAATTCATATCTACTTCCAAAATATGACCGACTGTGGATGGTTTGAATAACTTAGTCATCCATAACAATGACCTAGTTTATTCTGGAAGTCAAAACATGCAAAATGAAACACAAGAATAATTGAATCGAATATGGTATCAAAACCTATGAACATAAATAAAAAACCTTTTATTTATCACCATATGATTACACATTATTCATTGTATACTGTTTCAACTATCAACTTTATTCTTGAATTTAAAACAATAGTTGTCCCATGCTCCAAGCATGTACACTATGTTTTCTAAACACTAGTCATGCCGTACACCAAGTATGTATACTATGTTTGTCTATGATCTTTACTTTGTGAAATAGATCAATTGAACATAACTCCAATGATCCTCTTTTCATAGTCCCAAATCCTTACTGCAAATGCAACAATTCCAAATTCATGCCATTTACTGAAATCTGTTAGATTCTAAACTTATATGCATTGATCATCTTGTAATTATTATACACAAAGTCATAAAGACTTGACAACAAACATTACAGAGCATTCCAAAGGGGATCAACTCCTTGGAAACATCCTTCTTGCATTAAGTTTCCTAATCTTACACAGATTGAATAATTTCTAACTTTGAAACATTTCCACATTCCATTTTGACTATCACTTCTGAACAAGAGTTGCCTCCTTACAAATTATGTCAATATGGTCCTTCCATAATTATCACTATACTTCCAACTGTACTTGAGCAACCAATCTTTGGTCAGCCTTAGATTGTCCTCGAGAATTGTTTAATCCTTTTAGTCATATCCAATTCTAGACCTTTTCCCTTCTTAATGCCCCAGGCATTTGGAAAATTTTAGAAAGGATGAATATAGCACATGTAATCGATCCTATATCCAAAGCATATGGGACACGATTCATGATGTCTAACATAAAGACTAAACCAGTGTTTTGCTATAACATTTTCATTTCTATTTGCCAAGTTCTCATAATTCAGATTATGAAAAGGGATGCCGTAATCATAATCGAATTTTAGAACGCAAATAATGGTCCCATATACAGAATTTCCTTATGTTGATTCATTCCAACATGAAATTCATATATATATATATATATATATATATATATATATATATATATATATATATATATCCTTGACTAAATACGATTAAAACCTCAATCTATGCTTTTAGATTTAAGATGAAGTATAATTTCCTCTCCCTTAATTATAGCAAAACAACTGTTTCCCAATTGAAACTTTTGTTTACTATAATTAACATTGCTAACTTGCAATACTTATCATAATTATCATGCTCCCACTAACATGATGATTATTAGCATAACACTTATGCTCCCACTAGCTTTGAGATGTACTCAGAAATCAGTTGGACTTCTAGAAATCAATACTTTATTGACTTTCTTACCAAAGTTCAAATTTCTGATACTAGATTGCTTTGATAAAACTTTATCATAATCATACACCTTATCTTAGATAGCTCATAGGTGTATCTAAACAATTTTAAGAACTATGAAAAGGGATGCCGTAATCATAGTCTTGATTGTTTACACCTTTGCCACTTCTCACAAGTCCATGTTAGTGTGCCGGTAAACCACACACGCTCCACTAATGAATTTGTGAATACAAATATCACAATTGCTATCTAGCTAAAATCTACTTAGTGAAAGTGTTTCCACACCATCATTTTCATGAATCGGAGAGAAACCTTATGACACTTAGATTTAATGGTGTATGTGTTCTTATCCATGTGAATTGTCAAAACCATAGTCACAAGACAAGGATAATGACAAATCCAAACTCATATAGACTGAACTCAATCTTAATTTCTTGCCATCTGGCTACTCAAGGGCCCGCCATTGCTTCCAAGTTGTTGTGCAACCAATTGAGAACTCTAAGAACTCATATGCAAATCCAACTTTAATTGGAATGGGAATAGAATATGTCAAAACGATGGGTTATGAACCTCATGTCATGTGCTAGTGAAGAACTTCAGGTTTTATTCTTGATTAGTTCTTGAGACTTTCAAGACCTTTAAGACTCCCACTGTCCTCTTGACATATAAGACTTTCTTGTCAGACATTCAAGAGATAGTGTGGATTCTAATCAAGACAAACACTTCACACAATTGGCCTAAGTTGGTCTCTGTTTTATCCAAAACATCACAACTTACCAATTTCAAATGTACAAGAGTAGAAAACTTTTACTCTTACATTTGACAAGTGTTTTAAACCTTCTTTAAGACATGTCACTCAAGTTACATTCTTAGAGTATAACTCTAAGGATTGTTTTTGGAACGAAGTATGAATCATCTTCTTGATTTAACCACTTCAACAAATCATAGCTCCTCTTCCTAGCTATCAAAATGCACTTAGAGGATGAATCGTGATAAGGTCTCTAAATCATTAATATGATCATATAACATGATACCAAAGTACTCTCCTATCTTTTCAGATTTGAGAAAGTTTTATCCTTCTGCCTGATTTGATTCTTCTTATTCGCTCTGCCATACATTGGAACCTTTTCCAATGTCTCAGAATTACACTTAAGCTTGTAAGTATAACCATATTTACTGAGCTTTAGTAAATTATGACGAATAATCTTATTGATCTTTTGTGGTGGACTTGACCAGTGCACACGAATGTGTACTCGATCCCTTAGTCCTTCACTTAACTCACATATACATGTGAACAAGGACTAGTCTTAATTTTCCAAAGTTGAAAGTTCTCATTCATCATACTGTAAAACTTGTATGATTCGAAGTTTCAGTCCAATCGAAACTTTGGAGATGAGGATCTTTCCTTATTTGGTAAATTTAGACATTTCCACATATGAAAGAATCAAATTCACTTTCCAATATTGCTATCAGTGGAATCTTATAAGCTACAATTTTCCACAAACGCCATTGTAAGGATACATAGAATAAAAAAATTCCTTTTATTTTAAAACTTTGCGGAAAAACTTATCCTTAGAATCCATATGAAAACTTGTTGTTATCTATTCCTAAGCAATATCTCATAACTCCTAAGAAGTAGCTCAAGAATCCGATCTTCAAACTATGCGATAGAAATCCATCTACGTGATCAGATTCAACATATTCTTTCTTTAAGTTTTTTCACTTTTTCTTTGATTCTTTAAACATCACCATGTGACCCAGTCACATCATGTATCAAGAATCTTAGAGTAGAAACTTAGCAGAGTTAGATAGTGGACTTTACCTGAAGTAGAGTCAAACTTATTGACTTTAACATCCTTAGGTAAAATTTGCAGCTTCGCAACTAATGCCCCTTCCTTTGGCAATTTAACATATGGACACTTTGGTAACGGAACATGGGACTATCACAAACTTAGCCTTTCTCTTTACCATTTGGTCAACCGAGTTGACTATGGCCGATCCCTTTCCATTGGGAAGAGAATGCTTTTTCTGGATTTCCAGTGTCATCATTGTCAATGTCCATAAAGTTGTAGGAAGTTGATCTTAGCAAATAGATAAGATCATTAAGGGTCTTGTCATAGTCTGTTTCATAGGAGTCCCAAAGGAACTCACTATGTGACTTAGAAGGTAGTTGAGCCACCAACTTTCTTAAGAATTTGACACCCAACTCTCCCGGCTTGTCAATATGTGACTACATCTCCAAGATGTGACCACACATAGACCTTTGCTTGCCAATAGGGCTTGAGTGACCTTAAACTTTTCAAGACTTGTGGGTTAGGGAGAATAATTAGAGGAGGTGAAAGAAGAATGATTTCCATGGGACATCATCTTCATTTAGGAAAGCTTGTTTCAAGAGATTTGGGAAGATCATAAATGTCTAAACCAGACATCTTTTTGGGAGATATTCAAGATAGTTGATTTAAAGTCCTTAATATGACACCCAATATGAAATATTAAGGCTAGGACCCAACACAATACTTTTATAACTTGGAAGAGGGATGCCGTAATCCAAGCTATAAAATATTTGAAGGTAGGTGAGTGACAATTCACCAATTTCCACCAAGATAAACGTAATGTATAATTAGGTTTTAATTGGATTTGAAACTCCTAGATCTTTTGAGATTCATTGACCTTTTCAATGACATGTTTCAATCTCGAGTGTGCCCTTCATGTTTTGTGACTGGGATGCCGAGGATCACAAAAGAAGGTGTGAAGTAACCATGCAAATATACTGGGTACCCTTAATATTTACCCCTTAATCGATGTGTCGGTTAACCACACACGCTCCACCGATACTATGATAAATATTAAGTTACCCTTTGCCTACCTTGTTAAATACGAGTTAGTGTGCCGGTTAACCACACATGCTCCACTAACCGACTTAAACAAAGTACAAAGTGTAATTTCATGGATTAGCACCTTATTCACTTTTTCCTAATGTCACACCCCGAAACCCAAGGTGGAAACGTTTCCGGGGTGGACTCCACGTTGAGTATCAAATCTAATGTACATAGTAAGAAAAGTAAACAACCATTACATTACATATAAAGATTTTACATTTGTTTTAAAGTAAAAAGTATTACAAGTGTGATACATATGTGTATATATATATATATATATATATATATATATATATATATATATATATATATATATATATAGACAAAAGTAAGACATGTCTTCTACGCAATCCGTCTTCGCCAAAAGGAATCACCGGGTACCTGTCTAACGCGGACCTGAGAATACAAGCAGTTTGAAAATCAGCATAAAGCTGGTGAGTTCATAAGCGGTTTTGTTTTCTGAAAATGTATTTATTTCCTTTCTGTTTCTGAAAAGTTACGCACCAAGAAAATCCCATATTTTCTTAAAAGTTGGTTACTAATCCGAAATGTAATGTAAAAGATGTACACTGAAAACATGGTTACTCTTGTGAATTGTAAGGTTTAGTTATCTGGTTTGTTACATGAATCTGGTTATGTACAAATGTTACCCTAGGAAAATCCCATATTTTCCTGAAAGTTGGTTACCAATCTGAAATGTGAAAGATGTATACTGAAAACCTGGTTATCCTTATGAAATGTATTAGTTTTAACACGTATATAAAACTAATATGTACAAAGTAAACAAGTTACTTAATTCATTATTACTATCAAGTAAATCTCTATTATCCAAATTGCGAGTTCCATAACCATACGATAGACTAGATATGGAAATAAGTAGTCCACATCACCTTATGACTTTCGTCACCCTTGAACATTTCGGTTCGGCTGTAGCTAGCAGCCAGGTGTGGGGTAGTCAGCCCCGTATAGATCTATACACTCAAGTCACGCTCCCTATCTAAGAGATTCTGGTTACGGGTGCGGTCCTCCACTCGCGTATCTATGTGGAGTGTTCTCCGAGGACGTGTCTCCAATTTATAGGAATAACAAATTTACTAGTAATAATACAGAAAGATACTGTTACAAACAATGATCCTCCGCTCGCGTATCTCTGTGGAGTGTTACCGAGGACAAAACAGTGTACTAAGTTTCATGTTCAAAGTTCAAATGTTATGCTTTTAACTGATATAATGTGGAAAACCATTTGTGAAAATATAAAATACAACATTTTATAACATTTTTCACAAATAATACGGTATTGTGTTCTGAAAGTTCAAACGGTTATCTGTTATGATTATTAGTGTTAAAAGCATATGTAATATGGAACATAACACATGTAAAACAAGTTTTAAGTAAAAGTATTCTTTGTACTTTTCTTGTATTCTCCCCCTGAAAACAGTGAAAAACATTGAAAAAGGGTAGGGGTATGAACTCACCAGTCGAAGAACGTGTCGTCTAGGATGCTAAATGTCGGTTCGGGGCTTGACAGCGCGCGATGTTCCTATGAAATATGAAATGAGATACAAATGTATCTAATTAGACTTTAAATCACTAATTAGATATGATTATACACTTTGAGGCGTGAAAACACTTCAATTCAAGTGTTCGGAGTGACCCGGGTGGCATCTATGGATGTGTAGGACCTAGATATGGAGTTTACTCTTCAAGAGTAAACTCCTTGAGGATTTCACGGTCCATTGACCATATCCCCATGATTTTATGGCCGTAAACTCATGGGTGGTGGGTTCTTGGATGCCAAATGGTCATACAATGCACACGGGAAAGTTCTAGGGTTGATTCCATGGCTTAGGAAGTGATTGGGACTCTAAATGACCTTGGATAAGAGTTTACGGTCTATGAAGATGTTCTTCGGAAGTTTACTATCTTAAACACGAGTTTACTACCTTAAACACGAGTTTACTACCTAAAAATCATGTTTCTCCAAGATTCATGGGTTTTGGTGGTTGAAAGTCAAGCATACGAAGTTCTAGACCCATTTCTAAGTCATATAAGGTGTTAAGGGCGCTTTAACACCCATAGAATGAGTTTAAGGTCTAAGGAGATGAGTTTATGGTCTAAGAAGATGAGTTTACGGTCTAAGAATGTTCTTGGACTGTAAACTCTAGTTTGTTCCATTTGTGCATGTTTTGGTGCATTTCTTGAAGGGTTACAAGGTTCTATGCACTCATGGAAGTTCATTGGAGGTGTTTAGGGGCAAACTAACACCCAAAAAGGTGTTTAAGGTCTAAGAATGAGGGTTTACGGTCCAATCATGTTCTTGGACCGTAAACTCATGTCCATGCCTCATATGGTGCGATTTTGGGGTCCTAAGCTCATGCATGCAAGTTTCTAAGCCATATCTAAGCCCTAGAAGTGTTTTGGAGGGGTTTTGAGGCTTCAAAACCCTCATAAGAGGTGTTCACGGTTTTGGGAGGGTCCCCAAACCGTAAACACATGTTCATATGTGTTTTGGGTGATTCCAATATGAATTTTCATACTATACAAGTTAAACAACAAGTTTAGGTTGGATTCCTTACCAAATGATGCTTGAAATGAGGTTTTTGGGCCAATTTCGAGTCTAGAGAGAGAGTGTAGTGAGAGAAAGTTTTTAGAGGGAGAGTAAAAGCCTCAAAATGATGTCACTCAATCCCTTATATAGGGGTTGAGTTTGTGACCCGGAGGAGTTCTACCTGATACTGACGTTAGACGCGGCTTTTGGTCGTACCCGATAAATTTTGCCGTAACTCAACTTGGATGAAACTAATAATTTTCCAAATAAGTATGGAAAATATTTTAATGTTTATAACACATCCCGACACTCATGGAACCGAATTAAAAGTCGCGATTAACTTAATTTAACTCAAAAGTTAACGGAACAGATTTGAATTCAACAGTTTTATTTAACGGGAACGGTTTTAGTGACGAAATAAATTACAGGTTGTCACATTATCCCCCCGTTAGAGGGAATTTCGTCCCGAAATTCGGAATTAAGATACAAATCATGGATTTGGAAAGAGATGAGGATACTTCTGTTTCATCGAGTCTTCGCGCTCCCAAGTGAATTCCGGTCCCCGCTTGGCATTCAAGCGAACCTTCACTATTGGGATGCGACTTTGTTTCGTACGTTTGATCTCTCGATCCATGATTTCGATTGGTTCCTCCACGAAGTTCAAGTTCTCGTTGATCTCGATTTCATCCAGAGGGATCACAAGGGTTTCATCGGATAAACACTTTTTAAGGTTCGAGACATGAAAGACAGGATGGATGCTACTAAGTTCATGGGGTAATTGAAGTTTATAGGCTACAGGACCGATCCTGGCGAGGATCTCGAAGGGTCCAATGTACCTTGGATTAAGTTTCCCATGCTTTACGAAGCGTATCATGCCCTTCCATGGCGAGACCTTCAACAGGACATGGTCTCCAACTTGGAACTCAAGAGGTTTCCGTCGGTTACCAGCGTAACTCTTTTGGCGATCTCGTGAAGCTTTCAATCGTTCCCGGATTTGGATGATCTTTTCTGTGGTTTCACGAATGATTTCAGGACCAGTGAGAGCACTATCGGGGAATCAACTCTTGGCTAGCTGCGTGTCCCCTACCTCGGCCCAACACAGAGGGGATCTGCACTTGCGACCGTAGAGGGCTTCAAACGGGGCAGCCTTGATACTAGTGTGGTAATTGTTGTTGTACGAGAACTCGATCAAAGGCAAATGTGTGTCCCACGACTTTCCGAAATCGATGACACATGCTCTAAGCATGTCTTCCAGGGTTTGGATAGTTCTCTCACTCTGTTCATCGGTTTGAGGATGATAAGCCGTGCTTATGTCTAGTTTAGTTCCAAGAGCCTTCTGGAGAGACTGCCAAAATCTGGAGGTAAACCTGCTATCTCGATCGGAGATAATGGACACAGGTACACCGTGCAGTCAAACTACCTCTTGGATGTAGATTCACGTGAGTCTTTCCATTTTGAATGATTCTTTGATCGGGATGAAGTGAGCGGATTTTGTCAAACGATCGACAATTACCCAAATGGTGTTGGACCCACTCGGACACTTGGATAACTTGGTGATGAAGTCCATGGTAATCATCTCCCATTTCCACTCGGGTATCTCGGGTTGCTGGAGCAGACCCGAGGGTTTCTGGTACTCGACTTTCACCTTGGCGCAAGTCAGGAACTTGCCCACGAATGTAGCGATCTCGGCTTTCATGTTGGGCCACCAGTATTGTTTCTTGAGATCCAGGTACATCTTATCCGAACCTGGGTGAACAGAGTATCTGGTCTTGTGTGCTTCCTCCATGACAACTTCCCTGAATCCTCCGAACTTTGGAGTCTAGATTCGGTCCATGAAACAGTAGACTTCGTCATCTCTGATCTCAAGTTTCTTATCCATTCCCCTCAAGGCTTCGCTCGACAAGTTCTCTGGTTTGAGGGATTCTAACTGGGCTTCTCGGATTTGAGTGGATAAGTGAGAATGGATAGTTATCGTCAGTGTCTTCACCCTACGGCTTGAGCTTTCTTTTCGGCTAAGGGCATCTGCCACCACATTGGCCTTGCCGGGATGGTAGCGAATCTCGCACTCATAGTCACTGAGTAGCTCTACCCATCGTCGTTGCCTCATATTTAAGTCTTTCTGATCGAAGATGTGCTGCAGGCTCTTATGGTCAGTGAAAATCGTACACTTCGTTCTGTAGAGATAATGTCTCCAAATCTTCAGTGAAAAGACTACGGCACCTAACTCCAGGTCGTGCATGGTATAGTTGACATCGTGTTCCTTCAGCTGTCTCGAGGCATAAGCAATTACTTTTCCTCTTTGCATAAGCACACAACCTAAGCCCTGATTAGACGCATCACAATAGACAACGAAGTCATCTGTCCCTTCGGGTAGGGACAGAACAGGCGCGCTGCACAAGGCTTGCTTTAATGTCTGGAACGCTGTTTCTTGCTTTTCACTCCAACAAAAGGGTACACCTTTCTGTGTCAGAGTGGTTAGAGGTTCGGCGATTCTGGAAAAATTCTGGATGAATCTCCGATAATAGCCGGCGAGACCCAAGAATTGACGAATTTCTGTGGGTGTCTTTGGTGCCGACCAATTCTCTATCGCTTTGATCTTGGAAGGATCCACGTGAATAACTTCCTCGCTTACCACATGACTGAGGAAAGTTACCTTCCGAATCCAGAATTCACACTTGGAAAACTTCGCATACAACTTCTCGGATCTAAGGGTCTCCAACACTAACCTCAAGTGTTGTTTGTGATCTTCTTCGCTTCTGGAGTAGACAAGTATGTCATCAATGAACACAATGACGAACTTGTCCAGAAAAGGGCAACAGACCCTGTTCATCAGGTCCATGAACACTGCCGGTGCGTTAATTAGACCGAAGGGCATTACTACGAACTCGTAGTGTCCATACCGAGTCCTAAAAGCTGTTTTGGAAACATCACTCTCATGAACTCGTAGCTGATGATACCCTGACCGAAGGTCTATTTTTGAGAAGTAGCTGGCTCCTTGGAGTTGATCGAAGAGGTCATCTATTCACGGAAGAGGATATCGGTTTTTGACGATCAACTTGTTCAGCTCGCGGTAGTCGATACACATCCAGAAGGATCCATCTTTCTTCTTTACAAACAATACCGGAGCTCCCCATGGTGATAAACTCGGTCTGATGAACACTTTGCTGAGCAACTCATTGAGCTGACTGGATAACTCCTGCATTTCTGCTGGAGCTAAGCGATACGGAGATTTGGCTACGGGGGTAGCTCCAGGAATTAGGTCAATGCGAAACTCGATCTGACGTTCGGGAGGAATTCCTGGAAGCTCTTCGGGAAAGACATCAGGAAAGTTGCAGACTTCGGGGATGCTCGCGAGGTCTGTAAATTCCTGTTTCTCATTGATTACATGGGCTAGGAATGCTTGGAATTCCTTTCGCAAGAGTTTCTGAGATTTGATGCAGGAAATGATGCGAAGATTAGAGATGAGCTTATCGCCATAGATCATGAGAGTTTGACCAGAAGGAAGGCTGAGACGGATTGGCTTTTTCGTAACAAAGGATATCAGCATGATTGGGACTCAACCAATCCATGCCAATGATGACATCAAAGCTCTTTATGGAAATTGGCATAAGATCAATGGGAAAAGAATGGTCGTTCGGGGTAAGGGTACAACCTATGAATACATCGCTAGCGCTTTCTTTCTCACCGTTAGCCATCTCGACGGTAAACGTTTCGGTTAATGGTTGGGGATTAGGTTTAAGGTTATGCTTGAACGAATGACTAACAAAACTTCTTTCAGCACCCGAATCGAAAAGAATACTAGCATAAGAGTTGTCGAGAAGGAACGTACCCGAAACAACGGTGGGATCGGCGACTGCTTCCTCACATCCCATGGCTAGGACTCTCCCGGTATTATCAGCTGTAGCCTTCTTGGGACAGTTTCTCTTGAAATGCCTAACTTCTCCACAATTGTAGCAGGCTTGACCAACACCTGCTCTAGAAGATTGATTCGCGGATTGGGCTGGTGCTTTGCAGAATCGAACCGTATGCCCCTTTTTACCACAGTTGGTGCATGAAAGTTCACGGCAGGGGCCGGGGTTGTGGTGGTATTTGCACTTGTCACACTGGGGAAGGTTACCAGCATACCTACTAGTGGGTGTTTGAGCTGTGGATCCCACAGTAGAAGCAGCTGCAACAGGGGTAGTAGCAGCATGGACTGCTACTGTCTGCTGTTTCTTTGAGGATCCTTGAGAAGATTGACCCTTCTTCTTCTTCCAAAACTTCCTTTTCTCACTATTCCTCTTGGTCGGTTCAGTAGCAGTGGTTGCTTCCTCGTGGTCATCACTGTGGTCAATCAGAGTCTGGGCTAAGCTTTTGGCACTGTCATATGTATCTGGCCCCGTAGATAAGACATTTCCCTTGGTCGGTTGGGTCAGCCCCCAGATAAATCTCTCGATCTTTTTACTCTCTGGGGTAACCAATCCCGGGAAGAGTAGCGCTAGGTCATCGAATCTAGAAGTGTAGGCGGCGATATCGGAACCTTTCATCTTCAGGTTCCAGAGCTCGTGCTCTAACTTCTGTATTTCTCCCCGAGGGCAGTACTCAGCTAGAAGAAGTTCCTTCATGGCCGCCCAACCCATATCATTAGCTACATGTATAGTTAAGGATTTGACTCGGCCGTTCCACCAAGTCAGGGCTTTATCGATAAAGGTACAGGCTGCGAACTTTACCTTGTCAGATTCTGAACAGGCACAAATTTCAAAAATAGATTCGATTTTCTCGAACCATCTAGTAAGGGAAATGACACCTCCAGTGCCATCAAAGGTACAATGATCCTCCACTCGCGTATCTCTGTGGAGTGTTACCGAGGACAAAACAGTGTACTAAGTTTCATGTTCAAAGTTCAAATATTATGCTTTTAACTGATATAATGTGGAAAACCATTTGTGAAAATATAAAATACAACATTTTATAACATTTTTCACAAATAATACGGTATTGTGTTCTAAAAGTTCAAACGGTTATCTGTTATGATTATCAGTGTTAAAAGCATATGTAATATGGAACATAACACATGTAAAACAAGTTTTAAGTACAAGTATTCTTTGTACTTTGCTTGTATTCTCCCCCTGAAAACAGTGAAAAACATTGAAAAAGGGTAGGGGTATGAACTCACTAGTCGAAGAACGTGTCGTCTAGGATGCTAAATGTCGGTTCGGGGCTTGACAGCGCGCGATGTTCCTATGAAATATGAAATGAGATACAAATGTATCTAATTAGACTTTAAATCACTAATTAGATATGATTATACACTTTGAGGCGTGAAAACACTTCAATTCAAGTGTTCGGAGTGACCCGGGTAGCATCTATGGATGTGTAGGACCTAGATATAGAGTTTACTCTTCAAGAGTAAACTCCTTGAGGAGTTCACGGTCCATTGACCATATCCCCATGAGTTTACGGCCATAAACTCATGGGTGGTGGGTTCTTGGATGCCAAATGGTCATACAATGCACAAGGGAAAGTTCTAGGGTTGATTCCATGGCTTAGGAAGTGATTGGGACTCTAAATGACATTAGATAAGAGTTTACGGTCTATGAAGATGTTCTTCGGAAGTTTACTACCTTAAACACGAGTTTACTACCTTAAACACGAGTTCACTACCTTAAACTCATGTTTCTCCAAGATTCATGGGTTTTGGTGGTTGAAAGTCAATCACACTAAGTTCTAGACCCATTTCTAAGTCATATAAGGTGTTAAGGGCACTTTAAAACCCATAGAATGAGTTTAAGGTCTAAGGAGATGAGTTTATGGTCTAAGAAGATAAGTTTACGGTCTAAGAATGTTCTTGGACTGTAAACTCTAGTTTGTTCCATTTGTGCATGTTTTGGTGCATTTCTTGAAGGGTTACAAGGTTCTATGCACTCATGGAAGTTCATTGGAGGTGTTTAGGGGCAAACTAACACCCAACAAGGAGTTTAAGGTCTAAGAATGAGGGTTTACGGTCCAATCATGTTCTTGGACCGTAAACTCATGTACATGCCTCATATGGTGCAATTTTGGGGTCCTAAGCTCATGCATGCAAGTTTCTAAGCCATATGTAAGCCCTAGAAGTGTTTTGGAGGGGTTTTGAGGCTTCAAAACCCTCATAAGAGGTGTTCACGGTTTTGGGAGGGTCCCCAAACCGTAAACACATGTTCATATGTGTTTTGGGTGATTCCAACATGAATTTTCATACTATAGAAGTTAAACAACAAGTTTAGGTTGGATTCCTTACCAAATGATGCTTGAAATGAGGTTTTTGGGCCAATTTCGAGTTCTAGAGAGAGAGTGTAGTGAGAGAAAGTTTTTAGAGAGAGAGAGTAAAAGCCTCAAAATGATGTCACTCAATCCCTTATATAGGTGTTTATTTTATGACCCGAAGGAGTTCTACCCGATGCTGACGTTAGACGCGACTTTTGGTCGTACCCGATAAATTTTGCCGTAACTCAACTTGGATGAAACTAATAATTTTCCAAATAAGTATGGAAAATATTTTAATGTTTATAACACATCCCGACACTTATGGAACCGAATTAAAAGTCGCGATTAACTTAATTTAACTCAAAAGTTAACGGAACAGATTTGAATTCAACGGTTTTATTTAACGGGAACGGTTTTAGTGACGAAATAAATTACAGGTTGTCACACCTAAGTAACTAAGATTGGGTATTTATAAAAGGTTTAGTTACTTAGTATTTATCATTAATACTTTTAATGAAGGGAGAATTATACTCCTTGTCCTACCCGTTCGGCTAATGACCCTCCACCAGTCAAGGAAGCGGTGGGTGAGAGTGGACACCCATTAAACTACAATTTTATAGGCAGTAAGCTTATATACCCTTATAGACCGGTTTCGTGAATGAGGCCTACTAACGGTAAGACTGACTTTACTCTTATACATATATATAGATATTATTAACTTATAATATTATAAAGTATAAGGGTTGAATTTTAACTTTTAAAATTCTAAGGGCTAACTTGGAATTGAAGTATTCATAAGTGAAAACTTTTAAATTCCAAAACTTGAGGGCAAGTTTTGAAACTATTCAAAACTAATTAATTCCATAACTTATGTGTTTAAAGTAGTTTTAAATAAAAGACTCATCAAGTTCCATAACTTGAGGACAAGTTATGGAAGACTTTAAACTAATAAAAGGAATGTAACTTTTCTTTATTTTTGTAACTTATGGAATTAATTAAGGTTACACTTTTTATTACTTAATGAAGTGACTCTTGAACCTCCATAACTTGAGGACAAGACTCTTCATTTTTGTAACCATTGCCAACTTTTATGAGTTTTATGAAACTTAAATGTGACTTTTCATATAACTTGAGGACAAGTTACACAAACACATTTTAGAATCATCTCTTAGATTAAAATGGATCAAAGACACATAATCAATCAACCTTTCTATTAATCAAAGCAACTCATAAGAACAAGATAATTCATATAAATCTTTTTCATGTAATTAGTCTAAACCTTAAACTAATACAAAACATGAATCTATTGACAATTATCTTTGAAATTGGATTGGCATGAACATTACCACATCAAAAACAAGTTTATAAGTCCAAAAACATCTTAGGGTAATGTTCCTAGTCCAATTCCAGCCAAAAAAGTCGAATATATGCTGTCTGGGGGTCTAACTCGTCGAGTGCATGAAATAACTCGGCGAGTTGGATCGTTTTGAACACTTTTAAGGCATGGACTCGTCGAGTCTCCTGATAGACTTGCCGAGTCCGTTGTCCAGACAGCACAAAAATTCGATTTTTAAGTAGTTTTTGTAGGTATAACAAGAAAACAAGCCTAGGCTCTGATACCACTGTAGGTTTTTGAGCATTCTAACACTCCTAAGTGTACATGCAATCCTAAATACCTTGGATCTATGTTTTCTCTATTATACATGCAAATATGAACATCCAAGGTATTTATCCTAACTAGCATAATAACATTGATTCAAATGAATATATCAAGTTAGAATTACATACCTCTTTGATGTAGTTTGTCTTCATGAAGCTTGAGTTAGTGCCCCAAGTGTGACACCTCAAATGGTTCACACAACACCAAATACACTTGGAATGACTTGAGAGAAATTGGAACACTTGATAAAATCGACTAGCCCTTTCTATCACTCATAGTGGCCGATTTCTTGAGCATATGATCTTTATATAGTGTTACAATTAGGGCAAACCCTTAATTGTCATGGCTTTCCATTTCCTTGGATCCATGGGTTCAAATACACCATGGAGCATCCATGGAGCCTCCTATGGGTTTTAGCCCAACTTGATAATCCATGGAGCATTAGCTCACTATACAAGTATGGATGATTTACATAATCAACCCATATATTTAATTAGACTTCTTTTGATTACTTAATTAATTCTAAATTAATTCTTGATCAATACTAATTAAATAATCCTATTAATATATTAGAACTTATAATATATTAATAATCCTTAAGTGTTATTTCTCTCATTATAGTCTATCCAAATACATGATGCCATGCAACCCAAATGGACCATGCCAGGTCGGGTCAAGTATTACCAATTATAGGTATGGACTTAGACATTAATCCAACAAAAGATACTTAAGCTGGGCAAAATTGTAAATGTTGCCCGGTCATAACGTCTTGAACCATGTACCGGCATTGCCATCATGTGTTGTTGGGAAATACGTGCACCAAAACCTCTTGTCAAGCTTTAACGACGTCATTGTCCATTCATATGTGTCGATGTGGCTATTCGGGTCGGTGGTTCCGTTACATGTCTTGAGCGTCGGTAGTTTGGCTGTGTTTGGTATTTCGTAATCCAAAACTTCTTTGACAAACGGAGACGTCATACTACGGGAAAGGCAATCGTGGCCTGGGATGGTGGACGCTCCCTGTTGCTGGTATTGGGTGTTTAAGCCATATAGTGGCGACGTGTGATAGCCAGGGCTTGGTCCGTAAAAGGGGTACGGCTGGAATAGTAGTTGGAGGGAGTAACTGGAGGAGAAAGGGTGTATAGGGGTCATAGGGCTGACCGTTGTTGTCTGCTGCAGGCGATTATTGGCGGTGATGGTTGGTCCGGTCCATGTGTCGGTCATCGAATAGACAGGTGGCGTATGAGCTATCATGGTTTGCGCCAACGGTGGCACTGAAATCATTGAACTCTGTCCGCTCGTCACCTGGTCCGGTGGTGTCGCTGTAAACGATGGTAGGATGTTGAAAACGTGGCCTGGTGGAAGCATTGTTGAGTGAACTGGTTGTGTTTGTTGCAATGGCGACACAAAGAATGGTGGCATCTGAAAGGACGTTGTTGGAAGTGGCCCTACCAGAGTTGTTCTTGGCTGGTGAACTGGCGGTTGTGGGGCACCTTTAATGGTTACTGTAGAGCTTCCTTCGCCTGGAGCGGCCCTGCTGACCGCTGTAGACGACGGTGTTTCGTACAACACTGCCATGGGACGTATGGGACTAGCCTGTTGTCCCTCACTGCCGTTGGATACCATTCACTTTTCACTTTTGTGCTTTTATTTTGTGTTCTTAATCTCACAAACGGATGGCGCCAAATGATGAGACCTTGCTTTGGCTCGGCTAATAATGTTCACTAGGATTCTCGACTGTCTCTGCAAGATCACAAGGAAAGAAGGCCATCAGCCGCTTTCCGGGAGGAGCTCCCAGAAGAACGCTCCGACGGTTAAGTTAGAGAGTGTTTAAGATCTTTGGGTGTGTGCTCTTAGAGAGTCCAGAGAGCATACCTCGTGGGTCTGAGAGCGTATCCTTTTATACCTAGCGCCCTTGCCTGATCCGTACCAGACAAGATCACTTTTTGGGGAGACAAAATCAGGGGCGCTGATTGGAGGGTCATGAGCCTTCAACAGTTAGGGCGCTCTTATTGGCTCCGACGGTAATGGCCTGATCCTCCTACTTGTCTCCTGACCGTATCTTTTGTCTCGGAGCTGGGAGCGTCCCTTGGCGGGAGCGAGCCTTTCGCCTGTGCATTCCACTCCCAAGAGCGTCTCTTGGCGGGCACGAGCCCTTCGCCTGTGCATTCCACTCCCGGGGCACCAGCGGACGCTAAGCCTGCTGGGCAGGGCCCGGTTGGCATGCCCGGCTCCTGCTTCTGCCGTGCTGCCCTAGGCACGCCATCACATGGCAACTATGGACTTAGTCCCAAATAGATAAACCATGGGAGCTATGGACTTAGTACCTTACAAATAAACGTTGGCAATTATGGATTTAATGCCCTATAGATAAACGTTGACAACTATGGATTTAGTGCCCTATAGATGAACATTGGCAGTTATGGACTTAGAGCCTAACATATAACATCGACAACTATGGACTTAGTTCCTGTTATATAAACGCTGGTAGCGATGGACTTCGTGCCTATTCCTTAGGATAATCCTTAGGAATAAATATTAAGGAATAAATGATTCTTAAGGAAGATACTTAAGAATAAAGAAGATAATGGGGATGGGTAATTGGGTTAATTGTTTGATGATTAAAGATAATAATTATATTATTGTGGGTTGAAAACCCTATGTACTCACCAGGTTTCCCAACCTGACCCATTCAGTTTATTTGTATCACATGTATCGATACGAAGAAACATTACACTAAGAGATTAAATGAGATGTAAATCACTAGTATAAATGAATGTAAGGTCTGTTTATGCTTACGTTTCTGTATTGACAATGAAATCCCAAAGTTTTAATATAAACAAAACACATTTCTATGGAAATGCTTTGATAATATATTTATCATGTTTTCTGGGAACAAATTCCGCAATATTATTCTTTAAAATGAATACTCTGATTTTTAAATAAGCATAAACAAAATTTTTAAAATGACTATGAATTTGGGGATGTCACAACAGTGAATAAAGGTGATGAAGTGAATGAGGGTGATCAAGCAGTCAATGATGGTGGAGGAGTAGTAAATGATGGTGGAGAAGTAGTCATTGAGGTGCATGTGCAACAACAATATGATGAGGTGGAACTCACTCCTTTGGAGTTTGATGCATCAGGAAATGGAGAACCTATTCAGGTTCATGTGCAACAATAGGAGGCTAGAGAAACACCAATTGCATCCCTTTTGAAGAAAATCAGGAGGAAGAAATCTGAAAGGATTATCAAGTTGAAGCCGGTCAAGATAGTTGATGATGCAGATGCACCTAGGAATTCAGAAGCTAAACCTCTTACTCTAGACTAAGTTTAAGTGTTGATTTATATGATATAAACATGGTATGTAGTGTGAAATTATATGTTTTGGTATACTCTTGATATTTTTATGAAACTGTTGTCAATTATGGTTGTTTATATGAAACTATGTTGGTTTATGTGATGTGTATTTTGTATTAACTAAGTTGGTTGTTATTTTGAGGTTTTGTTGTGTTATTTTGAAGTTGCATGCATGGCAAGGACTTGTGTGGTTAAACTGCATGGCAAAAGAATATATTTCCATATATCGCTAATTTTAAATTGTCATTGATTATGTCCTTATATACCACGTATGGTCCATATGCTCTTATTTTTGCACAAAAGAACCCCTACACATAACTCAAAACACAATGCACTTTTAAATGGACCAAGTGTAGTCCTTATGGCCGATAATGTGGTACTCACACTTCAATTTTTAAAAGGGGCACATGCTATCATTAAATTTAGCAAGGTATATAACAAGTAGGATCTTTCATGCCATTCATTGAATCTACAAAATTTCATTACAATTGTTCCCATCTTCTGTTATCCCATCACATCTACCATCCCATACACACATTGATCAAATAAAAATTCAACCAAAAACCCAACTATACATTACAACTAGGATCTAACCATGACCATGTACCCGTACACTCATACACTTCCCAAAAGAAAACAACTTTCTACATCCACCCATATACTTTCCAAAGAACTGGTTAGAATTATATACTACACACCATAAATACCTATTTGATCAGCTGCACTTTTTAAGGGCACTTAACCCACATGGAAATGATTAAAATGACCATAACAAAGATCCCACACTTCAGTAGACTGTTTTGCTTCATCAACTCCGTCAATTGTGTCTCAGACACGTGCTTATTTGCTTCCATAGCTTGCTGCAGCTTAAGCAACTTCTTTTGAACCTTCAAAACTTCACTGAAGTCTTCTTTCCTTTTCAGCTCAAACCTCATTTTGCGAAGCTGGTCTTTGTAGTAACCCTCCTCCATTTCTTTGTCGTTCCACATAAAAAAACTTGTATTTTGGACCTTCAGCTGACTAATTAAAAGGGAAGACCAGAATTAGGGTTAGGGTTACGATTAATGAAAATGTGTACATTCCCAGCTCAAAAATAACAAATACGGTGTAAGTAAACAAAGGAATACTCACCAAAGAGTTTTTGCAGTTCCAAAACCTTCGAGTTACATTATCGTCAGTCCAGGCAGTCCTTTCCACGCTTATTGCGTCTTTACAATCACAAGGTGGATAGGGTTCATCATCACGAAGGTTTCCGACATGTAGGAGGTTGATTGATCGACCGGAGGAGGCTAACATTGCTCTGGTTATATCGATTGAGTGTAGAGTATCAAGAGGGAGGCACTGACCTAATTTAGGGTAACAATGTATCGTCGATGGTTCGAATGAGGGTTCCATTTAAGGAAGGTTTCCACGTTATAAGATGACATGGTCAAATGGTTGTCCATATAAGCCAATACACGTCAACAGTGACCCCTAAACCGATAACATTTTCTCTTATTCCTTTAATTAGTAGGTATTTACTAACATTAAGGATCAATTGAGCACAAAAAAACATTAATGACTAAATGTGCAAACTGACCAAACATTGATGTGCTATAGTATAAAAAACCCTAGTTAATATTGTTGTATTCAACTTATGTATTGATAATTTCGTTACAAAAATAGAAAATCATATATATTACCCATTGTGATATTTTTTTTCTTTACTTTTAATAACCTTGTATTTGGTAATCAATTTTTTTAATTGTTAACTAAATTATGACACTGCTTAAATTATTATATCTTTTCACTAGCCTTTAACCAAAATATCATGATAGTTATAGTTAGTGTAAATACTACATACCCTATAACTAGTGTACATACTACATACCCTATGTCACTGGTATTTTTCATTATATTGTTATTGATTTTTATATTTATTTTATATTTAGTTGTTACCTGATAGCAGAAAAACTAGCTATTATATGAAAAGTAAGTTGATAGCTTAAAAGTTAAATGATAAAAAATGACATTTGGTAAAATTAGCTAAAAGATATAAAATGACATATAAAATAATGTGTTTCTATAATTAATTAAGGGGTATATTTGAAAATTAAAAAACATCTTTTGAAAAATTAGTCTAAGTAGCTTTTTAAAAAGCTAGTTTATAAGTTAATTTTGGTTTTCTAATTATGACAACTTAAAAAAAATTCGAAAAATAAGCTAGTTATGACGTGCCAAACAAAATCAGTATTTTGGGTTTGTTTTGGTTTAAATATTGTTAAATCATCAAACTTAACGTCTAAACCTTCTTATTTCGGTGCACACTGTTTTGTTGCATATCATACAAACTCACATAGAAGTATAACCGAGGGAGTTGCATTTAAATTAGGGGTGAGCAAAACCGAACCCGAAAACCAAAAAACCGACAAAAACGGACGAAACCGAAACCGAAGCATAAACTGACGGTTTGGGTTTGTATTATTTAGAAACCAAAAAATTCGGTTCGGTTTGGGTTTTAGGAATGTACGAAACCGAACCGAACCAAACTTTATAAAAATATGAATTCTGCGATTTATATATGTATATATATGTTTTCCTTGACTTGTAAACACAAACAGATGGGTGGTGTGTTGGCTAATGAGGGTTTGGGTTTGTATTATTCATATTAAAAAAAACATTAATTACATCTAACTTTATTAAATAAAATGAAAATCTATCGTTTGTTGCATTTAATTCAATGGTATGTTAAATGAGAAATATTTTGATAAAAGATATTTATTTTTAGAAGTAAACTATTATTTTGGAACAAACTAAAAAGGAAATATAGATTATTAATAAAGAAAATATAGACTATTAATATGAGACGCTTGGAATATATGATTAACAATGTATATTTTTATCAAATAGGCGGTGTATACAAATTTCGTAATGTCTTAATTTTCAGTACGTCACTCTTGAGAGTTGTAGTTGTAGACATTACATGATTTGTACTTAATGGTCTCTCAACTCCACAAAGAGCAAGCTTTATACCTTTTAGACACAATCACATGATCTAAAAGCAAACACCTGAAACAAGAAATGCCATTATTAATGTAACACCATGCATGCTTGATTCAAATCAAAGTCTACACCAAAAAAAAGTCGAACCACATCCATTCAATACAATCAAGCATCAACACATGATCCACAAAAGGAGTCGTTGACAATAAATTGTTCCCCAAAGAACCATGTTTTTTTCCCCAAGGGTTATACAGAGACACAGACAGAACCGGACAAAACAGAACAAGGTGTACTATGTTTGGCATGTGATGTCAATGAGATAAAAATTACACCTCGTTGTTTGTACAAAAGACGTAATTCCCTTGTTTGTCATCCTTATCATTGGAAATATCCCTCCAACGTCTTCCAATCCAAGATAAACATTATTAGTTTTGACAGAATCTATACGATACATAAATACATACATACATCTGCCTAATTAAAATCAATTTCTTTTCGTTATCTAACAACACTTCACAACTCACAATCAAAACAACACAAGTAAACCAACAAAATACCCGATTCAATAAACATAAATCTTCACAAAATCACGATCCTTCCACCCCCATTGCACCCGTGGGCTTGAAACAATCAATATTGCACAACACTGCCGCCTTCATCATACCTCCAAATCTGCCATAATCATCCACATTTCAACAACATTTATTGCTAATAAACAAATAAACAAATAAACAAATAAACGAATGAAGGAATCAGCTTAAGCTAACCAGACCGATCAATGCTGTTTCTTCCTTTCTCAGGTTGGTCAACACTCGGTCTTGACTTTTCTGTACTTGTGCTGGGCCTTGATTTCTCTCTACAATCAATATCATTATCTGTTAATGAACCCGAAGAGTTCTTTAAACGTGTTGACTTTTCAACAGCCAATATGAACTTCTTTAAATGTCGAATGTACTCCGGGAAGAGTTCCAAATCACAGTGATTCCCGCCTTTGATCCATAAAGGTTCGTATTTTACCACACAATGCTCCCAAAGCTGCTTCCCGTGTGAAAAATCCACAACATCATCTTTCGTACCCTGATAAAAACACAACATTATCGATAAAATGATTAAACGGGTCCCACAATTTGGATATGACTTCACATTTCACAAACACGTACATGAATAACCAGAACAGGACACTTGACTAATGGGATTTTGTCGATATTCTGCATTGTAAGAACAAACAGTAACTATAAAGACTAGTAGTGAATACTGAATAGTGATAATTGATTAATTGTAAATAATGAATTTTGACCTTGTATATATCAAACCAATATGTTCGTTTAACAGGATACATGACTCTGATTCCTGACATGATTGGGCTGTGAAGAACAACTGCCCGTAATCTTGATAAACGGGCAGCTAAATCGAGAGTAGGTCCACTTCCTACAGATTGACCGTATAAGATGACATCTTCTTCTTTTACACCATAAGTTTCTTCAAGGCATCGATATGCAGCTTCAATGTCGGCATATGTGTTTTGTTCAGTAGGCTGTGAAGATGATTAAAGGTGTGTAATTTAGCAAATTGGTATCGAAATCATATGTGTATTTGATTTGTTTCAGACATTCAGATTAATCCTACCTTCCCGGAAGATTGCCCGTATCCAGTGTAGTCATACCTGCGATGTATCAAGTGTTCATCATGTAAGAGAAATGATCCAAAAGATTTGGATGATAAAGTTCATGTTTTTTTGAACAAATTGGGGAAATTGAGACTAACCCCATTAAATTAACTCGAAGATGAACACTGAGTTCGCAGAACAAGTCATACATCTGACCAAGATCAGCGGCGTTGCCGTGAGAATAAAGCACAGTGAGTGACGCCACCGGATTCTTGACATACGCCGCCACAATTTCCGTCCCCCTTTTCGTTTTCAGCTTCAGAACGTCAACGTTGGCTCTCTCAGACACATCCGTCATCTTCAATTTCCCACTGTCGCTCGATTCGTCCACCACCAATCTGTAAGACGGCGGATCCGGTGGAAAAAAAGCGAACTTCGCCGCCACAGACGACGTCATCGCCCCCATCTCCAATCCGATCAAATTGAACCGATTGAAAACAATCAAGACCACCCCTTTTGCTACTACAACTAAAATCCTCGTACAAACTAATATATAGTACAGATTTGTGTGAGTACTTTAAGGGATTTGGTGGAATACTTTTGAATTTATGAATTCGGAAAGAAAATCTTGGCTTAGGGTTCTTTTGATTTAGATGTGGGTGCGTATATAGCAAATACAGAATTAATATCGATTTCGTGTGAATCTTGAGGAGGGAAAGCAATTACTGATTTTCTTAATATGGAGTTCATCGGAGACACGCAGCCACCACTTTAGTGTGTGAGAGAGAAACGGAAGAAAATTTAAGCATTTCTGCCGTTAAAAAGTAGGGTAGCACGTGTTCATTAAAGTCTCAAAGGGCGATAAAGTTCACATGAGGTTGGAGAACGAGATTTTGCTACATGGTCGAGTTGTTATTGAAGTACGATTTTCAATTTCATTTTGTTATTTGTATGGCGAGTTAAGTTAAAACATTTTTTTTTTTGATAAATTCTTATAATAAAATTTTAATTTTGATATCTATATTATTTTTAATTATATTATTATATTCATAATTTTGTTGTAATATTAACTAAATAATCGATTCTTTCTATTTTTCCGGTAATCAATTTTCTCGAATTGCAATAAAATCAATAAATTTATTGAAATTTTGATTTGACATTGAGTTTCAAATCGTAAGAATTACTCAAAATTTTGATTTTGACATTGAATTTTATTTATTTATTTATTATTATTATTATTATTATTATTTACAATGTGACCAATTCAAGATATGTTAATGTGGCTTAGAAGTTCGATTTGTAAACAAATAAATGAAGATCTATCTAATGGTTAAAACTCATTTACAAGTCAGCAAAAAATACATAATCACCATTTCAGGAGATGCTATTGTGGTTTAAAAGCTCAATTTGTTCAACAAATAAATGAAGACCTTTATAATGTCCATATAAGACCTTTATAATGTCCATATAAGACCCGTACAAGGTTGATTTGTACAACAAATAAAAAAAATAGCCTTGCAATGTCAATTTCTTTGTATACTAAATTAATGAAGATCCCCCACTCCCTCCCCCCTTCCTAAATAAATAAATAAATAAATAATAGTAATAATAATAATAATAATAATTATAATAATAATAATAAAATAAATGAAGATCCTTACAAACTTGCTTCTAAACCATCTGACCGGTTGCCATCAATCTAGTAGGTTTTAAATAAATGACATGAAATATTGTTATGTGGAAGCCACTTAAGATTTTACGTGTTAGGATTGAGTTTCAAATAGGTGTGTCAACTCTCGACTCAATCTGTAAACCAACACTGACCCAACCCGAAAATAGACGGGTTTGAGTTGGGATTTTTGACTCGCCAACCCGTCAACTCACCAACCCATTTATTTCATGAGTTGGGTTGGGTTATCTGTTTGAGTTCGCGGGTCAACCCGCCAACCCATATATATATATATATATATATATATATATATATATATATATATATATTACATTTAAAAAAATGATATTTAATTATTAATGAAATTTGATTTTCATCCGTATTCATATGTGACTAATCTGCATTTGCGATTCGTTAATCAGAAAAAAAAATACATGTCGTTATTTTCACGAGTCACGAACGAAGAACACATCCACTTTCTATGAATGTTTTCATTTTTCATTTTTATTTGGATGTTATCGACTTTATGAATTTATGTTGAAAACCTTTTTTTTTTTATGTTAATTACTTTAATAATTTTATGAATTTATGTTGAAAAAACCTCATTTTTTTAAAATATGTTGCTTATTTATTAAACGGGTTATATGGGTTGGGTATGACTCATTAACTTCTGAACCCACGAACCCATATACTTAAACAGATTATATGAGTTAGGTTGGGTTAAGGTTTCCAACCCACCAACCCATGACCCGACAACCCGTCATCCCATATATTATATGAGTTGGGTTGAGTTTGTGTTTTCTGACCCGCCGGCCCACCAACCCGAACCCAACCCAATTGTCAGGCCTAGTTTCAAATATAGGGGTTGTATCGATAAATGACATGACAATATCATGACTATTGGATAAAAAAAATTCAAATTATCCTATTTAATTTTACCAGAGAACTCTTTTTTACTCGATTACCTCAAGAAAATCCTATTATTTTTGCCTGGTTAATGAAAAATCCTATTATTTTAAAGCTCAATACTACCATATAAGATCTTACGTAGCTTCCATGTCACAATATTAGTATGTCATTGATTTGGTAACTTGCTAGTTAATGATAACCGGTCAACTGGTTTAGAAGCTAGTTTGTAGGGATCTTAATTTATAGGAGTCTTTATTTGTTTGTTGTACAAATAAATCAACCTTTTGGGAGTATTCATTTATTTGTTATACAAATCGACCTTCTAGGGGTCTTATATCTACTTTGTAGGGGTATTCATTTACTTGTTGTACAAATCGAGCTTCTAAACCACAATAACATCTCTTGAAATGGTGACTATGCTTTTTTCACTGATTTGTAAGTGAGTTTGAACCATTGGATCGACCTGCATTTTTTGTTGTACAAATCGAGCTTCTAAATCAAGCTTCTAAACCATAATAACATCTCCTGAATCGCTCAATTGGTTTACATTGCAACAAAATTGTAAATCTAATGACATAATTGAGATAAAAAAACCTGATGTGAAAATCGAAATTTTGTGGTAATATATTTACTTTCTTGCAATTTGAAACTCGGTGTCAAAATCAAAATTTTGTTAAACTTAGTGAATTTATCGCATATCAGGAAAAACGGTTACCGGAAGAACAGAGAGAACCGGTCATTTGGTTGATATTAAAATAAAATTGTAAATATAATGAAATAATTAAAAAAAATAACTCAGTATCAAAATCAAAAATTTATGGTAATATAGTGACTTTCTTGCAATTTGTTTTTTATATATACAATATGTAAGTAAGCAAAATTTAATCCTACCATGTGAAAGATGTTAGAGTATCATGTTAAATGTGTTTTTTATATATACATTATGTAAGTAAGCAAATTTTAATCCTACCAATTCATCCCCATGATGACATTCCTCTCGCGCAAAGGAATAGGAACCAAATAAACCAGATACTGCTCGCTAAATACATCCGGAACACAACCCCGATGAACCCTCGATATCCTCATGGGATGATTGTCGGCGATCTATACCTGTAATGGATAATCAAGCTCCCATGGAGCGTCACAAATCTGTTACTAAGCACAAGAGATACAAACGATCGGGTGGCACCCGAATCAAACGGAACTAAAGCTGGAACACCGTTCACTAGGAACGTCCCCATGTAACATAAAATATATAATAAACATAAATGTTAACGTATCCCTCTAGGAATATGTTAAAGATAACAGGACGGTTATCTGAAGGACGACCTAGTTGACAGTCGCTACCCAACATAAGTGCTAGGCCCGGGCCCTCGCCCTCGCGACCTCACACTTAGACCCCGACGCTTTAACGCCAAGGTCTGACTAAGAACGAGAAACTTTAGTCTATAGAAAGCCAAAACAGTACTAATCGCTCCTCATAGCGACAAGTGTAGTGCTCAGAGTGCTACCCTTTGTTAGTTCTACACCAATAGCAGATAACCGCTAGTGGTGAACGATCCGCCAATAGGATGCCTCCACGTTCTGTCGGCCCAGGTGAGACAAAAAGTACTGTCGAAGACATGCTCCCCCAATAGCAGGTATAAAAGGAGCGATTCTTCTCCAGAAGATGGGATCGCCTCATTTTCAAACACAATAAAACACATGTCAAATTTTCTCAAAAATCTCAAGTATCAATTATCAACACATATTTCAAAAAGTGTTTATCACAAATCCAGGATCCTCCAAAAATATATCTCCAGCTCATATGTGTGTACAATCAAGTCGATGCCTTCCCACGATCCTGAGAAGTACCTAAAACAAATATCACATAACACGGTAAGCACGAAGTTTAATGTGTTCCCCAAAATACCACATACACAAATAGCCTCTCATGGCTATAACTCGGCATGGACCCTCCGGTCTCATGCGTCTCGGTGTGGACCTTTTGGTCATGTGTCTCAATGAGGACCCTCCGGTCTCATAGCTAGGTTTGGACCCTCCGGTCTCCTTCTCGGTGGAAACCCTCCGATCCTACAACTCGGGTTGGACCCTCCGGTCCAATCTCAATAAACACAAAATATAGCATATATATCACACAGACAAAATGCATAATATCACATAACTCAAATAAGCACATAAAACCCTCCCGTCACACATATATACCACTCATGGTAAATGTAACATCCGGATTTCTAGGTATATTATTTTATTCTTTTATTTTGAGTTTGGGGAGGGACTTGGCGAGTTGATGCTTAGACTCGCCGAGTAGGACCGCGGGTTTTTATCCGGATTGGTGACCGGACTCGGCGAGTCGACTCGTGGACTCGGCGAGTCCACGTTGTTAAGTGAAACCTTAATTTCTTGGGTTTGGGATCTATTTAAAGGCTCTTATAACCTTCAGTTGCGGCTACCAGACCCTTGAGAGAAACCTTAAGAGAGTTAGAACGTTTGTGAGGGATGAGAGGCCATTTTTTATCCTTGTGTTGGTGTTCTTGCAAGAAGAAGGTGACCAAGGCAAGAAGGAGCTGAAGAGGGTGCTATTCTGTAGACTTCAGAGCCTAGGGACTTCATATTTGAGGTATAGATTCAATCCTTCTTCAGTTTTGGTGTTAACCTTTGGAGTTAGGGTTTTCTAGACCGTTTAGAGGCTTGATTTGATGAGCATTTGGTCCCTTCTCATGATGAGGCTTTGGATCCAGATCCAAAGAGGTCCAGAGACCTTAACCCTTTGATCTTTATGATTTATATTAGGAGGCATGAGCTTAGGATATCATATTTGAGGTTATTTCTCCAAATAGAGCCTTTGGGCCTTTGCATGAGCATCAACATTTGAACTTTACGTAATTATCATGCTTGGGAAGGTCAGATCTATGGATTAGAGGAATAGATATGACCTTAGGAGGTCATTTGAGTTTGAGCATGGCATGAACTCGCCGAGTCCAAGAACAGACTCGGCGAGTAGGATAGTTTTCCCCATGAATCACACACTTGGTGACTCGCTGAGTTGGGGAAGTGATTCGGTGAGTCATTCTGGATTTAGAGGACTTGAGTTCATGACTGAACTCGCCAAGTCACAATTGTGCACTCGGCGAGTCTGGTCAAAGGGTTGACCATTGATTTTTGTTAACTTGTAGGGTTTGGTCAACAATTGGACTTGTGGACTGTTTGAAGGGTAAAATGGTCTTTTAGCCTTCTTAGAGGACATGTGAGGATCTAGTCTATCCTGGAGAGCCGTTATTGATTGAGATGATTGTTTATGTGTTTAGGCAGAGGCTAGATCAGTGTTTACGCGAGCGAGATATTACGGAGACATCCGAGGTGAGTCTTCTCACTATACTTTACCTTGAGTAGGTAACCAGAGTTATGTGATAGAGTATCTTGTATGCTATCTATTTGATGTGTTGCACTGCATTATTTCTATGTGATTTACGTTGAGAGTATATCAGAGTTAGGACTGGAAGGTCCACAGAGCTAGGACCAGGGGGTCCACAGAGTTAGGGCCCAAGGGCCCACCAGAGTTATAGCCTTGAGTGGCTAATATGTGTTATATGTGGTATTTTGGGGAACTCGCTAAGCTTCGTGCTTACAGTGTTTTGTGTTATGTGTTTCAGGTACTAGTGAGGATCGCGGGAAGGCGCCAACATGATCAGTACACACACATAGAGTTTTATTTATATGATGATCATGGGATTTTTGACTTATGTTGAATATATGAAACAATGTGTTTTATAATATTGTGAATTAAATTGTTTTTAAAAATGTGAAAATTTGTTTGAAATTTTACGGCGTTACAATAAAGTATAGTGAAAAGACTCACCTTGTAAGAACTCGGATAATCTCGAACTCGAATCACCGGTCTAGCCTCCGCCTAACACAATACGATAATTATCCCTAATTAATAACAGCTCTCAATGAAGCTAGACCAACCCTTCTATAAACTCACAGAAGGGTAAAAGACCATTTTGTTGGATTAGGTGTCTAAGCCCAGAACTATTATTGGTATGTACTTGAACCGAGAGTAGCATGGTCCATTTGGGTTGCATGACACCGGAACAATCTGAAGGATGGATAATTGAGAAGAGGTTATTTATGGTTTATTAATATATTATAAGTTCTAATATATTAATATGAAATCAGATTATTTAATCAGTATTGATCAAGAATTAATTTGGAATTAATTTTGTGATCAAAAGAGACTAATTAAATATAAGGGGTTGATTTGGTAAATCATTCATTCTTATAAAGTGGACTTATGATCCATAGTTCTTCATGTTGGGCTAAACCCATGTGGTAACCCATGGATACTCCATGGAGGTTTTAACCCATAGAGCATGAGGGATATGGAAAGTCATTAGAGTTTACATGGTGTAACCATAGTTTGCCACACTATATAAGAACCCCTTTAGCTCATGAAATTGACACTTAAGTGGCACTAAGGAGTGACTAGTGGAAACATAAGAGGGCAAGCCGATTTTATGAAGTGATAGTGATCTCTTCTCAAGTTCCTCCATTTGTTAGTGGTGTTGTGTAATTCCATTTGAGGTGCAACACTTGGGGCACTAAGTTCTTAAAGGTCCACGGCTTCCAACTACAATAAAAGGTATGTCTTCTAACTTGTTTTATTACCCAAGTATCAAAGTTTTGTATGCTAGTTAGGGTAATACATTGTAAAGTTCAAATTTTCATGTATAATAGAGAAAACATAGATCTAAGGTATTTAGGTGTAACATCCAAAAATACGACCAAAAATTTTTGTTTTAATAATAATAAAAATCATATACTGAACGTCATATCATAAAACCATACGTCAAATATCTCAACTCATAATAAAATGTCATGACACAACTGTATCAAATCAAACTATGAATCAAAACAAACTCCCAGGACAAAGACTGAAGCTGTGGTGTGTGCGATGCCATCATCCTGAGCTCTTCCCTTTACTTGCGGAAGTACCTAAAACCAAAACTGAAATTGTAAGAACAAAACTTAGTGAGCTCCCCCAAACTACCACATACCATACAATAACATGTAAACACATACTAGGCCTTGCCCATTGCATCGAACCAAAGTCCGGAAACTACATCGGACCGAAATCCGGAACTAACCAGGGCCTTGCCCTCTGCATTGGACCGGAGTCCGGAAACTGCATCGGACCGAAGTCCGGAACTGACTGGGACCTTGTCCCCTGCATTGGACCGAAGTCCGGAACTAACTTCATCGGACCGAAATCCGGAACTGACTGGGACCTTGTCCCCTGCATCGGACCGAAGTACGGGAACTGACTGAGCATAACATAGCATAGCATAAACATATCAACTAGCATGAACACATAAACTGCATACTGCATCGGGCCGTAGCCCAGAACACATAACACATAAATCCTGTCTGAGCCACGAAGGCATCAAACATACTAACTACTGCATCGGACCGAAGTCCGGAAACTACTGCTAGCTAAACGGGCCGGCATTGTGGCCTTAGACCTGTTCCTACTGGAAGGAAACTCACCTCGTAGTCTAGCTGCTGAATGAACTGCTCTAGAATCTGTCTGCTGCTGCTCCGGTTTCACTTCAACTATAATTCCATAAGTACACTCAATCAAATACTGATAACTATACTGAGGGTAAAATGACTATTTGACCCCTGGTCAAAGACAACCTATTGGTCAAAGTCAACATAAAGTTGACCTGACTCGTCGAGTTGGGTCACCAACTCGTCGAGTCCTTACTCTCATTTCTCAATTCTGCTCACTACTACTCGTCGAGTTTGGCATAGACTCGACGAGTTCCTCTTCGATACTAACACTCAGTCAATCTGCATCCGACTCGCCGAGTTGTATGAACAACTCGTCGAGTCCTACTTCAACACATGAACACTCTAGCTGTGACGTGCCGAGTTGTATGGACAACTCGTCGAGTCCTCCTTCAACACATGAACACTCTGGCTGTGACTCGCCGAGTTGTATGAACAACTCCTCGAGTCTGTTCTTGAGGTGTGAAGATTGCCTTGGACTCGCCAAGTCAGGGCATTGACTCACCGAGTCCCTCCATTAATGAGTCTGGCTTCCGACTCACTGAGTCCACCTATGGCTCACTATTCCTACTCAGCATACTCAAAAGGAGGAAAAATCAGGGACTCGCGACCCGACTCGCCGAGTCTGAAGAATGACTCACCGAGTCAGTTGCATGCAACTTCTATAAAATCGATTCTGCTCAAAACCACTGCATACAATTTATAGATCTGGGTTCCTAAGGCTTGTTTATCATGTAAAGTTCCTAACTTTACATGTACACATGCATGAAAAGGGATTTAAAGGCTCAAAAGACACTTAGAAGAGTAGATCTAGGGCTTTCATGCAAAATGGCTCCATAAAGGTGTTAGATCCATGACTTAGGGACTGAAACATGGCTAGACCCGAAGGCCAATCACCCCAATGTGATCTCTCTACCATAAATAAGCTAATGAATGGATTAAATGGTCTAAATGTGATTCAAAAATGGAGAATCAAACATAGAAACAGAGGGAATCCGGTTTTTACCTCAATAACTCTGTAATAGATGCAAGATCTTGGATCTCCTTCTACTCCCTTGGATCTAGCTTCCTTCTTCTCTTCCAAAACTTCAAGATTCACACAATAAGTGCTCAAAATGCTCAATGGAAAGGTCAGGGTTTGCTAAATGATGCTCTGAGGGGGAAGGGGACGAGGCTGGGGCTCATAACATGGTATAATAGGGTGCAAAACCCAGGGATTTAGGGTTTCATTTAGACCGATGGACTCGCCGAGTCCATGATATGGATTCGCCGAGTCGCCAACTTGAATGTGCTCGAAATCCCGTCTCTACTTGACGAGTCGGGCTACTGACTCATCGAGTCCCTCTTGAAACTTGAATAAATAATAATATTAAATAATCATAACAGAAATGGGGCGTTACAACTCTCTCCCACTTGTCTCAGACTTCGTCCTCGAAGTCTGCTGCAGCTGCTTCTGGGAACAACTCTGGGTAGTGCTCCCTCATCTCCTCCTCTGCCTCCCACATCCACTCAGATCCCTTCCGGTGCTGCCACTGCACCTTTACCAACTGAACCACTTTGTTCCTCAAGGTCTTCGTATTTCGATCCAAGATCGCAACCGGTCTCTCAATATAATTCAGGCTGCCATCAACCTGGATGTCCTCTAAGGGTACGACTGCTGACTCATCCACCAAAGCTGCCAGAAGATCCAACCGATAAGCGACCCGACCCACCCGGGCCAAAACCCTAAAAGGACCGATGAACCGGGGGCCCAGATTGCCCCTCTTCCGAAACCTGATGACACCCTTCCAGGGTGATACCTTCAGGAGGACCATGTCGCCCACCTGAAATTCCAAGTCTGAACGCCTCCTGTCGGCGTAACTCTTCTGCCGACTCTGCGCAGTTTGCAGTCTGCTACGAACCTGCTGGATCAACTCCGTCGTCTTGAGCACCACCTCGGTGCTCCTGATGACGTGCTAAACGACCTCGCCCCAACAAATCGGGGTCCTGCACTTCCTCCCATAAAGCATCTCGAAGGGAGGGCGGTCAATACTCACATGATAACTGTTGTTATACGAAAATTCCGCTAATGGAAGATACGTATCCCAACTGCCACCAAAATCTAGGACACATGCCCGGAGCATGTCCTCAAGAGTTTGAATCATCCTCTCGCTCTACCCGTGCGTCTGAGGGTGGAAAGCGGTGCTGAAATGGAGACGAGTACCCATCTTGTCGTGAAACCGCTTCCAGAATCTGGAAGTAAAACAGACATCTCTGTCTGACACGACTGATAACGGCACTCCATGCCGTGCCACAACCTCTTGCACATATATATCGGCTAGCTTCTCAGCCGATATGCTCTCCTAGATCGGTATAAAATGAGCACTCCTTGTCAACTGATCCACTATAACCCAAATCGAATCCACTCCACATGTGGTATTGGGAAGCTTAGTGATAAAATCCATAGTGATATCCTCCCATTTCCACACTGGAATGTCCAACGGCTGCATCTTTCCGTGAGGCCTCTGGTGCTCCGCCTTAAACTTCCTGCAGGTTAGGCATCTTTCCACATACCAGGGGACATCCCGCTTCATGCAGGGCCACCAATAGTCGGGTCGAAGATCCATATACATCTTCGTTGCCCTTGGATGGATGGAAAATCGAGACTTATGGGCCTCATCCATCAACACCTGCCGTACCCGGCCCCAGTACGGTACCCATACTCTCCTATGAAGGGTCAACAATCCTCGGCTGTCATAGTTAAAAGAAGCTACTCGGCCCACAATTCTCTCACACTTCTGCCTCTCCTCCTTGAGGCCCTCGGCCTGCGCCTCTTTGATTTGCTCCAACAATGGAGTAATCACTGTCATCCTCAAAAAATATCTCTGATCGGGGCCGCTTTTGCCTTGTGGCTCAGGGCGTCAGCCACTATGTTGACCTTCCTTGGGTGATAAAGGATCTCACAGTCATAATCCTTCAACACATCTAACCATCGCCTCTGCCTCATATTCAGATTCAGATGATCCATGAGGTACCTCAAGCTCTTGTGATCTGTGTAAATGGTACATCGGACCCCATAGAGGTAATGTCTCAAAATCTTGAGGGCAAACACCATTGCCCCCAACTCTAAGTCATGCGTAGGATAGTTAGCCTCGTGAGGCTTCAACTGTCTCGAGGCATAAGCTATCACACAGCCTCGCTGCATCAGTATTGCTCCCATACCTGTGATCGAGGCATCACAGTAGACTACAAAATCTTCTATTCCCTCCGGCAGGGTAAGAATCGATGCCTCGCACAACCTCTGTCTGAGGGTTTCAAATGCTGCCTGCTGCTCAGGCCCCCAACGAAATGCCACCGACTTCTTGGTCAGTCGGGTGAGTGGTACTGCTATCTTGGAGAAATCCTGAATGAACCTCCTATAGTACCCTGCCAAACCTAGGAAGCTCCAAATATCAGATGGATACATCAGGACCTCCCACTGCATCACGGCCTCTATCTTGTCCGGATCTACCAAAATACCCTTCTGGTTGACGAGGTGTCCAAGGAACTGCACCTCGCGCAACCAAAACTCGCACTTGGAGAACTTTGTGAAAAGTTTCTCCCTCCTCAAAATCTCCAACACCTCCCTCAGGTGCTCCTCGTGCTGCTCCTGAGTCTTGGAATACACCAAGATATCATCTATGAATACTATCACAGACCATTCCAGCATCGGCCTGCACACGCGGTTCATGAGATCCATGAATGCAACTAGGGCGTTGGTGAGCCCAAATGGCATCACCACGAACTCAAAATGTCCATACCTGGTCCTGAAAGCAGTCTTCTGCACATCCTCGTCTCTAACTCGCATCTGATGATATTCGTAGCGTAAATCGATCTTGGAAAACCAAGACGCTCCCTACAGCTGATCAAAAAAATCATCTATCCTCGGAAGTGGGTAACGGTTCTTCACCGTTACCATATTCAGCTCCCGGTAATCTATACACATACGGTGCGACCCGTCCTTTTTCTTCACAAATAAAATCGGTGCACCCCAGGGCGAACTGCTCGACCTGATAAAACCCTTGTCTAGCAGCTCTTGCAGCTGCGTAGATAACTCCTGCATCTCTGGGGGAGCCAACCAATACGGTGCCTTGGCTATCGGAGCCGCACCAGGGATTAGGTCAATCCTGAACTCGACCTGCCTCTCGGGAGGTATTCCAGACAACTCCTCTGGAAATACATCCGGGTAGTCTCACACTACCGGAACATCGTCAACTGTCGTCTTGCCCTTCTCCCGGGCATCTAAAACATAGGCAACATAACCGACGCAACCCTGCTAAAAATAGCGCCTCGCTCTCGCCGCTGAACATAGAACTGGTCCGCGCTGTTGCCTCTCGCCTTGAATTACTAACTCTCCCCCACTGGGAGTGTGAACCCTCACTAACTGCAGCTCACAATCTATCACCGCCCCATTGGGGCTCAGCCAATCCATGCCTACTATAACGTTATTCCCTCGCAGGGGAATAGGGACCAAGTCCACCGGAAACTGCTCATCAAATAACTGTAGAGAACATCCTCTGTGTACCCTTGCAACCCTAACAGTCCTATCAGCTGCTATCTCAACATCAAGTGGACAATCTAGCTCCCCTGGAGCTCTGCTAAACCTCTTGCTAAGAGCAAGAGAGACGAATGATCGGGTAGCCCCCGAATCAAACAATACTGTAGCTGAAATGTCGTTCACTGAGAACGACCCTATACAAAACATATAACCATAAGAAACAATCAATAATAAATGCAGAGATAAGGGAAAAATACATAGCCGTCACCACGTCAGGAGTCGCTCGCGCCTCCTCTATTGTCAGCTGAAAAGCCCTACTCTTCGCCACCGACGTCTCAACTCGGCCCTGACGGCCATCTGTAATCCTCAAAGTAGCAGGAGCAGGTGCTGACACCTTCCCCGCAGCAGCTAAACTCCGACACTGAGACTTTTTATGTCCCCTCTGATTGCACTGAAAGCAAATCAGATCTGATGCCGCAATGGCGGTAGTAGTGGCTGTACAATCTCTGCTCATATGCCTAGTCCGACCTTACTTGTAGCAGCCGAAACTCCCTGCCTTGCACGCCCCGTCGTGCAATCTACCACACTTGCCACACCGACCATGGCTCTGCTGACTCCTGGATCTGTGATCTGAAACCTTGGGCTTTTTGCCCGCACTCCCTAAACCTGAAGCCGCATCTGACTTCCTTTTTCTCTCCATCTCTAGGTCAATCTCTCTCTCTCTCTGTCTCTCTCTCTCTCTTTCTCTCTCTCTCTCTCTCTCGCCCTAGCAATCATGTCATCCAGCGTTTTACAGCTGGACCGGCTCACAAACTGGCAGATATTACTCCGCAACATCTCATGATAACGGGACTTCTTCATTTCCTCATCTGCTGCATACTGAGGAACGAGAAGTGCCCTCTCCCTGAACTTGGCGGTAATCTTTGCCACTGTCTCTGTAGTCTGGGTCAAATCTTGGAACTCACGTGCTAACTGCTGCACCTCAATAACGGGTGCGAACTCAGCTCTGAACCTAGTGGTAAAGTCCGCCCAGGTCATAGCATCCAAAGCCGCGTCATCTCCAATGACATGTCCTACCTCCTCCCACCAATCCCGTGCCCTGTCCTTCAGAAGACAGGACGCTAATCTGACCTTTTCCCCCTCGGGACATCTGCTCGTGCGGAAAGCGTTGGCCACATCCGCCAACCATCTAGTACTCGCTATGGGGTCCCACGCCTCGTGGTAATCTGGAGCTCCACATGCCCGGAACTCCCTGAATGTAAGTGATGTGCACAAAAGTACTCACTAATTTTAATATTTATAACCTAACAAACTTAGACTATCTATGCACTTATAGGCAGTGTACCTAGTCAGATTACAGTATAGCTTAGGTAAGTCGGGTGTCGATCACAGGGAACGGTGGATTAATTTAATATATTTGATTATAGGTTACAAGTCACACGAAAATAATAAAGAAAATGGTTTAATAAATTTCAAACTAGCAATTAACAACTCTCGATAAACTAACAGGGAAGCAAATATCTTCAGGTACTTTGGTTTAGATAAATTACACCTTAAAAACATAGACAATTGCATACACAAATTCATTTATTCATGTTCACCGATTCCTAAAATGATTAAATTCGCGTTCACTATAACTAATCCTTTAGCAAACAAGTCAATTTAAACAGTGATCAGTTGATTAAACTAACATGCTTCCTAGTGTTCAGTTCGTATCAAGCAAGACTTGTAAATATAGTTAATCAAATTACTAATTCAATTTAACCTCTTGTTGATGGTCATCAAACAAGGATCACACATTAACTTTCTTATTCTCAAGTTAATCCTAGTTTCACATTCGTTATTCCTAGACTTATAATCTCGATGGTCATCAAAATCATAAGAGACAAGTAATCAAGCAGGTGTTCACATAACTCAATTCACTTAACAATTAACAACAAATAATCATCATTAATACGTAAGGATCTTTTAACAAGCTTGGCAAGATAAATTAAACACAAATAAACAATTCAATATAGCAATTAGTCTAATAATCAAAGCTTCATTCAATCATAAACACAAAGTAAAAGGTTTTTTACACCCAAATTAGAAACTGAATACAGAAAAGTACCACAATGGAATGCTAAACATGGTCACGTTAGCAAACCATATGACTACCGACATGTATCCGCTCTCCGACCCTTCCGATTTCCGCTCCCGTTAGCTTAACGACCTCCCGTCTGCCTTCTAGACCCTCAAAACGGCTTAACAGAAGTTTAATATCGACTAAATTAAGTTGGTAGTTGAATCCCCTCTCCTGGTTAGCTGAACATCGACTTTTATAACCTTTGTAGCCGACTTATGTACTCTGGGCGTAAGTCGATTTGGTCGTTACGCGGGACGTAATTGCTATTTACGCTGGGCGTAATTGGCCTTCCAACATTTTTCCTTTCTTTTAGCTTCTAAGCTCGGTTTCCGCTTCAGTCTTTTCTTTTGTGCTTTATTAACAACGAATAGCTGCAAAACATAATTCAAAGCATTATGAGTACTTTTTAGTTCTAAAAGAGAATAAATAAGGCCAAAATATTAAGATAAAGTGCATAAAAATATATATAAAAAATACACATATCAAAATACCCCACACTTAGCCTTTGTTTGCCCTCAAGCAAATTTACTTTTAATTTTAGCAATATCGCATTAAACAATCCATTTAAAACTCAGCCATTATGTCAAGACCGCAACGCATGCTTTTGTGTCTAAAATTTTCCTAAAGTACCCCCCTACTTTAAATACTCACAATCTTCATAAACACTTGCCCACTTTTTCCGAACAATGCTCATTTTATGCAACCCTCCGAATCCATCCGCAGAAAACCTCCTAACCTCAAGGTATTTTTAGTTGAGCAACCTAAGCATACATAAATCTAGAATTACAACTTTTCGATACCACTATGGAGCTCTTTTGGAATTCTTCAATTCTTTGACATTTGATCTTTAATTTCTTTGAATTCACCACCTTTATTGATTTGATTTCTGGTATCTTCAACTTTTTGGATTTCTTCAGAATTTTGATCTTTTGATCTTCACTTTATTTGCTCCAAAATTCTTCAAGCTTTACTTGTAATTCTCTTTTTTTTTTTATTACATGTATCTCACTTTTTTTTTCACTCAAAACCTACATGCTTAAGCAGAGGCGCTCAACCTCAACCTTTATTGGTTAATGATAATAATTTTCCTGGATACATTTCAGGTTTAGGCTGCTAAACATATTGCATCCCTCAAACCAAGCGGGGTTATGTTTTTGTTCCATGATTTCACTAAAATAAGGTAGGCCACAAATGCACTATAACGTATATTGGCTCAACTAAACATTTGAGTTCTCATCGGATCATTTCATACAATATTAGCAAAAATTTTAAATTATCACTAGATTTTCTATATTAAACTATTATTTCAAGTTTTTAAAATTTTAAATTTCCTAAATCTAGCAATTTCCTAACTATTATTTTATTTTTTTATTTTTAATTTAAATTACTTTTACCGACCCCCTACCCCACACTTATTTCATACAATGCCCTCATTGTATGCTAAAACGAATTAAGAACATAAAAAGGGAGAAAAAGAAACAGACTCCCCTGGGTAGTTGTGGCGAGATCGAATGAGGCTGCTACAAGTTGCTTCAAATATTACTGAAAGACTGAAAACTGGAACTGCTGCTTCTGAATTTGCCGAAAAATAAAATCAAGACCGCCGTCTTCAAAAATGTGGTGCAAAAGATTGCAAACAAATGCAATGTGTAGTAACCATGACATGTGAAAGCGTCGACCACGTCATGTCGTCAAGAATGACATCTCTTCTCTCGCGATGAAAATCCCCCACAACATAGGAAAGTGTCAACCATGTCATGGCAGCCGGGATGATACGTCTTCCTCGCGTCAAAATAAAACTCTATGGTGTGGGAACTGGTCATCCACATCATAAGAGTCAAAACATCGTAAAAATGCCAATCTTCAAAACAATCGCTCACGAAATAAATATGCACCCCACACTTATGACAAATTGTGGGTCTTGACTATATCTTCGAATTCTCACATGGCTCTCTCTAGTAACAGTCGGACCTAGCTGCTGAACTTACTGCCAGCTTTCTAAAATTCTGCAGAAATCTGAACAACCAAAGAGCATCAACATGGAAAACAAAAGTAAAACAAACTAAATTAAAGTTTAATTACATACCAAATAAAAATACTAAACTAAACTAAAAATAACACAAAAATACAAAAATAAAAATAAAAAGGATCACTCATCAGCTCCATCATCATGCCGCTGTGTCCCAGAAGTACCGGCCCCATCATGTCATGGCTGGAATGGTGGTGGGTATGGAACCGAATACTGAAACCCCTGGTGGGCAAAGAATGCGTTCAACGCATCCCCATACCACCGCTGTTGCCTATCCACATGTGCAACATACTCACTAAGACGGTCAATGCCCTGAGCTAGGTAGCGCATATCAATCTCCGGCTCAGGTCCCTGCTGCGCTCCCCGAGGAACAGGTCTATGCCGCTGGACCCGTCTTGGCTGTGGCTCGGCGGCACCCTCCTCATCCGCCACATCATCAGCTCGTACCCTCAAGACACCATCTCCACCCTGCTCTAATACACACATCGACTCTAACAGCTGAAGACTCATCGGCCTCATGTCGTGAAACACCATCGATCTCGATATCTCACGTGTTAGCAACTGATATGATCGAGCTAACCGCATGATAAAATGCCCTCCGCAAATCGGGCTATCCCCCTGAAGTCCCCTGGCCCTCCGTCCCAAATATGCAGCTAAAGCAACTGGAAGGTTTAGGTGCCTCCCTGGAGTAACAAGTGCCCATAGGAAATACAAGTCCGTCGAAGGCACTCTCTCACTATTCTTGTGATGCGTGAGAGACATAGAAATCAACCGATGCAGCATCCGGTATGTAGTAGACCGAATCATCCCCCCTCGTGCGGTAGATGGTGTGTAAACTCCTCCCGTAATCTCGGCCCAAAAAGTGTCTCGTTATAGTCTTCTGGCCGGTCCGTGAGACAGTCAGCAAGGAATGCCGGGAAGTGGACACTCCTCGTCTCATCGGCTGTGTAAATACCCACTCGAGTCACAAGATCTATCACGCTGCATTCCCGACTCACTCCCCCCAGTCTGAAGGCAAAGTCTGTCCTGTCATCGGGTGCCTTCCTAGGATCATAGGAAACTGTAGCGTAGAACTCCAACAAAAATTCCCGATAAACAGGCTCCTGGATCCTGAACAAACGTGCCCATCCCTGACACACAAACAAATCCACACCACTCGCGTCCAAGTGTGTGTATTGCAAAAATTCCTGGATCAATGCAACAAGTCCAGTCCTGGTAGCCAATTCCCAATCGAATGATGGTGCTATATCGATCTCCTTGGTGAGAAGCATGCGCGACCCCATCATGGCCGCCACCTCAGCACGAAATGTGCCTAGTCTCTCCTCCATCAACTCTAGTATACCCTCCTTGATCGAATTGAAGATCACTGGAGTCTGCTCAAGAATGATACGGGCCACCTCTAAAGTGAAGAACTCTCTAGTCTGATCATCCAACTGCTCGGCTCCCGAGCCTGATCCCGATCCCTCTCCGGCACCTGAACTGCCACTTGCTGGTCTAGGGCGTAAAACCACCATTCTGAAAACATATCACAATAAACGTCAGAACACTGATATGACTCGAGGGACCATTACTACTACTACCGGCTTTTCGGTCTCATCTCAGCCTTCCTCGATTCAAGTACGGATCCTCTGCTTCCAGTAGTATGGGCCCCTACTACCTTCCACATCTACCCGTACTTTCCTCAAGAACTGCCTCGACTCCACCTAGCCACTAATACTGTTGCTGATCTCTACTGCTCTCATCCTAGGCTTGCCCTAGGGAAATCTATGACTCAACCCAATCAGTCCTCAGCTGCTGAAGGCCTCCTTGTAATGCCAATTAACCATTATCTGAATACCATCACATGCGGCGAGGCTCAGATAATCCTTCGAGTAAATGACTCGTCCCCACAACGGTTAGGCTCAGACAAGAGCTGCGCAGCAAGGACAAATCCAACACTTTGAGATTATTCAACCTTGTTCACATGTGATGTGGCATATTCACCTAATGGCTAACTCCCATCACTCAGAGTCCCACAAAGCATGAAGCAAACAACATTCGGACACGGAAAACTACTCAAGCAATTCTATCCTCATAATGAGAAACTATACTAGCATATAATGCTAAGCTCATGTTATCAGGCATAACCTAAACATGCTGTCCTCCTGTTGTCTACTCAATAATAGCATGTAATTCTCATAAAGCTGAAACACATAAAGCAGGCACATAAGGCATCCTCCTAGATCCTTAGTCCTATACTAGCATGATGTTCTACTAAAACTGAAACAAATAATCATAATATAAACTTGTATGGGTAATTTGGGAGTACTTACTTGAGCTCGGCTGATCGCATGCACCACACCCTTTTCTCTTTATCAAAACTCTTTTCTTTCTAAGTTCTTTATCAAAAAATGTTTTTCTTTTAAAAACCTTTTTACCATTTCCTTAGTTTGAGTTCAGACACACCCAAGAGTGTATCCGAATCCCTCAAAACAAGGCTCTGATACCAACTTGTAACATCCAAAAATACGACCCAAAAATTTTTGTTTTAATAATAATAAAAATCATATACTGAACGTCATATCATAAAACCATACGTCAAATATCTCAACTCATAATAAAATGTCGTGACACAGCTGTATCAAATCAAACTATGAATCAAAACAAACTCCCAGGACAAAGACTGATGCTGTGGTGTGTGCGATGCCGTCATCCCGGGCTCTTCCCTTTACTTGCGGAAGTACCTGAAACCAAAACTGAAACTATAAGCACGAAGCTTAGTGAGCTCCCCCAAACTACCACATATCATATAATAACATGTAAACACATACTGGGCCTTGCCCACTGCATCGGACCGAAGTCCAGAAACTGCATTGGACAAAAATCCGGAACTAACCAGGGCCTTGCCCTTTGCATCGGACTGGAGTCCGGAAACTGCATCGGACCGAAGTCCGGAACTAACTGCATCAGACCGAAATCCGGAACTGACTGGGGCCTTGTTCCCTGCATCGGACCGAAGTCCTGGAACTGACTGAGTATAACATAGCATAGCATAAACATATCAACTAGCATGAACACATTGATGGGTTTTGGTCCTAAGAACATCCTATGTGCTCATACAAACCCTAATGCTTGGATCTAGGTTTCTCTATTGTACATGCAAGTTATCCAAGACTATAAACCCTAATTCTAGCATACAAGTAATCATATTAACATGAGAATAGGTTTATAATATTACCTTGATTGTTATGTAGCAATAACAATCCCAAATCTCCTTGTATTGACTTTGGAAGGCTTAGAGTCACAAGTGTCACTCCTCTAATGGTTCACAAACACCATAAGCAAAAGGATGAAGAGGAGAGACGTTAGAGGCTGCCCAAAAATGTGTGAAACCCTAGAAGGTTGCTTGTCCACGTTTTTGGTCCTTAAGGGGTCTATATATAGTGAGGCAATTAGGGTTATCTAACAAGGAAACCCTAATTTGGTTGCTTAAGCCCTAAGCAACCCATGGAGCCCTTTCCTTAAGGCCATGGACGATTTCATATGGGCTTCCCCCATAGAATTCGTCCACCTTATAATAAAAGGAAATCCATTGCCCAAATTGCAATTATCTTATAATTATAATTCCAGTCCCTTAAGTTTAATTAATCTCTTTTAGTCACAAAACTAATTACCAATTAATTATCGACTATTAACAATATGATTTCTCCTTTAATATATTATTCTCATAATATATTAATAAATCATATTTAATCCTTTCTCTCCATAATTCATCCTATCAAGTTGCTTTGGTGAAGGCAACCCAAAAGGACCATGCACCATCGGGTCAAGTACATACCAAAATAGTTATGGACTTAGACACTAATCCAACAGTCTCCCACTTGGATAAGTCTAATAACTATTATGCGTATGACTTCAGATCCTAATCTGCAATCGTAGCTTTCCAAAGCCGCTGTCAACTCTGATCATATCAAATACGCGTGTCCTTAGATAAGGGATCATATATTCCTCCATTCTAGATATCATATGAGATATGATTTCAAATCATTCTCTTTGTACTATATCTTGATTCCCGATTTATGATGACTGACTAATTGAACAAATCAAATTAGCCCTAGCCCGGCCGAGCATTTACGTTTGTCATCACAAAATCATCGAGGGGCCCAAAGATATCGCTTTTATCCTACTTTGGATAAAAGTAACAGATAAACTTTGATACAATGCTTGCTTGCACTCACTCACCGAATCACACATAACAATATGTTTTATAACACCAAGTTACTAGTGCGTTTACATATTATCAATGTGCAACCGATTCGCAAGATACAACTCACACATCTCGGTTTCAAGAATATAAGATGTTATCGTCTCACCAATCACTCGTGATACAATTCATGGAGTGATCCAAGTGAGCGTGGGTTTAATCCAATGCTCAAATCATATTCATAAGCACTCATGAACGTTGCAGCAAACATTTGCTTATGTCTAATATTCTTTTAGACAATCCACACACCAATTCACGATAGTCTTCATTCATATCTACTTCCAACATATGAATGACTGTGGCCCATTCGAATAATTCGATTATTCTTAATAAACTCAATTATTCTGGAAGTCAAAACATGCAAATGTGAAACACAAGAATAATACTAATCCCATATGGCCTCAAACCTCTGAGTATAAATAAAACTCCTTTTGTTTATAACCATATCGATTACTCATTATTTGTCGTTTCGGGTAATCAACTTCTTACTTGAATTATTACACTTGTCCCATGCTCTTAGCATGCACACAATGTTTACCTC